>NC_058521.1:263511398-264115244 GCF_904849725.1 Hordeum vulgare subsp. vulgare
GCCACGGCTGGCATTAGCACGACGCTCCCTGCATCTTCCGCCGAGCGTGCACTTCCATCTGGCATAGGGTGTTGCGCCTGACACCCTTGTCGAGCCAGGCTCGGGGGCTCCTGATAATCCACAAGTGTAGGGGATAGCAACAGTCTTCGCGGGGTAAGTAAACCCAATTTATTGAGTGAACACAAGGGGAGCCAAAGATTATTTATAAGCTTTAATAGTTGAGTTGTCAATTCAACTGCACCTAAAAGATACTTGCTTGACTATGAAATATTAGTAGCAACGGTGATATGGAAGTGATGGCGGCAACTGAAATAAAAGTGGCAAATCAACGAAAGTAAAATGGCGAAAGTAAAGTAACTTGTGACTAGCAGGACTAAAACACTGTAGGCTAAGGAGATGCATGGTTGGTCATGGATGAGAGATATCATGTATTTAACTTGGGTCAAGGCACATAGAAAAGTAATGATCATCTAGGCATATATCAAACATTAGGCACGTATCACAAGGTAGTTGTGCGTGGTTGCAATAAGAACTTGCAGAACATCTTTTGTCCTACCATCCCGCTATCAACGGGGCCAAAAGAATTTTATGGAGATTAAGCTGCTCCTGTCAAAGAGCACCAAAACAAAGCATTAACAATCAATGGATACATGGAATCCTCAAACTATAGCCTATCCCCTTTGGTGTCCCAAGCTGTCACCATTGGGATCGCCGGTTCCGGACAATAATAGGTGCATACTACTCATAGATAGGATCTAGAACACAAATATATTCATGAAAACATAATGAATTCAGATCTGAAATCATGGCACTCGAGCCCAATGTGACAAGCATTAAGAGTAACGAGTAGTAGCAAAGATGATAAACACCATAGTAGATGATAGGCAACATGCCCCCAACAATCCGACGAACTATTACATGATCTAACTCATCCAATCTCTCCCATCCCCTTCACCTACAGCAGGGAATTACTCACAAATGATGGGAGAAGCCATGGAAGGATGATGGAGTGGTGATGGTGATGACGATGGCCATGACTTCCCCTCTCCGACGGCCAAAACAGCCTCCAGATTAGCTCTCCCGAGGAAGAATCGACAGTGGGGGCGGCTACCCGTCGAGAACTTGCAAAACGACTTCTGTTCCGCAATTTCCTCGTCATGGGGAAAAATAGGAGCGAAAGTAGGGCACTAGAGGGGGTGGGCCCTGCCCAGGCGGCCTCCCGGCGTGGACAGGGTGCACGCCGCGCCAGCAGGTCGCTTGGGGGGCCTGTGGCTCCCCTCTGGCCCATCTTCTGGCCCATGGTTCCTCCCGGTGCGCGGATTTTCTCTATTTTTTATGGGGTTTTCTGGGGAGTATAAATATTCATTTTCCTGCACACAAGAAAACCATACTAGTAGCTCCACTAAAAACAACGTCAGTCCGAGTTAGTTTCATTCAAATCATGCAAGAATGAGGCCAAAACAATAGCAAAAGTGTTTGGAATAGTCGATACATTTGAGACGTATCAGCTCCCGGGTGGGAGTCATCTGGCCCGTGTAGAGGCGCACCTTGGTCTGCATCTGTTGTGCGGGGCGCGAAGGACACGGGAGATAATCGTTCAGGAGACCTGCAAGTAGCTGGAAGTGAGGTCACACGCTCCTCATGAAGTGTCACCCCCCATGTGCCATTGGGGCCTCAGGAGTCTCCCTCGTGAGCTGCCGAAGCTTCCGGAGCTAATCGTGCTCCACATACATATGAGTAAGCGTTTGCGGTGCGCGTCTACAAGAAGCCTAACACTCCCGCAGCAGCACGACCGCCAGCTGTCTTTTTGGGTTGCTTGACTAAGGTAGTTCCCTGTATTTTGTCACGCCTCGAGTGGGTGTTTTTGGACGTGTAACAAACCCACTTAACCTTCACTTGAGATGGTGTAGTTTGTGTGAACTTTAAGCTTTGTTGCCCCGGTGCCACTGGGGTTTGATGCGCCCCTGCAACCGCCAATGGAAGGATCAATGGTTGGGGTTAGACACGTCGTGTGTGCAAGACTTGCCCTCACAGCACCGAGAAATTTAAGTGACCGAGCTCTGGTCCGTGGGTTGTCCACCCGTGTTAGACATCTGGCCAAGGTCCTTAGTGTTGCGCCCTCTCTACAAGCCATCACGAACAATACAAAGATGACATGACTCGGAGCTCGACGGGAGCTTTGCGTCTCCACATGGAGACTCTCCTGATGACGTGCTCTCATGGACACGCGGGGTGTATCCGCCCAACTATCGCCGCCCGTGACCCTCTCTTGCTTAATAATGAGTGTTGGGGTTGTACACGCCCCGGGGGCCTCCAATGTGTAACCCCAGGATGATCCGCGTCGTGGCCATGATGGAGGGATCCCGCCCACACCCTAGTGGAAGTCTCTATGCTCCGCGCTAGTCGAAGAAGACGATCAAAGAAGACGCGTGCGAGTCACACTCTTTTTTTTAGGTTCACCTGTGCTGGATATGGAGCCACTTTTCTTTCTAAGATTGATCTATGCTGGATACAACAACCATTTTATTTTTGCTTTTTTTCTTGAACTATGAATGAGCCCACCAGGCTGATCCGTGTTGATGCGGCAACTCCACCTCCTTTTTGCGCTCGCAAACAAGTTAGCCTCGGATTTTTGATAGAAGTTTCGGTCTTCTCCTTTTTCGGAATTTCCTTGGTTCCCCCTTTTTCTTACCACGACCGCACTCAGCGGAAGACCCATACCTCTCCCTGGGGGATGACGATGACGATGGCGAGGGAGCGCCATTGCGGCACGCGCCTCCCAGCTTGTCCCGGGCCTTGCGCTCATGGGGGCTGGGCACGGTGCCTTCGCCTGGCTTTGGCCTAACGATGTTGGGAACCTAGATAGCTGTGTTCTAGCTCGTCGGCACACCCAATGCACGCGACAACTCATCAATACCACGAGGGCTTGTACTTCTCACGCACCTCCCATACACAGGTAGATAAGAGCGTGTCGTCAAGATAAGGCGACTCCTCCGCGGGACTCCCCTCAGGGGCCTCGCGAGGCGGACCCCGCAAGTAGGAGACACGCCCACGAGGAAGAGGGGCCGTTGAGGGGCTGCCTCAGGATCCTCCATACCCGTGCTCGGGGGCTGGGCCTCAGCAACACAAAGCGTCGGGATGATCCTGGAGTGGCTCCAAGCTTGACAGAGAATGCCCAGGAGAAGTTTATTTTTTATCAAAAATAGCGTTTGATTTGGGGTCTGATGGACATAATCCTTCTTACACGCACCGTAGGGCCAATGTGTTGCATTAGAGGAAATGAAAGGCCTCACAAGAAAAATAAGGACGAGCCCTTGATGCACCTCTGCCAGGGACATCAACAACGGCATCTCACACACGCTCAATAGGAATCCTCCTCCTCTTTCACGTGGGCGCCTAGGGAGCCATCGGAGTCACTATCGCCCCTGCTTCTACTGGAGGAGGAGCTGCTGCCGCTGTGCTCGGGGCCGGAAGGGCCACTACTGCGGCTGCTACTGTCCTTCATGCAGGAGTCGAGGCGACCGCCAACACTTCCATAGAACTTCAAGAAAGGCGTGGCGGCCTTATCGAACTTGAAGTGGAGGACGTGCCCGTCCTGCAAGCCTTGGGCGAGCGCGAACGACTTCCACCCGCACCTTAGGAACAAAAAACCAAGGGAGTTGAACTCCATTGCCACCTAGGTGAGCCCGTTGCAGAAACCGTTTGGTTGCAGCCACAGACCCAAGGGCACAAGCTCCTCCATCTCCACCGCGAAAAAGTCTCGGAGCAGAAGCTAGGTGTAGGGCATGTACTTCACCTGCACGATGAACTTGCAGGCCGCGTCGGCGGAGTGTCTTCGCGACTTGAGAGGCCAGGAAACTACGCCGCCCTGCCGGCCCCGTTCGTGGCTGCGCCTTCCATCGTGTCCGCCACGCCCGCCGCGCCCGCGGACGGTACCTTTCCCGCGTTTGCTCAGGCCGCCATGGGACACCGATGGGGAGCGCCAATGTACCTCGGGAGGTTCCTCGAGTGAGGCGACCATCATGTGAGGACGACCCCTTACCCTTATCGACCGTCGCACACCCGCTCCCCTCTGCACTTTGGTCTCCCTCTTGGCGGTGGAGGATCTCTTCTTTGGTGCCATCACCATGGCTCTGATGGACGGGCATGAAGTATAAGGGTGGGGAGGTCGGGATAGGAAGTCCCTCCCCCAGCCCTTATATGGAGCCTACAGTAGGCATTTGGTCTACGCCGCCTTGCGCGTATCCCACGGGTGGAAGATCAACACTGGCAATAATGGCCCCACGCCACGCACGAGTTTTATGTCATCACTGGACGACTACCGAGGAGATATGGGAAGCGGGAGCGCCCAGCGCGTGTTGCGCGCCACGTGTGACACCTGACTCTTCGGAAGAGATGGTCTGTGCTGATCTGTTTCCACCATGGATAAAACACGTCTAGCGCAAGCCCGCGGGTTGTGCCGTTGGGCCCCAAGTACCGAAGAAGGCCAGGGGCGCAAGTTGCATCCTCACATAGCACGCCACGGCATGGGGATTGGCCCGCCGCCGTGTCGCGCGGGCAAGGCCCTCGTGAGGCTTGTGCCAGCGACCATCATCAAGAACTTCAAGGCGCCCCCTCGGGGCCGTGGCGAGAAGACGCTCCGGGGGCTTTGCCGGCAGGACGACCAAGTAAGCACGAGGTAGCAACCTGGACAGGCAAGGGCAAGTCCTAAGGAGCACTCGGGGGCTACCCCCCCCCCCCTAACGAGGCCTCGTCGCACGTCGGGGAGAAGGCCTCAGGAGCCCTGCGTCATTGGACCTCTCGGCAAGGGCACAAGAAACATGCAAGGGGCGGCGAAGGACTTCACAAATGGAACAAGGACACGTCAAGCATAATAGTCGACCAGTGCCCGAAACGAAGGTATATAAAATAACGTCTAATGCCCTTTTCACGGCCGAGTGATTCTTGATGCAGCAGAAAAACAAAAGTCTAGGCGGAGGAGGCGTTGTCCTCCTCGTGGCCCCCAGAGGCCCCGACGTGAGGACTTCCGTTCCCTTTAGAAGGCACCACTTGGATGAATAGCTCCATGAGGGACTCCACATGCTCACAAACCTCGTCCCTGAGGGGTCCCGAAGGTCCGTGGGCACATGCTCTGTCATGTGGGGAGATCGAACGCGGGTTCATGGCGGCACATGTAGGAGAAAACAGGCGCCAACGCACGACCAAGAAGGTCGCGCGTGTTGGACTCAATGTCATCGTCCACCTTGGATACGCCTGATTCCAGTGCCTCAGCCACCTTGAGGAAGAAGTAAAGATAACCCCCATCATAGTGCGCGTGAAGCATCGGCGGGGCGTCCGCGATGAAGCGATGAAGTACACCATTCGTGCAGTGGGAGAGCTCAAGGAACTGGTTGGCGCGTTGCGTCACCGTCATCCGCGCGCGTACCGCATCATCCTTGGTTGCGTGCATGATGTCGGCGGCTTCTTTGACCTGGGCCTGAAGTGTGGCCAGGTCCTCTTTAGTGTCCTCCTTGGCCCTGAGGGCGGCCTCGAGAGCAGCCTGAGCGTCTTGCTGCTGGGCCATGAGAGAGCCCGTTTCTGCCTGAAGCGTGTCGCACGTGAGCTAAAGGCGGTCTTCCTGCTAGGACAGCTCACCATGGTATTGTTCCAGGGCGGTCGCTCGCTCCCGGGCCACCCTCACCTCCACTTCGGCTAGAGCTTCCTCGCACATCGCCATGAAGGCGGTCTCTTCTACAAGCACAAGCCTCTCCACGGTCTCGAGGCGCTCCCGCTTTGCCTCTTGGCTATTGGCGTCCCGAGCGGCCTCCCACTCATGGAGGGCCACATTCTCCGGACCTCGCTAGGCCACGCGTGGAGGAATAGGCCTCCCCAGAAGTCGGTGCATGAGAGGATGCTCCCGGTGGACCCATGCAGCGCCTCTCGGGTGTTAGAGCCCTGAAAATTTTGGCAATCAAGATTCGTCGAGCCAAGTAAGGCACACAAGAAGAAGCAACAATAACGGTATACTTACTCATCGCTACCGGCCCAGCGCCGTCGCAGCGGGGGCAGCCGTGGTTCTGAAGGCCCCATGTGCGCTTCATCGCCGGAAGCATCCCTTCTAGCCGCCAAGGAAAGGGAGGAAGAAGGAAGGAGGTGACATTCATGCGGAGATGGTGGAGTAGTGCGAGAGGAAGACAAAAGGGTGATGCAGTGTGGTGGGAGCTCCTCCCCCTAGCGGGTAGCCGTTTTATTGTTGTGATCGCGGCCCCCAAAGCATCATGGGAAGTGGAGGCGATGTGCTCTCCATCGTGTGCCGCGTGCCATGTCTGGCCCGCTGGCAGTTTCGGCTTGCGTCGTCTCGTACCCCAATCGGCTGCTCTGCGCGGGCCACGGGCACAAGGGCAACTTCGTGCGGGAAAGGCGGCGCAAGTGGGTGGCGTCAACAAAGAGAAAATGATGACACGCGGTACGCACATGCTTTCCATCGGCCCACTCGGAACGGTTCCCGAAGCATCGCGGGGGAGTCCCGTGTCACATTGGATGCCACGCGTCGAGCCGGGGCCGGATGCAATGGTGGACCGTGTCGCTTCGCTCTCCACCAGGCGGAGCCGTGCGCAACACGGGCCCAGGGGCTACTGTAGGGCCTCTGGGATCGGGGTACCCATGCCCGTTGGCCTACGGCCATGGGCGCGACGCGGCTCGGCGAGCCTAGTTCGGCCCATCGGCAAGCTGGGCAAGGAAGACCCTCGTGAGGGCCCCTTCGCCACGAGGAAAGCGTCAAGGAACCACCACCGAGGATCACAAGCGGTCTCCCACGGCAAGGGCACGTCCCAAGGCCACCCCTGAGGCCCTCGCGAGGCGAGCTCGCCAAAGGCGACGTGGTGGGGCCCTAGGTCCTACCGCCTCCGGGCGGGTGATGCACGATGCACAGGCGGCGTAGGGGTCGTGCTAGCAGGCACATATAGGGAGGATTTCCACTTCTGTGCTAACGAAGCGAGGCCGGCTGGCGGGCCCCAAAGCAACCTCCCAAAGGTTTCTCGGTCGGTGCAAGAGGACTAAGGCTGGAGGCTCAGCAGGACGGAGGTCACCCCCGAGCCCACCAGTGCGTCATGAAGAGAAGCTTTTGTAGGCGAAGACCACCTTTGCCAGGGGGACGGCGGTACTGTTGCCTTTAAAAACGGTTGTTGTGGAAACCCTTTCCGCCAATATTTTCGGAGGGGAAGAGGACGAAGGCCAGTATAAAAGAGAGGTATAGCATCCATGTAGGGGATATGATCCCCATTATCTCCGCTAGGGCAAGAACCCACCTTTGTACTCGTCTTCCACCTCAAGCAATCCAATAACAAGCAACAGTAGGGTTTTACACCGCGAGGTGGCGAAAACCTGGGTAAACTACCGTGTGTTCTAGTTCTCTTCCCTTAGCTCGTCCCGCTGGAGAGTCATCATGATGTTGAGAGGTAGAACATGGTAGGAGAGCGTGCGCAGCCCAGAGTTCAAACCTTTTCTTGGGTCCGTTGAGCCCCGATTCCGACAAGAACCTTATGTGTAGTTGTGTATCTAGCATGATGCTCTCCATATGCCTTGGAATCACACTTAGGTAAAATTTGTTCCTGTTCATATTCAGGTACACAACGTCGAGTAACACAATCGACTCCTTCTTTTTAAAGATGTGTGTCATCCCAAAAGTAATGTCTTAAATCAAACAAGAACCTTTTCTTTTGTTGGTACGTGAAACTAGGTGGTATGTATTTAGCAACAATGTAATTAGCATGATTTGCATACCAAGGAGTAATGCGGGAGGCATTTGTGACAGCTAATTTCTCATCCGAAAAACTATATCGTCAATAGGCAGTGGGTCATCAAGAACATTTTCCATTCTAGACAAATTATCTGCTACTGGGTTTTCAGCGCCCTTTCTATCAACAATATGCAAATCAAACTCTTGAAGTAAAATAATCCTCCTAATTAGTCTAGGCTTAGCATCTTTGTTTTCCAAAAGATATTTAATAACAGCATGACTAGAGTGAATAGTAACTTTAGAATCAACAATGTAAGGTCTAAGCTTACCACAGGCAAACACAACTGCTAAAAATTCTTTCCGATTAGTAGCATAAATTTTTTGAGCATTGTCAAGGGTCTACTAGCATAATGGATAACATTCAACTTCTCATATACTCTTTTCCCTAGAACATATCAATAGCATGATTAGTAGCATCACACATAATTTCACAAGGTAAGTTCCTATCTGGTGGTTGAAAAATAGGTGAAGTGATTAAGGCTTTCTTAAGTATTTTAAAGGATTGTATATAAGCATCATAAAAAACAAATGGAACTTATATTTGAAGAATATTAGTTAACAACCTATTTTTTTTTGAGAAATCCTTAATAAATCATCTATGGAAACCAGCATACCCAAGGAAACTTCTTATACCTTTTACCTCTCTAGGATATGGCATTTTCTCAATAGCATCCGTTTTTAGCTTTGTCTACCTCAATACCTTGTTTGGAGATTTTGTGTCCAAGTAACATGTCTTCATTCAACATGAAGCGGAACTTGTCCCAATTGAAGACAAGATTATTTTCTTCACATCTCCGTAAAACTCGATCAAAGTTGCTCAAGCATTCATCAAAGGAAGTCCTAAACATTAAAAATCATCCATGAACACCTCAATTGTTTTCACAAAAATCAGGGAATATAGCAGTCATACATATTTGAAAGCTATAAGGTGAATTACATAAACCAAAAGGCATACGTCTATAAGCATAAGTTCCAAACGGACAAGTAAAACTAGTTTTCTCTTTGTCTTCTTTTGATACAAGTATTTGAGAGAAATTAGAATATCCATCAAGACAACAAAAGTGTGTATGCTTAGATAACTTCTCTAACATTTAATAAATAAAAGGAAAAGGGTAATGATATTTTCTAGTAGCTTTGTTCAATTTTCAAAAATCAATTACCACACTATAACCAGTCCTTAACAAAGGGAGCATTCTTCTTGTTCGAAGCATGTAAAGGAGATGCAATCATGCTAAATTCCTTAACAAAGCGATGGTAGAAGTCGGGTAGTCCATAGAAACTACACACTTCTTGCAAATTTGTAGGAGTGGGCTAAGTTCTAATAGAATCAATTTTAGTTTCATCAACTTGAACACCCTTAGAAGATACCACAAATCCCAGTAAAACAAGCTTGTGAACACCAAAGGTGCATTTTGCCATGTTTGCATATAGTTGCTCTTTCCTAAGAACATGAAATGCTTCCCTAACATGTGTGACATGCTATTTAAGAGTTTTTCTAAATACAAGAAGGACATCAAAGTATACTACAACACAATATCCAATGAGATGATGTAGGACATAATGCATAGCATGGATAAAAGTGCTAGGTACTTGTGATATGATATAGGCATTACCAACCATTGATAAAGTACAAATGTGATTTGAAAGCCATTTTCCACTCATCACCTTCTTACATGGGAATTTGATAGTAACCACTTTTAAGATCAATTTTAGGCAAAATGGTGGCTCCACTAAGTTCATCAAGCATGCCATCAAGGCGTGGGATTGGATGGATACACCTAATAGTTATAGCATTGGTAGGATGGAGACACAAGTACATACGCGTACTACCATCTTTCTTAGGCACTAATATCATAGGAACCACATATGTGCTTAATATCTTGCGTACATGCCCATTATGAAGGAGTTTTTGCACTTGCCTTTGTATCTCCTTAGTCTCATCAGGGTTGACGTGCTAGGGTGCCTTGTTTGAAAAGGGGTGTGTCGGGTATGAGGTCTATGCAGTGATCGATTCTGGATAAAGGAGGTAGTCCTAGAGGTATCACATCGGGAAAAACATCTTCAATGTCCTGCAGCAAACATGACAAAACCAAAGGTAGATGTTGTGAAGAATTAGTCCTCACGACCTCATCTTTGTACACAATTATAAAGTGAACTACACTTGATGGGTTCTCACTCACATCCCTTAAGTCTCTTTTGGTGGCTAAGAGCACTAGATCTTTCTTGTCCCTCATCATGGTGTGACTCAAATATGTCTTGTGGAGTTCACTCTCTTTGAGGTGGACAGCTCTGTCACTTTTATCTCCATGATTGTATGGAGCTTGCTTATGGGCGATCACCTGACTTGGAGATATTGATCAAAACATTTACTCATTGGCCTTTGATACGTCTCCAACGTATCTACTTTTCCATACACTTTTGCGCTTGTTTTAGACTATAATTTGCATGATTTGAATGGAGCTAACCTGGAATGACGTTGCTTTCAGCAAAATTGCCTTGGTGTTATTTTTGTGCAGAAATCAAAGTTCTCCAAACGTCCTGAAAATTTACAGGGAGCAGTCTTGGAAAAAATCAAAAATATCTGCGCCAAGTTCCACCTCAGGGTGTGGGCCAGTGGGCCTCAAGCCCCTGCTCCGCCACCACCACGGCAGGCTTGTGGGGCCCACACGGCCCTGCCGCCCCCAACTCCAGCTCCAAAAGTTGCCTTTTGTCCCAGAAAAAATAAAACAAAAAGTTCTCGTCGCATTTTCGATACGGAGGCGCCACCACCGCCTGTTCTTCATCTGGAGGGCAGATCTGGAGTCCGTCTTGGGCTCCGGAGAGGGGAAATCGTCGCCATCTTCATCATGAACCTTCTTCCCTCTCCAATTCCATGAAGCTCTTCGTCGTTCGTGAGTAATCTATTCGTAGAATCGCTGGGCGGTGATGAGTAGGATGAGATCTATGATGTAATCGAATTAGTTTTGATGGGGATTGATCCCTAGTATCCACTATGTTTTGAGATTGATGTTGCTACTACTTTGCCATGCTTAATGCTTGTCACTAGGGCCCGAGTGCCATGATTTCAGATCTGAAATTATTATGTTGTCACCAATATATGTGTGTCTTAGATCCGATCTTGCAAGTTGTAGTTACCTACTATGTGTTATGATCTGGCAACCCCGGAGTGACAATAACCGGAACCACTCCCGATGATGACCATATTTTGAGGAGTTCATGTGTTCACCAAGTGCTAAAGCATTGGTCTGGTTCTTTCTTAAAAGGAGAACCTTAATATCCCGTAGTTTCCTTTTGGACCCAGTTGCCACGGGAGGGATGGACAATAGATGCCATGCAAGTTCTTTTCCCTAAGCATGTATGACAACACACGGAATGCATGCCTACATCAAATTGAGGAACGGGAGCTAGCCACTTATCTCTCCGTGTTATAGCTGTTGCATGATGAATATCATCCAAACAAATCACCAACCCATTGCCTACGAGTTTGTCCTACTATTGTTGTTACTTGTCTTGCTCTGCTGCTGCTACTACTGTTGCTACTGCTGTTACTTGTCTTGCTCTGCTGCTACTACTGTTGCTACTACTGTCGCTTGCTACTGTTGCTACTTGCTACTTCTATCACTATTGTTGTTCCTTGCTACTGCTATTGCTCGTTACACTGCTACGACCTGCTACACTGTTGGATCACGGGACATTGACGGGAACTAACAACTTTCGTCAACGCGGCAACGAAGGCGCCATTGATACAATTGTTAGGAATAGTCTGCCGTCAACAGATCGTTTCTGACACCGTTGCTATCATATTACTTTGTTGTTACTACTGTGCTTGCAGATACTAATCGTTTAGGTGTGGTTGAATCCGACAAATTCAGCTGCTAATACTTGAGAGTATACTCTCACCTCCTGACGGGCTTATCAACAAATTGGGTTGAATACTCTACCCCCGAAAACTGCTGCGAACCCACGCGATGGTGGGCCATCAACAACATTCTTCTAGTCTCAGTACTGGGGAGTGCTTTCAGCATTCTTATGGTGCCGTTCCAGGGGAAGGTTTGTTGTCATAAGCATTTGTCTAGCTAACGCCAGAGATTGCAGGATCAGCCCTTTTCTGGAGCCATTGCGAGGGAAGCACAGCTGACGTCAGCATTTTTCTGGCACCGTTGCCGGGTAGGTATTGCTATATTCTCTGAGTTAATTGGGATTTATATCTGCTGATCACTATGAAGAATCTGAAGGATCTGAAGACCGAAGTCTTGCCCTCAACTACGAGGGGAGGTAAGAAATTGCCATCTAGCTCTGCACTTGATTCACCTTCAGTTATGAGTAAGTTTGCGACATCACCTCCTGCTAGAAATCTTGATAAGTCGCATGTGCTTGATGATGCTTATGATCCTACTACTAGAGATGCTATGCTTGATACTATGCCTGATGATGCTATGCTTGATACTATGCCTGATATTGCTAGAGATGCTATGCCTGATACTGCTAGAGATGCTATGCTTTATACTGCTTTGCCTGATGATGCTAGAGATGCTATTTTGCCTGATGATGCTATGCTTGATACTGCTAGAGATACTCCTTTGCCTGATGTTCCATTAGGAGTGTTCCTTGATGCTCATATTGCTAGAGTTACTGCCAATGCTCGTGATGCTTCTGAAACTACCGATACTATTGAGATAGAACCTGCTTTTGCTCCTTCTAGATCTAGCTCTCCTAGATATGAATTGCCTGTTATACCTGAGGGTTACGTTATGGAGGGAGAGATAGCTGAGGATTTTCTTGCGTGTAAGGATGCCTATGACGCTGACAAATTAATTATCAAGTGGAAGGAAAAATCTCGGGAAGCTAGGATGAAAAATGACCCGAAGTTTGCCACTTCGCCTATCTTTGTCACCGATAAGGATTATGAATTCTCTGTCGACCCTGAGATAATCTCTCTAGTCGAATCTGATCCTTTTCACGGTTATGAGTCTGAGACGGTCATAGCCCATCTTGCCAAACTATCCGAAATAGCCAACCTTTTCACTAATGAGGAGAATATCCGCCACTACTATATCCTTAAGCTGTTTCCTTTCTCTCTAAAGGATGACGCTAAAGCCTGGTTTGCTTCTCTTGCTCCTGGATGTGTGAGTAGTCCCCAGGAGATGGTCTATTACTTCTGTGAGAAATATTTCCCTGCCCATAAGAAGCAAGTTGCCTTGCAGGAAATATACAACTTTGCTCAACTCCAAGAAGAGAGTCTTCCACAGGCTTGGGGGAGGCTCATCCAGCTACAGAATGCTTTGCCTGATCACCCTCTTAAGAAGAGCGAGATACTTGATAACCTCTATAACGGACTTACCGATGCCTCTAGAGACTACCTAGATAGTTGTGCCGGTTGTGTTTTTAGGGAACGAACTGTAGAACAAGCTGAGACTCTACTGAATAACCTCTTGATCAACGATAATGCTTGTACTATTCCCGAACCACCTCCTAAGCCAACTCCTAAGAAAAGAGGTATTATATTCCTCAGTCCCGAAGATATGCAAGAAGCCAAGAAATCTATGCAAGAGAAAGGCATTAGATTCGAAGATGTCAAAAGTCTACCACCTATCGAAGAGATCCACGGTCTCGATAACCCGATACAGGTAGTAGAGGTGAATTCTCTGCGTAGGTTTGACGAGAGTGATATTCCTTTTGATAAACCTGCTAGCCTATGCTTTGATGAATTTGACAACGTTGTTGCCAAGCAACAGAGTTACAATGATTATTTTAGCATACATTTGGAACAAAGTGCTCGTATGCTTAGCCATTTAAGTGCTTGTGTAGACAGAAATGTCAGTGCTCTCAAGCTTCTGAGTAAACATACCTCTATGATTACTACTCAGGTAGAACAAGTACTTAAAGCTCAGAATGACCTGCTCAATGAATTAAATGACAACTCTGTCAGAGTCATTACTAGAGGAGGCAAAATGACTCAGGAACCTTTGTATCCTGAAGGTCATCCTAAGAGAATTGATCAAGATTCTCAAGGAATCAATGTTGATAGACCTAGTCATCCTAAGGAGAAGAAGAAGGATGATAGAAACCTGCACGTCAGTTCACCAAATACTATAACACCTGAAGAACCAAATGATATTTCTGCGTCTGATGCAGAAACACAATCTGATGATGAACATGAACATGGTGACAATATGGACAGTGATGTTCATAATAATGCTCAACCTAGCAATGATGAGGATGTGGAGATTGAAACTACGGTTAATCCTGATAATCCACAACCTAAGAGATACGAAAAGAATGATTTACTGCTAGCAAGCATGGTAAAGAAAGGGAGCCATGGGTTCAGAGACCTATGCCCTTTCCTCCTAAGCCATCCAAGAAAAAGGATGATGAGGATTTTGAGCGCTTCGTTGAGATGATAAGACCCGTCTTTCTGTAGATGCGGTTAACTGATATGCTCAAGATGTCTCCGTATGCCAAGTACATGAAAGATATCATGACTAATAAATGGAAGATACCAGATCTTGAGATCTCCACCATGCTTGCCAACTATACTTTCAAAGGTGGAACTCCTAAGAAACTTGGTGATCCCGGAGTGCCCACTATACCTTGCTCCATTAAAGGAAACTACGTAAGAATTGCCTTATGTGACCTTGGAGCCGGTGTTAGTGTTATGCCACTCTCTCTTTATCGTAGACTTGAGTTGGATAAGTTGACACCCACTGAAATTTCTCTACAAATGGCCAACAAATCAACTGCTTTCCCTATCGGCATTTGCGAGGATGTGCCCGTTGTGCTTGCTAATACCACTATCTTAACACACTTTGTTATCTTGGATATTCCCGAGGATGATGCCATGACTATCATCCTCGGAAGACCCTTTTTAAACACCGCAGGGGCTGTTATAGATTGCAACAAAGGACTGTCACTTCCCATGTCAACGGTAATGAGCACACAGTGCATTTTCCGAAGAAACGATATCCAGTACATTGCATCAATGCTATCGAAAAGACTTCATCGATTATCATTGGGAGCTTTGAATGCCCTATTCCTCGTGTCAAGATGAAGTATGATTTGCTTGTTGGGGAGATACATATCCCCATTGAGGTTACTTAGTGTCTATTCAAAAATTCTCTGTTCTCTCTTGTGATTCGAGAAAGTTTCGTCACAAGGACTTGATCAACCCCATTGACGGATTTCTTTTGATGACCGTGAGACGGATGAATGAAAGAGTCACATACCTCTGTTTTGAGTTTTCCTTTTCTTTTCCATAGAAGAAAATGATAGAATTAGTTTAGCTTTTCCTGTTTTCTGTTTTAGCGTTCCGGAGAAAATACCTCGAAAATAAAAGTTCTCCGATGGTCCTGAAAATTTAGTATGATTTTTTCTAGAAGTTTTGAAAATTTCTGGGCCTGAGAGCTGGTCAGGGGCCCTGACCAGTGGGCCACAAGCCTCCCACCGCCACCTTCCCCCTGGTGGCAGGGTGCAAGCTTGTGGAGCCCACAGGCCCCCTCCACTTATTCCAGCTCCCAGCCTCTTGTTCCACCACCAGAAAAAATTGTTTCGCAGCTCAAACCAGTGTTCTTGCTCATTTGGCTGTGATTTTCGATCTCCTTGCTCAAAGCACCATTCTCCGAACTGTTTTGGGGAAATTGCTCCTTGGTAAGTGACTCCTCCATTGGTCCAATTAGTTTTTGCTCTAGTGCTTTATCCTTCGCGAATTCTTGCTACCTTGGTGACCCTATTCTTGAGCTATAAATGTTGATTTTAGCTGGTCCCGAGTAGTTTTAGCGCGTGATACAGTCTCTAGGCACAACTAGGTATGGTTGGTCCTCATTCACTTTTCTCTTGAACTTCAAAAATTTCAGCAAAAGGAAATTATGTTCAGGAAGAAGTTTCATTGTGGTTCCTCAAGTAAGAAGGGTCCTCGTCTCTCCTTTCGGGAGCCCGAACCTTTTCAACTAAGGGACGCACCGGTGCAACCATGTGAATGGCCTTCCGATGAGTTCATGATCGAAGCAGGCTTCAAGGATGAGTTTGATGCACTTGTCCGCAATGCCGGGTTAGAAGAACTCCTCTCAGATAAATGTGACCAGTAAGCTATGCTCACTACCTCTTTCGTGCGTAGATTTAAATTTTTAGTTGGCCGTGAATCATCCATACTGTTTGATCTATACGATAAATCCTGTACCTTGGGTCTGGAGGATTTCAATAGGATTTGCAAGATACCAGATGGAGGCAGTGTTAATGATCCTCCTAAGTCTTCGGTCAGAGATTTTGTCTCCAGTATAACAGTTGGAGAAACCAGAGATATCACGCAAGCCACCATAGGAAGCATCCATTTCCCTGCCTTGCACTACCTTGCCCTCTTCATAGGTAGGTACATTAACGGCAAGGGTGCACATTGTCACCTATGCGCTTCCGACGTTAGTATCCTTAAGAGCGCAGTAACAGGTGACAGGAGCTTCAATATTAGAGATATTATAGCAAGGAGGCTGAATAAAAATGCGAGTGAGGGAGATTTCTTTGGTGGAGTTTATGCTACACGCTTACAAATTTTATTGGAGTATCCATCCGTTCAGAAGACCCTCCTCTCCGTACAGCCTACCTTGATCGTGTCGCTCTAACACGCTATCAGTTCCTTGAGAGAGATCATGGATCCCTCTTATACCGCTTGATATTTAACCGGCAGCGTGTTTTCCATATTACCCTTCCTGCTCCTGCTTTCTTTGACTTTCAGGTTAAACAAAGATACTACAGAACCATAGGAGAGGCAGAGGAGTATGAGAGGGAGGCGACGGCTGCTCGACTTCGTGAGGCAGCTATTCAGGCAGTGGCTGCAGCACTCCCGTATAACACCCATTATGACTCTGGGTTTCGCCAGGATCATCCATGGGAGTAGACCAAGCTAGGCCAAAATCCTAAGCTTGGGGGAGTACGTGTTCTCACCGACCTTACATTCATGCTTATGCTTTCACTTTGTTAGCCGGTGTTTACACTTTGCCACTGTATTATCCATGCTAGTTTCCCTTCGTTTTCTTGTTTTGTGTCCTTTTGAGAAAACCCAAAAAGATTTTTCTTTCTTCTTTTGCTTGTTGGGAGCTTTCCCGTGTAAATAGTTTCTTTTTTCTTTGTGTCAAGGTAGAAGATATTGGTTACAATGCTTAGTGGTTCTTACATGCTTACCTGTTTAGCTTTCAAAGAGCCATATTATTTGTCTTCTCCTTTGTGTTTGCCTGCAGATTCAGCTTAGTCCAATGCGCTTATTATCGTTTTCATCGTTCGATCGTGCAAATGAAAGGTAACAATGATGATATATGATGAAGTGACTGAGACTGAAAAGCTGGTATGAACTCTATCTATTTTGTTTTTGTAAATATGACTAGCTTGTCAACCCAGATTTAGCTTTGTTGTGAGAGAACCATGTTTGCAATGACAACTTAGAGATCATAGTTTCTGATGCCATGCTTATTTAGCTGAGAGCTTATAATGGTTTGTCTTGAATGCCAACATAGATTTTGAGATGACTGTGATGTAGTATGATAGGATGGTTTTCTCCTTTGAATATTTCAAGTGGCTTGACTTGGCGCATGTTCATGCATGTAGTTGAAACAAAATCAACATAGCCTCGATGATGTTCGTGTTC
Organism: Hordeum vulgare subsp. vulgare; assembly: GCF_904849725.1. Lineage (NCBI taxonomy): Eukaryota > Viridiplantae > Streptophyta > Magnoliopsida > Poales > Poaceae > Hordeum > Hordeum vulgare. The sequence goes on from NC_058521.1 coordinate 263,528,804, forward strand.
ATGGTGATTTATATCCTGTTCATGCTTGCATTTAATGTTAGTCAAACTCATTGCATCTTGATGACTGTTGTCGCTCTGTAGTTGGTCGCTTCTCAGTCTTTTGCTAGCCTTCACTTGTACTGAGCGGGAATACTTCTTGTGCATCCACTTCCATAAACCCAAAAGTTTTTCCATGAGAGTCCACCATACCTACCTATTTTCGGTATCTATCTGCCGTTCCAAGTAAATTTGCATGTGCCACTCTCTAAACCTTCAAGAAATAATCTGTTTTGCATGCTCGAACCGCTCATGTGGTGACAGAGGGCTATTGGTATCTTCCATGCTAGGAGTGTTATCCTCGACATGTGTTTATTCACAGTCATTCACGAGAAAGGGGCCGGTATTTGGGATGCCCAGTTCCATGCTTAAATCGAGAACATAACTGTAAAACAAGACTCCCCCCGGATTGATGTTAGTATGGACGGTACCCGAGGATTCGGCTAGCCGTGGAGTGTGATTGATTGGTGGTGGGGGAGTTAAAAATTTACTTTTCTGTTTCGGAACCGCCTATAGCATGAGTAGCATGGAAGATATTGAGAACTCTTGGTCATTGCGTTGACAATGAAAGCATGCCACCCAAAATTATTATCTCTATTTTCAAAGCTTGAGCTCTGGCACCTCTGCAAATCAATGCTTCCCTCTGCGAAGTGACTGTCAATTTATTTTCCTGTCGAGTCATCCTCCTCTTATATAAGCACCAATTAGAGGCCACCTCTGTCATTTTTATGCTTTGCTTTTGATTGATATTGAGTATGACTATGACTGGATCTTCGTTGCTATGAATTACAATGTTTAGTCAGCCCTTGATATTTGAAAGTGCTCTGCATTTATGTTTTGCGGTCTCACAAAGAGCTAGCGAGATACCACCTATTCATATTGCTTCAGGCTTGTTTTGATTGAAGTGTTGGTATTTGAAACTCATTATTATTTGCTCGTTAGCTGATTATGCCATTGATATTAGCTTACCGTGAGACCTTTGTGGCATTTGCTTATGTGGTTAACTTGTGATCTTGCTGAAATTCCGGTTATGAGTTAGACATAGTTGCAACAACAAGATCAAATAGATTTTGTCAAAGTTTTTCTTTCTCTCTCAGTTTGTCAACTGTGTTGCTTGAGGACAAGAAAGACTTTAAGATTGGGGGAGTTGATACGTCTCTAACGTATCTACTTTTCCAAACTCTTTTGCCCTTGTTTTGGACTATAATTTGCATGATTTGAATGGAACTAACCTGGACTAACGCTGTTTTCAGCAGAATTGCCTTCGTGTTATTTTTGTGCAGAAATGAAACTTCTCCAAACGGCCTGAAAATTTATGAGGAGCAGTTCTTGAAAATATCAAAAATATCTGCGCCAAGTTCCACCTCAGGGGGTGGGCCAGTGGGCCACAAGCCCCTGCTCCGCCACCAACCCCCCGGTGGCGGTGGGCAGGCTTGTGGGGCCCACAGGCACCTGCCGCCCCCAACTCTAGCTCTATAAGTTGCCTTTCGTCCCAGAAAAAATAAAAAGAGAAGTTTTCGTCGCGTTTTCGATACGGAGGCGCCGCCACCTCCTGTTCTTCATCTAGAGGGCAGATCTGGAGTCCGTCTTGGGCTCCGGAGAGGGGAAATCGTCGCCATTGTCATCATCAACCTTCTTCCCTCTCCAATTCCATGAAGCTCTTCATTGTTCGTGAGTAATCTATTCGTAGGCTCGCTGGGCGGTGATGAGTAGGATGAGATCTATCATGTAATCGAGTTAGTTTTGATGGGGATTGATCCCTAGTATCCACTATGTTCTGAGATTGATGTTGCTACTACTTTGCCATGCTTAATGCTTGTCACTAGGGCCCGAGTACCATGATTTCAGATCTGAAATTATTATGTTGTCACCAATATATGTGTGTCTTAGATCCGATCTTGCAAGTTGTAGTTACCTACTATGTGTTATGATCCGGCAACCCCGGAGTGACAATAACCGGAACCACTCCCGGTGATGACCATAGTTTGAGGAGTTCATGCGTTCACCAAGTGCTAATGCGTTGGTCCGGTTCTTTATTAGAAGGAGAACCTTAATATCCCGTAATTTCCTTTTGGACCCCGCTGCCACAGGAGGGATGGACAATAGATGTCATGCAAGTTCTTTTCCCTAAGCACGTATGACGACACACGGAATGCATGCCTACATCACATTGACGAACGGGAGCTAGCCACTTATCTCTCCGTGTTATAGCTGTTGCATGATGAATATCATCCAAAAAAATCACCGACCCATTGCCTACGAGTTTGTCCTACTACTGCTGTTACTTGTCTTTCTCTCCCGCTACTACTACTGTTGCTACTGCTGTTACTTGTCTTGCTCTGCTGCTACTACTGTTGCTACTACTGTCGCTTGCTACTGTTTCTACTTGCTACTCCTATCACTACTGTTGTTCCTTGCTACTGCTATTGCTCGTTACACTGCTACTACCCGCTACACTATTGGATCACCGGACGTTGACGGGAACTGACAACTTCCGTCAACGCGTCAACGAAGGCGCCATTGATACAATTGTTAGGAATAGTCTGTCGTCAACAGATCGTTTCTGACACCGTTGCTATCATATTACTTTGCTGTTACTAAAGTGCTTGAACATACTAATCTTTCAGGTGTGGTTGAATCCGACAAATTCAGCTGCTAATACTTGAGAGTATACTCTCACCTCCTAACGGGCTTATCAACAAATTGGGTCGAATACTCTACCCTCGAAAACTGCTGCGAACCCACACGCTGGAGGGCCATCAACAACATTCTTCTAGTCTCATTACTGGGGAGTGATTTCGGCATTCTTCTGGTGTCGTTGCTGGGGAAGGTTTGTTGTCATAAGCATTCGTCTAGCTAACGCCAGAGATTGCAGGATCAACCCTTTACTGGAGCCATTGCCAAGGAAGCACAGCTGACGTCAGCCTTCATCTTAAAGCTATATTGATTGGTTCGACCGTTGGGGTGATGCAACGGTCGAATCATCAAGGTCTACAAAGAACAAGATGACAAACGGATATTGGAACCACATCACACTCCAAAGTGTATTCATATGCGCGGATCTTGAAAGATACTTTCGTGGTTGATACCTCCAAAATGCATTACTATTTTGTATCATAATTTGTCTCTATTCATTAATATATTTCACATTATGATGATGTACTTATAGTGTTTTGACTTATTTTGCACAATTTACAAATTTCCGGTGCCAAAACATCAGACGCAGGATTCAGAACATGTCCAACTGCATTGAAAACTTCACGGAAGGTGTTTCCGAACAGATCCCGAAGACAGGCCGAAGAAGGGCCGGAGGGGGGCCACAGGTCACCCAGGTGACCTGCTGGCGCAGGCCACCCTAGGCCGCGCTTAGAGGCCGACTGGGTGGTGGGTCCCGCCTCCGGTGCTCTCCTTTGTCCTATATGATCCTCTTGACCTAAAAGTTACGGGGACAGAAGAGTTTTCGCAGTTCCGCCGCCGCTCGACAACAGAAACCTACAAAGAAGAAAACACCTTTCTGGTGGGCAGATTCCGTTGGGGAGAACTTCTCCCGGTAGGGGAGATCACCCTCATCGTAATCACCATCGTCACGGGAATCATCGAGATCATCATCACCATCATCACCACCACCAACACCATCTCCATCTTCATCCCATCTCACTTCACCATTGCAATCGGAGTTGTACCTTGCACTATTCACCCCCTCTACTCTACCAGTGTTGATTACTCTTTTGTGGTGAATGCTATTGAGTTTTGTTGGAGGATTATTGTTATGACAAGATTGCTAATAATACTTTCATCGCCGCTGATCATGATCTCTTTTATGTCTTGTGAGTAGTTTCGTTAGTTCTTGAGGACATGGGAAAAGTCTAGCTGCTAATAGTCATATGATGTTGAAGTAATATGTGTTGATTGATATTTAAGTTATGGTGTTATTCTTCTAGTGGTGTTATGTGAACATCGACTACACAACACTTCGCCTTTTGAAGGACCTAGGGTAATGCATCGTGTATAAAGAATGCTTATGGTGGGTTTCCGGAGTGATAGAAACATGAACCCCAGTTCGCATACTTTTGCATGAGGGAGTATTGGATCCAAAATCTTATCGCCATGGTTTGGCATTGCCTTAATTTCTCTCTTATATTTGTGGATGCTTGCAAGAGGGATTAATCATAAGAGTGTACTTGTCTTAGCCTAGACGGTGCACTAGTTAAGATCCACCCACATAACACTTACCAATACAAAACATAGTACTACACGGAATATGGCGTAAGCACTTCACTATCTCTCTCGTGTGTCCTCAGGAACGCCTTAGTCTTTATAAGTTTAGTCCCTCGACTTATCCTTTGTGTTCAAAAGGATTGGGCCACTTGCTGCACCTCGGCACCATTTACTTTCCTTGCATTTATTTCCTTGTTGCTATTACTAGAAAACCCATAAAAAGTTACCTTTCAGTACTTGCAGTTATTCCTTGCTCAAGATCGCTTGTCAGTACCTTCTGCTCCTCGTTGGGCTCGACACTCTACTTACCGAAAAGGCTATGATAGACCCCCTACACTTGCGGGTCATCAATGGTGTGGTCGACTTGGTGGGTGCTCGAGTCACTTAGCCATTGGACTCTGTATGGGAGTGTATGCTTCTTCTTGACCAATTGTAGCTTGGAACAAGGGTCTTCACATGCAAAATTGTGGCAACTTCTGTCATCGATGATGACCTTGACAGATTTCCCTTGGATGCCCTCCTTTGTGTGGAAAATGTGGCAACATTCGTCTTCGTCTCTGTTGAAGAGTCAAAATCTTGGAAATAACGAGAGCGGGGCTCGGATCATTGTCTCAATACACTTGCGTGTCTCCATGTTCATTGATTTGTTGGTGCATGTCCATGTGCTCTGAAGCTTCCATCTCTTCATCACTCATGGAGTCATAGATGTCGTCACCATGCAGGATCATCGTGCATCTTGTTGGAACTCGAAAGTTTTGTGGCCTCGGTCTTGGCACGTGAGGCATTTGATGGAAGTTGTCTTTGCGATAGCATCGAATGGTGTCGTAGACTATGAAGTTCTTGGCTTGTTGTGGGGACCCCGACTTAAGAGTCTTACATCCATACATACCATTTGTTACAATAAATGACCATTATGGTCAAGTCTTACATATATAGTGCCTTGAAGGCCAACACAGCAAACTTGACCAATAGCGGAAATATTGGTCGAGTCTGTGAACCCATGCCCTCAGCCTTAACCTACATGCATTCTGGCTGGGAAGCGCCCTATCTCGCAGGAACGTCACCAAGGTGTTCTTTATCAATTCCTGATCTCTCATACTTGGTCAATGAAATAACTAGTGGCAAGCCAATGAGTACTTTGAATGTACTCGCAAACAGCCCCTGATATGCGTAATGCATTTGGTATGATAACAAGTAATATGCAGTATTGGTGGATAGCAGCTTGACTGTAAATAAACATGGTCGTTGGTGGATATGCAACTTGAGTTAGATGGTATTTAGAAGAACAGGTTACAAATATCAATATATTTGTTACGGGCTTCACAATTCCGGTTCACACGATATGCCAAGTCTCCCAAACTTGGTCATATCTACTCTTTCTAAGATAACACCATTAAACACACACACCCACACTTGGTTTATGCGGAAACGAGTGGACATAGTTTAAGCAGCACCACCCAACTGTCCTTGACCGTGGCCACGACCATTCGAATAGTTTTACACTCTTTAGAGGTTGTGCGCTGTACCCACGACTCTCGGTATATTAGCGTGACACGTGATGCAACACTTCTCCAAAAGTGGCACGTGACGGGGTTTTCATAAACCTTTGATTTTACCATCATCATACTCATGCTTCTACTCTGCTTAGCTCTACGTCTCAACATGATATTAGCGTGATCCTCATAGGTGGTAAGATCATGCGCAAAATGCAAGTGCTCCGAAGGAGCCATCGTTAACATCATATTGATGATTTGCCGAATACTTATGATCACATGCAACATAAATACTTGTTCTACTTAGCATGCAATATATTATTTTCTCAAACATGGTCAAAGGGCTGCTTGCATTTGCTATCATAAGTCCTTGGGGTCTTCGAGGTCTTCCGGTCCAACTCTGAATACCTTGTCTATTCCGTCAACTAACGTCGGAAACAACACAGTAAGCCACACAACAAGAAGAAACAAAAGTGCTATATAAATAGGAGTTATATTTTTCTTGGACCTCTCTGGTCATAAGAAAAATACCTGAAGCTTACCATAGGCGATTTGGTTCACCCGAGAATTTTGAATGGACGAAAGGAGGAATAGGTGATTCCAAAGGAAGGCTACAAAAAATATCATGATAAAAATGAGTGGAGGCACTCATTTAACACAGCATAATTTTAGAAATATTTAGGAAGTTGTTTCACTCGATTTGGAGTTGGTATGAATATTCTAGGGAGTTTATAACATGGAATAAATAGCAAAAGGGAGCTATTTATTTATTGCAACAGAAATATGTCATACAAAAATGTTGAACAAGGCTTAAAAAATAGGCCATGATATTAAAAGGCTCTGGAATTTGGAATCACTCCATTTGGAGTTGATTTGATCCCTATAGGAATTTTGAAAGGGGAGGCTAGGAGTATTTGAATTTGTCTTTGAATAATGACATAACAAAGAAGTTTCTTGGAAAAATGTGTGAAGCACATCTTTGCATAGGTCTTGATTTTAGGGACGTGTAGAAATTTGCATAAACCAAATTGGGGTTTTAATGATTTTTCTATAGAATTTTGAAGTTTCTACAAAAAGAGAAGTTAGACAAGGGGGCTACGAGGGAGTCTATTGCATGCTCAAGACAACCAATAGGAAGGTGGGATGGCCCAGATGTGCTAGCTGGCCAGCAGAGCGGCCACGCCGAAGGCGCATGACGTCCTTTATGCTTCTAGTGCGGGGATGCAGCTCTGGGAGGATGCGCCTCCACTTATGGGGCTGGGCCCAACCGCCGTGCCAGTGACTGGCGGGCCCCAGCCGTCAGGAGCTTCTTCCTCCTCTGGCTCAACCAGCCCAGGAGACTCCGCCCACCCCCCCCCCTCCCCCCCCCGCAATGCACCGGCCATCACCGTGCTCCGGGAAGCCAACCGAGTCCGCTCGGAGGCCCCATTCCCGCAAGGGAACCGGGGGGGCGAGCAGGGCCTTGGCCGCGGCGGAGCCAAGTTTGGCTGCTGAGATGGAGGGCACCCAGACCACCTAAGAGGAAGGAAGGAGAGATGGGAGGAGCTGCGTCAGCTAGGAGCGACCCCAGGGGGCTAAAGGCGAGGGGAAACCCCCTGGTTTGTCCGGCTCGAGCGAAGGCCTCCGGAGGGGCTTCGGCCATGGTAGGGTAGGAGGAGGGGGAGAGCCCAAGGCTCGAAAGGGGGAGCCCAGGAGGTTGCAGGAGGAAGGACGAAGTGATGGGGAACCAGAGAGTTCTTGGGTGAGGAGATAAGAGGGGGGAGGGAGAGAGAGCTCGGGAGTACCCCGAAGCTCGCTGGCATGGGGGTAGACACACGTCCCTAGGCACTTTGGAGGCTAGCCAGCGTCAGGGAAGGCTTTGGACCAGTCAAAGGGAGGTCACATGGCTTGCTGAGATGAGCTGGGACAGCCGGATACGACATGGAAGATGAAGACAAGGTGCAGAGCACCGTTCTTGCACGGCAGGGTGGTGGTCACCGCCCAATTTGGTGTCCTGGGCCACCCCTTGGCCAGGCCAAGGTGTCAAGCATGCAAGGCATGCGGGCCACGATGCACTGGTGGAGTTTGGACCATATTGGAGCTGGTTAGGTGGTTTTTTTACTGGGGTTTAGTTTTAAGCAGCAAACTTAGAGCTAATAAAAGTGGGTCTCAAATGGAGAGTCCTGGGGAAAACAATGTATGGTAGTGTTAGCTATGCATGGACTGCAACACTCCCAAGTTTGAGCTCAAGAAGAGGAGGGGGGCTAGTACTTGGTGTACAGAGCTACATTTCAGCCAGAAATCAACTTGTAGACGTGCTGCTCATTTTTCCTACATGAGCATGCCCTCTCTTGGTTTGAAATGATTCGTTGGGATTCTAGGGACCCTCTAGAAAGAGGTGGGGGCTTTGGCTTAAGCAAAAGTGGGGCAAGAGGGGTAAAAATGGTGATCCAAGGGTAAAAATGAGGAATAGTTATATGGAGTATCTCCCCAATAATTGACAAGAGCCCATGGAAAAGCTACTGGAGGTAGAATGTAACTATATAGAGTTGTGTGAGAAATACGAGATCAAGGGAAATGTGGAAGGGATCATAGTAGCCACTTGGGTGAGTGCACACAAGGTGTTTGATGAGTGTCAGAGCTACCAGATGGACTTCAATTGAGATGAAGCTTAACATGATCAAATAATAGATGAAAATAAGCTTGGACACCAAATTAGGGATTTGGTGGAGGAGGTTTCCAATGTAGACATGGAAAACCCATGAAATGGGCGGAAATGGCTTTATTCTTAGAAAGCTATTCAAATCAATTCTCAAAATCCAATATTTGGTGTGAGGGCTTTATTTGAGCATTAAGGAATGCCCAAAAATTTTGCAGTCAATTGGAGAAACTTGATAATGTAAAGTTTCCCAAAGTCACAAATCAACACAGAGAGTTGTGAGGGGCTTGATGCAAGTTCTTCTATTCTCCTTAATGCACCACTTGGTGTGGATGCATTATTGGAATATAAGAACATGTCTACGAAATTTGAGCACAATTGGAGACACTTGACAATGTAGAGTTGCTCAAATTTGGATTTCGACAGATAGGGTTTTAGAATAATTAAGTGAATCAAATCAACTTGGATTGAGATGAAATTGGTAAGATCATCACATGTATCATGAGTGACATGCTAGAATTATATAGGAATTCATGGAGAATATTTCTTATAGAAATATTCCAAAAGCTTGAAACAAGCAAGAAGGGTTTGAAGGGGTTTGCCCAATATTTTGAACATGACCAAGTTTTGAAACTCATATATATGAAATATATATGTTCATTGAGTTTCTCTAAATTCTCTCAAATATTTTGAAAGCAATAAAAATAACTTTCTTTCATAAGAGACCATTTATGGTCCCACATGAAGGCATTTAAATAAAATAGTAAAATAACTTTTAAAATTATAATTTTGTGGTTTTGGGAAGTCATTTTGATAATGGGTTTTAAATAAAATAATTGGTGCCAAATAAATTGCCTAATTTGAGGACTTGTAGTACAAATCCCATCTCAGGGGTTTTGAAAGCTTAATTCAAGGAAATGCTTTTTGGTGAAAATAATATTTGGTAAAAATAGTTTCCGGTCCTAAACACATGGCATGATCATTAGGCAAGGGTGTGGGTCAAGGATGTGAGTCTTGAGAGTAACAGGAATTATTGAGAATAAAACACAAGCATACCAGCAAGTAGGCAAGCAAACAACAGTCACTTCAAGCATCACAATCATTCACACAAAAATTAATTGGTCCTAATTTTTGAGAAAAGTCAAATCAGCAGGAGAGTTAAAAACAGGGTGTTACAGACCTTACCCCCTTAGAAAATCTCATCCCCAAGATTTCTAGGGTAGGGGTTGGAGAGATACAAAATCTTGGGTCAAAGGTAGTCTTCATGTCCCCATTTTGCTGTTGTAGGTCTTGAGGTGCTTGACGATACAGCTTCGAATGCTCCACACATCCTTGTCTGACCTTGAGCGGGGGTCTGGCAATAAGTTACCTTGACCAAGGGTCAAGGGCTTGGTGAACTAAGTTCGTGCAAGGTTCTGGCTTGCAATTGCATTCCGAGGTAGGAATACGTGGCAAGATAGTGTGTTTGTGTTCGGGTCCTGGGGCTGCTCAAGCAGGTTAGCAACATCTAAATGTCTCATGTTAGAACGTACTATCAAAGTCTTCGCATAGCTCCCTACTGACGGGGAAGTCCTTGAATCCTTGAGTCACGCAAGCTATGGTCGCGGGTGGTCTTCATCCTCTAGGGTGTGGCAGTGGTCATCGAAGGCTTCTCGCGAAAGGGTCTCGGTTGGGTCTATCCCATGAGTCTAAGCTCGGAGACTCAGAGTCCAGAACAGGTCCTACCATCTCGGAGGGTTTGCGAGGGGTTCTGGATGAGCTGGCTACCCAAGAGTATAGACCAGTCATCCACTCCCAAGGTTTGCAGCTCGGCAACCGGGTGAATCACCTTTAGAAGGTTTTCACCATGATACAATCAACACTCTCGTCCTTTAATTGGACCAAGAAGAGGCTCTCTGATTTCCCTCGCTGTCCAAAGGTTTCATCGTCTTGAATCGTCGAGGCTTCTTGACATTGTTGATGTAGTCGACACAGGATCGGTGGTTGACTTCTATTGCTTCTTATTCTTTGTCGTGGCGGTCCTTCGTCTTGTCTTTGGTAGGATAGACTTCAGTTGTCTTGCGGTTTCTTCGAGAAGCCCACCTTCTCGAGATAACACTGTACCCTTGAGAGGCATAGCGATCAGCGTTCCTCGGGCTCGTCAAACAGGACTAAGGTGTTCTTCCTCTTATTGGGTGAATAGTATGCCATCCATGAGAATACAACATATTTTCCCCAAGCATGACAGAAGCACAATGCTCATGAGAGAGGTGAGGAGAACGGGGACTTGCTATGGGTGGTTGCTCGCCGAGGGGTCTGTGGTCTAACATGATCTAGTCCATCATGCCCATGTCCGTCATAGACACGATGGGTGGTGGTCGGGCGGAGTACTGGCCATGTTCCAATGACTTAGAGTCGTTTTCTATGGTCATAATCCGACCACCTTATGGCTGGGTGGAGCTTTAGGGTATCAAGGAACTTAGGATGTGGGTGAACAGTTATCATCTTATCTTAAGGTTATTCCTTAGATGCCAATAGTCTGCCCTATCACTCTGGACAAAATCACCCTATTTCAATAGAGACAATATCTCACCTAAGTCAACTCCACACCACTCATGCTAGTCAACTCCGGGGTTGAGGAAAGGACTAAACCAAAACACCACAAGTATGATATAGCTGCATTGCACATGCTTTCCTATGCAAGAACCTCGGGGTGGTATACAAGCTTTTAAGCTTGAATTTGGATGCTACTATTCCAAGTGCTCAACTAGATCATCCGATGGGCAGGGTGCTGCATTTCCATATTAAGGAAACATATAGTATACCAATCCAAGATGTTTTTTCCTTTCTACAAATCTGATCAAGTGGTCCATCACTCCGGTCGATCGTCACTGGACCCATCACTCCTACAAATCCAATATTGATGGGGCTCTACAGGATTACTTAGAGTCCTCATCATTTCACATATTACCGCAAGGATTACATCATAGTATATCCGCCAACTTCCAATATCATGGCCAACTAATCTCCAAGGCCATGCTTATATAGGTTCGTAAGTCACTTCTAGAACTCCAATTACTTCTACACGTTATCCACCGTGAAACACGGTATCATGATCGAGAGCATCGGGCTAAATCCAATTTACTCCGAACCATGTGGTCTCTGTCATCATCGATACTCTATTGAGACTACCTATTTAAATCCAAAACTCAAGTCCAATAAGAACTCTTGCTCGATACTCCTAGTGATTATGGTAAAATCATCAAATCATGTCAACTACTTGACAAAGTAAATTATACCACCAAGAATTATCGCTCGCGATCATAATTGTCCTACTGAATCCAAACGTACTCCAGGAACATGTAGGTTATGCTACTATATCAACTTGTTCCACCTAGTTCACCTACATTTATAAGGGTCTTACGATCCATGAAATAGGCTAGTTATAGCTTCAAGACACTTATCATCATCACAACAACCTTAGTCTAATACTCTCATATCCAAGGATGGCCCTTCTTATGGCATCAGGCTTAGGGTGCTAGCTTAAGAATGAGAGATACTCGTTCACCGTGATCATTTGTTCCATAAAGAACCCGATGCTAAGCGGGGTTTATCGGGGCTCGACGGGTGTTCTGGCAAATTTGTGTATTAGACACGTGACCAGAAAATTGAGCCGAAAGGCTCGGGGAGGTTAAGCTAGGCCAGGGAGGGTTTCCACTCTCTAGGAAAGCATAACCTCTACTGGTTGCGTGTGGTTAAGCATGGTATAGTCAGCATCTTCAATGTCGGTGTCCGTTGAAGTGGATCCTTGGTGCATCTTGTCTTGTTGGTCTTCAGTTGTCAAGAAGGGTGAGAGAGAGGGAGCGAGAGAGAGCAGCACAGAGGAGAGTGCCTAAGGGTTCTATAGTGCAAGTGCAATCAAATAAGTGTTGGAAAAATTAACTCAAACATCAAGGTGAGGCAGGTGATATACCGCATGCTAGTTGCCTAGAGCAAAAGTGCGACTTATCTCAAAGCACAAACAACAAAAACAAGCATCACACAACATGGTTCCATCCGAACCATTTCACGGGCTCGACTTATTGTAGGGGATTTACGACTCATCCTACCCTAGGGTTCTCGGACTCGATAGTCGTGCTTGCTTCATGCTCTGGAGAGGAGTCCACTAAGTCTTCTGGACGTTCTCATGGTGTTGCCACGTATCTTGTTGTTTCTCACAGAACGTCCCGGGTTGAGTTGATAGAATTCTTGATGACTTCTCGTGTGGTGATTCACCGTCGATGGTGGTTCCCCATGGCTGTTGTCGACAGGGTCTTCTGTTGTCTTTATAATCTTGCCATTGTCTTCATGCCTTCCAAGACAGTTCTACGCGAGCGACCTTTATGCAATGACGTCAACAAGGCATGATAGAGCTCTGACTTGTTAGTCAGTTGATCACAATATCGACACCTAGAGCGGGGGGTGAAGAGAACTGTTTTCCTACTCACTAGGGTGAGGCAGACCGAATGACCAGGTTCTCATCCACCAGTGGTGGTCGACACAACCTTAATGTTGACAGGGTCGCTCTATTAGCTATGCAGTTCATGGCCTTGCATATATTACGTCCTGCTAATCGTAGGTTAAGGTGGCATTACCCGGAACAGTGTCGATGGTGTTGCCATCTTCTCTGTCTCATTGTCCTTGTTCCTCATGGAGATACTTCTGTTGGTATAGTTTGGTTGTAGCTTGTCATCCTTGTCCTTCAGTACATGGGTGGTCGCTCGGAAGGTTGCTTCTTCCAAGTTACCCACGGGGATTTTTAGGTAATCCCGTGGTCAGGTATAAGGGTGCAAGCGGTCATTTGCAGGTTTTGAAGAAGTAGACCAGGAGTGTGAAGAAAATAAGTGTGGGACTGCTAAGGTAAAAATCTTGCTTCCTTTGAAGATCTAGGAGAGGTCAGAAATATACAGTTTTTGCAAGTACTTTCGAAAGGTCTGGAACACAGTTTTATCCTAACTAATGTCCGTGCTAACTAAGGGCTTCCTACAGTCAGGATGGCTCTGATACCAGCTCTGTTGACGACCCCGACTTGAGAGTCGAGATCGCCGAACATGCTTAGTGATCCCAGAGATCAATGCTCACCGAACACACATAAACTGATTAACAAGAGTCTTACATCCATACAAACTGCTTGTTACAATAAATGACCATTGTGGTCAAGTCTTACATATATAGGGCCTTGAGGGCCAACACAACAAACTTGACCAATAGCGGAAATATTGGTCGAGAGCGTGAACCCATGCGATCAGCCTTAACCTATATGCCTTCTGACTAGGAAGCGTCCTAGCCCGCATGAACGTCACAAAGGTGCTCTTTACCAATTCCTGATCTCTCATACCTGGTCAATGAAATAACGAGTGGAAAGCCAATGAGTACTTTGAATGTACTCGCAAACAGCCCTTGATATGGGTAATGCATTTGGTATGATAACAAGTAATATGCAGTATTGATGGATAACAGCTTGATTGTAAATAAACATAATCATTGGTGGATATGCAACTTGAGCTAGATGGTATTTAGAAGAACAGCTTACATATATCAACATATTTGTTACGGGCTAAACACTTCGGGTTCACCCGATATGCCAAGTCACCCAAACTTGGTCATATCAACTCTTTCTCAGATAACACCATTAAACAAACACACTTGGTTTATGCGGAAACGACTAGACGCAGTTTAAGCAGCACCACCCAACTGTCCTTGACCATGGACACGGCTATTCGAATAGTTTTACACTCTGCAGAGGTTGTACGCTGTACCCACGAGATTGGGGAAACTTCCGGTCATCCATGACTCGCGGTATATAACATACCCAAGGTAAGTACCCGATCAATGCCTTTCACATGACGATACTAGACAAAGGGGTCCACTCGATTGGTACCCAGCCCACATGATGTACGTCTTACGAGCACCGACTTTGGACAGTATCATCCATGCGGGGACCAACGGTGTGCCCGAAACACGTAAAAACGACATAGTCGTCCTACCTGGCACGACCCCGTCACGAGAGTGAGCACACATCACTCCCGCGACTACTAATGTGGCTCTTTGCTAGCACCGACCAGAGTAATTAACAAAGCCCCATCCCATAAAGGGGTAACGTGGTCGCACATGTAAGTTTGGGACGGTCGACATATCATAAATATAATCCCATTTCCGAAACCACTCACACCAAAATACACCCGGTGCACCACTTCTCTAAAAGTGGCCACCTATCTCATCATCACCCTCAGGCATTAGTGGCACCCGACGTGGTTTTCATAAACCTTTGATTTTACCATCATCATGCTCATGCTTCTATTATGCTTAACTCTACGTGTCAACATGATATTAGCGTGATCCTCATAGGTGGTAAGATCATGCTCAAAATGGACATGCTCCGGAGGAACATGGGTAACATCATATCGAGGATTTACCGAATACTTATGATCACATGCAACGGAAATACTAGTTCTACTTAGCATACAATATAATATTTGCTCAAACATGGTCAAAGGGATGCTTGGCTTTGCGCTCATAAGTCCTCGGGGTCTTCGAGGTCTTCCGGTCCAACTCCGAGTACTCCGTCTACTCCGTCAACTAACGTCGGAAACAACACAGTAAGCCACACAACAAGCAGAAACAAAAGTGCTACATAAATAGGAGTTATATTTTTCTTGGACCTCTGTGGTCATAAAAAAATACGTGCAGATTTCCATAGGAGATTTGGTTCATCAGAGAATTTTTAATGGACGAAAGGAGGAATAGGTGATTCCAAAGGCAGTCTACAGAATATATAATGATAAAAATGAGTGGAGGCATTGGTATGAATACTCTAGGGAGTTTATAACATGGAATAAATAGAAAAAGGGTGCTATTTATTTATTGCAACAGAAATATGTCATACAAAAATGTTGAACAAGGCTTCAAAAATAGGGCATGATATTAGAAGGCTCTGGAATTTGGAGTCACTCCATTTGGAGTTGATTAGAACCCTATAGGAATTTTGAAAGGGGAGGCTAGGAGTATTTGAATCTTCTTTTGAATAATGACATAACAAAGAAGTTTCTCGGAAAAATGTGCAAATCAGATCTTTGGATAGGTCTTGATTTTAGGGACTTGCAGAAATTTGAAAAAACAAAATTGGGGCTAAAATGATTTTTTATAGAATTTTGATGTTTTTGGAAAAAGAAAAAGCAGAGAAGGGGGCCACCGGGGAGTTTATTGCGCGCTTAGGGCAACCGATAGGTAGGTGGGCTGGCCCAGCTGCGCTAGCTGGCCAGCGGAGCGGCCATGACGAAGGCGCACGACACCCGTTACGCTTCCAGTGCGAGGAGGCGACTCTGGGAGGATGCGCCTCCACTTGTCGGGCTAGGCCCAACCGTCGTGCCACTGACTGGCGAGCCCCAGCCGTCAGGAGCTTCTTCCTCCTATGGCTCGACCAAAGAGGGAGCAGGTAGGAAGTGCCGGCCGAAAAAGGAGCTGCCCAGGCAGCTCCGGTCACCCCCCGGCAATGCGCCGGCCATCACCATTCTTGGGGCAGCCAACCGCATCGGCCCGGAGGCCCTATTCCTGCAAGGGAACCGCCGGGGTGAGCAGAGCCTTGGCCGTGGTGGAACCAACTTTGGCTGTTGAGGAGGAGGGCGCCCTGGCCACCTAAGAGGAAGGAGGCAGAGAGGGGAGGACTTGCGTCGGCTAGGAGGGACCACAGGGGGCTAGAGGCGAGGGGAAACCCCCTGGTTGGTCCGGATCGAGAGAAGGCCTCCGGTGGGGCTTCGGGCATGGCAGGGGAGGAGGAGGGGAGAGCCCAAGGCTCGAAAGGGGGAGCCCAGGAGGTTGCAGGAGGAAGGAGGAAGTGACGGGGAACCAAAGAGTGCTTGAGTGAGGAGATAAGAGAGGGGGAGGGAGAGAGAGAGCTCAGGAGCACCTCGGAGCTCACTCGCATGGGAGTATACACGCGTCCCTGGGCACTTTGGAGGCTAGCCACCGTCGGGGAAGGCTTGGACCAGTCAAGGGGAGGTCCCATGGCATGCTGAAACGAGCTGGGACAACCGGATACGGCCTCAAAGATGAAGCCAAGGTGTAGAGCACCGTTCTTGCACGCCAGGGTGGTGGTCACCACCCCACTTGTTGTCCTGGGCCACCCCTTGGCCAGGCCAAGCTGTCAAGCATGCAAGGCATGCGTGCCACGACGCACTGGTGGAGTTTGGACCAAATTGGAGCTGGTTAGGTGGGGTTTTGACTGGGTTTAGTTTGCAGCAGCAAACTTAGAGCTAATAAAAGTGGGTCTCAAATGGAGAGTACTGGGGAAAAACATTTTCTGGCAGTGTTAGCTATGCAAGGACTACAAAACTGCCAAGTTTGAGCTTAAGATAAGTAGTGTAGCTAGTACTTGGTGTACAAAGCTACACTTCAGCCAAAAATCAACTTGTTACATGAGCATGCCCTCTGTTGGTTTGAAATGATTCCTTGGGATTCTAGGAACCCTATGGAAAGAGGTGGGGGCTTTGGCTTAAGCAGAAGTGTGGCAAGAGGGGTAAAAATGGTGATCCAAGGGTAATAATGCGGAATAGTTACATGGAGTGTCTCCTCAATAATTGACCAGAGGCCATGACAAAGCTAGTGGAGGTAGAATGTAACTATATAGAGCTGTGGTAGAAATTTGAGATCAAGGGTAAATGTGGAAGGGGTCTAAGTAGCCACTTAGGTGAGTGCACACAAGGTGTTTGATGAGTGTTAGAGCTATCAGATGGACTTCAATTGAGATGAAACTTAACATGATCTAATAATAGATGAAAATAAGCTTGGACACCAAATTTGGGATTTCGTGGAGAAGGTTTCCAATCTAGACTTGGAAAACCCATGAAATGGGCAGAAATGGATTTCTGCTTACAAAGATATTCAAATCAATTCCCACAAATCCAATATTTAGTGTGGGTGCATTATTTGAGCATTAAGGCATGCCCAAAAAGTTTGGGGTCAATTGGAGAAACTTTATAATGTAAAGTTTCCCAACATCAGAAATCAACAAAGAGAGTTTTGAGGGGCTTGAGATAAGTTCTTCTATTCTCCTAGATGTACCACTTGGTGTGGATGCATTATTGGAGTATAGGAACATGTCTACCAAATTTGAGCACAATAGGAGACAGTTGACAATGTAGAGTTGCTAAAACTTAGATTTGAACACGTATGGTTTTAAAATAATTAACTGAATCAAATCAACTTGGACTGAGATGAAACTTGGCAAGATCATCACGTATATCATAAGTGACATGCTAGAATTTTATAGGAATTTATGGAGAATGTTTCTTACAGAAATATTCCAAAAGCTTAAAACAAGCAGGAAGGGTTTGAAGGGGTTTGTCCACTGAGTTTCTCTAAATTTTCTCAAATATTTTGAAAGGAATAAAAATAACTTTCCTTCATAAGAGACTATTTATGGTGCCATAGGAAGGCATTTAAATGAAATAGTAAAATAACTTTTAAAATAATAATTTTGTGTTTTTGGGAAGTCATTTTGATAATGGGTTTTCAATAAAATAATTGGTGCAAAATAAATTCCCTAATTTGAGGACTTGAAGTAGAAATCCCATCTTAGGGGTTTTGAGAACTTAATTTAAGGAAATGCTTTTTCGTGAAAATAATATTTGGTAAAAATAGTTTCTGGTCCTAAACACATGGCATGATTATTATGCAAGGGTGTGGGTCAAGGATCTGAGTCTCGAGAGTAACAGGAATTATTGAGAATAAAACACAAGCATACCAACAAGCAGACAAGCAAACAACAGTCACTTCAAGCATCAAAATCATTCACAAAAATTTATATGGTCCTAATTTTTGAGAAAATTCAAATTAGTCAGGAGATTTAAAACAGGGTGTTACACTTGTAGTTTCTTGTAGAAGGAGGGTGAGTTGATGATGTCGTCGTTTTCTTGAAACTTGACTTGTCATTGGTAGTCGTTGTACTTCTTGTAGTGGAAGGAATCGAAGTTGGAGAAGCTTGTGTACTTGAGTTGTAGGTCTTGGAAGTGAACTTGGAGTAGTTGTAGTCATCTTGCACATGGTGTTCCTCCTTTGATGCTTGATGCACTAGCTAGATTAGGTTGGAGTAGGGTTGAAAGTCAGTGATTTTCATGATTTTTTAATTAGCCTATTCAAGAAACGCGCCATTGTTTTCTCATCATCTTCCTTGACATTAGTTTGGATCATGGAAATTTCCATTTCTCGGTAGTGCTATTCCATCGAAATGCTTCCTTTTTGAGGTGTTGTAGCTTATGGAAGAGATCCTGATTGTAGTGGTCGGCACGAAGCAAGCTCTCACGAGTTCCTTCATTTGAGTCCAACTGGTGATACGAGTTCCTTTTCTCTTCTTTTCCTAATCACTTGCTCCCACAAAATGAGAACATAATCTTGGATCTCAAGTGAAGCCATGGTGATCCTCTTTTCTTCTTCAAAGTTGTGTAGACGGAAGATCTTGTCAACCTTAAGTGCCCATGAGAGATAGTCTCCACGTTCGTTACTTCCGGAAAACTTAGGAATGGAGAACTTGAGCTTGCCAAAGTGGTGTTAATCATTGTAAGGTTGATGAAGATGTCCTTATCTTGGAGGAGGAGCATCATTGTTGTTGTGAAGTTGATGACGATGATCTTGCCTTAGTGGTTCTTCTTTGTCGGGCAGATCATGATTTTCTCGAGGTTGTTGACGTGGAGGAAGCACCCGGTTCCTCCGTTCTTGGCATTCCTCTTGGCGATTGGCTTGCTCTTGGCACTCACATTGGAGTGCTTCTTGTTCTTCATGCGCTTCGAGGATGCGCTCTTTCAAGGCACGAGTTGCATCTCAGAGGGCATGTTGCGCTTGAAGTGCTTGTTCCTCATGGAGGTGTTCTTCTTTGTGACGTTGTTGTTCTTGTTCAGAAGCTTCTAGCTCTTGTTGATGATGTCGGTCACACTCATGATTGTCGCAACGTTCTTCATGATGATGAGGATGAGCTTGAGGTGGAATTGTCCAGAAGAATACTCCTACAAGTGGAGACTTGATTGGTGCTGCCTTGAGGAAGTAGATGTTGAGGAGACATTGTTAACCATCAAGGCACGAAACTCATCCATTTGGCTTGATAGCTTATTGTCTACATAGTCCCTCATATGCTTTAAGACATCTTGCGATTGGCGCATAGCTTTTTGTGCACCGAGGAAATGCATCTTGGTGACGTAGTTGTTCACGTTGTTTTCTTGCTCTTCAAACGTCGCGTTAAATATGCTTGACCTATCCATAGAAATGAAGTAAATGTGAGTGGACAAATGAGAAGAACAATACCAAATTACCGTTCTGTATGTTGAAAAATGGATCAAAGATCACTCAGTGTGCAAATATGTAAATAGTCGAATTGGTACCGGAGATCGACACTCGCACACCAACACAAATAAGGCTTATCGAGTAGCTTGGTTAGGATAGTGGAACAAAATTCAAGCAATCCGTTAGGCGAGATTCAATAATGTTGAAAAAGAATCGCAAATTCGCAAGTAAGACAAATACACCAGTAGCGATGAGTGTACACGGAAACACACACATGGATAGATAAGTGGGGTCGTACAACCAAGGAATGTGCAAAAAATGTGGTATCCACGAAAAAACTCTTGTTGCACAACACTAGAGAGATGCTAGCACGATTGCTCAAATGGGCATGCTACAAACTTGTTCACAACCTATAAGAAATAAAATTGTCCTCTTTCTATCCTCACTATGATATGTATATATGAGGCATGAAGTGACTCACTCAAGTGGTACAAGATGGTCAAGTATGATATGCAAGTTGACGATGCTATTGTTCTTTGGTCTTGGCATGAAAACTTTGCTTCTCTTTTCTTTTGGTTATGATATTTGTATGGTCGCTATGCGGTATGTGCACACAAATAATAGTAATTCTGTATATGCGGGTACTATTTATTATACAAGAGATGATACGTTGATAAATGCACACAATTGAAGCTATGCGAAGTGTGTATTGCTAAAGTGCATAAGTAGCGTAGCCCGGCAATACTCAATGTCTAGCCTCGATAGGCAAGTAATGCAAATAGGCTCGGGGTAACAAATGCAATGGCACGGGTGTATACAAGAGTGTTGTCGTGGTTACCATCCTGGCTTACGGTTATAGTGTCGACAATGAGTTGGTCGAGCACGATTAGGGCTGATGGTGAGTGGCGGTAACGCTGAAGAACCGATCCTAAGTAGCCGAAACACCTTAGGAAGCAACAAATCCACGGATCAAAACCTCAAGTGCATATGGTTGTGGAAAATTCGTGGTGGAAAATGCGGAAGAAATGGTGGAGATTAAAACTTCCGCATTGGAAAATATCAGCTTCTCATGTTTATCGGAAGGCCAGAGATGATCGGACGTACGGTGGTTTGCAAGTCGTCACGTTTGGTAAAGGCCGGTCATCCGATGTATGTCAATTTTTAGGGTTTGACTTCTTGACAGAAGATGAGCCCGAGTAAAATTGGGGATGAACACGAATTTTGTTGGAAAATTGGCGCAATTTTGCTGATGAAATTGATGGAGATTATGGGAAAAGGCTAGATCCACTTGTCAACCACAAAATCCATGGACCAAAAACAACAAAATCTATCGAAATCAAGAGAATCTAAGAAATTTTCTTATGGTTATTTTTATGAGAATTTTCGAAATTAGGTCAAACAAATTGGCTAGCAAACGGGGTGATGAGACTCCAAGCTCTGAATCAACGTGGCGCATGATACCAAGATAATACGGGGTCAACCTATGGGTGTTGATCTTTTCACACAAGGAGGAGGAATGGGAAAAAACCAAAGATAAATCAACAAAGTCTCAAGAATAATCTTCGATCACACATTTGCAAGATCCATAGAAATACATGAGGATACAACAATCCGACTTCAACACGGGATACAAGTAACGAGGTAGTATTCCCACTCCGGAGAGATGGGGACTTGAATCCTTGGAGGATCTTCCCTATGATAGAGGCCTTTGCATCCACTTGGATCTTCTCACATAGAGATCATCTCCATGGAGAAGGGAGAAGTGGAAGGAGCAATACTCAACTAACTAAGAGTTAAACATATGCTGACCTAAATTCGTCAAAGGGGTATGGTATTTATAATCTAGGGAGAGAGAGAAAGAAGTATGTGGGATAATGCTTGAGTGGTAGCGTGCAGACATGCTTCAAACATACAGAAGTTACCGCTTGTCCAGTGGCTCGAGAAGGGACGAATGTCGGAAGAGGTCCATATTTCCGATGATTATGCTCTCAGGCGGGGACACTAGATTTCCAAAGGCCATCTGTCGTTTGGAGGCACGATCGTCCGGAGGGCTTTGATTTTCTATCAATTCGGTGCTAGAATGGAGGCTCCATATTTCTACACGCGGTGGGACGACCAGTCGCTGGAACATGGAGAATATGTGGTCCTCGTCGGTCGCCCGACCGCTATAGTGTTCAGCTCGTCCTTTGGGCTGGTTGATCTCCAGGAAGCCAGATGTCCGGTGAGGTCTGGCCATCCAGTGGTTGTAGTGTGTCTGTAACTCCTCCTTGAGCTTCCTATTCGTTGCGTCCTCGTCAAGTTGTATTCCATTCATAGTCGTCCTATGTACTATATCCAAGTACCTGAGTATGCAAAGCATTTCCGCTTGAGGTAGCGACCAAGTCTCGAGTGGATCCAATGGTGGTTCGGTAAGGAGAGATGGCACCTCGGTTCGATGGGGCATGCACGAGGTCTTGTCATAGGACAATTTGGAGCTTGAGATATTGGTGAAGGATCCATTGGGATGTCCATGGGATGCTCCGCTTTACAAGGGACTCTATGAGTCGTACATCATCTCTATCTACTAAGGTGACAGTATCGACAAAGGTGTTTTCGGGTTTAATGCAGCAAGCCAACTTTGATTCTTGGCAATCTTGTACTTCCGATATGAGTAGTTCGAATAAGATGAGATGCACAAGATTCCAACTAATCACCACAACAATACACTACTATGGATCCTCTCATGTCTCCTACGAGAGGGCCATGCACAACACTCACACTTATCTTGATACTTTTATGAGTAATCGTTAAAATTGTCCACGAACAATATAATTCTCCAACTAGTCCATATTTGCGGACACGCTATTCAAATAGTTTGATAACTTGCAGGACCGTACTTCTTCATGCACACTCTAACCAATTATCACCATTTAGATGCCATGTACTCAGGAACCTTCAAACGGAATCTAGGGGAGTGTGTTGGCCAGGACCGTTAACGACACAAGACTCTAGTCCAAGTATATCGCCTATATGAGACTAAACCCGCAAGGAATTTCGGCTGAAGTTTCTGTTACGGCCCAAATTGATGTGTGTAGGGTTCTGTAAGACCACCATTCGGGGGCCACTGGGTACACCGTGCCATTATGCCTACCGTGACATAGTCCTCCCCTATAGTCAGCGCTACACTCGGGCCCTAGTATGTCCTACAATCACGAGAAACCAGTTGTAACTCTTGGACACAGAACAAGGTGATAAAAAAAGCCGAGACAGGCCGCATTACCAGAACCCAATGTCTGGCAGTAGCTAGTCTTGGATAACATACACATAACTCTGTTCTGAAGGGCAATGTCAACGAGATAATCCACCATGTACTCCTACATGGCCTCTCATCTCTACTTTTACCAAAACAGGTTCATCACTTAACTCTCAACATCAGGACATGATCATCCCACTCCAGTTCGTCACCAGATGAGCCAGGACGACACAACTCTAAACATAGAAAGCATAGCATGGATGAAGTCACAACATGGCTCAAGAAAATACTAATCATGCTATAATGGTTGAGCTATTTACATTGAGAACAAATACCGAAAAATCTAATAGTTGAATTGTTGTTCTCCTAATGCAATAACTACGAAGAGGAGAGAGAATGAGATGGTACCATAAATGCTCAAGGGGGTGGTGCTTGCATGGAAGATTGCTAACATGATACTACTCTTCACGTGCATACGTGCGTATCCTCAAGAACAGATCCTATCACGGAGAACAAATACCAAAGGAGCAATTAATATACGACAATGCAACAATATGACGCATGATCATGACATGGCAAAATGAGGTTGAGTGAGATAATGCATATAGAAACAACATTAAATGAAGTTATTTTGAACTCATAGTTCAAATTCAAACTCCATATACCGTAATTCAAATGGCATTTAGTTGATCACACCTAAGCAGTAGGTTTAACTTGTTCTGTCATGCATGAAACGATACCAATGGATAGATTGTATTTTTATGATCATTTTGCGTATATAAATAATGTCCATCTAATCTATGGTTGTTTTTATATGACTTTTAGAATTTTGGACTACATTTTGGAAATTTCCAATTTTTTTGAGTTAACATAAATCGAGAAAATGATTTACTACATCACCATTACATCAGGGTGACGTCAGCGTTCAACACAGCGTTCCAAGTCAAACTTGACCTATGGGACCCATTAGTTGGTGACTCGCTCACTAACATAGGTAATTAGTGTTAATTTAGTAATTAAATTAAATTAGTCCACAGGTTGGCCCCATAAGTCCATAACTGAAAGCACATATCCTCCCTTGGTGGTTTTGATAATTCCTGACAACTACATTGTCTCTTAGACTAACACTTTTACCTAGTATATTTCAGGTATAGTCTAGAGAGAGATTTGGCTATAGGATTGTCAGGAGAATGGGAAAGCTAATACTATTACAAGGGGATGAGGTATTATGATGAATTGGTTGCCCAAGTTCTTAGAGATAACCGCCAAAAATGCTCACCAATTCTCCCACAAAATATCTCTGTCCAAACCCAAACTAGCAAATCGGTGCCACCAACATTTCCAACTCAAACCTACCGATTTTACACTTAGACAAATCCTATGCCAAACCCACCATCTCGATACAACCAAGTTTCTAGAGTCCCCAAGTTTGTTTCCACAAGATCAATCTCTCCTACCCATGCCAAATCTGAGAGAGAGTGATTGAGTGTTGAGGACACTATCTTTTTAGCACAAGAGAAAGGAGTTCACTGTTCTACCAAATTTATTACCTTCTGGAGAGTGGTGCCTCCTAGATTGGTTAGGTGCCGCTTGGGAGCCTCCTACTTCGTGTTGGAGTTGAACCAAGAAGTTTGTACGGTAAAGGAGATCGCCTACTTCGTGAAGATCTACCATGAGTGAGGCTAGTCATGTGTGGGCGGAAGCCGTGGTAGAATAAACAAGGCCTCTTCTTCGTGGGCCCCTTGTGGGTGGATCCCTCTGTGGACTCTCGCAGCCATTACCCTGTGTGGGTTGAAGTCTCCATTAACATGGACGTACAATAGTGCCACCTATTAGAACCATGCCAAAAATTGTCGTGTCAACTTCTTCGTGTTTGATCTTCCTAAACTCTACTACTTACTGCATTTGCAAAGTCTTTATTTTCTGCTGCCATATTTGTTGACTAGCGTGTGTAGGGTGCACTAGAGTTGTTAGAATCGCTAAAATGTGCCAACCATTAAATTGGGAAAAGGCTAGGATTTTAATTGCAAGTAGTCCATTCACCCCCACCCCTCTAGACACCTCTTCTATCGATCTCTCAATTGGTATCACAGCAAGGTCTCCAAAAGCTTGGTTTAAACACCATTGGAGGATGATGGATGTACCTACTTTGGGGATTATTAGTTGTAGAGTGCCTATTCTTGATGGGGAATATTTTAGACAATGCAAATATGAAATTCTTGAGATATTTGATAAATTCCATTTGCGAAAATATGTTAAATATCCCTATGAGACTTCCATTGATCCTTTGCATCCTTCTCAAGATGAAGAACTTGATATGCTTGGTAATCTTAAATCTGTAAATCTAATCATTAGAGGACTACCAAGAAATGTGCTTAATCAATTCCAAAATTTTGAGTGTGCTCACACTCTATGGAAATACTTGGAAAAAGATAACCCATGTATTCACAAAACAATGTTGAGATCATTTTCCATAAATGCATTTCGTTTCACAAAGTGAAGCCAACTAATCCTAATTTAGATAAATGCCTTTTTGAGCTTCATTACCTCATGCCTGCTAAAGGAGATGTCATTACCATTAACAATATCATTGTTTAAGCCATTCACAAGCATAAGTATGAACATTGTCATAGTCAAAATTCTGATGAAATTCTTGTTTCCTACGACGACGATAATTCGTCCAACGACGACAATGTGGAACATGGCTATTACGATGAAGATGAAGAGTTTGACATCGAGTGTGAGAATACCATGAGGAACCTTAGTATTATGGAGAACCTTAGAGACTACTATTGGAAATATGCCCTAGAGGCAATAATAAACTAGTTATTATTATATTTCTTTGTTCGTGATAATCGTTTATTATCCATGCTATAATTGTATTGATTGGAACCACAAATACATGTGTGGATACATAGACAAAACACTGTCCCTAGTAAGCCTCTAGTTGATTAGCTCGTTGATCAAAGATGGGCAAGGTTTCCTGGCCATAGAAAAGTGTTGTCACTTGATAACGGGATCACATCATTAGGAGAATCATGTGATGGACAAGACCCAAACTATGAACGTAGCATGTGATCGTGTCATTTTGTTGTTATTATTTTCTGCGTGTCAAGTATTCATTCCTATGACCATGAGATCATGTAACTCCCTGACACCGGAGGAATACCTTGTGTGTATCAAGCGTCACAACGTTACCGGGTGACTATAAAGGTGCTCTACAGGTATCTCCGAAGGTGTCCATTGAGTTAGCATGGATCAAGACTGGATTTGTCACTCCGTGTGACGGAGAGGTATCTCGGGGCCCACTCGGTAATACAACATCACAAAGAAGTCTTGCAAGCAATGTAACTAAGTGTAAGTCACGAGATCTTGTATTACAGGACGAGTAAAGAGACTTGTCGGTAACGAGATTGAAATAGGTATAGGGATATCGACGATAAAATCTCGGGCAAGTAATATACCGAAGGACAAAGGGAATGTTATATGGGATTATATGAATCCTTGGCACAGAGGTTCAACCAATAATATCTTCATAGAATACGTAGGATCCAATATGGGCATCCAGGTCCCGCTATTGGATATTGACCGAGAGGTTCCTCGGGTCATGTGTGCATAGTTCTCGAACCCGCAGGGTCTCCACACTTAAGGTTCGATGATGTTTTAGTAAAGCTGAGTTACATGTGTTGGTGACCGAAGGTTGTTCAGAGTCCCGGATGAGATCATGGACTTCACGAGGGTTTCCTGAATGGTCCGGAAATGAATATTGATATATAGGAAGTTGGTGTTTGGATTCCGGAAAGTTTTCGGGCATTGCCGACACTGTACCGGGAGTGACGAATGGGTTCTGGGGGGGCACTGGCTGGGGCCACCACGCCCAAAGGGGTCCACGTGGGTTTATCGGGTGTCCAATAAGGTATAATGGGCCGACACAGTCATCCAAGGAAAGCCCACGAGGAAAAAGTGGAAAAACCAAAAGAGGTCGGAAAATAAGGAAGGAGTCCTAATCCAAGTGGGATTGGAGAAGGACTCCTCCCTCTCACTTCGGCCAACCCAAGGAGGGATTCCTTGGTGCGCCAAGACTGCCCAAGGTTGCCTCTCCCGTCCTCCTATATATACTAGAGGTTTAGGGCTTTTGAGACACAACTTTGCCACGTGCAACTCAAACCTACACCTCGTAGTTCTTCCTCTAGATTAGATTTCTGTGGAGCTCAGGCGGAGCCCTGCAGGAATAGTTCGTCATCAACACCGGCGTGCCGTCACGCTTCCGGAGAACTCATGTTCTTCTCCGTCTCTCTTGCTGGATCAAGAAGGCCGAGGTCGTCCTCAAGTTGTACGTGTGCTGAACGCGGAGGTGCCGTCCGTTTGGCGCTAGATCGGAATGGATCGTGGGACGGATCGCGGGACGGTTCGTGGGACGGATCGAGGGACGGTTCGTGGGACGGTTCGAGGGATGTGAAGACGTTCCACTACATCAACCGCATTTCTTAACGCTTCCCGCTGAGCGATCTACAAGGGTATGTAGATCTAATATCCACTCGTAGATGGACATCACAATGATAGGTCTTCATGTGCGTAGGAAATCTTTTGTTTCCCATGCAACGTTCCCCAACAGTGGCATCATGAGCTAGGTTCATGCATAGATATTATCTCGAGTAGAACACAAAAGGTTTTGTGGGCGTTGATGTTCGATTTTATGCCCTCCTTAGTCTTTTCTAGATTCGGCGGTATTGTTGGATTGAAGTGGCCCGGACCGACATAACTCGTATGCTTACAAGTGACTGGTTTCATCGATTGACATGCAACCTCGTTGCATAAAGATGACTGGCGGGTATCAGTTTCTCCAACTTTAGTTGAATTGGTTTTGACCGAGGCGGTCCATGGAGAGGTTAAATAGAAATTTGCACATCTCCGTTGTGGTTTTTACGTAAGTAAGATACGATCATACTAGATACCCATAGCAGCCATGTCAAACATGCAACAACAAATTAGAGGACGTCTAACTTGTTTTTGTAGGGTATGCTTGTGATATGATATGGCCAATGACGTGATGTGATATATTGGATGTATGAGATGATCTTGTTGTAATACTTAATATCGACTTGCACGTCGATCCTATGGCAACCGACAGGAGCCATAGGGTTGTCTTTAAACTAACATTTGTGTTTGCAGATCCGTTTACTATATTGCTAGATCGTAGATTTAGTAGTAATAGCATAGATAGCATGATAACATCGATGGAGGCATGATTATTGAGATCATGATGATGGAGATCATGGTGTGGCGCCGGTGACAAGAAGATCATGCCGGTGCTTTGGTGATGTAGATCAAGAAGCACAAGATGATGGCCATATCATGTCACTTATGAATTGAATGTGATGTTAATCCTTTTATGCACCATTTTTCTTGGAACGAAGGTAGCATGATAAGGTAATCTCTCAATAAAATTTCAAGATGAAATTCTGTTCTCCCCGACTTGCACCGTCGCGACAGTTCGTCGTTTCAAGACACCACGTCATGATCGGGTGTGATAGACTCAACGTTCACATACAACGGGTGCAAAACAGTTGCACACGCGGAACACTCGGGTTAAACTTGATGAGCCTAGCATGTGCAGACATGGCTTAAGAACACATGAGACTGAAAGGTCGAGCATGAATCGTATAGTTTATATGATTAGCACAGAGATGATTACCACTGAAACTATTCTCAACTCACGTGATGATCGGACTTGAGTTAGCGAATTTGGATCGTGTACCACTCAAATGACTAGAGAGATGTATTTTTTGAGTGGGAGTTCTTAAGTAATATGATTAATTGAACTAATTATCATGAACATAGTCAAAAGGTCTTTGCGAATTATGGTGTAGATTGTGCTATAGCTCTACTATTTTTTATATGTTCCTAGAGAAAATTTAGTTGAAAGATGATAGTAGCAACTTTGCGGACTAAGTCCGTAAAACTAAAGATTGTCCTCATTGCTGCATAGAAGGCTTATGTCCTGAATGCACCACTCGGTGTTCTGCACCTCGAGCGTCATCTATGGATGTTGCGAACATCTGACACACACGTTTTTTATGACTGCGTGATAGTTCAGTGCATAATACTTAAATGGCTTAGAAGCAAGGCGCCGAAGACGTTTTGAAATGTCGCGGAACATAAGAGATGTTCTAAGAGTTGAAAGTGAGATTTCATGCTCGTGCCCTTATTGAGAGGTATGAGACCTTCGACAAAATTCTTTGTCTACAAAGTAAAAGAGAAAAGCTCAATCGTTATGCATGTTCTCAGATTGTCTGAGTAGAAGAATCACTTCAATCAAGTGGGAGTTAATCTTCCAGATGAGATAGAGTGATGGTTCTGCAAAAGTCACTGCCACTAAGCTGTTAGAGCTTCGTGATTAACTACAACATATCAAGGATAGATATGATGATCCTTGAGCGATTTGCAATGTTTGACACTGCGAAAGTACAAATCAAGAAGGAGCATCAATTGTTGATGGTTAGTAAAACCACTAGTTTGAAGAAGGGCAAGGGCCAAAAGGAATACTTCATGAAATAGCAAACCAGTTGCTACTCTAATGAAGAAACCCAAGATTGAACCCAAACCCGAGACTAAGTGCTTATGTTATGAGGGGAACGGTCACTGAGGAGGAGCTACCCTAGATGCTTGGTAGATAAGAAGGCTGGCAAAGTCGACAGAAGTATATTTGTTATACATGATATTGATGTGTACTTTACTAGTACTCCTAGTAGCACGAGGGTATTAGATACCGGTTCGGTTGCTAAGTAATTAGTAACTCAAAGTAAAAGCTACAGAATAAACGGAGACTAGCTAAAGGTGAGGTGACGATATGTGTTGGAAGAATTTCCAAGGTTGATGTGATCAAACATCGCACACTCCCTCTACCATCGGGATTGGTGTTAAACCGAAATAATAATTATTTGGTGTTTGCGTTGAGCATGAACATGATTAGATCGTGTTTATTGCAATATGATTATTCATTTAAAGAGAATAAGAATTATGCTATTTGCTTGAATAATTACAATCAATGCTTTATTTAATATTGATCGTAGAGTTACACATGTTCATAATATTGGTGCCAAAAGATACAAAGTAATAATGATATAGTACAACTTACTTGTGGCACTGCCGCTTGAGTCATGTTGGTGTAAAGTGCATGAAGAAGCTCCATGCTAATGGATCTTTGTACTCACTCATTTTTTAAACGTTTGAGACATGCAAACCATACATGTTGGTTTAAATGCATGAAGAAAATTCATGCAGATGGATCGTTTGGATTCACTTGATTTTGAATCACTTGAGACATGCAAAATCATGCCACAAGGAACAAGAAAGGAACTTGTTGGGAGCAATGCATTTTGATGTGTGCAGTTCAATGAGTGCTGAGGCACACAGTGGATATCATTATGTTCTTAATTCACTGACAATTTGAGTAGATATAGGAGTATTTACTTGATGAATCACAAGTCTGAAATATTGAAAAGTTCAAAGCTATTTCAGAGTGAAGATCGTCGTGAAAAGAGGATAAACTATTTATGATATGATCGATGAGATGAATATCTGAGTTGCGAGTTTTTGGTACAGAGTTAAGACAATGTGGAAATTGTTTCGCAATTCATGCGACCTAGAACACCATAGTGTGATGCTGTGTCCGAACGTCATAGCCGCGCCCTATTTGATATGGTGCATACTATGATGTCTCTTATCGAATTACCACTATCATTTATGGGTTATGCATTAGAGACAACCGTATTCACTTTAAATAGGGCACTGCGTATTTCCGTTGAGATGACACATTATAGACTATGGATTGGAGAAACCTAAGATGTTGTTTCTTAAAAGTGTGGGGCTGCGATGCTTATGTGGAAAAGTTTCAGTCTGATAAGCTCGAACCCAAAGCGGATAAATGCATCTTCATAAGGATATCCAACACAGTTGGGTACATCTCCTATCTCAGATCCGGAAGCGAAGTGTTTGTTTCTAGAAACGGTTCCTTTCTCGAGGAAAGGTTTCTCTTGAAAGAATTGAGTGGGAGGCTGGTGGAACTTGATGAGGTTAGTGAACCGTCACTTCAACAAGTGTGTAGCAGGGCGCAGGAAGTTGTTCCTCTGGCGCCTACACCGATTGAAGTGGAAACTGATGATGGTGATCATTGAGCTTCGGATCAAGTTACTACAAACCTCGTAGGTCGACAAGATCGCGTACTACTACAGAGTGGTACGGTAACCTTGTCTTGGAGATCATGTTGTTGAACAACAATGAACCTACGAGCTATGGAGAAGCGATGGTGGGCCCGGATTCCAATAAATGGCTAGAGACCATGAAATCCGAGAGTGGATCCATGTATGAAAACAAGGTGTAGACTTTGGAAGAACTACTTGATGGTCTCAGGACTATTAAGTAAAGATGGATCTTTAAAAGGAAGACAGACAATGATAGTGAATGGTCGGCATTAAGAAAAGCTCGACTTGTCGCAAAGATGTTTCAGACAAGTTCAATGAATTGACTATGATGAGACTTTCTCAATTGTCGCGATGCTAAATGTCTATTGGAATTAAGATAGTAGTTGCTGCATTATTTATGAAATATTGCACATAGGATGACAAAACCATGTTTCCTCGATGGTTTCCTTGAGGAAAGGTTGTATGTGATACAACCAAAATGTTTTGTCGATCCTCAGGATGCTAACTAGTATGCAAGCTCCAGCGATCCTTCAATAGACTTGTGTAAGCATCTCGGAGTTGGAATATATGCTTTGATGAGATGATCAAAGTTTTTGGCTTTGTACAAGGTTGATGAGAAACTTGTATTTCCAATGAAGTGAGTGGTAGCACTATAGAATTTCTGATAAGTATATGTGATTGACATATTGTTGATCGGAAGTAATGTAGAATTTCTCGAAAGCATAAAGGTTGTTTGAAAGGGGTTTTTCAAAGGAAGACCTGGATAGAGCTACTTGAATATTGAGCATCAAGATCTATGGAGATAGATCAAAATGCTAAACAAAACTTTCAATGAAATGCGTGCCCTGACAAGTTTTTGAAGGAGTTCAAAATAGATCAGCAAAGAAGGAGTTCTTGGCTGTGTTGTAAGGTGTGAATTTGAGTAAGACTCAGAGCCCGACCATAGAAGAAAAAACAGAAAGGACAAAGCTCATCCCATATGCCTTAGTCGTAGGCTCTAAAGTATGGCAAGCTGTGTACCGCACCTGATGTGTGCCTTTCCATGAGTCTGTCAAAGGGTACAAAAGGTGATCGGGGATTGAATCACTAAAACAATGGTCAAAGTTATCCTTAGTAACTAGTGGACTAAGGAATGTTTCTCGATTATGGAGGTGATTAAAAAGTTCGTCGTAAAGTGTTACGTCGATGCAAGCTTTGACACTAATCCAAATAACTATGAGTAGTAAAACGGATTCGTATAGTAGAGTGGACATTTGGAGTATTTCATAAATATTTGTAAAGCACACTGAGATATGAAAGATTTAGAACTGTTGACTAAAACCTCTCTCACGAGAAAGACGTGATCAAACCCCAGAACTGTATGGGTGTTGGATTCGTTAAAATCACAAGGAGATGTGAACTAGATTATTGACTCTAGTGCAAGTGGGAGACTGTTGGAAATATGCCCTAGAAGCAATAATAAATTAGTTATTATTATATTTCTTAGTTCGTGATAATCGTTTATTATCCATGCTATAATTGTATTGATTGAAAACACAAATACATATGTGGATACATAGACAAAACATTGTCCCTAGTAAGCCTCTAGTTGACTAGCTCGTTGATCAAAGATGGTCAAGGTTTCCTGGCCATAGACAAGTGTTCTCACTTATTAACGAGATCACATCATTAGGAGAATCATGTGATGGACAAGACCCAAACTATGAACGTAGCATGTGATCGTGTCATTTTGTTGCTATTGTTTTCTGCGTGTCAAGTATTCATTCCTATGATCATGAGATCATGTAACTCACTGACACCGGAGGAATACCTTGTGTGTATCAAATGTCACAACGTTACTGGGTGACTGTAAAGGTGCTCTAAAGGTGTCTCCGAAGGTGTCCATTGAGTTAGCATTGATCAAGAGTGGGATTTGTCACTCTGTGTGACAGAGAGGTATCTCGAGGCCCACTCGGTAATACAACATCACAAACAAGTCTTGCAAGCAATGTGACTAAGTGTAAGTCACGAGATCTTGTATTACAGAATGAGTAAAGAGACTTGCCGGTAACGAGATTGAAATAGGTATAGGGATGCCGACGATCAAATCTCGGGAAAGTAACATACCGAAGGACAAAGGGAATGTTATATGGGATTATATGAATCATTGGCAAAAAGGTTCAACCGATAAGATCTTCGTAGAATATGTAGGTTCCAATATGGGCATCTCGGTCCCGCTATTGGATATTGACCGAGAAGTGTCTCGGGTCATGTCTGCATAGTTCTCGAACCCGAGGTTCTGCACACTTAAGGTTCGATGATGTTTTAGTATAGTTGAGTTACATGTGTTGGTTACCGAAGATTGTTCGGAGTCCCCGATGAGATCACGGACGTCATGAGGGTTTCCGGAATTGTCCCGAAACGAAGATTGATATATAGGAAGTTGGTTTTTGGATTCCAGAAAGTTTTCGGGCATTGCCGGGAGTGTACCGGGAGTGACGAATGGGTTCCGGAGGGCACTGGGTGGGCCCACCACGCCCCAAGGGGTCCACGTGGGTTCATTGGATGTACAATAAGGTATAATGGGCTGACAAAGTCATCCAACAAAATCCCATGAGGAAAAAGTGGAAAAATCAAAAGAGGTGGGAAAATAAGGAAGGAGTCCTAATCCAAGTGGGATTGGAGAAGGACTCCTCCCTCCCACTTCGGCCGACCCAAGGAGGGATTCCTTGGTGCCCCATGGCTTCCCAAGGATGCCTCTCCTATCCTCCTATATATACTAGAGGTTTAGGGCTTTTGAGACACAACTTTGCCACGTGCAACTCAAACCTACACCTCGTATTTCTTCCTCTAGATTAGATTTCGGCGGAGCTCGGGCGGAGCCCTGCAGGAATAGTTCATCACCAACACCGGCGCGCCGTCATGCTGCCGGAGAACTCATCTACTTCTCCGTCTCTCTTAATGGATCAAGAAGGCCGAGATCGTCATCGAGCTGTACGTGTGCTGAACGCGGAGGTGTCGTCCGTTCGGCGCTAGATCGGAACGGATCGTGGGACAGATCGGGGGACGGTTTGTGGGACGGATCGCGGGATGGTTCATGGACAGTTCGAGGGACGTGAAGACGTTCCTCTACATCAGCCGCATTTCTTAACGCTTCTCGCTGAGCGATCTAGAAGGGTATGTAGATCTAATCTCCACTCGTAGATGGACATCACCATGATAGGTCTTCGTGTGCGTAGGAATTTTATTGTTTCCCATGCAACGTTCCCCAACAACTACATGGCTTGGGGAAAGGAGTGGGTTATCGACAGTGGATGCATCGATCACATGATCGGAGATAAAGACATGCTTCATGAGATCACATCAAACCGTGGACCCCGAAGGTATGTGACTTTTGGAGACAACTCCAATGGTAAGGTACTTGGTCTTGGTAAGGTGGCCATATTTCATGATAGTTGCATTAAAAATTTCATGCGTGTTGAATCCCTTGGCTACAATCTTCTTTCCGTATCTAGATTAGCAGACTTTGGTTTTGATGTGCTATTTTGAAAAGTTGACTGCCAAGTGTTTCGTAGTGAAAATCATAACATGGTCTTTACTGGAATCCACATAGGAGGTATATACATTGTTGATTTCACTAAAATAAACCGAACCCCGTACATGTCTTATTGCAAAATCTTCTAAAGGTTGGTTATGACATAGAAGGTTATGTCTGGACCCCGATCCTAAGCCATAGGAATCCAGCCTGTAACACACAGCATTACTTTGCGGTCTCACGCACGGTTAATTCCACGACTGCCACCTTACCTTGGCCGGGACCGTTTGCGTTTTTTGACTCACGTATGCAATGTGTCGCTGGCATTCGAACGACAAAGAACCCGGGTCGACATAACTAGTTACAAACCCAAGTGACACATCCGTACAGAGACAGGCATACATAACCCAGCAAAGTAGATGTAGGTCATCAACGTGTGTAGATGAGTCGTAGCAAGTTACAAGGACTCCATTACACTACGAGACATTTCCCCGGAGGGACAAACACAACACCTAAGAAGGATACAGGTCGGTCAACCAATGTGTCGGGAGCAGTAGCAAGCTACCAAGGCTAAGTGGAATCACAAAGGGGCATTTCTCTGTAAAGAGTACTACTAAAGGTGCACAACTAGGTGTCAAATCCCATACATATCACAACACATCACACGTACGCATGACATACTCAATATGCGTAGATACAACAATGGCATCACAACATAACCTTACAACATTACAACATTTATTTAGAAGGCTTGGAAGAGCCTTGCATAATAAGTTCATATAGGGCGGGGTCACATGACCCGACACTCAAATCATACAAACAAAGTCATACAAGCAATGCGGAAGCATTAAAGCTTTATGAGTACAGACGGATGAATGGAAAATGCATAAAGCTTGACTATCTACGGATCCCTTCTGAAAGGGCCAGTTCATAGCTGGAACACCAGCTACTCGTCATCATCGACGTCTAGGTAGAAACCACCAGATGGTTCATGGGTGTCTTTCGCAACATTTATTAAGCAAACATGAGTACGAAAGTACTCAGCAAGACTTTAAATCAGATCTAACTACTCATGCACAAGTATCAACAATGGGGGTTGTGGATTTTCATGCAGCAAGCCAGCTTTGACTCTTGGCTAATCTACACTACGACTTCAATTATTTTTTATTAAGTTTCGATAAGTCATAGACGAGTCCACTACCACCACAACGATACACTATCAGGGATTCTTTCTCATTTCTCTACGAGAATGCCATTCATGATACTCACACCTATCTTGATACATTTACGAGTAGCCATTAAAGTTATCTATGAACAAAATATGTCTCCAAGTAGTCCATATCCGTTGAAGCTGGTATTCGAATACATCATAACCCTACAGGGGTGTACTTCTTCACACACACTCTTGCCACTTATCGCCATCTGCACTTTACTCACCTCCACAACCTTCATCCGGAAGCCCAGCAAGGGAGTCGGCCACGACCATTAACCACACTAATACCTAGTCCAGGTTTATCGACTATTTGAGACTGAACCCGCACGGAAGTCCAGCCAAAGTTTCTGCTACGGCCCCAAACGATGTGCACTGGGTTCCAAAGCCCACCATTCGGGTGCTACTTGGTACACCGTGCCACTGCCTACCGCGTCATAGTCCACCTCTAAGGTCAGCACCGTGCGCGGCGTCCAACATCACTACAAACACGAGAAACTACTTGCAACTCCTGGACCAAGTACTAGGTGATTAATAAGTCAAGAGGGCCCACTGGTTTCAGGCCCAATGTATGGTAGCAGCTAGTCTTGGATTACATACACGAAACTCAGTTACTAAGAATGGTTCCAATGAGACAACCCGCCATGTAATTCTACACATCATCTCATTGGTACCTTTACCAAATCAGGTTCAACACTTAACCTTTGTGACCAGAACACGTTTAACCATTCCAGTCCATCACCAAGATGAAACAGGCCTGACACAACTCTAGGCATAGCAAGCATAGCAGGTAAGCACATCATGGCACAAGCAACTACCAGGTATGCTAGGTTGCAAGGTTTAGCTATTTACTGTGACAAGGACAGGTCATGCAGAGGAATGGGTACAACTACCGAGGCAAAAGCATTTATTACGACGTGTCCTAATGTAGTAAATGAGAGCAGGAGCGAGAACATGGGATTTTATAGGAATGCTTATATCACATCCTCAGTTTTTGCTATAGTGTTGAATGTAATTAAGCTACAGTCCTCCCACGCTAATGGTGCCACGTCACGGTGATTACTATCGTTGTTCTCGCGTTAGTTCGAAACCGAGTCAAATTCGAAATTTAAAAATAAAGTCAAACGAGAGAAGTGTTATAATGTTAAAATAAAAATTTCGGAGGAGTTATAAAAATTCCCTAATAAATTATAAAAGTGAATAGGGCATTTTCAAAATTATTTAAAACACTTATTAAATTAAAACAGAAACTACAAAAATAAAATAATAAAAACCCTGGCCCAACTTGGCCAAAGTGGCTCAGCCGGCCACCCCCCATTCGGCCCACCCACCTGGGGTATAGCTCACTGAGGGGGGTAACTCTAGCGCCAACTCCAACCCCCCCCCCCCACTCCCTCCTGCCGTCGCTAGGAGACGGGGGAGTCCAGCCCTCGTCATTCTCCCACGACACCCACCAACTCCCCTCGCCACCTACCGCCCCCGTTGCCCCACTTCCTCCCCAGCGATCCCACCACAGGATCGTGCCCCACACGCCCCCTGGCCACCGCGCCTCCCGCTAGCCTCAGCCCTAGATCCACGAGCGCCCGCGTCCCCCCACCACTCTCCCACCCTGCCGGCCGAACACTCCTGCCCCGCACCACCTCGCATTGGCCGCCTCCCCAGATCTCGCTGGCCTCCACCTCGACCACACCTCCCGTCGCCCCTGCCTCCCTCACCGGCCCTCTTCTGGCTGGAACCGGCCACATCACCACTGGGTCCATCTTCACCACCCCATCAACTTCACCGGCCGGCTCCTCCTCCTGCTTCACCTCGACGCCGTCTCCTCCTCCGCCCCTCCCCGAGAACTCCGGCTACACTAGGCCTTCTCATCCATGCCGGTGAGCCCTCCATTCGGGCTCCACCTACCACCCCTTCCTTCCTTCCACAGCTCCGGTTCCGTTCCGACATTTATCGTCTAGTTCCGGCACCAACGATTTCCTATAAGAGGAGGTGTAGTTTTGTTGTTGTCTCTATTGAGAGAGATGCATGTGAGAAGAGAGAGTTCGAGCTGAGAGATAGGTTGGAAAAAAGAAATGAAATCAAATGGATATATTAGATGCATGTATGTGTCGGGGAACGTTGCATGGGAAACAAAAAATTTCCTACGCACACGAAGACCTATCATGGAGATGTCCATCTACGAGATGAGATTAGCTCTACGTACCCTTGTAGATCGTTCAGCGGGAAGCGTTAAGAAACGCGGTTGATGTAGTGGAACATCTTCACGATCCGTCCCTCGAACCGTCCCACGATCCGTCGCATGAACCGTCTCGCGATCCGTCCCACGATCCGTTCCGATCAGGTGCCGAACGGACGGCACCTCCGCGTTCAGCACACGTACAGCTCGACGATTAACTCGGCTTTCTTGATCCAACAAGCAAGAAGGATAAGTAGATGAGTTCTCCGGCAGCATGACGGCACTCCTGTGGTGGTGATGATCTACTCCTGTAGGGCTACACCCGAGCTCCACAGAAATCCGATCTAGAGGTAAAACTATGTGGAATAGGCTAGAGTTGCACATGGCAAAGTTATGTCTCAAAAACCCTAAAAGTACCAGTATATATAGGAAGAGTGGGAGGGCCTAGCCTTGAGGCACAAGGTACTCAAGGTGCGCCCGTCGCCAGGAAGAGGAGGACTCCTCCTCCAATTCAGTTTGGGAAGGAGGACTCCTTCCCACCTACCTCTTTCCTTTTTTTCTTCTTTTCTTTTGGTATTTTCTTATGTGGCACCATAGCCCTCTTGGCCTGACTCCACCAGCCCAATAAGGACTTGGTGCACCACCCTAGGGCCTTGGGATCACTCCCGGGTGGTTGGGCCCCTCCCGGTAAACACCCGGAACCCATTCGTCACTCCCGGTACACTTCGGAATTGCCCAAAACTTTTAGGTGACCAAATGAAACCATCCTATATATCAATCATCATTTCTGGACCATTGCGGAAACCCTCGTGATGTCCGTGATCTTATCTAGGACTCTTAACAACATTCGGTAACCACACATATAACTCAACTATACTAAAACATCATCGAATCTTAAGAGTGCAGACCCTGCGGGTTCGAGAACTATGTAGAAATGACCCGAGGCACTCCTCGGTCAATATCCAATAGATCTGGATGCCCATATTGGATCCTACATATTCTCCAAAGATCTAATCGGTTGAACCTCAGTGCCAAGGATTCATATAATCCCATATGTCATTCCCTTTGTCCTTCGGTATGCTACTTGCCCGAGGTTCGATCGTTGGTATCCTCATACCTATTTCAATCTCGTTACCGGCAAGTCTCTTTACTTGTTCCGTAATACAAGATCCCGTGAGTTACACTTAGTCACATTGCTTGCAAGGCTAGTTTTTGATGTTGTATTACCGAGTGGGCCTCGAGTTACCTCTCCGTCACACGGAGTGACAAATCCCAGTCTTGATCCATACTAACTCAACGGACACATTCGGAGATACTTGTAGAGCACCTTTATAGTAACCCAGTTACGTTGAGACATTTGATACACACATTTGATACACACAAGGTCATGATCATAGGAATAAATACTTGACACGCAGAAAACAATAGCAATAAAATGACACGATCACATGCTATGTTCATAGTTTGGGTCTTGTCGATCACATGATTCTCCTAATGATGTGATCCCGTTATCAAGCGACAACACTTGTCTATGGTCAGGAAACCTTGACCATCTTTTATCAACGAGATAGTCAACTAGAGGCTTACTAGGGACAGTGTTTTGTCTATGTATCCACACATGTATTTGTGTTTCCAATCAATACAATTATAGCATGGATAATAAACGATTGTCATGAACAAAGAAATATAATAAGAACTAACTTACTATTGCCTCTAGGGCATATTTCCAATAGTCTCCCACTTGCACTAGAGTTAATAATCTAGTTCACATCACCATGTAATTTTAACGAATCCAACACCCATAAGTTTTGGGGTTTGATCATGTCTTTCTCGTGAGAGAGGTTTTAGTCAACGGTTCTGAACCTTTTAGATCCTTGTGTGCTTTACAAATCTTTATGTCATCTTATAGATGATGCTACTACGTGCTATTCGGAAATACTCCTAATATCTACTCTACTATACGAATCCGTTTTACTACTCAGAGTTATTCGGATTAGTGTCAAAGCTTTCATCGACGTAACCCTTTACGACGAACTCTTTAATCACCTCCATAATCGAAAAAAATTCCTTAGTCCACTTGTTACTAAGGATAACTTTGACCGCTGTTTAGTGATTCAATCCTGGATCACTCTTTGTACCCCTTGATAGACTCATCACAAGGCACACATCAGGTGTGGTACACAACTTGGCACACTTTTAGAGTCTACGGCTAAGGCATAGGGGACGACCTTCGTCCTTTCTCTTTCTTCTGCCTTGGTTGGGCTTGTGAGTCTTACTCAAATTCACACCTTACAACACAGCCAAGAACTCCTTCTCTGTTGATCTATTTTGAACTCCTTCAAAAACTTGTTAAGGCATGCATTTCGTTGAAAATTCTATTAAGCGTTTTGATCTATCTCTATAGATCTTGATGCTCAATGTTCAAGTAGCTATATCCAGGTTTTCCTTTGAAAAACTCCTTTCAAACAACACTTTATGCTTCATAGAAATTCTACATTACTTCCGATCTACAATATGTCAACCACCTATACTTATCAGAAATTCTATAGTGCTCCCACTCTCTTCTTTGGAAATACAAGTTTCTCATAAACCTTGTACAGACCCAAAAGCTTTGATCATCTCATCAAAGCATATATTCCAATTCTGAGATGCTTGCACCAGTCCATAGAAGGATCGCTGGAGCTTGCATACTTGTTAGCATCCTTAGGATTGACAAAATCTTATGGTTGTATCACATACAACATTTCCTCAATGAAACTGTCGAGGAAACAATCTTTTGACATCCTATATGCAATATTTCTCAAACAATGCGACAATTGCTAACATAATTCCAACAGATTTTTAGCATCGCTACAAGTGAGAAAGTCTCATCATAGTCAACTCTTTGAACTTGTCGGAAACATCTTTGCGATAAGTCGAGCTTTTCTTAATGGTGACTTTTCACCATCATCATTTGTCTTCCTTTTAAAGATCCATCTTTACTTAACAGTCCTACGACAATCAAGTAGTTCTTCCAAAGTCTAGAATTTGTTTTCATACATGGATCCTCTCTCGAATTTCATGGCCTCGAGCCATTTGTCAGAATCCGGCCCACCATCGCTTCTCCATAGCTCGTCGGTTCATTGTTGTTCCACAACATGACCTCCAAGACAAGGTTACCGTACCACTCTTTAGTAGTACGCGACCTTGTCGACCTACGAGGTTTGTAGTAACTTGATCTGAAGCTCAATGATCAATATCATCAGTTTCCAATTCAATTGGTGTAGGCGCCATAGGAACAACTTCCTGCACCCTGCTACACACTGGTTGAAGACACAGTTCACTAAACTCATCATGTTCCTCGAGAAAGGACCCATTTCTAGAAACAAACACTTCGCTTCCAGATCTTAGATAGGAGATGTACCCAACTATTTTGGATATCCTATGAAGATGCATTTATCTGCTTTGGGTTCGAGCATATCAGACTGATACCTTTTCACATAAGGATCACAGCTCCAAAGTTTTAAGAAACCGCAGCTTAGGTTTCTCCCAACCATAGTCTATACTGTGTAATCTCAACGGAAATACGCGGTGCCCAATTTAAAGTGAATGCGGTTATCTCTAATGCATAACCCACAAACGATATTGGTAATTCGATAAGAGACATCATAGTATGCACCATATGAAATAGGGCGTGGCTATGACGTTCGGACACACCATCACACTATGGTGTTCTAGGTGGCATGAACTGCGAAAGTATTTCCACATTGCCTTATCCGTGTACCAAAACTCGTAACTCAGATATTCATCTCTATGATCATATCGTAGACAGTTTATCCTCTTGTCACGATGATCTTCACTCTAAAATAGCTTTGAACTTTTCAATATTTTGGACTTGTGATTAATCAAGTAAATACTCCTGTATCTACGCAAATCATTAGTGAAGTAAGAACATAATGATATCCACTGCGGGCCTCAGCACTCATTGGACTGCACACATCGAAAAAGCATTGCATCCAGCAAATTACTTTCTTGTTCCATGTGGTATGATTTTGCATGTCTCAAGTGATTCAAAATCAAGTGTGTCCAAACGATCCATCTGCATGGAGTTTCTTCATGCGTTTATACCAATAGGTATCGTTTGCATGTCTCAAATGTTTCAAAAATGAGTGAGTACAAAGATCCATCAGCATGGAGCTTCTTCATGCATTTTATACCGTCATGACTCAAGCGGCACTGCCACAAGTAATTGGTACTATCATTACTATCTTGTATCTTTTGGCATTTATATTATGAACATGTGTAACACTACGATCGTGATTCTACAAACAATTAAAGGTAATTATTCAAGCAAATAGAATAACATTTATTTTCTTTAAATGAATAATCCTATTGCAACAAACACGATCCAAACATGTTCATGTTCAACTCAAACACCAAATAACAATTATTTAGGTTTAACACCAATACCGATGGTAGAGGGAGCGTGCGATGTTTTGATCACATCAACCTCGGAAACACTTCCAACACATATCGTCACCTCGCCTTTTAGCTAGTCTCCATTTATTCTGTACCTTTCATTTCGAGTTACTAATCACTTAGCGACCGAACCGGTATCCAATACCCTTGTGCTACCAGGAGTACTAGTAAAGTACACATCAATATCATGTATATCAAATATACTTCTGTTGGTCTTTGCCAGCCTTCGTATCTACCAAGTATCTAGGGTAGCTCCGCCTCAGTGACTGTTCCCCTCATAACAGAAGCAATTAGTCTCGGGTTTGGGTTCAATCTTGGGTTTCCTCATTAGAGCAGCAACTGGTTTGTCGTTTCCTGAAGTATCCCTTCTAGCCCTTTCCCTTCTTGAAACTAGTGGTTTTACTAACCATCAACAATTGATGCTCCTTCTTGATTTCTACTTTCGCAGTGTCAAACATTGTGAATCTCTCAAGGATCATCATATCTATCCTTGATATGTTATAGTTCATCCCGAAGCTCTAGCAGCTTGGTGGCAGTGACTTTGGAGAACTATCTCATGTGGAAGATTAACTCCCACTTGATTCAAGTGATTGTTGTACTCAGACAATCTGAGCACATGCTCAACGATTGAGCTTTTCTCCTTTACTTTGTAGACAAAGAATCTCGTCGGATGTCTCATACCTCTCAACAAGGGCATGAGCATGAAATCTCAATTTCATCTCTCAGAACGTCTCTTATGTTCCGTGACGTTTCAAAACGTCTTCGGCACCTTCCTTCTATGCCATTAAGTATGACACAATGAACTATCACGCATTTATCAAAAACGTGTAAGTCAGACGTTCGTAACATCCACAGATGACGCTCGAGGTGCAGCACACAGAGTGGTACATTAAGGACATAAGCCTTCTGCGCAGCAATGAGGATAATCCTCAGTTTTACTGACTCGGTCCGCAAAGTTGCTACTATCATCTTTCAACTAAATTTTCTCTAGGAACATATAAAAACAGTAGAGCTATAGCGCAAGCTACAGCATAATTCACAAAGACCTTTCTACTATGTTCATGATTATTAGAGTTTAACTAATCAAATTACTTAATAAACTCCCACTCAAAAAGTACATCTCTCTAGTCATTTGAGTGGTACATGATCCAAATCCACTAACTCAAGTCCGATCATCATGTGAGTTGAGAATAGTTTCAGTGGTAAGAATCTCTATGCTAATCATATCAACTATATGATTCATGCTCGACCTTTCGGTCTCATGTGTTCCGAGGCTATGTCGGCACATGCTAGGCTCGTCAAGTTTAACCCAAGTGTTCCACGTGGGCAACTATTTTGCACCCATTGTATGTGAACATTGAGTCTATCACACCCGATCATCGCGTGGTGTCTCGAAACGACAAACTGTTGCAACAGTGCACACTAGGGGAGAACACAATTTCAACTTGAAATTTTAGTCAGAGATCACCTTATAATGCTACCGTCATTCTAAGCAAAATAAGGTGCATAAAAGGATTAACATCACATGCAATTCATAAGTGACATGATATGGCCATCATCTTATGCTTCTTGATCTCCATTACCAAAGCACCGACATGATCTTCTTGTCACCGGCGCCACACCATGATCTCCATTATCGTGCCGCCATCGAGGTTGTCATGCTATCTATGCTATTACTACTAAAGCCACGACCTAGCAATATAGTAAACGCATCTCCAAACACAAACGTCAGTTTAAAAACAACCCTATGGTTCATGTCGGTTGCCGTAGCATCGACGTGCAAGTCGATATTAACTATTACAACATGATCATCTCATACATCCCATATATCACATCACATCATAGGGCATGTCATATCACAAGCATACCCTGCAAAAACAAGTTAGACGTCCTCTAATTTATTGTTGCATGTTTTACCTGGCTCCTATGGGTATCTAGTATGATCGCATCTTAGTTACGCAAGGACCACAACGGAGATGTGCAAATTGCTATTTAACCTCTCTCCAAGGACCACCTCGGTCAAAACCAATTCAACTAAAGTTGAAAAAAAAGGCACCTCCAAGTCATCTTTATGCAACGAGGTTGTAT
This sequence comes from Hordeum vulgare subsp. vulgare, assembly GCF_904849725.1. Taxonomy (NCBI): domain Eukaryota; kingdom Viridiplantae; phylum Streptophyta; class Magnoliopsida; order Poales; family Poaceae; genus Hordeum; species Hordeum vulgare. The sequence continues at coordinate 263,573,360 of NC_058521.1, forward strand.
GCGAGTTGATGAAACCAGTCTCTCGTAAGCGTATAAGTTACGTCGGTCCGGGCCACTTCGATCCAACAATACCGCCAAATCGAGAAAAGTCTAAGGAGGGCAGTGAATCGAACATCACCGTCCACAAAACATCTACTCATGAACCTAGATCATGATGCCACTGTCGGGGAACGTTGCATGGGAAACAAAAAAATTCCTACGCACACGAAGACCTATCATGGAGATGTCCATCTACGAGAGGAGATTAGATCTACATACCCTTGTAGATCGTTTAGCAGGAAGCGTTAAAAAACTCGGTTGATGTAGTGGAACGTATTCACTATACGTCCCTCGATCCATCCCACGGTTCGTCCCACTAATCGTCTCGCGATCAGTCCCACGATCTGTTCCGATATATTGCCGAACGGACGGCACCTCCGCGTTCAACACACGTACAGCTCGACGATGATCTCGGCCTTCGTCATGCAGAAAGCAAGACGGAGAAGTAGATAAGTTCTCCGACAGCGTGACGGCGCTCCGGTGGTGCTGATGATCTACTTCTGCAGGGCTCCGCCCGAGCTCCGCAGAAATCCGATCTAGAGGTAAAACTATGTGGAATAGGCTAGAGTTGCACGTATGAAAGTTATGTCTCAAAAACCCCAAAACCACCAGAATATATAGGAGGAGGGGGAGGGGCTAGCCTTGAGGCACATGGGCCTCAAGGTGCGCCGGCCGCCAGGAGGAGGAGGACTCCTCCTCCAATTCAGTTTGGGAAGGAGGAGTCCTCCTCTTCCTTCCCACCTCCCTCTTTCCTTTTTTTCTTCTTCTTTTCTTTTGGTATTTTCTTATGTGGCGCCATAGCGATCTTGGGCTGACTCCACCAGCCCAATAAGGACTTGGTGCGCCACCCTAGGGCCTTGGGATCACTCCCGGGGGGTGGGCCCCTCCTGGTAAACACCGGGAACCCATTCGTCACTCCCGGTACACTGCCGGAATTGCCCAAAACTTTCCGGTGACCAAATGAAACCATCCTATATATCAATCTTCGTTTCAGGACCATTTCGGAAACCCTCGTGATGTCCGTGATCTAATCCAGGAATCCGAACAACATTCGGTAGCCACACATATAAGTCAACTATACTAAAACATCATTAAACCTTAAGTGTGCAGACCCTGCGGGTTCGAGAACTATGTAGACATGACCCGATGCACTACTCGATCAATATCCCATGGCGGCACCTGGATGCTCATATTGGATGCTACATATTCTCCGAAGATCTTATCGGTTGAACCTCTGCGCCAAGGATCCATATAATCATGTATGTGATTCCCTTTGTCCTTCGGTATGTTACTTGCCCTTGATTCGATCGTTGGTATCCGCATACCTATTTCAATCTCATTACCGGCAAGTCTCTTTACTCGTTCCGTAATACAAGATCCCGTGACTTACACTTAGTCACATTGCTTGCAAGGCTTGTTTCTGATGTTGTATTACCAAGTAGGCCCCGAGATACCTCTCCGTCACACGGAGTGACAAATCCCAGTCTTGATCCATACTGACTCAACGGACACCTTCGGAGATAGCTGTAGATCACCTTTATATCACCCAGTTATGTTGCGACATTTGATACACACAAGGTATTCCTCCGGTGTGAGTGAGTTATATCATCTCATGGTCATAGGAATAAATTCTTGACACGCAGAAAACAGTAGCAATAAAATGACACAATCACATGCTACGTTCATAGTTTTGGTCTTGTCCATCACATGATTCTCCTAATGATGTGATCCCGTTATCAAGTGAAAACACTTGTCTATGGTCTGGAAACCTTGACCATCTTTGATCAACGAGCTAGTCAACTAGAGGCATACTAGGGACAGTGTTTTGTCAATGTATCCACACATGTATTTGTGTTTCCAATCAATAAAGTTATAGCATGGATGATAAACGATTATCATGAACAAAGAAATATAATAATAACTAATTTATTATTGCCTCTAGGGCATATTTCCAATAGTATGTATTATGTATATATGTATTATTATGTATGTATGCATGTATGTAAAAAAATACATTATGTATATGTATATGTATATGTGTGTGTGTTTGGCCATCGGGTCACTGCAATGTGGGGCCAACCCCCCCCCATTCCCACTCATAGGGAGGCCCCACACAAACCCTGTTAAAATAATAATAGAATATAGGTAAAAACAAATATAAAAAATATATGTGTTTTTATTAATAAAATAAGTAGATAAATAAATAGATATATTATTTAATTAGTTAGTTAGTTAATTAAATAGATAAATTAGTAATGTGTTAATATAGATAAATGATTATCCTATAGCATATGACACGTGGGTCCCCCATTAAATTAATCTGATTAATTAATAATTACTCTAATTAAAAATTGTGTCTATGACACATGTGACCCACTTGTGAGTTGACTAGTCAACTGCTGATGTTAGCATGACTTAATGATGATGTCATAATAGCATTTAATAATTAATTAAATCTGTTTTTAATTCATGACACGTGGGTCCCCCATTAAATTAATCTGATTAATTAATAATTACTCTAATTAAAAATTGTGTCTATGACACATGTGACCCACTTGTGAGTTGACTAGTCAACTGCTGATGTTAGCATGACTTAATGCTGATGTCATAATAGCATTTAATAATTAATTAAATCTGTTTTTAATTCCTAAATAATTAGCAAAACTTTAAAAAATAATATAAAATAAACCGTAAGTCAGATCAAAATATTTTCGACATGAAAGTTGATCAGCAAAACGAGACGAACCCGGTTACGTGGTCCGTTCATGTGTCACGCGTCCCTAGCATAGCAAACGTGGAACTTTTCCATCGTTTTTCAGCTCACCGGTAGTAGCTAGAGACGTGGGAAATATCATCTGATATTCTCCCGACCCGTCTATGAGGGATGTTGCTGCGTTAGCTCATGCCTAGTGTGCAAATTGCCAGGTCATGCTTAGTGTTGCACCTGTTGCTGTTATTTATTGTTTCTCTCCCCTCTTATTACCGGTAGACCTTGAGACTGACGCTGCTGTCGGGTACATCTACGACCCTGCCGATCAGCCCTTTGTGGTAGAGCAGCAAGGCAAGCAAGCCCCCCCCCCTTGATCATTCCTATATCGCCTATGTCTTTCTTCCTACTGCTTGCATTAGAATTTTGCTACTGTTGTAGTTAGCTCCTATATCTGATGCATAGCCTAATTTTGATGAACTACTACTTTCCGTATTGTAGTTTAAACTGTTTAGTATAGGTGGAGCTGTCATCCCCTATAACCTCTTAATTCAGTTGCCCAGCTTAATTATCAAGTCTCGATCCCTGATCGACGAGCCAGACCCGACACAACACTTACTCCCCCCTTAGTTGTGCGACACTACAGAGATACTATCGGGTACCAAGGGTGACACCTCGCGAAGTACTCCTGATGATATCTCTGTAGTATAACTAGTCGGTCGTGGTTATCGAGGGTGATTCCTCTTTCACCATTCCCGACGATACCTCTGTTGTGCAACCCCTCAAGTGTGGGACCCTTGAGGGTGATTCCTCTAAGTCCACCTTGACGGTTACATTGATCGGGATCCAACGAGGGTGATTCCTCGGATTACCCCCTCCCCCCCCGTTGATGTTTCAACGACACAATTACTTGACCATGTTATAGGGATCATATATGAATAGATGTTAGGTGGGTGGATTCCCGCGTTTTTGTGTCGTTGGCTTAATTAAAGTGATAATGGACTTGGGTATTTGATCTCGGTTGGTCGGAGACCTTTTCGCACTATCCGGCTATGCGGGAAGAATTATGGGTACTCGACGTCACAGTATCAGCCAAAGCTCTTCAGACGTAAGCGATGGAGCGACACGCGCCCGAGTGGTCCCGAGATGCATCTCTCTTGTATTAAGGGGTGCTAGGACTTACATCGTCCGCCCACGCATCGTGCAGGAGCACGGAGGGCAAGTGGGCCCACGAACACTTTGTGCTTAGGAGTTAGACCGGCGGGCTGGCCTCTCTGCTAAGCTTAGGTGGGGCTTCAACGTGTCGATATTCCGAGGCCGGGCATGACCCTGAAAAGTGTGTCCGGCCAGAGTGTTATCGAGCGTGACGGGAAACTTGGTGCACCCTTGCAGGGATGAAAATTAACTATTCGGATAGCCGTGTCCATGGTTACAGGACGACTTGGAGTTGTGCCCTGATCTTATACAACTACAATTGTTACTTAACTGGAATAGTTGCCCTGGGATTGCTTACTCGTAGGGAGTCGAGGAAGGATCTCTGGGCGTGACCTCATATTAATATTGGTGCAACAATATGACTATTAATTGTGTAACCTTGCTCTACTCTCGTCTATTGCTGCAAGACCCTGAAGATGCTAGTCTTTGATAGGACTAGGCCTTCTCCCTCTATTCTTGCATTGTTGCTGTCAGTCCACATATAAACCCCCCATTCTTTGATACTCATGCGTAATTAGCATAGTTCTGATGTAAGTCTTGTGAGTACTTTGGATGAGTACTCACCGTTGCTTTGCTCCCTCTTTGACCCCTTGACCCGTTGCTGTGACCAGATGATGGAGCCTAGGAGTTGGAGACAACGACGACTGCTACCCCGACGGTGCCTACTACTATGTGGAGGTCGCTGAAGACCAAGAGTAGTTAGGAGGTTCCCAGTCCGGAGGCCTCGCATCGTTCGATCGTTGTATCTTTTGTTCTAGCCTTCTCTAAGGCACCCCTTGTTTTATGTCTGTACTCAGATATTGTTGCTTCCGCTGACTCGTGTGTTTATCGAGTTTTCGTATTCAAGCCCTTGAGGCCCATGGCTTGTAATATGAAGCCTGTATTTGTTTTATTTGTGTCTAGAGTTGTGTTGTGATATCTTCCCGTGAGGCCTTGAGTTTGATCATCCGCATTTGCATGTATGATTAGCGTACGATTAAATCGAGGGCGTCACAAGTTGGTATCAGAGCCGACCACCTGTAGGTAGTCCAGTTTCCAACTCCTTGGCCGAAGTTGAGTCTAGTGTTTTAAAAACTTACTAACCCTGATGTTGTGGCTTACGGGCCCACATCTCAATTGGGTGGTATTAGTATCTTTTACTCCTTTCCTATACTCTGGGCTCTACTCTCTCTTCTCTTTTGGGTTAAAGATTTTACTAACACTTTCTCATAATCACATCGACCTGGAGCGCTAGACTATCTACTATGTTCTTGTGAATATTTATTACACACACTATCATTTGACATCTGTCAATCTTCTTTTCAGAAGCGTCCCGCAAAACAACACGTGCGCCTGACACAGCCCACTGAGACGGTTGGTTTCCCGGCCATTTTTGTCGACCTCCTGACCAAGCTCGGATATCGCTGGTACCCCGAGTACACTGTGTACGAGTACTTCCGTGAGTACAACCAGTACCAATACCAGGTTGAGGTTCACATCTTCGACCAGATGGGCGACTCCACCCTCGAGTGTCACGTCTTCTGCGGTATTGGATTGTCGATCGACATGGCCGTCCATGATGCGGCCTACATCGCTATCACCCGTCTCCGTGGAGCATACCCTCACCTGCAGGAGAGTACATTCAGATACATCCCGCATGTTCATGTTGGGGATGAGACTGGGTCTGATCTCACTGCCTACACTACTATCGTTCGGGAGTGCAATGACCGGTCGTACGTCGTTGTCTGCGCCCCTACCTGACGCGTCGCTACGATGCGCGGGGTCTGGTGCAGTACACTGAGGCACTGGATCGTGCTTTTCGAGCTCTAACTGTGGAGCAGTACGCTACGCGTGCTCGTATTTACGACGCGTTGACAGAGCTGCAGACATCACACCACCCGAGGTTCACCCTATGCACATCTGCGAGCCGAGCAGAATAGAGCTACCATCAGGTCTTGAGTGGACTGATGTTGGGGGGTAGAACCCCTCCATTTGGACCTCAGCTCCTTGAGTTGATGCGGTACCCTCACCAAAGTCACCACAGAACGCAGGGTCGTGTTCCTACCTTCTACCGCCGCGAGCTACCAGGATTTGTTTGTCCTCTCCAACGTTGATGTAGCCTTATCGCTATGTCTCGTTGTGGTACTCTTCCACCACGTGCCTACGTGCCTCCTAGTGAGTCCAGGGTATCATCTAATGCGTCCAGGTTATCGCCAAATTTCGAATTTGTAATCGAACTTATGTATGGGTCTGTATGTTGAACTCAACTACTATGAAGTATCTATCACATTCCCTTTCGTCATGCTTGATTACATCATGAATCCGTGCGATGCCTTTGCAATTACTTTGAGCTAAACTACCCCCGTTAAATATTTAGCAGGATGGTTAGACCAGCTGGCCGCCCGCGTGGCCCCGCCAACGATGCACCACCCTCGCCTCCTAAGTATATGGCATGGATGATCGAATAGTTTGAACTGAACCGCCAATTTATGCAAGGGCTCATGGATCAGTTCCAAAGGCCAAACATGAACCAACAGGAAGGCGTGACACTCCGAGATTTCTGCCGCCTCAACCCTGCGATCTACCGTAGCTCAACTCAGTCTCTTGATGCTGATGACTAGCTCCGTGACATTGCTTATGAGGTGGAGTCTGCCAATGTTCCGCTAGCGAGCTATGTCAACTTTGCCACCTACTTCCTGAGGGGTCCCGTTGCTCAATGGTGGGACATTCACAGGTGCTCTCAGCCCGTTGGAACTGTCATCACTTGGACGGAGTTCAAGGCTACTTTCCGTGCTCACTACATTCCTCAGGGAATCATGGACCAGAAGAAGCGTGAGTTCCGCAACCTTCTTCACGGCAACAAGACTGTGGATGCTTATCAGCGGGAGTTTCTGGACTTATCTCGCTATGCTGAAGAAGACATTGCAACTGATGCATGCAGACAGGAGAAGTTCCGTGAGGGCCTTCACCCTGATATCAAGCTGGCACTCATTTTCAGGATTATGCTGATTTTGCCACCCTGGTGAACAAGGCTATTCAGGTTGAGACTGGTCTACACGAATACAAGGATAGCAGCAAGTGCAACCGTGACACGGTCTCATCTTCGCGCTCATCTCCACAGAAGTGGAAGATCTGGATTCCCAACAACATGTACCATGCACCTGCTCCTGCTCCGAGGCCGTCCTATGATATACCTCGCCGGCCTCCTCCACCACCTAGGCAGCCGAGGCATCCATCTCCACCGCCTCGAGTTCGTCCTTCACTCCTGAGGACGGACCGTCCTTCAAGTGTGGCCATGCAGGTCACCGTGCTAGAGACTGCAGGAAGAATCCGAATCAACTGGCACTTCCCTCAACTAGCAGTGGAAACAACCAGAACCGCAACTACAATGGTAAGCCTGATTATGTTCGTGGTCAGGCAAACAACATTGAGATGGGTCAAGCTCAAGACCAGCCTGCTACTGTGATGGGTACACTTGTCGTTAACTCAGTACCTGCTTCTGTATTGTTTGATACACGAGCATCGCATTCCTTTATGTTGGAAAATTTTGCATACATGCATGACATTAGGAGCGAAGAGATGAACATCCCGATAGTGGTAAACACACCCGGGGTCGAATGCCGAACCTCCATGGTTTGCCCCATGTTTCGATTGAAATTGAATGATTATAATTCCTTGCCAACCCCATCTTACTAAAGTCATCCAACATTGATCTCATACTGGGGATGGACTGGTTGAAATCTCATATGGCATCGATCGTTTGTGCCACCAAGACCGTCCACCTCCTACACCCTTCAGATGAATTAATAAGCTACCATGCTCATCTCGTCCAAAATGCTGAGGCACGGCTATATGCGTCGAATGCATTAAATGCGTCGCCTCTTGAAGGGATTAAAAACATTCCAGTGATCCGAGAATTCCAAGATGTCTTTCCAAAAGAACTTACGGGGATTCCCCCTGCTCGAGCTGTTGAGTTTGTCATTGACTTGGTACCAGGTACTACTCCTATCGCCAAGCTTCCTTATAAAATGCCGTCACATGAACTTCTTGAGCTTAAGCAAGAAGTTGACAACTCGCTTCGTCTGGGTTTCATTCGTCCGAGTTCCTCTGCTTGGGGAGCACCTTCTCTCTTTGTTAAGAAGAAGGATGGGACAAATCGATTGGTTCAAGACTATCGTCCTATCAACCAGGCCACTATTCAAAACAAATATCCTCTCCCTCAGATAAATGATCTGTATGATCAACTTGCTGGTTCCACCGTCTTCTCTAAGCTCGACTTGTGGTTGGGATACCACCAGATCCGTGTTCGCAAAGAGGATATTCCAAAGACCACCTTTGTTACTCGTTATGGATCATACGAGTACACCGTCATGTCCTTCGGCTTAACCAATGCACTGGCAACCTTCTCTCGATTGATGAATTATATAATCATGGACTACCCCGACAAATTCGCTATATATCTGGATGATATTCTGGTATTTACAAAGAATAAAGAAGAGCACGCTGAACATCTTCGTCTTGTACTGGATAAGCTTCGGGAGCATAAACTCTATGTGAATTATTCCAAATGTGAATTCTGGCTGGACGAAGTGACATACCTTGGTCATTTGATTTCCAAGGTTGACATTGGAGTCAACCCCGAACGAATTCAAGCTATTCTTGATTGGACTCCCCCGAAGAATGTCAAGCAAGTCAGAAGTATTCTCGGACTCGCCCGCTATTGCTGTCGATTCGTCGAGAACTTCTCCAAGATTGCAAAGCCCTTAACCAATCTGCTTCACAAAGGTGTTAAGTATGAATGGACTGATAAATGTTAGGAAAGTTTCCATGCACTCAAGGACAAACTGACATCCGCTCTGGTACTTGCTCCTCCGGATACGAAAAGGGATTTCGTCATATATTGTGTCGCTTCTCGTCAAGGAATAGGTTGTATCCTGATACAGGACCGCAAGGTGATTGCTTATGCCTCACGTCAGCTGCGTGCTCATGAAGAGAACTACCCATTTCATCATCTAGAGCTTGCCGCAGTTATTCATGCACTGAAAGAATGGTGACAATACCTTGTCAGTAATCACTGTGAAATCTACACCGACCATCAAAGTCTGAAGTATCTGTTCACTCAGCCGGAACTGAATCTACGTCAACAATGATGGATGGAGCATATAGCAGATTTTGACTGTAGTATATCATATACCCCCGGCAAGGCTAACGTAATAACCGATGCCTTGAGTCGCATGTCATACTGCAACCACCTCCAGGTTCATAAGGTTCACGATCGTCTGCAAGAGGAATTCCGTAAGCTGAACCTCCATATTGTTCCTTAGGGTTACCTTGTTCCCCCTCCTGAAGAGTATTAAAAGATGAACCTTCATGTTGTTAATCAGGGTTCCCTTAGTAAATTGGTTGTTGAACCAGATCTTGTGGGCACCATCAAGAATCTGCAAGGCTTTGACGATGACGTTCACAGGATTAAAAGCTATATTACGTAGGGTAAACCCTCCTTTTTTACTGTTGCTGAAGATGGCGCCTTATACTTCAAGGGTCGCCTATTCGTCCCAAATAAGAAGGAAAATCTCAGAATGACCGTAGGGGTGATGAAAGAAGCTCACGACACACCATTGTCTATTCACCCAGGTAGTACCAAGATGTACCAAGACATCCGTCAAAGATTCCGGTGGCCCAATATGAAGCAATACATTGCATGCTATCTAGCAGAATGTGATATTTGCCGGCGTATCAAAGGAGAACATCAAAAGCCTACCGGAACTCTGCAACCTATCTCTATTCATGAGTGGAAATGGGACGATGTTGAAATTGACTTTTTCAATGGTTATCCCAAATCACAGAAGGGTAATGATGCTATTCTTGTCGTCATTGATCGACTGTCCAAAGTTGCACATTTCCTAGTTGTCAAAGAAACAATTAATGCTAGTCAGCTGGCAGATCTTTATATGTCAAGGGTTGTTTCACTTTACGGTTTTCCATTGATAATCAACTCGGACTATGGCATCTTCTTCACTTCAAAATTCTGGGAAAGTTTTCAGAAGGCTATGGGGACTCATCTGTCCTTCAACACTGCATTTCATCCTCAATCCCAGGGACAAGTTGAACGAGTCAACCGAATTCTCCAGGACATGCTTCGAGCTTGTGTCATTTCTTTCGTTAAGAAATGGGAGGAATCTCTCACGTATGCCGAGTTCTCCTACAACAATAACTATCAAGCTAGTTTGAAAATGGCCCCTTTCGAAGTATTATATGGACGAAGGTGTCAAACTCCTCTGAATTGGTCAGAAACTAGGGAACGATCACTCTTCGGTTCGGATATTATTCAACATGCCGAAGATCAAGTCCGCATTATTCATGAGAATCTGAACGCTGCTCAGTCTCGTCAGAAGAGTTAGTATGACCGTCATCATCAAGATATGGTCTATCAACCTGGCGAAAAGGCTTGTCTTCGTGTCACACCAATGAGAAGTGCACACCGTTTTGGGATCAAGGGCAAGTTAGCTCCTCACTATATTGGTCCTTTCACTGTTCTCGACAGGCGTGGAAAAGTGGCTTATCAATTGGAATTGTCGGCAAACCTTTCTCAGGTTCATAATGTCTTCTATGTGTCTCAGCTCCGCCGCTGCTTCAAGGATCCTATTCGAGCAGTGGATCCTGATATGCTTGAGCTGCAACAAGACCTCTCTTATAAAGAGCATCTGGTCCGGATTCTCGACCAGGCTGAACGTCAGACTCGTTGCAAAGTCAGCAAGTTCCTTAAAGTGCAGTGGTCAAAGCATTGTGAAGATGAAGCCACTTGGGAAAGCGAGGATCATCTTCGTGATGAATACCCCGAGCTCTTTCCTTCTACCACTTAATTCTCAGGACGAGAATTCTTGTTAGTAGGGGAGAGTTGTGACATCCTCAGTTTTTGCTACAGTGTAATTAAGCTACAGTGATCCCACGCTAATGGTGCCACGTCACAGTGATTACTATCGTTGTTCCCGCGTGAGTTCGAAACCGAGTCAAATTCGAAATTTAAAAATAAAATCAAACGAGAGAAGTGTTATAATGTTCAAATAAAAATGTCGGAGGAGTTATAAAAATTCCCTAATAAATTATAAAAGTGAACTATACATTTTTTAAATTATTTAAAACACTTATATAATTTAAACAGAAACTACAAAAATAAAAAAACCTCGCCCAACTTGGCCAAAGTGGCCCAGTCGGCCACCCCCCATTCGGCCCACCCACCTGGGGGTATAATACCTCGAGGGGGGAAACCTAGCACCAGCTCCACCCCCCACTCCCTCCTGTCGCCGCCACGAGACGAGGGAGTCCTCCCCTCGTCATTCTCCCTCGACCCCCACCAACTGCCCTCACCACCTACCGCCCCCGTCGCCCCACTCCCTCCCCATCGATCCTACCAGAGGATCGCACCCCACACGCCCCATGGTCACCGCGCCTCCCGCTCGCCTCAGCCCCAGATCCACCAGCGCCCGCGTGCCCCCACCACTCTCCCACCCCGCCGGCCGAACCCTCCTGCCTCGCGCCACCTCGCACCGGGCGCCTCCCCGGATCCCGTCGGCCTCCACCTCGACCACACCTCTCGTCGCCCCTGCCTCCCTCACCGGCCCTCTTTCGGCCGGAACCGGCCGCACCACCACCGGCGCCATCTTCACCACCCCATCAACGTCACTAGTCGTCTCCTCCTCCTGCTTTACCTCGACGACGCCGCCTCCTCCGCCCCTCCCCGAAAACTCCGGCTACCAAGGGCCTTCCCGTCAACGCCGGTGAGCCCTCCATTCGGGCTCCTCCCACCACCCCTTCCTTCCTTTCCCCGCGTCGGTTCCTTTTCGGCATTTATCGTCTCGTTCCGGCGCCGAAGATTTCCTATGAGAGGAGGTGTAGTTTTATTGCTGTCTCTATTGAGAGAGAGAGATGCCTGTGAGCAGAGAGAGTTTGAGCAGAGAGATAGGTTGTAAAAAAGAAAAGAAAGAAAATGGTTGTATTACATGCATGTATGTATTATGTATTATTATGTATGTAAAAAAAAATAGGTGATGGATATGTAGATGTGTGTGTGTTGTGCTATGTGTGTTTGGTCATTGGGTCACTACCATGTGGGGCCAACCCCCCACTCCCACTGAGAGCGAGGCCCCACACAAACCCTGTTAAAATAATAATAAAATATAAGTAAAAAACAAATATAAATATATACATTTGTTTTTATTAATAAAATAAATAGATAAATAAATAGATCTATTATTTAATTAATAAGTTAATTAATTAATTAGATAAATTAGTAATCTCTTAATATAAATAAATGATTATCCTATAGCATATGACATGTGGGTTCCCCATTAAATTAATCTGATTAATTAATAATTAACTCTAATGACAAATTGTGTCTATGACACATGGGACCCACTAGTCAGTTGACTAGTCAACTGCTGATGTCAGTATGACATCATGCTAATGTCATAATAGCATTTAATAATTAATTAAATCTGATTTTAATTCCTAAATAATTAATAAAGCTTTAGAAATTAATATAAAATAAACCGTAAGTCAGATCAAAATATTTTCAACATGAAAGTTGATCAGCGGAACGAGAAGAACCCGATTACACGGTCCATTCGTGTGTCACGCGTCCCTAGCGTAGCAAACATGGAACTTTTCCATCGTTTTTCATCTGACTAGTAGTAGCGAAAGACCCGGGGAATATCATGTGATATTCTCCCAACCCGTCTATGATGGATGTTGCTGCGTTAGCTCATGCCTAGTCTGCATATTGCCATGTCATGCTTAGTGTTGCACCTGTTGCTGTTATTTATTGTTTCTCCCCCCTCTACTTACCGGTAGACCCTGAGACTGACGCTGCTGCCGGGTAAATCTACGACCCTGCCGATCAGCCCTTTGCCCCATAGGAGCAAGGCAAGCAACCCCCCTTGATAATTCCTATATCGCCTAATTTTTGATGAACTACCACTTTCAGTACTGAACTGCTACTGTTTAGTATAGGTGGAGCAGTCATCCCCTCTGACCCCTTAATTCAGTTGCCCCGCTTAATTATCAAGTCTCGATCCCTGATCGACGAGCCATACCCGACACACCACTTACACCCCCTTAGTTGTGCGACGCTACGGAGATACTATCGGGGATCGAGGGTGACACCTCGCAAAGTACTCCTGATGATATCTGTGTAGTACACCTAGTCGGTCGTGGTTATCGAGGGTGATTCCTCTCTCACCATTCCCGACGATGCCTCTGTCGTGCAACCCCTCAAGTGTGGGACCCTCGAGGGTGATTCCTCTAAGTCCACCTTGACGGTTACATCGTTCGGGATCCAACGAGGATGATGCCTCGGATTCCCCCCTGATGTTACAACCACATAGTTACTTGACCATGTTACTGGGATTGTTGATGAATAGATGTTAGGCGGGTGGATTCCCTCATGTTTGTGTCGTTGGCTTAATTAAAATGATAATGGATTTGGGTATTTGATCTGGGTTGGTCGGAGACCTTTTTGCACTAACCGGCTACGAGGGTAGAATTATGGGTACTCGATGTTGTGGTATCAGCCGAAGCTCTTCAGACGTCGGCGATGGAGCGGTGCTCGCCCGAGTGGTCCCGAGATGGATCGCACTTGTATTAAGGGGTGCTAGGACTGACATCGGCCGCCCACGCATCATGTAGGAGCACGGAGGGCAAGTGGTCCCATGAAACCTTTGTGCTTAGGAGTTAGACCGGCGGGCTGGCCTCTCTTCTGAACTTAGGTGGGGTTGTGACGTATCGATATTCCAAGGCCGGGCATGACCCAGAATAGTGTGTCCGGCCAGAGTGTTATCGAGCGTGACGGGAAACTTGGTGCACCCCTTCAGGGATGAAAATTAACTATTCGGGTAGCCGTGTCCACAGTTACAGGACGACTTGGAGTTGTGCCCTGATCAAATACAACTACAATTGTTACTTAACTAGAATAGTTTCCATGGGATTGCTTCCTCGCAGGGAGTCTCTAGGCGTGACCTCATATTAATATTGCCGCAACAATATGACTATTAATTGTGTTACCTTACTCTACTCCCGTCTATTACTGCAAGACCCTGAAGATGCTAGTCTTTGATAGGACTAGGCCTTCTCCCTCTATTCTTGCATTGCTGCAGTCAGTCCACATATAAACCCCCCTTCTTTGATACTGATGCATAATTAGCATAGTTCTGATGTAAGTCTTGCGAGTACTTTGGATGAGTACTCACTGTTGCTTTGCTCCCCCTTTGTCCCCTTGATCCGTTGCTGCGACCAGATGATGGAGCACAGGAGTTGGAATATCCCGCCGATGACGACTGCTACCCCGACGGTGCCTACTAGTACGTGGAGGCCGCTGAAGACCATGTGTAGTTAGGAGGTTCCCATGCAGGAGGCCTCGCCTCGTTCGATCGTTGTATCTTTTGTGCTAGACTTCTCTAAGGCACCCCTTGTTTTACGGATGTACTCAGATATTGTTGCTTCCGCTGACTCGTGTGTTTATCGATCTTTCGTATTCTAGCCCTCGAGGCCCTTGGCTTGTAATATGAAGCTTGTATTTGTTTTATTTGTGTCTAGAGTTGTGTTGTGATATCTTCCCGTGAGTCCTTGAGTTAGATCGTACGCATTTGCATGTATGATTAGCGTACAATTACATCGAGGGCGTCACATTTCAAAAGGGGTGCTTGCCATGTTGTTCAGCAGGGGAATATATCCCTTCAGTCGGGTAATTGGAGGTATCCCATGGAGTAGGGCCTACCGAAGTAAACAACAACAATCAGTACAATTGAAGTGTGACAATATGATGCAAGATCAAGGCATGAAAATGAAGTGTGACATGGGATAATGTAGCTACCATTTCTTTAATTGAAGCTGATTTGAATCGTAGTTCAAATATCACTTCAAATAAGGTATTTCTCAAATACCCTATTAATTGATTTGACCTGATGCTGAGGTATAACTTGTTTTATCATGCATGAAAATAGCACCATTGAATTCCTTGGATTTCTGTGATCAATTTTCATATATAAAGTATTTTGATCTAACTTACAGATTAATTTCTACGAACTTTTTAAGTTTTGAAGTATTTCTAGAATTGTTTCCATTACTCAAATATATATATTGCATCGGTATGACATCACCATGTCAATAGTGGACGTTGCTAGTCAAACCTAACCAGTGGGACCCACTGGTCAGTGTCTCGGGCTTAATTCAAATTATAAATTCTGTTAATTAGCTAATTAGCAGGGCTGGGCCCACTTTTGAGTGACTGATTAGGATTTAAATAATTAATAATTATTATTTAGGTTAATATTAATTAAATAGAGGCAGGCCCCACCTGATATTGACTGAGGGGATCAAACCCACCGGCAGTGAGGTCAAACTCACCGGCGGTGAGCCTCCAACGACATGAGGAACGGCGGAGGGGCTTGGAAATGCTCCTCCGGTGACCAAATGGATGTCGGAGAGCACCATTAGAACAACCTTTCGCCCGTGCATCCATTTTTGCAAGCCCCAGGGGCTGAGGACTCCAGAGTCGATGCCGACGACGAGCTCGGCGGCTGTCGGAGCTCGGGCCTCGTCGAGGTCGTCGAACTAGTGCGCAAAACGGCTGGGGCTTGGGTCTTACGACATCTACTCGATGAGCTGGAGCTAGTGATGGCCTCAGAAGGACCAGACGATCACCACATCCTCATCGACGACGAGCTCCCGTGGCGAAGCTCGTCGGCCTTTAGTGGAATCGGAGGCTACAGCTTGGGAACGAAGGGGAAAATGAGGGGAATGGGTTCATGAGCTCACGAGGGGTGCTGTGGCGTCGAAAGAGGGCTCGGAGATGACCTGGAGATGGCGAATCAACGACGGTGAGCTCGGTGGCTGGAGGTGGAAGATGACGGGTTCAGTGCATTGCAGGGGCTCTTGGCATATGTTCTTCGCGCGTGGAGCTCCAGGTCGTCAATGTGGAGCTTTTGCGTGGCTCAACAGTGAGGTTGGCTGACTGGAGCGGGCTGTCGATGGTGAGCTTGCACGGCGGCCATGGCGGCAGAGGGAGAGAAGAGGAGAGTGAATGGAGAGATGAGAGCGACGGGGACGGCTTCGTGGAGTCTATCTCCTTGTTGCCAGCGCGACAGAGGAGGCAAACAAGCACGCAGCTGCATGTTGTTCCCATGGAGAGCGGCGGCCACCTCCTCCTATGCATACTAGCAGAGGTGGAAGACGACCGAAGGAAGGGGATGGGCTGGGCCTGGCGACAGGTAAGCTTCTTGCCCTCTTTTTCCTTTTTATGTTTTTTTGTTTTGTAATTCTGACTTTTGTTGGATTTGTTTTGGCTACAAACTAATTCCTAAAATACTTGAATTATTTGTGGAGGTTTATTTTCATTATTTCCAAGCTCCACAAAATAATTCAGCATTTTATAATAAATAAGTAGTTATAGTTATTTATTTTTGGCAATTTCGAGTAACTTTTGTAGATTAATTAAAATGCCAAAAATGTTTGAAAATTAAAATACATCCTTGTAATATTGTTGCCAATATTTAACAAAAAGGATGGACATTTTAGAAGGCCTTTTTGGGTTCATTGAAAAATCACATCATTTGAATTGGTTTAGTTAGGTTGTGGTGCTAGGGTTTACTCAATCCCCATTTCATTTTAATGCAAAAGAAGATATGATGCGCATTCTATCTAGACACCAAGTAGTGAAATCTAGGGATGTGACAGGTTAGGATATGTAGGTATGCGTAACCTTGACAGGCTTATCGAAGGTGATCATATTCTTGGTGTTAGAGATGTTATCTTTGAAAAAGATAGAGTTTGTAGTGCTTGTCAAGGACGAAATCAAGTTGGTGGAAGTCACTACGTGAAGAACATCATGACTACAAGAAGGCTACTCGAGGTGCTTCACATGGATCGTTTTGATCCCAATGCTTACAAGAGCCTCGGTGGAAATTCTTATGGTTTAGTCATTGTTGATAAATTTTCCAGATTTACATGGGTATTATTTCTTGATGATAAGTGGCAAGTACAAATGCTCTTCAAAAACTTAGCTCGGAAAGCTCAAAATCAATTTGAAGTGAAGATCAAGAAAGTTCGGAGTGACAATGGAAAGGAGTTGAAGAACACTAATGTGGATACTTTTCTTGACGAAGAAGGTATCTCACATGAGTTCTCGGTGACGTACACACATCAATGAAATGGAGATGTTGACAGGAAGAACCAAACTCTCATAGAGATGGCTAGAACGATGTTTGACGAATACAAGACGCGAAGACACTTTTCGGCAGAAGCCGTGGAAACAGCTTGTCATGACATAAACCGACTCTACTTACACAAGCTTCTCGGTAAAACGTCATACAACTACTTACTGATAACAAACCCCAAGTTGGATAGTTTTGAGTATTCGGCCCTAAGTGCTACATTCTTGATAAGCATCGCCGCACTAAATTTTCTCCTAAATCTCATGAAGGTTCCCTACTCGGTTAGATATCGAACTTTCACACTTATCGTGTCTATAACAGCTTCACTCGAAAAGTTGAAGAAACGGTAGATGTGAAGTTTAATGAATCTAATGGTTTGCAAGTCGAACAATTTCCAAATGATGTAAGAGATAAGGAACCTTCCGAAGCCATCCAAGATCTACCTATCGACAAGATTCGTCCCATGGAGGTGAAGGAAAGTACTTCATCAATTCAAGTGGAAGCTCCTACTTCGTGTCAAGGCGAATCACAAAATCACATGGAGGCATCCACAAGCAGCACATGACATGATGAAGAAGAGGCGGAAGTACATCGTGAAGATCCACCTCAACCTTCCTCACCACCACCTCAAGAAGATGACACCATCAATCACAACGTGCAAGATGATGATGAAGAAGCTCCACCATCCAACAAGAAGAAGTTGTCACAAGTTCGAGCAAGAGTGGACAAAGATCATTCGCAGAAACGAATCTTCGATGGCATACAAACCAGGAGAATCACTCACTCTAAATCTCGTTTAGCTAACTTTTGCGAGCATTATTCTTTCATCTCTAGCATTGAGCCTTTGAAGGTAGAATAATCCTTTCAAGATTCGGATTGGGTAAATGCCATGTACGAAGAGCTAAACAACTTCGAGAGGAATCGAGTGTGGACACTTGTTGAAAAGCCCGAAGACGATCACATCATCATCGCTACAAGATGGGTGTTTAAGAACAAGCAAGATGAAGAGGGTCAAGTTGTACGCAACAATGCGTGTCTCGTAGACCAAGGATATATGCAAGTCGGAGGTATGGACTACGGTGAGAATTATGCCCCCATTGCTAGACTTGAAGCCATTCATATTCTTCTGGATTATGCCAATCACCATCATATTACTATTTACCAAATGGATATCAAAAGTGCTTTTATAAATGGTGAAATTGAGGAGGAGGTTTATGTCAAATAACCTCCTGGCTTTGTGAACCCCAAGAAACCTAATCATGTTTATAAACTTCGTAAAGCTTTATATGATCTTAAACAAGCCCCTAGTATTTGGTACAAATACCTAACAAAGTTTCTCATAGAAAAGGGTTTTAAGATTGGTAAAATTGAGGCAACCTTATTGAGTAAAACAGTTAATGGACAACTATTTTTGTGCCAAATATATGTGGATGATATTCTCTTTGGTTCGATTAACCCACATTTTAGTGAGAAGTTTGGAAAGTTGATGTCAGAGAAATATGAGATGTCAATGATGTGCAAGCTCAAATTCTTCCTTAGATTCCAAATCAAACAATCGAGAGAACGTACATTTATCTATCAAACCAAGTAAATGAAGGACTTAATTAGGAAGATCAATATGCAAGAGTGCAAATGTATGAGAAGCCCCATACCTACTAGTGGACATATTGACCGCACTAAGGAGGACAAACCATTTGATCAAAGAGTTTATCGATCAATGATTGGTTCATAGCTATATCTATGTGCCTCCCATCCTGATATCAAGTTGAGTATTTGCATGTGTGCCCGATACCAAGCGGCACCTAAAGAGTTTCATGTATTGGTTGTTAAAAGAATCGTGACATACCTAATATATACAGGAAACTTTGGCATATGATATCCCAAGGGATCTTCTTTTAATCTCCTTGGCTATTCCGACTCGGACTGTACCAGAGACAAGGTTGATAACAAATCCACCTCGGGTACATGTCAATTTCTTGGGAAATCTTTTGTGTCTTTCTCATCCAAGAAACAAAACTTGATATCTTTATCTACTGCCGAAGCTGAAGATGTAGCCGCCGGATCATGTTGTGCGCAATTACTATGGATGACTCAAACTCTTAAGGATTATGGCATTCATGCTAAAAATGTGCCATTATTGTGTGACAACGAAAGTGCGGTTAATATTGCCTGTAATCTCGTGCAACATTCTCGAAAAAAACATATTCAAGTGCGACATCATTTCATTCGTGATCATGTTGGTAAAGGAGATATAGATCTTAAACATGTTCGTACCGACAAACAATTAGCTGATATCTTTACCAAACCACTTGATGAGGAAGTGTTTCGTCATTTGAGGATTGAGTGGAACATCATTGATGCTTCAAACTTGAGTTAGACTCACTCGGATGTATGCAAGGGCATGAGCTTGATTATCCTTTCCATGTTGCTATTGATTTGAGACCATCTTATATCTTAGAAAATTGTGCTCCCTTGTATTTCATCTAACCTTTTGTAGGTACTTGGAAGGACTACACTTCCCAAGATTGCCATGAACTCACATCAAAAGCAATCTTGTCATAGCCAAGTATCAACAACCCATTCTTCAGAGACGAAGGAAGAAGACAACAAAACCATATCCTTGATAATTATATGATGATGAAATTCACTCATTTCATTTGGATATATTATGTTCTTCCTTGCATGACTAACCATTGTAGGTGAAAAGTGAATCGAAACGACACGGATAGCTCCCAACTCAAGATGATCTTCAACAATGTTGAGCATCCATGACAAGTTCCCTACATGTCAGGTTACCAATATCATTCGAAGGTATGTACTCATATCCTTGATAAAGCTTTACACCAAGTCATGAGGTAAAGAAACTCAAGTGATATGAAGACATTAAAAAGCTTAATCTAAAAATGGTAACCCCATTTTGCGCTTAACGATGAGTATGACCTATGATCAAGGATTCTTGCTTGACTCCTCAAGTAAAATAATGTAATATAGGTGACCTAGTTACCACCCCGCATCTAGATGGAGATTCTTGTATGGTTCACATTTTTCATTGCATACTTTCTTGGAACCATACAATTATCATCTAATTGTATGTATATACTTCTTCAAAAAAATTATTTCGTGCTATTTTATGTTTTCTTTCACAATTGGTATCTTACAACAATCTTTAGATTATCATCTGCGTACTTTCAGTTAAGGAGTTTATTATCATTGCAACTCGGTTTCACCAATCTGAGAAACTAGCTCCAACCAATTTCTCTCAGAGCCTTATATCATTCTTGGTTCTACCGAACCATATTGCCTCGGTGACTCCAAAATTTATCACTGCCTTTGATTTTCAAATATTTTCTGGACTTTTGTCTTAGGGGGATAAAGATTATCAATGATCCTGAGTTTCATTACCTTCTAAGTTATTATTGAAAATTTTGGGAGACAAAATTAGTTTTAGCATTATTTTCGAGGGGGAGAAATTTTCTCTAGGTTGAGAAAACCTCGGTGATCCCATATAATATAAGAGGGAGAATCATCTAGGATCTCTAACATAGAGGGAGATAGTTCAAGGAACTCTTATTCATATTAAAGGGGGAGAACATTCAATGAACCCTTACCTACAGTCAAAGGGGGAGAAAAGTCAAATTCAAAGAACCATTATCAAAGTGAGAAGTATCGAGGATCCCTTTCTCTCAATGAGCCCTTACTCTCCGACATTTTTGGAAATTAATGCCAAAAGGGGAGATATCAAAGCTTCATATATACCTATATAAAGGTGGAGAAATATCACCAAGAAGCTTACCCAAAAGAGGGAGAAATATCAATAGGGGGAGATATACGTTCGTAAGGGAAGGTCTGCCTAAGGGGAGATCCACCTAATGGGAGACGTATCAAACCTTAGAAATTAAGGGGGAGAGAGATAAAATTGTTTCAGACTATTTGCTTTTCACTATACATTATTGTTCAATCCAAAGATAAAACTGATGTGATATTGAACTTTCCTTACCCTACCTACTCCAAATATCTACATGCTATGATTCAGGGGGAGATGAAATCTTACATATTCACCCTGAGGGGAGAAAGCTGTTATTTCTTTTGGAGACATATCTATCATCAAATTAGATTTCTCATATGTCTTAAATATCTTGGAACTTTTGAAGCTCTTTACATCTTTACAATAGAGTACTCTTGCGTTATCTAACATTTGTTTTCCCGAGTGTACTTCTACTGCTAAGACGTTCAAGAACCTCAAGGTAAGTATATGCATCATATCCTTATTCATGATGATATATTGTCTCTTGCAAATTTTGTTCGGAAGAGTGAGTCTTGAACATGGAAGATCTTCTTTCACATATGGTTGACGCATATAGCCAATATTTATATGACTTGTCTTGCCCTTCTACCATGTGTGTGCCCATGCAATCCAAAGCAACTATCCTTTAAAAGGGATTGCACACATTTAGGGGGAGCTTGTACTAGTCATGTATCTTTCGAAGTTTTCATATTCTAATGCCTATCTTTATTTGAAGCTTTGATTGTATGTTGTCACCAATTACTAAAAAGGGGGAGATTGAAAGAACATATGCTCCCTTGGTGGGTTTGATGATTCATGACAACATACATTGTCTCTTGGACTAACACTTTTACCTAGTATGTTTCAGGTATAGTCCACACAGAGCTTTGGCTATAGGATTGTGAGGAGAAGCCCCTTGATGAAGGAAGGAATAGGATTGGCTCAAGCTTCAAGAAAGAAGAATCTTCATTTTTATTTGTCAGAAATCACTTTGAGTCCATAGGAAAGCCAATACTTTTAAAAGGGGATGAGTTATTATGATGATGGGTTGCTCAAGTGCTTAGAGATAGCCACAAAAAATACTTGGCCATTCTCCAACAGAATATGTTTGTCCAAACCCAAACCAGAAAAATAGGTGCAACCAACATTTACAACTCGGCCATACCGGTTTTACACTTAGAAAGATCCTATGCCAAACCCACCATCTCCGCCATTCTGTTGAGATAACTTCAAGTTTCAGAATTTCCGAGTTTGAAGTCGGTCTCACCGAGTTTGGAAAACAGTCTAGGTCATCGTATCGGTACCACCGAGATTCCTATATCGGTCTCACCGAGAATTCAAAAGTTGCCACATTTAGTGCAACTCGGTACCATCGAGATTCTTTTCGGTGTCACCGAGTTGGGAAATAATGTTGTAATGGTTGGATTTTAGGAGATGCCTATATATACACCTCCACCTACCTCCCACTTGTAGAGGAAGCACTCAGAACACACTTACACTTACGAGATCCATTTTTCTAAGAGAGAGCGACCTACTAATGTGTTGAGATCAAGAGATTCCATTCCAACCATTTGAACTTTGATTTCTAGCCTCCCCAAGTTACTTTCCACAAGTTCCATCTCTCCTACCCATGCCAAATCCGAGAGAGAGTGATTGAGTGTTGAGGAGACTATGTGTTGAAGCACAAGAGCAAGGACTTCATCGTCCTACCACATCTGTTACCTTTTGGAGGGTGGTGCCTCTTAGATTGGTTCGATGTCGCTTGGGAGAATCCTACTTCGTGTTGTGGAGTGGAAACAAGAAATTTGCACGGGCAAGGAGATCGCCTACATTGTAAAGATCTACCGTGAGTGAGGCTCGTCTTGTGTGGACGGAAGGTGTGGTGGAACAGACAAGGACGCTTCTTCGTGGACCCCTTGTGGGGGGATCCCACTGTGGACTCTTGCAGCCGTTATCCTCCATGAGTTGAAGTCTCCACTAACATGGACGTACAATAGAGCCACCTATCAGAACCATGCCAAAAATTTCTATGTCACCTTCTTCGCATTTGATCTTTCTGAACTCTACTACTTACTGCATGTGCAAAGTCTTTATTTTCCACTGCCATAATTGTTGACTAGCATGTGTAGGCTGCACTAGACTTTTTAGAATTGCTAAAATCTGTCAACCATTAAATTGAGAAAAGGTTATTATTTTAATTTATGTAAGTAGTCTATTCACCCCCCGCTAGACACCTCTTCTATCGATCTCTCAATAACACATGGGTGGTCAAACACGATGGGTTTAGGGTCTAATCCTCCGACGGTTAGTCGCTGGCGAGGCAAGAGACGGCGTATGGCCTCGGGGTTCATCCTCTCGCGACCAAATCGATGAAGCAGACCATTTCCATGAAGCTGGGACACACACATGTCGACTGGAGCAAGCAACTTCACCACAGGTGGACTAAATCGATAGGGGCAAGTGGAACAATGGTTGTCGGAATTTGGCTTCGAAAAAAACGACGCCACAATGCATCTCCAGAGGATCTGATGGGTGTTTTGGTTAGGTGGGGTTATGTTGTGCACAACGGCATGCTCGGGAGCAAGCTTTGCTTGCTGCTGCCACAGTAGCGACATGGCCGGTGGCAGATAGCTCTCGGGCTGGGTGACAACCGTGGCTGGAGGTTGCAATCGAGTGCAGGGATAGAGGAGAATGCCAGAGGAGCTCACATCAAACACGGCGACAACGTCAGCTAGATCGGGGAAGCGTTAGATACGATGTGTGGTTGGTGGCAGTCTCGGTGGCCGAAGGTGGAAGAAGATGTTAGGGCCGACGATGTAACATGAATAATCTCAAGCGTGTCGGTGTGGAGACGTAGAATAGCATAGAGGTTCTTCTTGATATGGTGAGAGGGTGCAGGGACGGAGCTGCATAGAGAACTGCGGTTGTGAGGTTGCGATGGCTTCGACCACGGCGATCCAGAGGCGAGGGAGAGAGTGAGCGAGCGTTGGTTCGATCCATACGACAATGGAAGCTTATCCTAGTCATCGCGCTAGCCTACGGAGGGAGGCAAGCGACTGCCGGCGTGGCGCCCTTGAGCGTGTGCCATGCTATGCTTATCCTTTGCCTACTAGCGAGAGGAGGAGACAAGTATGCCCCAGGTGGGCTAGGCCTTCCACATTGCAAAAAGCGTGAGATCGACGCTCCATATGCCTTCCATTATTTTTGTTATCGCACATGTTTTCTCTGTTTTTCGTTAGTATCATCGCATCATTTGCATTGCATCGAAACTCCTTAGTTGTCATCTTTTAAAACATGAATTCGTTAATAGTTGCTGGTTCTCCCCGTTCTTTGTTGATTGCTTCTAGACGAAACACACTTGCACGTGCCGACGGCATCATTAAAAAATTATTTGAAAGTCAGAATAAAACATACTCATGATGACATGAAAGTTGGTATGCGGTCTTTATTTATTGTAGGTAGGATGTGTGCCAAATTCATCGTCTTTGGATTTCCTTTATTGCCCCAATGAAATACTATAGCGACACCATCATGGATTAAAATATCAGACTTTTGGGTATTTCTAAAAACCGTTCTTGAGATGCCCATTTTCCTATCATCTTAAAGCTAGCCCATTTACAGAACTGTTGCAACCCAACTAAACCTTGCTTGTGACCCGTACCGTCTGATTATTATGTAATAGACCAAATATCCCCTACCGAGTTCCACTTGCTATTTATAGATAGATGAAACCCGACCGAAACTAGATCAACCCTAAATTCTCTGACTTTTGTCCCATCCATCCCATCCACAAGACCGCCACCCACCTACCCAACCAGCACACGTGCCCAACCAGTGCTCCTTCTCCTCCCTCGGCTTGATCTAGCCCCATGAGAGAATCTCCAACAGCCTTTGCATATCAGATTGCTAAAACTTGTTATAGCAAGAGGAGAGAGAAGGTTTACAAAGCCAACATGTTTTTTTGCTTTGGTAGCCTTTGTATATTGGATTGCTATATTTGCACAAAACACACAATGACACGTTGAGACAGCTTGTCATAGACACATTGCACACTAGCATACATACATGTATATGTATACTAGCACAACTCGCGTCCACGTACACATGCACACACGCGTACACTTATACACATGCAGCACACACACACACACGTACACACACACGTACACATGCATCACACACACGTACACACACACGTACACATGCACCACACATGCGTACACATACACAAAAAACATGTACACGTACACATGCACACACACACAGCGCATGCGCAACACACACACACTAGTACACGGACCCACCTATCATTGAGACAATGTGAGGCTTGCTAAAAATTTACAAAGTGGCCTTTGGCTTGGCAAATATGGAAAGTGCGGTTGCAAATATAGCAAGCTTTGTAAAACAAATTGGTGGGGAACCAATTACACAAAGGCTGTTGGAGAAGTTTTTTTCACCAAGATATGTAAAATAGCAAGTGAGTGCAAATATACAAAGGCTATTGGAGATGCTGTGAGCCTCTATATCGACCGGCAGGAGCACCTCCTGTTTCCCAGAGCAGCCAACCGCCATCTTATGCCACCAACAGTCAGCTCTCACAACCCCATGGCGCCTTGCTGCCTCCTCTGCCCAAGCACGCCACCGTGCGTAGTATCCTCTCCTCCTCGTCCAGGTGCCCACAACAGTGGATTAGTAGGCTTCGTGCCCGAGTCTCCTCCCAAACTCCATCGTATGTGTATGAGCTCTGACCCTCCCTGCCGTCGTGCATGTCCTTCTTGATTCCCTATGTTTTCTCACTTCCCCACCTCAACTCGATCTCTCCTTCTCCCTATGATATGCAGAAACACCGGACATGCAGTCAATCTCGATTCAGCCGCCATTACGGATCCTCGTCGCGACTCTCGCCGGCCCTCCTCGCTTCGTTTGTCCGTTGCCGCCACTCTAGCGTCCCTGGCGTCATCGACCGCTGCCATCTTCTTTATTCGGCACCCGTTCCCGACAACATCCGCTTCGCCAGACCTCGCCCGCCCTCACCAGTTCCGACCATTGAGCACCATAGCCGTGCAAGGCAGCCGGCATGGAAGCCAAGCCATTCCCTTCCTATGCGCCATCCCAGCAAGGTGAGGAGCCTCCCCTGCTTTTCCCACACTCCCGCCATTGTCTTGTTGTTGTGACCATCATTGTTTGGCTAGCTATACTCTCTAGCAAGCATCACCGGTATTTCATGGCTAAAGCTCATACTTTTCAGTATTTGTTCCAGTTGTTGTGGCGACCGTTTGTGTCACGAGCACCAGACCGGGATGGCATAACATCTCTCAAGAAAAAGATCCTCGGATCAAATCTCTCAGAGCTAGGGTTCGAATTCATCTGATTTCATTCATCTCGAGCTACAAGGGGATACAATTCGGGAGGAGGTGGAGAGGAAGACAAGCATGCAACAATACAAATCACACATGTGGCCTAGCCGTTCGTCCCACCACCTGTGCGCTAGGTGGTAATATAAGGTGATCCCGAGCCTCAAGCCCATTCGGGCCTAGTGAGCCGAGCTGGTCTACGAGGCACATGCCTGGGCCGGTCTTCCTTTGGGACACGGGCCTGTCAGCTGCTTGGTCGCCAACAATCCCACCTTTCTTAGAAACTACTTGACCCCAAGTCGTTGCTTGAGGAAACTGCTGGTGCAATGCAACTTTATCCTCCCAGGTAGCCATGTCTTCGGGTAGGTTGCTCCATTTGATCGGCACTTGAACCATAAAACTGGAGCCACGCTTGACCACCCGCTGCCGCAGCACTTGCTCAGGAACCTGAAACTAATCATCGGAGGTACCTGATATTCTGGAGAAAGAACTCTCTTGTGTAGTGATACATGAAAAACTGGATGCACTTTGCTGGTGGAAGGAAGTAACAGTTTGTAAGCTAATTCACTAACGCGCTCCACGATTTCAAATGGCCCATCAAATTTAAAAGCGATCTTGTGGTTAGCTCTCGGCGCCACTGAAGATGGAAGATAGGTATGCAATTTGAGGAACAATTGATCACCAATAGCAAATGACCGATCTGTGCGATGCTTATCAGCCTGGTGTTTCATTCATTGTTGAGCGCGAAGAAAATGCTGCTTAACAGACTCCAGCAGCACTGTGCAATCCGCCAGCCACTACTGCAAGTCGGGTGAGTGAATTGTGTCGTCAGAAAAAAAACCAAAGTGACGTGAAATGAGGCCATACACTATCTCAAACGGTGTCTTTCCAGTAGCGGAATGCCAATTGGTATTATACCAAAACTCACATAATGGAATCCATTTTGCCCAACGAGATGGATGTCCGCTGACAAAACAACGAAGGAAGTACTTCACGTGTTGATTGACTTGCTGAGTCTGACCATCAGACGAAGAAGAACGCCAGTCTTTTGAAAAAGTTCACTCAAAAATTTGTTGGTGAAGATATTGCCCCGATCAGACACAATGGATTGCGACATACCATGTAATTTATAGACACTGTTCAGAAAAGCCTCAGCAACAGTCTCAGCTGTAAAAGGATGACGGAGGGGAATGAAATGCCCATACTTAGAGAGGTGGTCAATTACCACAAACAAACAATTGAATCTTCCAGATAATGGGAGGCCCTCCACAAAATCCATAGTGACCATTTCCCATGGGAGATTTGGCACATGTAAGGGTTGCAATAGACCAGGGTAAGGTATCCTTTCTGTTTTTCTTGTTGGCATGTTAGGCAGTGTTGCACATAAGTCATGATGAATCCTTTTATTCCTTTCCACTTGAACAGTTGTTTGATGCGCGTGTAAGTCACAAGGAATCGTGAATGACCACCCAAAGGACTATCATGGAATCCAGCCACAATTTTGGTCTGCACCTTTGAGTCACTCCCAACCCAAACACACTTGCCTAACCTCAGAATACCAGCCTTGAGAGAAAATTTTGCATCAGCTGCAGGATTAAATGTCAGTTTCTGAATCAAGGCAGTAATAACAGGATCGGAAAGGTAGCTTTGATGTATCTCATCAAGCCAAGTAGGTTGAGCTGATGAAATGCGATGCACTTCGGGAAAGGTGTCCTGAACTGAATGTGGTTTCCTGGGCAGGGAATCTACTGCTTAATTTTCAATGTCTTTCTTATACTGAATAGTATATTGCAACCCCAGAAGTTTTGTTAATGCCTTCTTCTGCCATCTAGTGTATAGTCTCTGTACAGATAGACAAGCTAAACTGCATTGGTCAGTTTTGATAACAAAAGCTGCAAGTTGTAAATATTTCCTGTAGTGTTCCACTGCCAAGAGAATAGCTAACTACTCCTTCTCATATACTGACAGAGTTTGATTGCGTGGGCCAAGATCTTTACTGACATAAGCAATAGGGTGACCCTCTTGCATAAGTATTGCACCTATGCCCACATCACAAGCATCTGTTTCAACAACAAATGTTTTGGAGAAATCTGGTAGGGTCAGGACAGGAGCTGTCATCAATGCTTGCTTCAATATTAGGAATGCTTGTTGTTCATTGGAAGACCAGATAAATGGAACACCCTTTTTCAACATCTTTGTCAAGGGTTTGCGTAACATACCATATTGGGAAATAAACTTTTTGTATTAACTAGCAAGGCCCAAGAATCCCCTGACTTCCTTGGCAGAGCTGGGAATGGGCCAATCTTGAATGGCTGGTATTTTAGCTCGATCAGTAGAAACACTGTGCCCATTGATTATATGTCAAATACCCAATGTGAGTTTGTGCAAAAGCACACTTAGATAGCTTGACTTTCCATTGGTGTTGAAGCAACAACTTCAAAAATTCTGCCAAATGTTGGAGATGCAGCTCATAAGAAGCACTGAAGATTAGAATATCATTAAAAAAATCAAAGCAAATTCCGTGAGACAAGGGGACAAGATGCCATTCATTGCAAAGCTGAAAGTATTAGTCCCCCCAGGTAAACCAAAGGACACCACCAAAAACTCAAAATGGCCCAAGTGAGTCTGGAAGGCAGTCTTATGTTCTTCTCCTAGTGCCAATTTGATTTGATGGTAACAAGCTCTCATATCCAACTTGGAAAACTAGCTAGCACTTGCTAACTCATCCAACAATTCATTAATGACTCGTATAGGATATTTTCTTCTGACAGTTATGGCATTCAATTTTCTGTAATTATATACAGGTCCCCAAGTCTTGTCCTTCTTTTGAACCATGATCATAGGATAAGAGAATGCGTTGTTAGTGTGCCTGATGATGCCAGCTGCAAGCATTTCTTGTACTTGTTTCTCTACTTCATCTTTGAGAGCAGGGGTAGTCTGTATGGTCTGGTGTAAACTGGTTGAGCTCCAGGAATCAATGGAATAGTATGATCCTATTTTCTTCTTGGAGGTAAACCAGTAGGCTGTTCAAAAACAGATCCAAATTGATCAAGGATAGCTTGGATTTCCTTGGGTATGTTAGACTATGTATTGTCAGCACTTTGAAGCAAAGCTGACACCTCAATGAGAGCGATGAGTTGAGGGTATGCATCTTGACCCAACAGAGTGACATGGTTATCTCTTAGCTAGGAACTTAACCAAGGTGATGCCCAGTCTACCTGCATAGGACTATGAGAAGCCAGCCTACCTAGCCCAATGATACCATCATAAGACCCCACAGGTAATACTTTGAATATAGTAACAAAAGTATGGTTATCACAAGACCATTGCCCATTCAGCATTTGGTTGTCATAGGTATTAATCTGATCCATAGAAGAGATGCCTTGTAGTTTTGTAGCTACAGATCCATCAACAAATGAATGAGTACTGCCAGAATCCACCAGAAACATTTGAGATAAGCCTTGCAATGTGATCTTCAACTTCATTGTGGAAGATGCTCGTGGAGACAAGTCCCCCATAGAAGTTGCTGGAATAGACACACGTGTGAGTTCAATTTCTGTAGGTTTTTCAGTATCATTGTGTTCTTTAGTAGAATTGATCATAAAATCCCACATCTCCTGAACCACATGGAATTTCTTTCTTGCATTTTTGTTCCCGAGCCCAACATTCACCAAAAATAAAGCAAAGTCCCTTGGATTTTCTATGTGCCCGCACAACAGCTCTTCTATCCTCTTCTGCAGGGATTTGATGAATGTTGTTGAAACTTCTGCTGCCATCAACAGCTTTGACAGCAGAACTAGTTGCAGTCTGACCAGTCACTGCAGAAGAATTGGAAGACTTGTAACTTGGTGATAGTTTAGACACCACTGACGTATCTCCCAGTTCCTGTGACAACAAAGCCAAGGCATACGCTGAAGCAAGATCAGAGGGCTGCTGAATTCCTACCAGCAAGCGTATAGCTAGTATGAGACCCTCCATGAACGTGGTAACATAGGAACAGTACTAGGATTAGGCTCATAAGCAGTCAACTAATCATATAACTCTGAGAAACGCTCAACATAGTCCTCAACTGCTTGGAACATAGTGAACAGTACTAGGATTAGGCTCAAGCCCAATCGGGCCCACAGAGCTGAGCCGGCCTGCAAGGCACACGCCTGGGCCGTTCTTGCTTTGGAGACACAGGCCTTTCAGCTCCTTAGTCGCTGAAAAAATCCCAGCCATGGCAAAAAATTTCCTCCTTTGTCTTATCATCCCCTTAAGTAGATCATTTCACGCCAGCAACAGCGCAATCGGAATGCCAGTCGCGTGCGATCTAATGGTCATTTTTTGCTAAAACGGGCGTCCAAATTTGCTACAATCGTAATTTTCACGATGCACGTGACCTAATGGCCGTGTTTTGCTACAACGAGTGTCCACATTTGCTACAATCGTATCTTTTTTCTTACATGCTACAACTACGACATCTGCAGGGCTACAAACGACGGTCAGTTAAGTTGCATGGTCACCACGGTCACCATCGAGTTTTGCTATAACGGGTGTCCAAATTTGCTACAATTGCCCACTAAAAAACCTGCATCCACATTTGGTTGCAACCCGAGTTCGTCGGATTTATTTTCCACAAATGGTGTTGAATTTTACTACAACTGGTATTAATTTTTGCTACAAATGTTCAATAAATAAACTGCATCCACTTTTGTTAGAGTTGCAACACGACTTCACCAGAATTGTTTGCTACAACCCACATTTTGATGTGCTACCATGCATCATCAGCGTCGTTTTTTGTTACAACCACATTGATATTTTTGCTGCAACCATGTTTTTGCTGCATCTGAGGCTGAAATTTACTACATCGCTGCTTGTTTTTGCTACCATCGATGATTTTTGTTGCATGGTTCGATCTAACGGTCAAATAGGATTTGCTCCGGTGGCTTGCACGCGAACAGCCGAAAGTTTTGGCCGGCGCGCCGTCGCAGATCAGTGCCCTTTATTTTATCATCCCCATAAGATTGACCTTTCCACATTGACTCGGTTGACCGTCCCCTACACCACCTGTCAATGACAGCAGCTAGTCCAGCTGGTGTCTATTTGTGTTGTTGTTTTTTCCCAAATTTAAAATTGTACAATTTTATAAAATAGTGTAGAGTTTTGCAAAATTCATATAAATTCAGTGATGCATCTAATGAGGACATCCTATATATGAATTTTGATCAATTTTATGTTACTTTCACGATATCCAACTTTGATATATGATAAAAATGTTTAAAATTGCTGTTTTCATTAAGTTACAGAAACGACATGGTAATTTTTGTATTTTGCAACTAAATAGCCCTAACTTTGATAGAAATGAATTACATATATAAGTTTCTTAGAAAAATGTGTAGAATAACATGGTTCACTTTGTTTCCATGTTTAACAATTATAAATTGTGTTCAGGGAAGAACATTACCAATTTCAAAAAATATATATCGGGTTATTTCTGAAATGCTATATATTGTTTCCGACCACATTTAAAATGTCTAGATAGATAGTTTAATTATGCTTCACCCCTTGCCATGATAAATAACAGTAAACTTATTGTGTACCAAAATGAGAGCGAACTAAATAATTCGAAATGTGGAGTTTCGTGAATATGCAACTCATTGCATATTGAACTTAACTTAATGTGTAGTATTTCTTGTTTTTTCATACCATCCATATTTCAATGGACATGCATCATACGTTGCTTCGCATCATGTCATGAATATGTTGTGATGTTTACCATGTAATTTTGTTTGTTTTTGGATTTGGTTCTGCTTGCTAGAATTCCGAAAGTGTTTCAGATTGTGAGAATTCGTTCGACTACGCATACTCGTCTACTTCATGGATTCGATCTTCTTCCAAGCGAGATTCCTGGGAAGACGACCATTACCATCTCCCTACTATCATTGCTATGCTAGTTGTCTTGTTCCTATTTCTATGACTTGCTACCTACCAATTGTTTGTCTAGCCTCCCAAAATGCCATGATAAGCTATAACCATCCATCATCCGAGCAAGCCATTGTCTAGCTATGTTATCGCTTTCCCATCCCCTCTTATAGCGTTGCTAGTTGTAGGTGCAGTTTGTTCCATGTTGGGATATGGATATCTTGGTGTATCATAATATCTTGTATATTTAATTAATGCGTTTATACACTTGGTAAAGGGTGGAAGGTCGACCTTCTTCCTGGTGTTTTGTTCCGCCCTTACCGCCCTAGTTTATGTTTACCGGTGTGATGTTCCATATTGATACTACATTTGTTATGGGGACCACCTTGAAAATTCATTTTGGGATAAAACTCTTTTGGCAAAGCCTAACATAGGTACTACATTTGTGTAACTAATAAAAGTTGCATAGGGAATGATCACCCCGTTGGGTAATTATTTTAAAAATTAGGACAATGCTCCTCATGAATAATGGTACAAAGTAGAGCCACTTGTCGGGCCACCCCGGGGCAACTTGGGTATTTAATTAGGACTTCGTACGTAGTGTTCATCCAGTAGTGCCTTGAGAATGAGATATGTGCGGCTCCTATCAGGATCTGCATTGTCTAGCGATCTTGCTGGATTTGGATTACCTTTAACGGATGTCTTGTGCATCGGGATTCCGGGATACTTCTGGCTATCCTGCGGTTGAGGTTTTCCACCGTAGCTTGTGGCTAATGTTTGACGGATGAGTTGGAGCGCCCCTATAGGGTTAAATCCTTTGAAAAGCCATGCCCGCGGTTAGGTGGCAACTTGGAAGCTTTATAAATACTGGGTTATAGAGAACTTGAAGTAAACTCAATAAAAATACGCCAATTATGTGTGTAATTGTGATCGTCTCTTCTCTGAGGTTTAAACCAAGAAGAGAACACGACGGGGATATGTTTGACTCATAAACAGGTGTTCAGGGTCACTTCTTGATGATTACTAGTTCATACTCGTTATATGTAGATCACTCTCTTCTTATACGTGTTCTCATAAGTTAGCTAGATATGAAATGCTTAGTGCTTGCTGCAACCTCGCCCTTAACCATTCCTCACACATTAAGCATTGCTAGTCTTGATACCCTGGTAATGAGATTGTGCAGTCCCCATGACTCACAAATTACTATAACAATAGGTGCACGTAGAGGTAATGCGATACTTTGATGTGAGAGCGATGCTTGTTCTATTTAGAGGTCTTCTTCTTCTTCTTCTTCTTCCTCCTGGTCGATCATATGATGGGTTCCAAGTCGATAGCTTGGGATTAACAGGATGGGTGTCATCTCTATTTTCTTTGTTTTTATCCGTATCTGGATCCTGCTCTTCTGTATGATGATTACTATGCTTGGATGTATTGGGATATTCATGTTGTAATTTGTGGCCAGTGTAAGCTAACTCCACACACTCATCTCTTCTTTACATGTATTGTTACGATATACAATATACATTCTTACGAAGCGACCCAAATTGTGCTTCTATGCTTATCGAGGCCCACGAATAGTCAAACGTATAGTGTCGCATTTTGGACGAACTTGGCTGTTGTCGAGTAGAAAATTTTCATTTTTAATATGCTCATATGTCGGAGAGTAGGAATCATTTTTTACTTCTCATCCAATCATCGCTCTGATGAGGAATCGTGTTGTGGGTTTTTTGATTCTATCCGTCTTCTCACTCAATTATTTTAGGATCGCGTGGGAACGGGATTCTGTTATTGGTGCCTCCCGACTGTATGGATTGGATCCAGGGTGTTGATCTCCAATGGGTTCCTACCACCTTCGTTATCGCTCTAGTCTGGAATACCAGACGACGGCGACATCGAAACACTTTGCTTGATGGCAAATCATGACGTGACTTATGTCCAGTACTGGTGGAGATAGCTCAGATGATCTACCAGGTCTAGAATAATTTTTTTGAAGGTGTAGGATACACGAGCTTCCAAGGTTTCTATGGTTATGTGTTGATGGATGTGATACATTTGGAGCATAGTATCATGTTAGGAGTTGTGCGAGGTTTTCCTCCTTTTATCCATTGGACCGGATTGCATAACCGGAAATTTTCAGAAGTTCTTTGGTCGGAATTGAAGAAGTTACCTAGGCTATCTTTCTAACAAATGTGTGAGGTGAGGTCGGGGTTCGAAATCTAGTGGTTCATTCGTAGTAGTCTGTCATACTCTGGCTTCTTTCCGTCTTAAAGATCCGATGTAGCTTCGATATGGTTATGGGATGTAATGTGCATTGTGTGATTGTACCGCTTGGTTGTTACCACCAAAATATCGGACGAAATCACTATCATGTTTTTGTTTCTTCCTGAAATTCATAAGCCTCATCCTTGTTTTGTTTGAGTATGGCAATTCGAGTTGTTTCCATATCAAGTGTTAATTTTGCATCTTTCCTAAGTTATGTTCTCATATTTCTATGCGGTTGCCAATTCTTTTGATCAATCAATTTGTAATTTCAAATTATTTTCCATTCACCGTGCTTCTCTTAAAGTTAATTCAATACTCTATAATATTTGTAACCAATCTTCATTTTTTTTCGGAGTTCTTTTCACCCATCCTAATTTGTCTTTGTTTTCCCACCCTCCAGTTCTTTTTCTTCTGGAGCCAGGCGTATTGAATCAAGTGCATTTCTATTCGTATGACGCCTCGTCACTCGTTTAGTTCCATGTTTCAGTACGATGATTTCCATGATAAGATCCTCTAGAGCTTCAAGTTCATCATCCTTCATTCTCGATTTCTTCTTCGATGGATTAAATTCAATCTTTCGGTGTTCATCATCTCATTCTTCATTCATAAAATGATTTCATGTGTTGGGATTTCTTGGCCAAGCCTCTCTTGTTTTTTCACCTCTCAGGAGATTCATGTTTACGTTCAAAATCCATTCAAATTATTTCGAGGGCATTATCTCATCAAAATTTTAGTTTGTACCGGTGCAATCTCTCTTCTTAAACAACCGTTTCCATGGTGTTTTATTTGAGTGGGCCCTTAACCCATAGGTTCTTCTCTATGATCCTACATGCCCTCTCTAATTTTACTCGAGATATTCTCCTCAATTTCTTTTAAAACTGACATTGGAATGAATTCCATAACTCAATTCCTCATCCAAGATCATTTTTGAGTTAGTTGCATTGTTGGCTTAACCATTTTTTATTCATTGTTCGAGAGGTCTTAGTAATTTTGGTAGTGTTCCTCGTCATACTTCTTAGCTTGAAAGTCCAAAGGCCAGTTTCTCTTAAATCTTATTTGTTCTCTCAAAGATTCATGGTTTTATCTTCGTGTTATCCTTTCAAATTGCTTTCCAGTCATGATAAATTGTCTTCATTCGTATCGAGAACATTTCAAGGTTGTTTTCGTTCCAAATCCTCCGCAGGCCGTCATTTTAGAAGATCTCTTTGTTCTCAGCTTTCAGCTTCTCCAATTCTTCTCAATTAATGTTCTCAATTCGTTCCAAATTCTTCTCGGTAGATCCTTCTAATTTTCTTTAGTTGGCTCATGGTCTTTTCGTTCTCATGGAGCTTGATTTTCCTCAAATATCTTCATTTGTTTGCAAATTATTACCGGTGTTTCTTTCAAGGCATCTTAAAGGTTACGAATCTCTCCTCAATCTTCTACACAAGAATAAGTAGTATGCCAAATCCATTGCTTGTAAGAAATTTAAGTTAATGAAGGATAAGCATAATATAATTCTTATTCTTGTTTCCTTGAGATTATTTGAGTTCATCTTCCAGAGTTCTCCATGATATCAAACTCTCGGTTCTAAATTTTTTATCTCTTGTTTTTCCGTTGTTCCAAGTACTATCAAGAATCTCATCGTGCAGCTACATCAAAATCCTTGCAAAGGCTTCAATATTATTCTTTTTCAAGCTTCAATTCTTTTCTATCATCCTTTTAATTCAGAGTCCGTCCAAGAGGTCTGTCATAGTGATTCATCAAGATGTTTATTCTAGTTCTTGAAGTATTCTTCAAGATTCTTATTGGAGGATCTAAATATTCTTCTTGTTACATGCCAAAATGAAATTCATTCTCCCTCATCTTTTGAGATGGTTTCATAGCATTCTTGACTCATGAGGAGTCCCAAAGAATTTTTTTCAAGAATGATATATTTAAACCCGTCATTTCTTTGTCGTAGCTATCTTGGTATGCATTTCATGTAAAGTATTTCCTGAGAATTGTTGCAATTTTTGGTGTTTATCAACGATCAAAGTTCTCAATGTATCCTCTTGGTGAAAGGAGTTTTATATCTCTTGTTGCTCCCAAGCAATCTTTGTTTTCGTTAGTGACTGGTTTTCACCTCAAAATTTTGAGACTTTTTCAATAAGCCGACAACGAGCTTATTCTTGTCATTGTTGATTTTCCAACAAGTCACTTCAATCCTTATTTAAATGCATGTTTTTCAAATTCAATTGTGATAGAAGTTGTCATTTTCTTCTTCGTTCTTTTCTTTCCAATGATCTACCATCTTTTCTTTTATTCCATATGCATTGTTATGTTGTTGTCTTTGACCAATCATCTCGTTTCAGTAAGATCATGTTTCTTTACTTGCTTATCCATTTAACCGATGTGTTTGTCCTTTTTCAAATTCTTTCCAGCTTATCATGTTTTTCTTCTTTTTTAACCGGAATGCTATCTGAATTCTCTCTTTATTATTTCTTGTCTATTGTGTTTCAACGAGAGTGATTTCAAGTCTTTCTTGCCCCTTGTGGTGTTTTCATCTCTTTACAACCTCCAAGGTCCGTTGGGTTTACTCGTTTGTCAAACAAGCAACTTTTTTTACCTCTTCACCTTTCTAATCCTCTTCTCATTCTAAGATCTTCGATTGATATCTCTTGTAGGTGGGGAAGAACTGTAATAGCCCGACATCGACGCTCTAGATGCCTTCCAATATGTTTGTTTGTGGAATTCATGATTCGCATTGCATGACAACTCCATTGTTGTCATCTTTCAAAAATTGGATTCATTACTAGTTGTTGGTTCTCCCCATTTCTGTCGCTATCTGTTTCCAGACAAAACACACGTGCATGCGGTCGCGACATCTTTATGATATTATTGGAAAGCGCAAATAAAATATTTTCGGAATGAGTTGAAAGTTGGCGTGCGGTCTTTGTTTATTGTAGGTAGTCCGTCTCCCAAATTTTGTCATGTTTGGAGTTCATTTTATGCCCCCAAGGGATAGCTGTAACGGCACCGTCACCGATTAAAATATCACATATTTTAGGTATTTCTAAAAACCATTGTCGGG
This sequence comes from Hordeum vulgare subsp. vulgare, assembly GCF_904849725.1. Lineage (NCBI taxonomy): Eukaryota > Viridiplantae > Streptophyta > Magnoliopsida > Poales > Poaceae > Hordeum > Hordeum vulgare. Next base: position 263,610,861 of record NC_058521.1, read on the forward strand.
CTGCCCGTTTAACCTCTATATTAATACTGGCCCATCCACATAGCTAGTGCAGCCCAGTTAAACTTTCATCGTGACCTGGACCGTCCGATTACGATCTGATGAACCAAATATCCCCTACCCAAATCCTCTTTTTGTTTATAGTCAGATGAAAGCTACTAAAACAAGACCAACCCTAGATTCTCGGACGTTTGTCCCATCCATCCCACGGGTAGCGCCACGACCCACCTACCTAGCTTGGCACACTTGCCCAACCAGCGTGCCTCCTCCTCCCTCCTCTTGATACGGCACCAGGCGCCTCTATCCCGAGCCATAGGAGCTCCCCCCGTTTCCCAGAGCAGCCATCCGCCGTCGTGTGCCACTAACATCCAACTCCCACAACCCCATGGTGCCCCGCTGCCTCCCCTCCCCGAGCATGCAGCCATCTTCGCCCTGCGCACCATCCTGTCCTCGATGCCTGCTACCCACAACAACCGAGTAGGAGGCCTCATGCCTATGTATCCTCACTCCGGACTCCACCGCCTCTGCAGGAGCTCAGCCCATCCAACCATCGTGTGGGTATTCCACTAGAGCTCCCCTGCACCACCTCGCCGAAAATGTGTCGCCATCTCCCTCCTTCTTTCCTATATTTTCTCACTTCCTCACCTGACCACGAGCTCTCTTTATCCCTCTATGTTTGCAGCAGCCCTACCATGGACTCGAGCTCAATCCAGCCACCGCGCCGGATGGTCATCGCAACTCTCATCATCCCTTCTCGCCCTGTTCGTCCATTGCCACCCCTCCGGCGTCCCCGACATCGTCAACCGCCGCCAGCCTTCGTATCCGGTGCCCGTTCCTGAACCGGATCCGCTTCATCGGACATTGCCCTCACCTTGCCATGTCTGGCCATGGAGCAACACAGCCGTGCAAGGCATCCTCACAATATACAATTTTCAAGATAAAATGTTTAAAATTGTCGTTTTCATTAAATTGCATAAATGGCAAGCTCAAATCATTTATTTCATAACTAAATAGTTGTAACTCCGATTCAAATGAAACATATATGTAACTTGCTTAGAAAAATATGTAGAATAACATGATTCAGTTTATTTTCCTATTTAACAACTATAAGTTGTGTTTAGGGCAGAATAGTACCAATTTCAAAAAATACATATGGGGTCATTTCGGAAATACCTAGATAGATAGTTTAATTATGCTTCACCTCTTGCCATGATAAATAACACTAAATAATTAAAAATGTGGAGTTTATAGAAATGCAACTCATCGCATATTGAAATTTAGTTAATGTGTACTATTTGTTGTTGTGCTTTGTAATGCCATGCACAATTAAATGGACATCCATCATACTTAATTGCGCATCATGTCATGAATATGTTGTGGATTTTACCGTGTCATTTGTTTGTTTCCGTATTTGCTTCTCCTTTCTAGAGTTTCGAAAGTGATTCAAATTGTGAGGATTCATTCGACTACACCTGGCCATCTACTTTATGGATTTGATCTTCTTCCAAGCGGGATTCCAGGCAAGATGGCCATTACCTTGTATCTCACTACTATCATTGCTATGCTAGTTGTCTTGTTTCTATCGCTATGTCTCGCTACCAAACACTTCTTTGTCAAGCCTCCCAAAATGCCATGATAAGCCTATGACCATTCACCATTCGAGGAAACTATTATTTGGTTACGTTACCACTTGCTCCACCCCTCTTATAAAGTTGCTAGTTGCAGGTGCATTTGTTCCATGTTAGGACATGGATATCTTGGGATAGCACACTATCTTGTTTATTTAATTTCATCTATGCACTTGTTAAGGGGTGAAGGGCTCGACCTTTTGCCTGGTGTTTTGTTCCACCCTTGCTTCCCTAGTTTCCTTTTACTGGTGTTGTGTTCCATATTGAGCGCTCCTAACATGCTTCGGTTTATTACGGGGACCCCCTTGATAATTCATGTTGGGATAAAACTTTTCCTACACGGCCCAACATAGGTCCTACATTTTATTAATTAGTAAAACTTACATAGAGAATGATCACCCCATTGGCTAATTAATCAACAAATCGGGTTAGTTCTCCTCATGATTGTTCGTCCAAACTAGAGCCACTTGCGGGTCCACCCCAGGGAAACATCGGTGTTTAATATGGCTGTCGTACGTATTCTTCATCTGGACGTACCCTTAGAACGAGGTACTTGAGGCTCCCGTTGGGATTTGGCCTGCCAGGTTGTCTTGCTAGATTTGTTTTACCTTTAACAAATGTCTTGTGCATCGGTATTCCGAGGACACTTCGAACAATCCCACGGTTGAGGTTTTCCACCACAACTTGTGGCTAGTTTGTGATTGATGAGTTGGAGCACCCATGTAAGGTTAAATCTTTAAGAATGTCATGCCCGTGATTATATTGCAACTTGGAAACTTTGTAGTACCCAGTTATTGAAAACATGAACTAAACTCAATCAAAATAGACCAATAGTGTGTGTAACCGCGAGTGTCCCTTGTTGTGAGGTTTGAACAGAGAAGCGAACACAGTGGGGTTATGTTTGACTCGTAAGAAGGTGTCCAAGATCACCTCTTCATTGTTACTACTTAATGTGCGTTATGCGTAGATCATGCTCTTCTTATTCTTGTACTAGTAAGTTTGCCAGTTATGAAATGCTTAGTGCTTGCTGCAACCTCACTACCTAACCATTCCTTATCCATTAAGCTTTATGAGTCTTGATACCCTTTGTAATGAGATTGCTGAGTCCCGTGGCTCACAGGTTATAACAACAATAGTTGTAGGCATAGGTAATGCAATACTTTGACGCGAGAGCAATGCTTGTTCTATTTGGAGTTCTTTTTCTTTTTGTTCTTCCTCGTCGATCATAGGATGGGTTCTAGGTCGGTAGTATGGGATTAGCAGGATGGATGCATATCTTTTGCATTTTTTTCATCCATAGACGGATCCTGCTCTTATGGATGATGATTGCTATGTATTGATGTATTGAGATATTCATGTTTTAGCTTGTGAAGAGTGTAAGCCAACTCCATATACTTATCTATTCCTTACATGTATTGTGACGATATCAATTCTTGCGAAGCGACCCGAAATGTGCTTCTATCCTTATCGAGGCCCTTGAATCCTCATAAGGATAGTACTACATTTTGGGCAAGGCACGGGTGGGCTGCAAGCTAGGTCTTCCCCTTTTTTGTATTTTGTATTTCTGTTTTTTATCTTTCTTTTTGTTTTGGTTGAGTAAAAATAGTAAATCATTACTAATACTTGTGAAATAAATTATGGGCACTAAATGGATTATTCTAGAGGCCCTTAATTGATTTGAGAATATTTGGAGCATTTAAAATATTTATAGGATTTAAATTCCCCAATTCAAATATAACATGAGTGAATTAAAAATCTAGAAATGTCTTAGAAATGTGTGCATCATTTTTGGCACAGGTTTTCACCTTTTTCAAAAATCATGTACTCTTCTAATGGCCATTTTGGGTTCATTGAAAATATTTTTAGTTGAACCTAGTATTTTAAAGTGGTGCTAGGGTTTGTTGTCTTCGTATTCAAAATTCATTGAAACTTAAACATAATGCAACATATAATGATTATCCCAAGTGCATTATGAAACTTGGCTTGTGATAACCTACCCTCAATCAAAAGAATCGCGTCCCAAGGTTCATGGATCATCAGGAAGAGTGTGGGGTACTCAAGTCTAAGATAATCTTCCTTTCCCAAGTAGCTTTTTTAGAACGATGAGACCACTGAACCATGAGAAACTTGATGTTCCAACGTCGACTGATACGCTCGGGTTGATCGACAATACGAATAGGGTACTCCCGATATGTGATTTTATCTTGGAGATCAAGCATTTCATGGTATACTTCCCAACTAGGATCTAAGGGAAAATGCGTGAGTTGTGAAACATGGAAGATATCATGAACCCTATAAACATGTGGGGGTATTTCCAGTTGGTAGGCAACCTCTCCTTGTTTAGCGAGAATGCAAAAAGGACCAATGTGAGGAGGAGCCAATTAGTCTTTGATACCAAAACGATTGGTACCCTTCAAAGGTATAATCCAAAGGTAACCCTTCTCGTCTACTTCAAAAGTTATAACCCTATGATAACGGTCATATTGGCTCTTTTGATGAGATTGGGTTGTTTTCAACTTTTCACGAATAATGCGAACTTGCTCTTCTGCTTCCTCAATCATATATGGGACAAATAATTGTCTTTCTCTGGTTTCTCACCTAATTAGTGGTATTCGACATCTTTGTCCATAGAGAACTTCAAAATGCGCTTTGCCCAAGCTAGAATGAAAACTACTGTTCTAAGCAAATTCAACAAATAGAAGGCATTTCTCCCAACCCATTCCAAACGAGATAACACAAGTTGTGAGCATGTCTTCGTGAATTTGATTGACTGTTTCTACTTGACCACTGTATTGTGGGTGCAAAGCATTCAGAAGGAGAGACGAGTCCCCATAGCATTTTGGAAACTTTCCAAAAATCAAGAAGTAAAAAGGACTACCACAACTTGACTTAATATCTAAAGGAACACCATGAAGAGACACCATTCAAGAGATATATAAGTCCGCTAAGTAGCTAGCAGTTATACTCCCTCGAATAGGTAGGAAAAGAGCCAATTTCGAAAGGCAATCGACGACTACAAAGATTGCATTATTCTTTATTTGTCCTTGGAAAACTAGTGACCAAATCCATACTGACTTTATCCCATTTCCATTCAGGAATAGCTAAATGTTCAGTGCTAGTAGGACGTTGATGATTAAGAGTCGGTTTCACCACCAAGAAAGGAATACTCGAGGAACAAGGTGAAGATTGAGCTTATGAGTTTCCACATGGAGAAATTGTTGACCTTGTTCTAACATGAGGTTGTTACAATAAGATTTACGACTTAGTGCATCAACCATGACATTGGCTTTCCCCTGTGTGTAAGTTATCCCTAAATTGTAATCTTAGATCATCTCAACCCAATGTCTTTGCTCGAGATTCACATACGGTTGGGGTAAGATATATTTTAGACTTTTTTGAACAGTGAAGATTTCCAAAGTTAACAAGGTAATGTTGCCATGTTTTAAGTCCATGGACTAGAGATGTAAGTTCTTGATCATGTGTTGGATAATAATCCGGATGTTGACGCAACTGTCAAGAGGTGTAGGCAATAACATGACGTTTTCACATGAGTACGCAACCTAATATTTTTCGTGAGGCATCACAATAGATAACAAATTCCTTGGAGAAGTTCGTTCACACAAGTACGGGAGCAGAAGTCAGGCATCTCAGTACGTGGAATTTTTTCTCGCATTGCGGGGACCACTCAAACTTTTATGTTTCTTGAGGAGTTCAGTTAGAAGCTTGGAAACCTTGGGGAAGTTCTTGACAAAGCAATTATAGTAGCTCGTTAAACCAAGAAAACTCCTAACTTGCTTAATTGATTCAGCTGGAGTCCAATCTGGAACTAGCAAAGATTACATGGCCTAGATAGGTCACTTCGAGCAACCATAATGCACATTTGGAAAATTTGGCATAAAGGTAGTGCTCTTTAAGTTTCTTCAAACTAGCCTCAGGTGTTCAGCATGATCTTCTTTTTTATTTGAGTAGATGAGTATATCACAGACATGGGCGCGACGAATTTATCCAAGTACTCCATGAACATGGAATTCATTAAGCATGAGAACATGGTTGGGGCATTGGTTAAATAGAAGTACATGACAAAGGTCGTTTTGGGAATGTCCCCGTTCTTGAATTTTAATTAATGGTAGACTAACCTCAACCCTATTTCAAGAAAGAGTGAGGATATAGTGAGTTGATCATAGAAGTGGTTGATCATGTAGACCGAATATGTGTTCTTTAGGGTGACCAGGTTGACGGGTCGATAATCTACAACTATCAGATCCAATCCATCCATCTGATTAACAAAGAGGACGGGACAAGCCCAAGGTGAAGAACTAGATGAATGAAACGCTTTTGCAAGGACTCGTCGAGTTGTTTCATAAGTTATCCTAGCTCTAAGGTGCCATGTTATAAGGTATTCTCGAAATGGGGACCGTTCCTGAGATAAGATATATCATAAACTCTTCATCCCTGTCAGGTATAATGCCTAGCAATTCTTCAGGAAAGACACTCATGAAGTCATGGACTATAGGAATATCTTCAATGTCTTGAAAACGGTTCGTATTGAGAGAATAGATTTGGCGCTATGAAACTAGAATCGAGACATTGACTATCTTACCCGACGGGTGTGTAAGCTAAATAGATCTAGTGGAACAATCAATCTTGTCATAAGGAGTTGACATCTAGTCCATACTAAAGTCCCTCCAATTTGTGACCTGACTAGCTAGACGCATGGCCTCATAGTTTTCCCATCATAGACTAGCAGGATCTTCAAGATGGTATTCAACAAAAGCGATCTTTTCACCTTTAGCCACGTTAGCAGAACACAACTTGCATATGATACTAGAGAGCCAATCATCGGCGTCGAGTGGGTCAATAGAGTGATGGTAGGTGGGTGGGTACAGCTTGATGAAATCATTGATAGACACCATCTCATTGCGTTGTGGCGACCAGTTTTCTACTCAATACGCCCAAGAAGACAGTTGTTGGAGATATGCCCTAGAGGCAATAATGTATTTTGATATTTACTATGTGTTTGTGAATAAAGATAGTCACTGGACAATACCAGTGATGTGTATCAACAAGTATCTGACTTGTTTGTGAGACTATGCATTGTATGAGGACTATCCTAAATGGTCCCTAGTCAAAAGCATTGAGAGGACGCGTGATGACCCACAAGTATAGGGGATCAATCATAGTCCTTTTGATAAGTAAGAGTGTCGAACCCAACGAGGAGCAGAAGGTTCTGATAAACGGATTTCAACAAGGTAATAACTGCAAGCACTAAAAGTAGCGGTAACAAGTGATTGTGTAGCGAGGTGAAATGCAGCAAGCAAAGAGTAACAAGTAACAAGTAGTAGAAATGGTGCAGAAAGTGGCCCAATCCCTCTTGTAGCAAGGGACAAGCCTGAACAAAGTCTTATAGGAGGAAAAACGCTCCCGAGGACACACGGGAATTTCTATCATGCTAGTTTCATCATGTTCATATGATTCGCGTTCGTTACTTTGATAGTTTGATATGTGGGTGGACTGGCGCTTGGGTACTACCCTTACTTGGACAAGCATCCAACTTATGATTAACCTCTCTCGCAAGCATCTGCAACTACAAAAGAAGAATTAAGATAAAGTCTAACCATAGCATTAAACTAGTGGATCCAAATCAGCCCCTCACGAAGCAACGCATAGACTAGGGTTTAAGCTTCTCTCACTCCAGCAACCCATCATCTACTTACCACTTCCCAATGCCTTCCTCTAGGCCCAAATATGGTGAAGTGTTATGTAGTCGACGTTCACATAGCACCACTAGAGGAAAAGACAACATACAGCATATCAAAATACCGAACGAATATAAAATTCACATGACTATTATCAGCATGACTTATCCCATGTCCTCGGGAACAAAAGTAACTAATCACAAGACATAATCATAATCATGACCAGAGGTGTAATGAATAGCATCAAGGATCTGGACATAAACTCTTCAACCATGTAATCCAACTAGCATCAACTACAAAGAGTAATCGACACTACTAGCAACTTTACAAGTACCAATCAGAGTCGCGAGATGAAGATCGATTACAAGAGATGAACTAGGGATTGGAGAGGAGATGGTGCTGATGAAGATGTTGATGAAGATGCCTCCCCTACGATGAGAGGAGTGTTGGTGATGACGATGGCGACGATTTCCCCCTCCGGGAGGGAAGTTTCCCCGGCAGGATCGTCCTGCCGGAGCTCTAGATTTGATCTGCTCAAGTTCCGCCTCGTGGCGGCGGCAAAACCACGAAAAAGCTCCCTATTAATTTTTTTCTAGACCAGGATGCTTCATATAGCAAAAGAGGGGGGCTAGTGGGCCTTCAGGCAGCCCACAAGCTTGCCCACCGCCACCAGGGGTGTGGTGGCGGAGTGGGGGCTTGTGGGGCCCTGGTGGCCCCGCTCCGGTAGTTCTTTCACCCAGTATTTTAAATATATATTCCAGAAAGAATCCACGTAAATTTTTAGGGCATTTGGAGATGTCCAGAATAGTGGACTAGGATTTGCTCCTTTTCCAGTCTAGAATTCCAGCTGCCTGAATTCTCCCTCTTCAAATAAACCTTGCAAAATAAGAGAGAAAAGGCATAAATATGGCACCACAAGTAATATAACAGCCCAAAAAGAAATAAATATCAACATGAAAGCATGATGCAAAATTGACGTATCAACTCCCCCAAGCTTAGACCTCGCTTGTCCTCAAGCGAAAACCAAGTTCCATAAACATGTCCACATGTTGAGGGACGAAGGTATCGATAAAACATAATACGGACATGAGGGCATCATGATCACACATAGAACAACAATATATCATAAAGATTCTTATGGGAAAGTAACAATTCCTTCACAAAGCAAAGCATGAAGCAAAAACCTTACCAAGAAGTAACCAACAATAATCGATAGTCATTGAAGCAATAGCAATTTACCACAACATCAGAAAGAGTCAAATAAGAGCTTGTAAGGCAAACCCACATACTCAATCGGCTCTTTCGTTTTCCACAATTGTTACAACTCACGTGGTACTCATGGTGTCAAAGTTTCATCTGGACACAGAGGAAGATAGGGGCTTATAGTTTGCCTCCCAACCATTTACCTCAAGGGTAAAGTCAACAACAATAAAGCATAAGTACTCAACTCCAAGTTTATATATGAATATAGATCTTTCCCAAGCATGTGACAGTAGCCAAGACAAAGGCAAAAAGGGAATTGGTGATGATCACCATGACTCTTACAAGGGTAAAAAGTAAAGGTACAAGATAGGCCCTTCGTAGAGGGCAGCAGAGGTTGTCATGCGCTTTTGAGGTTTGAATGCGTGTCTTCTTAGTGCGGAGGAACGTCACTTTATATTGCCTCCTGTGACAAAGAACTTTATTATGCAGTCTGTCACTTTTATGTCTTCCTCATCACAGGTTCGTACAAAGCTTATTTTCCACACACTAATAGATCATACATATTAGAGAGCAATTTGTATTGCTTGCACCGATGACAACTTACTTGAAGGATCTTATTCAACCCATAGGTAGGTATGGTGGACTCTCATGGCAAAACTGGGTTGGAGGTTTATGGATGCACAAGTAGTATCTCTACTTGGTGCGGGAGTTTTGGCTAATATGGGGTGGAAGCAATCGTCACATGCTAAGGGATCTCTAATCACATAACATTGTTTGGAACCGACCAAACACAATTCATTATGTTGTCTTCCTTGTCCAACATCTACTCCTAGGCATGTAATAGTTTGGTGAGTGCTCACAATTGTAAAAAGTGTCTAAGATGATATATTTATATGTGAACCTCTCTTTCCTTATTACTTCTTATTAATTGCAACAATTACTGAGGTCTATGTTGATTTATTCTCAACAAGTTTCAATCATCATACGTGTCATAAGTGAAGTTATAACTTTCCATAAGATCGTCTCATGATCTTTCATGCTATCGTTCTTTTCATACTTTTGATCATGGTACAAAGCAAAGCCCTTTGACTAAGAAACTCTTTATTATATAGCTCGTAAGCTCGAATACAACGGGGGAGAGACAAAAGCAAAAGACTCAAACTAAAAACTAAAGACTTATTCCTCTAAAAGAAGAAATAAAAACTGAAAAGGAAAGAACTAAAACAAAGGTAAAAGAAAAAGATATAAAGGTGATACGATACCAGGGCAACTCCCCCAAGCTTGGCGGAAGCCAAGGGGATTGCCCATACCAATGCTTAGTCGTCTTCCTTTGGTGGTGATGGTGGTGTTGTTGGAGCAGTCTTGAGCTTGTCTAATTTCCACTTGAGCAAATAGTTCTGCTCCCTTAGATCGTCATTTTCCTCCTTAAGTTTCAAAACTCTAAGGCAAGGCCCCTGCTTACTCTCCTGCAAGAAACGAGAAGGGATAAACAAGGTCTTAGGCTTCTTCCTATGGTCAGGGAGGCTTGACTTCTTGAACTCCACATCGATGTTTGCAGGTTGAGGTAGAGGAACCTCCGCTTCATCGGAACTCGTTTGCTCCTTCCCTTTGGGTTCATAGTCCTCTTCCTCATCAGTGGTCCAGCCATATGGTTCCAAGTCCCCATAGACCTTGGGGTTAGCAAGGTAGTCAGGCACATAGCTCTCTCCATCTGAATCTTGAGAAGACATCTTGACCTAGATCTGCGGCAGAACAAGCTCGAAATGAAAACAGAGGAGAACTACGCGATACGGAGATCAAAACCTTCGGGCGACTATATATTGATTTTTTTCTGGGCCAGAAGGAGTCCTCCGCAAGAAAACGGAGTCCGGGAGGCACACGAGGTGCCCACAAGCTTGCCCACCGCCACCAGGGGGTGGTGGCGGAGTGGGCCCTTGTGGCTGCCTCGTTTGCTCTCCGGACTGCTTTTTATTTTTCTAATTTTCCAAAAATTCCAAAACTGAGGAAATGTCCTATTGGAAAAGTATCGGAGTCCAATTTCTTGCCGAAACAGATACATCTTCGTTTTCAAGGTCTGAAACAGGCTGATAAACATCCCTTATGTACTCTTGTGGAGTTATGACATTGATTATATTGGTCTCAACATTTATGGGAGTACCAGAGATGTAATGCTTGATTCTTTGCCCATTTACCACGCTAGGAAAATTTCCTTCCGTGTTATTGAGTTTGACGGCACCGAAACGATATACGTCCTCGACAACATAGGGACCTTCCCATTTAGAGAGAAGCTTGCCTGCAAAGAATCTCAAACGAGAATTGTATAGCAAGACATAATCACCTACATTGAACTCTCGTTTCTGTATTCGTTTGTCGTTCCATCTCTTAACCTTTTCCTTGAACAACCTGGCATTCTCATATGCCTGGGCTCTCCATTCATCTAACGAGCTGATATCAAACAACCGCTTCTCACAGGAAAGTTTGAAATCAAAGTTGAGCTCTTTGATTGCCCAATAAGCTTTATGTTCCAGCTCAAGAGGTAAATGATAGGCCTTACCGTAAACCATTTTATACAGTGAGATGCCCGTGGGATTCTTATAAGCAGTCCTATAAGCCCATAGTGCATCGTCAAGTTTGCTTGACCAGTTCTTTCAAGATCTATTGATGGTCTTTTGTAGGATCAACTTGATCTCCCTATTACTCAACTCCACTTGACCACTAGACTGAGGATGATAAGGAGATGCAACTCTATGGTTGACATCATACTTAGCTAGCATCTTGCGGAAAACACCATGAATGAAGTGTGAACCGCCATCAGTCATCAAGTATCTAGGGACTCCAAATCTTGGGAATATGACTTCTTTAAGCATCTTAATAGAGGTGTGGTGATCAGCGTTTTTAGTGGGGATAGCTTGTACCCACTTAGTAACGTAATCCACAACAACTAAGATGTGAGTATACCCATTGGAACTCGGGAAGGGTCCCATATAATCAAAGCCCCAGACATCAAATGATTCAATGACAAGTGAATAGTTCATAGGCATCTCTTGACGCTTACTGATGTTCCCTATCCTTTGGCATTCGTCACAAGACAAGACAAACTTACGAGCATCCTTGAAGAGAGTGGGCCAATAGAAACCTGATTGCAATACGTTATGAGCAGTTCTATATCCAGCATGGTGTCCTCCGTAGGCTTCGGAATGACACTACCGGGGAACATCCCAAACTTACGAGCACACAACGTCTAATAACACCATCGACTCGTTCCTTATAAAGGTGAGGATCATCCCAAAAGTAGTGTCTCAAATCAAAGAAGAATTTCTTCTTTTGTTGATAGGTGAAACTGGGTGGTATGTATTTGGCTACGATGTAATTTGCATAATCGGCATACCACGGTGCACTATGTGAAGTGCGGATGACATTTAATTGCTCATCAGGAAAGCTGTCATCAATTCGTAGTGAGTCATCAAGGACATTCTCTAGCCTAGGCAAGTTATCTCCTACAGGGTTATCATGACCTTTTCGGTCAACGACGTGCAAATCAAATTCCTGTAGCAGGAGAACCCATCTGATCAGCCTAGGCTTAGCGTCCTTCTTCTGCATAAGTTACTTAATAGCAGCATGATCAGAGTGAATAGTGACTTTGGAGTCAACTATGTAAGATGTGAACTTTTCACATGCAAACACGACTTTTAAAAATTCCTTCTCCGTAGTGATATAGTTTCTTTGGGCACTGTCTAGAGTTTTACTAGTCTAGTGAATGACATTCAACTTCTTGTCAACTCTTTGTCCTAGAACAACACCAACAGCATTATCACTAGCGTCACACATGATTTCAAAGGGCAAGTTCCAGTCAGGTGGCTGAACGATAGGCGCGGTTATCAAAGCCTTCTTAAGTATTTCAAAGGCTTCTCACAATCCTCATAAAAAACAAAAGGAACATCCTTCTACAAGACGTTGGTAAGAGGCCTAGAAATCTTAGAGAATTCTTTAATGAACCTTCTATAGAAACCAGCATGACCTAGGAAACTTCGTATACCTCTGATATCTGTGGGGCACGGCATTTTCTAAATTGCATCAACCTTAGGCTTATCAACTTCAATGCCTCTTTCAGAGATTTTGTGTCCTAAGACGATACCTTCATTAATCAGAAAGTGGCACTTCTCCCAATTCAAGACGAGGTTGGTTTCTTCGCATCTCTGTAAGACTCGATCAAGGTTGCTGAGGCAATCATCAAAGGAAGCCCCATAAACAGAGAAGTCATCCATGAAAACCTCGACAATCTTTTCACAAAAGTCAGAGAATATAGCCATCATACATCTTTGGAAGGTGGCAGGTGCATTACATAAGCCAAAAGGCATACGTCTATAGGCAAAGGTACCGAAAGGGCAGGTGAAAGTGGTTTTCTCTTGATCAGATTGTGCAACAGGTTTTTGCGAGAAACCTGAATAACCGTCTAGAAAGCAGAAGTGTGTGTGTTTTGGTATTCTTTCTAGCATTTGGTCGATGAACGACAAAGGATAATGATCTTTCCTGGTTGCCTTGTTCAGTTTCCGGAAGTCTATCAACATTCTATAGCCGGTAATAATCCTTTGTGGGATTAGTTCATCCTTATCATTAGGAATGACGGTGATACCTCCCTTCTTAGGTACGCAATGTACTCGACTTACCCAATCACTATGAGCAACAGGATAAATGATTCCTGCTTCCAGAAGCTTTAATATTTCTTTTCTAACGACCTCTTTCATCTTAGTATTTAATCTCCTTTGATTATCAGCAACTGGTTTAAAGTCAGGATCGGTTTTAATCTTGTGCTGACATAGAGTAGGACTAATACCCTTAAGATCACCAAGAGTATATCCAATAGCAGCGCGGTGCTTCCTCAGAGTTTTTAGTAACTTCTTCTCTTCGCGCTCTGAGAGGAGAGCACGCATGATGATAGGATATATCTCCTTCTCATCAAGATAGGCATACTTAAGAGTATCAGGAAACTGTTTAAGCTCGAACACAGGATCACCCTTTGGTGGGGGAGGATCCCCAAGCAGTTCAACAGGCAGATTATTCTTGAGAATAGGATGTTGTTCTAAGACAATTCTATCTATCTCATCTCTCTCCTCCATAAGCATATCATTTTCATGCTCAAGCAGATATTGCTCTAAAGGATCCGTAGGAGGTACGACAATAGAGGCAAGAGCAATGATTTCATCCCTACTAGACGACTCTCTTTCATGGGGTTGTCTTCCAAACTTGGAGAAGTTAAATTCATGAGACACACCCTCGAAACTTACTGTGACAGTTTGCTTAATGCAATCAATGTGAGCATTGACAGTGTTGAGAAAGGGTCTACCAAATATGATGGGACAAAACCTATCTTGTGCAGTACCAAGGACGAGGAAATCAGTAGGATACTTCGTCTTACCACACAGGACTTCTACGTCTCTCACAATTCCCAGAGGGCAGATAGTGTCTCTATTAGCTAGCGTAATAGTGACATCAATGGGTTCTAACTCAGCAGGTGCAATCTCATCATCATATAGAGAACGGGGTATTGCACTAACACTAGCTCCCATATCACATAAACCATGGTAACAGTGATCTCCTATCTTAACAGAAACAACGGGCAGGCCAACTGCAGGTCCGTGCTTGTCTTTCGCATGAGGTTTAGCAATTCTAGCGGAGTCCTCATAGAATTTGATAACATGCCCATCTATGTCTTCGGCTAAGAGATCTTTGATAATATAAACATTAGGTTCAACTCTAATCTCCTCAGGGGGTGCAAGTGGTCTAATGTAACCCCTACGTATCACAGTTGGAGCTTTATAACAATCCTTCATCCTAGCAGGGTATGGTGGTTTCTCAGTGTAAGCACATGGAACAATAGGATCACTAAAAACAATGACTTTCTCCTCAACTAAATTGGTTTGGGCTACGTTGCTTTCTACAGGAGGATGATATTTAAACCACTTCTCTTTGGGAAGATCAACATGAGCAGCAAAAGATTCACATAGAGAAGCTACTATCTCAGAGTCAAGTCCATACTTAGCGCTAAAATCTCTAGAAGTGTTTGTCTCAACAAAAGATGTAACGCAATCAAACTAGAAATTCATACCTGACTCCTTACCTTCCTCCAGCTCCCAATCTTCAGAGTTGCATTTCATTCCCTCCAATAAATTCCACTTCTGATCAATATCCTTCTTCATAAAAGAACCGACACAAGAAGTGTCAAGCATGGTACGATCTTCATGAGAAAGCCGAGCATAAAAGTTTTGAGTGATGATTTCTCTCGAGAGCTGATGATTGGGGCATGAATATAACATTGAATTTAAGCCTCCCCAAGCTTGAGCTATGCTTTCCCTTTCACGAGGCCAAGAGTTATAAATAAAGTTCTGATCACGATGTACTAAATGCATAGGATAGAACTTTTGATGAAATTCCAATTTCAACCGATTGTAGCCCCATGATCCAGCATCATCACATAGCCTATACCATGTCAACGCCTTATCCTTCAAAGATAAAGGAAAGACTTTCTTATTTACCTCATCCTCGGGCAAACCTGCAAGCTTAAATAAACCACAAACTTCATCTACATAGATTAGATGAAAGTCTGGATGTGAAGATCCATCTCCTGTAAAAGGATTAGCCAGCAGTTTCTCAAGCATACCCAAGGGAATTTCATAAAAGATATTTTGAGTAGGTACCTCAGGTTGAGGAGCACCCTCTCGTGCTTCCATTCATGGTGAAGATACCCCAAACAAACTCCTCAAAGGAAGAGTTTCCATAGTGACAAGTGACAATAAATTTCAGCATAGTATAAAAATGTTTCCTTACCAATTTCCACTCACCAAAGGCGCTTCACTCCCCGACAACGGCGCCAGAAAAGAGTCTTGATGACTCACAAGTATATGGGATCAATCGTAGTCCTTTCGATAAGTAAGAGTATCGAACCCAACGAGGAGCAGAAGGCTCTGATAAACGGATTTCAGCAAGCTAATAACTGCAAGCACTGAAAGTAGCGGTAACAAGTGATTGTGTAGCGAGGTGAAATGTAGCAAGCAAAGAGTAACAAGTAACAAGTAGTAGAAAAGGTACAGCAAGTGGTCCAATCCCTTTTGTAGCAAGGGACAAGCCTGAACAAAGTCCTATAGGAGGAAAAACGCTCACGAGGACAGATGGGAATTTCTGTCATGCTAGTTTCATCATGTTCATATGATTCGCATTTGTTACTTTGATAGTTTGATATGTGGGTGGACTGGCTCTTAGGTACTGCCCTTACTTGGACAAGCATCCCACTTATGATTAACCTCTCTCTCGAGCATCCGCAACTACAAAAGAAGAATTAAGACAAAGTCTAACCATAGTATTAAACTAGTGGATCCAAATCAGCCCCTCACGAAGCAACGCATAGACTAGGGGTTAAGCTTCTGTCAATCCAGAAACCCATCATCTACTGACTACTTCCCAATGCCTTCCTCTAGGACCAAATATGGTGAAGTGTTATGAAGCAACCTTACAAGTACCAATTGGAGTCGCGAGACGAAGATCGATTACAAGAGATGAACTAGGGATTGGAGAGGAGATGGTGCTGACGAAGATGTTGATGAAGATGCCTCCCCTCCGATGAGAGGAGTGTTGGTGATGACGATGGCGACGATTTCCCCGTCCGGGAGGGATGTTTCCCCGGTAGTATCGTCCTGCCGGAGCTCTAGATTGGATCTGCTCATGTTCCGCCTCGTGGCGGCGACGAAACCACGGAAAAGCTCCCTATTGATTTTTCCGGACCAGGACGCTTCATATAGAAAAAGAGGGGGGCTAGTGGGCCTTCAGGCAGCCCACAAGCTTGCCCACCGCTACCAGGGGGTGGTGGCAGAGTGGGGGCTTGTGGGGCCCTGGTGGCCCCCCTCTGGTAGTTCTTTTGCCCAGTATTTTTAATATATTCCACAAAAAATCCACGTAAATTTTCAGGGCATTTGGAGATGTGCAGAATAGTGGACTAGGATTTGCTCCTTTTCTAGTCGAGAATTCCAGGTGCCTGAATTCTCCCTCTTCAAATAAACCTTGCAAAATAAGAGAGAAAAGGCATAAATACGGTACCATAAGTAATATAACAGCCCAAAAAGGAATAAATATCAACATGAAAGCATGATGCAAAATGGACGTATCAACGCGCAACTATTCACAGTAGCATATGACACGGTGGATGGTTTGATATCACTTACCGTGTAGCATTGGATTCTAGCCGGATAATATGGACTCACAAAGATCTAATCAGATTCCATGTAGTCGGATCCGAGTCAAGATAAGGTGGAAGATGGATAGACCCAACAATGAGACGCAACGATAGATCATTTTTGAGTCTCTAGTACATCGTACGTTCTATGTCCTAAGGCCCGAGCTGGCGCATGCACTTGGTATTGTGACATACCTGCTTTGGGCCGACCAAACGCTACTCCATAACTCGGTAGTTACCAAGGTAGGTTTCGGGCTTGTCTAGACCCATGATGCGAGACATGGTCAAGCAAGATGGTATTTGACCCTCGAATCAGGAGAGATATACTATGGGCCCCTGATCTGACCTGGATAAGCATGGCCATGCAATGAAGAATAGGAGATAATCCAAAGTGTTTGTCAGATTCACCGGAATGAGAAATAGGTCATGCGGCAACAAGGATGACCATGTCGCCATGAGCACAACAACATATATCATGTGGCAAAGGGAACATAAGTGTGAAGTACAGGTTTGTCTAACCAACTTCCTTAGACACTTTGAGTCGACACGCTTTGCTTGAGTCCGCTATTGACTTGTCGAGCCGGATATGATCTAACCCGCGACCAAGTGAACAAGAACCTCAGGGGTCAATCGCTTAAGCGAAGGAACACGTGGGCTTTAGGATCCGTATGAGGCCCAAGAGTTGAGCCTGCATGGGATACTTATATATACTGAAGGAGTGGCACACTCATCTTCTGATTGTTTCGGTGCCTTCATTAGGGTTTTGCATATCTTTTAACTAGACACCTCCACTCACCGCCAATTGTGTGATGTGACCTAGCAGTCTGCCACATGGTGTTCCTCCTACATGCACGGATATCGTTACAGGCTGTACACTTAGGCCGCTCTTGCGAACCTGTATGTGGAATCCGATGATCGACTGTCAAGGGAGATCGGACGAGGAGGAGACAGACCTCTCGGACACATATTCAGAACTCTACGTCTGCTACACTACACTATACGTCTAGTGGTAATGATTTGTGATCCATCTCCATAGCATGTTCTTGGATGTTCCGCGCATAGGAAAATTTTAATTTGCATGTGACGCCCCCACTATAGAACCCAACAGTGGTATTACATCCTTTGCTATAGGTTTTTCTTTTAGATCAGATGCATATTTGATATGTGGAGAGTGAGGATGAGATTTGCCATAATTTATGAGATTTGCTATGTGCACGGTTGATGAGATCAACTGCACATCAAGAGTGTTGAGGCTATGTTTTCTATCAATAAGGATTGATGAGATCATGACAAAACCTACCCCTACTGGTATGTTTCCGCCATCGGGGTTAATAGTGAAACGTAAATACGAATCGGTTCACGATGATCGATGAGATCGGTAAGATTAGAAAATTCGACGTGATTGGAGTACAGATTCAATCTGTGTTTTTTGAAAATCCGAATACGGACCGTTGTTTCCATAGCGCCATATATTTCATACATAATCACACAAACCGATAGAATGTCATTCTATTCATAACTTTGTTTTGTAGGTTTGATGTGAATAGTATGGCTCATATGTATGTGATGCATGCTTGTAATTTAAGATGACCTGGGTGACATGATTGTCAGTTGGCAAGAGCCAAAGTCTTGTCATTATAATGCATAATCACATGTGTGTCGACTTGTGATTCTCTATAAAATTCATTACTAGTTGTGTACTTGGAGGACAAGGATCAAGTTTTAGGCTTTGGTGTCCCGGCATGACGAACAAGATGGTGTTCCGCCCTGGTTATCGGAGCTGGAGCTCGCCTAGAAGGCCGTCCATGAAGGAGCAATAATATTTCACATATTTATGTTTACATGTGATTGATATTTATTCTTGTTTTTGTGCATGTTAAAATGGTAGAAATATTTCTCATTAATATCAAGCACACTACCATTTCGGATGTTGCACCTTCGCACGTCAAGTACGTCTAGTGATGGGCCCATAAAATTGAGGTCCTACTAGGAGTCCAAAAACTAGAGGGTTAATGTTGGACAAGGACATGCACTGCATCAAGTTAACTTGACAAGGCTATCAAAATGGTTTTGGGCCTTGTTGCAAAGAAGGTTGGGATCCGGGATATAAGATACCTACCCGATCGATAGGAGTTGTATAGAGATTTGATTAGCTAGGAGCTGCTTACCAAATAGGCAAGTTGGCTAGTACTGATGCTAAAGCTCACTAGTCATTTGCGCTAGACGGATCCTGAATCACTGAGAGTTTGCGGAGGGATGTCAACTTCAGTGGGAGTAGTTCTCTTTAAGGCTTGAATTACTCTACATAAACACGTTTCTTAGTGATCGCATATTTTGTATTGTAGATCATTGGCACCACCAACTCAAAAATTATATTAAAATCAATTCTGGAAAATAATAAACTCAATTAAACAAACTTTACCACGTGGTATAGAAATTTGAGAATTGTTCTCAAGCACGATAAAAAGGAACATGTGCTAGAGAATCCACTTCTAGAGGCACGTGACGATAATGCTAATGACACAACCAAGAATGCCTACTAGAAACTCGTTGATGAATCAAATGATATCAGATGCCTCATGATGGCTTGTATGGAGGCCGATTTGCAACACTATTTTGAAGATATTTTAGCTTTCTATATGATGAGAGTCTCAGGAGCATGTTTCAGATGCAGGCTAGGACTAAAAGGTTCAACGCGTGGCGACCCTTGATAGACTGTAAGCTGAAGGAAGGTGATCCACTGATCCCCCATGTGATCAACATGAACAGATACATGTAAGCTTTGGATTGGTTGGGCTTCCCGCTCTTGGACTAGCTCGCTTCTAATGGAGTTTTGGGTTCTCTTGCAGCTAGCTATGGGACATTCATCTCGAATTATCATATGCACGACATGTATAAGAAGCTCACTGAATTGCATGGGATGCTCAAGGTAGCAGAGCAAGATATTAAGAAAGGCACGCGTCAAGTGTTGATGGTGCAGAACTCTAAGTTCAAGAAGAGTTTGTCCAAGAAAAAGTCTAAGGCAAAGTGCACGGGGAAGGTTGTCTCCGCAACTGAGCTGAAGTCAGGATCGGAATCACAAAACATTTTCTTTATTTGTAAGGATACTGGTCACTGCAAGGGGAACAATAACAAGTGGCTTGCCGAGCATGGCAAGAAGTCTGGATATATGACTTTGAGCAAAGGTATACATGTTACATATGTTCTAGAAATTTACCTTCCTGACATACCTAGTAGCTCTTGGGTATTTCATACCGGATTAGTTGTTCATATTTGGAACATGAAGCAGCTGGCTGGTAAGAACTAGGCGTGTGGAACAAGGGGAGATTGACATCAGGGTCGGCGACAAAGCAAGAGTTGCTGGATTGGAGGTCGGCATGATGCAGCTCCAGCATCCTTCTAGATTTCTTTTGGAATTGGAAAATTGTTATTTCATTCATGCACTTAGTCGGAGCATTATTTCCTCCTCATGTTTGATGAGTCGAGATATGAGTTCAATTTAAGGGACCATGGTTGTTCATTTTATTTGAATGGAGCGTTCCACGGCTATGCACCGATTGTATATGGGCTATTTATTTTGAATCTGCAAACGGAACCGGCCTATAGCATTAATGTCAAGAGGCATAAGCCTAATGAGATGAATTTTACATACTTCTCGCGTTACCGGCTTAGAGAAATTAGCCTAAAACGCATGAAAAAGCTCCATGATGATGGACTCCTAACTTTGTCCGACTTCGGGTCGTTCGAGACATGCTAATCATGCTTCTAGGCAAGATGACTAAGTCTCCTTTTGCAAAGAGTGGAGAAAGGGCAACCGAGCTATTGGAGGTTATACACACTGAGGTGTGTGGTCCAATGAGCCCAATGGATAGAGGTGGCTATCAGTACTTCGTGACTTTTATCGACGACTTGATTAGATATGGATATATCTATTTGATGAGGCATGAGTTGGAAACTTTTGAAAAGTTCAAAGAGTTTCAAAACGAGGTTGAGAATCAGCTGGGCAAGGCGATAAAGCCGAGTACATGAGACAGGAGTTTGATGATCATTTGAAAAGCCGAGGTATAGTATATGAGACAGAGAAATGGCGTGTCCGAACGGAGAAATGAAACCTCGTTGGACATGGTCCTATGGATGATGAGAAAATCGGATTTACCCTTTTTCATTATCGGAGTACACTTTAGAAACTTCAACTTTCACACTTAACAGGGTATCGTAAAATCCGTAGACAAGACACCACATGAGATGTGGACCGGGAAGAGTACTAGTTTGTCTTTTCTAAAGATTTGGGGTTGTGAAGCATTTGACAAACGATTCATGTCAGACAAGCTTACACCCAAGTTAGATAAATGCATAATCAAGGGATATCCAAGCTAACCTTCGGATACAACTTCTACAACCGAGAAGAGAACAAATGTTTGTTGCTCGGAACGAAGTTTTCCTAGAGAAAGAGTTTCTCGGTCGGGAAGTCAGGGGGAGAATGGTGCGACTCAAAGAAATTCGAGAGCCACTTGGGGGCGACTCGACTTGTTATGAGATCATACGGGAGTGAACCAGGGAACCCGTAGTGGAGTCGGCATTGGAACCACGGAGGTCGGAAAGATTGCGCAGAGTGTGTGATGTGTTGTTGCTAGAAAGAACGAGCCGTCCACGTATGCAGAAGCAATTGTGAGACCAGATTCCGAGGCATGGATAGGTGCCTTGAGATCCGAATTAAAGTCCATGGATGATAATCATGTATGGGACTATTTTCGCCCGTCTAGTGGCGTAATAGTCATTGGTTCCAAATGGGTCTTTAAGAAGAAGACCTATGTGGATGGGAATGTTTAGATCCAAAAATCTCGTCTTGTCGCTAAAGTTTATGGACAAGTTCAAGGAATTAACTATGACGAGACCTACTCGCCGGTAGTGATGCTGAAGTTGGTATGGATCATACTGTTTGAAGATGACTATTTCAATTATGAAACATGGAAGATGGATGTCAAAACGTATTTCCTTCATGGAAATTTAAAAGAGGATGTATACATGATACAAACCAAAGGATTTGTCGATCCAACTAACTCTGGTAAAATATGCAAGCTAAGAGATCTATTTCTGGATTGAGGCAAGTTGCTAGGAGTTGGAACATTCATTTTGATGAAGTCATCATTGACCTTGGTTTCATCAAGAACGAATAGGACTATTGTTTACACAAGAACTCTAGTGGTTGTCCAGTAGTATTTTCAATCTTGTTTGTGGATGACATGTTGCTGACCAGAAATGATTTTTTGATGCTAAATCACTCAATAAATCATTGAATGGCAAGTTTTCAATGAAATACCTTGGAGAGGCAGTGTACGTTTTATGTATCGAGATGTATAGAGGTAGACCGAGAAGGATGCTTGGCTTAATCCAGAGCATGTACATGGACAAAGTGTTGAAGCGGTTCAACCTGAGTGAGGCGAAGGTATGGTTCTTGCCCATATGACATGGTATAAGGCTAAGCAAGACTCATAGTCCTAGAACTTCTAATGAGCAAAAGCGGATGGATAATTTTGGTATGCCTCGATAATGGGATCCATCATGTATGCCATGATTTGTACACGGCCTGATGTTGCCTATGGAATAAGCTTAACAAGCTGATACCAGGCCGACCCCGGTGAGAGACACTAGGCAGAGGTGAAAACTATCTTGAAGTACCTGAAAAGGACTAAAGAGATGTTTCTAGGTTATGGAGGTGAGGAGGAGTTCGGGTGTCCGGGCGAGAGAAATCCACAACGATCTATGGGACCTACGGGGTCCCTTTACGTTTCTACACGGGGCTCCGAGTGCAAAATGAGCTCGATCAGATTGCGTGTGGGATTTATATAGGTTCGAGCCACTCGGGACGTAAGACCCTAAGTCTTGTCTGTGTTGGTTGATTATGTGAGTTAAAGTATAGGAGTGCAACAACCCAACAAGGATGTTCGATAGGTGCAACTACGCATGCAATTGAACAAGGTATCGACCCCGAAAAAGTTAGCCCCGGACCTCCTTTTATAGTTCAAGGGGTCACCTCATTAGCTATAATGGTATTTTCCTGGGTGCATAGTGTGTACTGCAGCTACAAAGACTACTCGTCAGGATAGGCAGTGGGAAATTCGTAACTCTAATGGACTAGGATAGGTTCATTGAATGCGCGATGAGGTGGCGTGCTCGCGGCGTTTCCTGGCAAGGATTGCCTCTCCTTCTATGTCGTCCCCCAGCTACCACCTATTCTTCTGCCACGCTACACGAAGGGTGTCACTAAAGCTTCAACATGCTCGCTGATCTGGCCACATGGCCCTATCAGCCTAGCCTATCCTCCTAACCGCTCGACACCTCAGCTCAAGTAGACAATCAGCCCCCTAGTGAGGTGGAGCGGTGATATGGCGGGCAGGAATCTTGCTATGCATTGCTTGTGGGAAGCTTTATTGACTTGTGAGAGTCTTCCCGCCTCACTTCGGTCTTGGCTTCGGCTTGCTTTAGGGGTTGGTGTGAGCTCGGCAAGGAGTTGCCAGTCTAAGGGTCGTGGTTGCCTGTGCCTAAGTCCGGGTTCTAAGGACCCCATTTCTTGGTGCACCAACAAAACCGTAAGGGTTACCTTAATGCTTGTTTCCAAACCGAAAAGGATGATTCTCGATCTCAAACTAGATTCGTTTATGTCATGAATGGAGGAGCAGTGTGCTAGATGAGCTTCCAGCAAGCACGGTGACCGGCTCTACAATAGAGCTCGAATATATTGCAGCTTGTGAAGCCGCAAAGGAAGCTGTTTTTATTCAGAAGTTCCTTGAAGATGGTTGGTCAAAACCGTTGGACCTTTATGGCGACAATTCAGATGCCATCGCACATGCCAAGGAGCCGAGACAACACCACAATACCAAGCACATAGGACAAAAATATTACTTGATACAAAATCTCATGTAGAATGGTGATACTAATTTATGCAAGATTCACACGGATGCAAATGTTGCAGATCCGTTGACTAAGCCGCTTCCACAACCCAACCATGAGGGGCACATTAGATCATTGTGCATTCCATGTATATTTGATTGACTCTAGTGCAAATGGGAGACTATCAGAGATATGCCCTAGAGGCAATCATGTATGATGATATTTCCTATGTGTTTATGAATAAAGATAGCCCTTGGACATGTACTTGACATGTTTGTGAGACTATGCATTGTATGATGACTGTCCTAAATGGTCCCTAATAGAATGGGTTGTGTGGACACGGTGGATGATTCGGTCTGACTAACCATGTATCATTGGATACTAGCCGGATAATATGGACTCAGAAAGATGTGGTCAGATTAGACATAGTCGGATCCGAGTCGAGATAAGGTCTGAGTTGGATAGACCCAACTATGAGACACGGCGACAGTGTCACACCATCTGTTTGTACCACTTTTCTATGTTATGGATTTATGAAAATTTGGACCAATTAAAACTTTTTGTGTGATTGTGATGTTTGAATTGATTGCTACTTGCTTGAGTGCTTGATTGTGCTTTAAATAACAAAAATTCTCCTTCTCCCAAGACTCATCTTCTTGCTCCAAATTCTTTCCAAATGACCATAACATGTGTATAGTACCTACAACTATTTTTTCAAAATAATATTTTGTTCAAAAGCATTTATTTAATTTAAGTTTTCAAAATTAATTTAAGATTTCAATAATATTTGTACTACAAGTCCCCAGATTAGGGAAGATGTTTTGCCCCAAATATTTTATTTGGATCCTATTATCAGAAAGACTTCCCAAAACCTCAAAAATATTATTTTGGAAGTTATTTTCCTATTTTATTTAATTACATATTTCTGAGGCCAGAAATGATATTTTATGAGGGATTTTTTTAAGCTTCCAAAATATTTGATAAATGTTGGGCAACTTAGTGGACTTATGTTTTCCATATATAAGAATTTCAACACATGGTCATGTTCAAAATATTGGACAAAACCCTTCAAAACCTTTTCTTCTTATTTAAAGTATTTGGAATATTTCTATAATAAATATTCTCAGATAATACCAGGAAAATTCTAGCAAGTCACACAAGATATATGTTATGATCTTGCACAGTTTCATCTCAATGCAAGGTCATTTGATTCACCAAAATATTTCAAAACCCTCTTTGACCAGATCCAAACTTGGACAAGTTACATTGTCAAGCTTCCTCTTTTGATCCCAAAATTTTAGGGCATGCTCTAATCACGAAATAATGCGACCACAGCATTTCGTGCATTAGGGAGAATAGTTTTTCCTGCCTAGATCTAAGAAACCTATTTCTGCCCATTTCTAGGGTTTACAATATTTACATAATCAACTTTCTTCAAATGATCTCAAACCTTGTGATCAACCTTGCTTTTACATACCATTTTCTCCTATTGAATCTCACTTCAAGTGGGAAAGTTTATCTTGCTCAAACCTACCTGAAACAACTTCTGACAGATTGGTAAAAACCATGTTTTCACCCCTTCCTCTATTTTAATTCACCCTGTATTTTTACCACAACTCCATCTAGTCACCTTCTACCCCCAGTAATTCCCTCTCCTGAGCAGGTCAATGACTTATGCGGTAAAACCCTCATTTATACCTCTGGACACCCTAGGCTAGCACCGTATTTACCAATCTCTCTTCTTACCCATACTTTCCCTTACCCCCTAAGTCTCCAAGAGCATCTCGAGTACCTCCAGCAGCTACCAAACACCAGTGGCCGCACCCAGAGCGCGTGCAGCGTGCATGGCATACAACAATCATGCTCTCGAGCGTGTAACAATGCTTTCCCACACTTGGAAGTTCCTTGCGCCCCTGATCCTGAGCTACCGGATAGACTAGGGAGGAAAACCGAGGTGGATGGACATCTTCGGATCCACAAAACTTGGCTTGTTTCTAAAGGTTATGGACAAGCTTCAGGAAATGACTACGACGAGAACTACTACCAGGTAGCAATGCCGAAGTCAGTAAGGATCATACTAGCTATAGTTGCATATTTTGATTGAAATTTAAATGACTACGACGAGATATGACAGATGGATGTCAAAACGGCTTTCCTTCATTGAAATTTAAAAGAGGATGTATACATGATACAACCAAAAGGTTTTGTTGATCCAACTAACACTGTAAAATATGCAAGCTCAAGAGATCCATTTACGGATTGAGGCAAGCAACTCGGAGTTGGAATATTCATTTTCATGAAGTAATCATCAATCTTGGTTTCATCAAGAACGAAGAGGATTATTGTTTACACAACAAGTCTACTGGGAGCTAGGTAGTATTTTTGATCTTGTATGTGGATGACATACTGCTGATTGGAAATGATGTTTTGATGCTAAACTCACTCAAGGAATCATTGAATGGCAAGATTTCGATTAAAGATCTTGGAGAAGCAGTGTACATTTTAGGAATCAAGATCTATAGAGATAGATCGAGGAGGCTGCTTGGCTTAAGCCAGAGCACGTATATTGACAAGGTGTTGAACCGGTTCAACAAGAGCGTGGCAATAAAGGGTTCTTGCCTGTCTCACATGGTATTAGGCTAAGCAAGACTCACATTCGTGTGACTTACGATAAGCGAAACTGGATGAGTAGGATTCTGTATGCCTCGGCAACCGGATCCATCATGTATGCGATGCTATGTACACGGCATGATGTTTCACATGCAATAAGCTTAACAAGCAGATACCAGGCCGACCCAGGTGAGAGTCACTGGGCGGCGGTGAAAGCTATTATGAAGTACCTTAAAAGGAAAAAGAGATGTTCCTAGTTTATGGAGGTGAGGAGGATCTTAGCATGAAGGGTTACGCTGATGCTAGTTTCCAAACCGACATGGATTATTGTCGATAGCAAACTGGATTCGTGTATGTGATGAATGCAGGAGTAGTGAGTTAGCCGAGTTCCAAGCAAGACACAGTGGATGTCTCTACAACAGAGGCTGAATACATTGCGGATTGTGAATCCTCAAAGAAGGTGTTTGGACTTGGAAGTTCCTTGAAGATCTTTGTGTGTTCCTTGGCTGGTCAATAATCCACGTTCCATCGCACAGGCCAAGGAGCTGAGACAACAACCCAAGATCAAGCACATAGACCGAAAATATCACTTGATACGAAAGCTAGTACAAAATGGTGATACCAATTTAAGCAAGACCCACACAGATGCAAATGTTGTAGATCCATTGACTAAGCCACTTCCACAACCCAAGCATGAGGGGCACATAAAAGTGTGTTATATCGACTTGAGGTGGCGTGACTAGGCGATTTTTATGAATTCGTCAATGAGGAAATTCCTTGTGAGGAAATTCCTCAGTCACGAAATGCGTGCAACGGAATAAGTACTCAGGCAAGTGTGCAAAACAACAATAGCGTAGTCTTCAGAGTGAAATGAAACATTTGGTCTTCACACTTAGCGTGTTTAGGATATGTAGGTGATGAACAAGTAAAGTGAAGAATTTGGGGTGAGCAAATTGTGAAAGTCTACAATCAAATTCTTAAAACAGTAACGACTGAAGTAATCAACATACAACTAAGGAAATGAAAGGGCTCAGGAAATACAACCAGGTACTCGATGAAGACAGTGGTTTCATGACCCAGTTCCAACTATTGTGACAGTCATACGTTTGGTTTGGAGCGGCTTGGTATTTAACCCAAAGGACACACAGTCCTTACTGTATTCTCCTTGAGCTAAGGACACACAGTCCTCGCCCAACAATCATGGTAAGTATTCAGGGCAGACTTCCAAACCCTCACAAACTTTGTCACCCGACGATCCACAATTTACTGTTGGATGCCCTAGACCATGAGTGTTGGGCGAGACCTTTCAAAGTCATCGCATCATTTTCTTCACGATCATACTAACTTCCTCACTTTCAAAGTCTTCTAGGAAATACCAAAGTTTTCAGCCGAAGACATACATTTTTAGGGGTCGATATTGTTCGAATAACTCAAAACTCCTCAACACCTTATAGAGTGTGTGTACACGCACAAACACACCAGTCACTTAACATATAAGTCTTCAATACAAAAAACCACTAAGGGTCACTAGATGCACTTACAATCTCCCCCTTTTTGGTGATTGATGACAAATAGGTTAAGTTTTCAATGGGGATAATAATATGAAGTTTTAGTACAGAGTTTGAGGAATTCGATTGCAAGATATAGAGAAACTCCCCCTGAAGATGTGCATATTTGAGGGATTTGCTTTGGACTACAAATGCACATTGAAGATTTATACCATGGAGATGTCCCCCTATATCTGGTAATCCATGTAGGCATTTGATATATATCATGAGGAAATTGAAATGCATGATGGAAAGTGGATTCTGACGAATTTCAGCATGTGTGCATTAATCAACATGAGGAATAAGCATGCGAGGAAAAATGGTTCAAAAGTGTGAGACCACCACTGAACATAAGTTTACAACTCATCCAACCAAACACTTCAGAAAAACGAGAGTTGCAACTTAAAGAGATATAGTTCAAAAGCCCATAAAGTAGACCCGCTTGAAGACTAACTCATATTTCTCCCTCTTTGTCATCAAGTGAAGAAAAGGCATGAAACTGAGGACTAACGGCCTGGAAGAATATCAACTTGTTGATGGAGGAGGAGCGCTAGCGTTCTTGGGGTCGTTCGTCGTAGCTGTGTCGTCAAGATCTTTGGCTTCATTAGTTATGCATGGTGAAGAATATGAACTGGCCAACAAATGAGGAACTGGAACTTTCTTGAACTTCTTCTTGGGCATCCAGGACCAATCAAAATCTTGATGGAACTCCATTTGAGCGAGTTCCTCTTCTCTCTTGAGGTGAGACAGAATGGACCATGTGCAGTCGAAGACCTCGTGAAGAGAATAGTGTTTTTTCTTCACAACATTTTGTGTTGCATTTAGATCATGCACAATGGCACCAAACTGATGCTTTACCCACTTATGGTTGCGATCAACCTTTTGATGAAGACTAAGAAAGAGCTCATTCTTGTTCATCACACGTGGTGCAGACTCACGAGGGGCTTTAGCTCTTGCACCTGAGTCTTGAGATGTCATGACATCATTTGTGGAATAGGATCTGGCTTTGCGAAATTGTCCATCAAGGGGACGAGATCCCTAAAAAATCGTAGATTTTCCTTTTTCGTCAATCAGCTCAAAGGATTTATTGGCAACTTCTAGTGGAGGCAAGTAGCTAAGGTGATTCTAAAAAATTGCCTTGTAAGGAATTGAGGATCTGGCCCTAATGAATTTCATAACCACGGCGCATAAGGCTTCAGATCAAAAGGTGACATGACATTGGTGGCGAAAGTCCTCATGAGGAAATCATGAAGATTTATTGGAATCCCATGGATGATATTGAATAGCAAATTCTTCATGATTCCCACAACATCTTCTTCTTCAGAGTTATGTCCCTAGATTGGACTGTGGATTTTGGTCAAAATGCGGTAAACTATCTTGGGCACATAGAGAAGTTCCTTGACGAGGAATATGGTTCTTGGTGGTTTGTCGGGAGCCAAAGGCTTCATTAGCACTTGTATCATGTGATTGGGCTGTTCGGTTTCATAATAGATGCATCTGGCTCCTTTCGAGGGAATTGGAACTAGGACTGCATGAAGTAATTCCGTGGCAGGAGCTTAGTAATGAGTGCCTTTAGTCATCCAGTCTAGAACCCAAGTGTTGACATCTGATGCTTCACCAAAGATATGCAAAGTAGCATAAAATTGAAGGATGATTTCCTCATCATTCCAGTCGCAGATGTCCATGTAGGATTGCAGTAGTCCAACTTCAAAAAGAACGCATAGGACTAGATCAAAGCAAGGAATGTTCTCCATATCTACATGAGGATTTGCTGATGCTGAATTTTTTTTGTTCTTGTTAAAGAGTACAATACCATAGTAGTTGAGATTAGTAGTTGTCCGGAATCTATTGCGCCTTATCCTTGGAGATTCAAATGGATTTGTGCTGATGAAATAGTGATGTTCATCAAAGAATCTCTCCTTTTGAAATTTTGGCCTATTTGTTCCAGTGTAAGGCTGAAGAGTATTGGGTTGATGATTTGGCTTGAATGGACCCACAAGTATTTGGAGATCTTCACTCTAACGAATGTCAGCCACGACCATTGCAGACTCATGAGTTTCAACATGAGGTTCATAAGTAGTGTCTTCGCTTTGAGGAGGAGCATTTTCTTCAGCCACACGTTTCTTAGTCTAAGGAATATGTTCTGCACATTCATCAATTTCTCGTGGAGCAATTTCCTTAGTAGTTGTTTGATTGGCAGTGTCTTCAGCTGATACAGTTGATTCATTCTCCGGGATGGAGTTCATCGGAGTATTTTGTCATCAGACCCTGTATGAATTTCTTATGTAACTGCAGGGGACTGGGGACTTGAGGAAGTGGAGTTGACATTGGTATGTTGGGATGAGTTGCTTCCTAGTAGTCATCATTGATCACTGGTGTTGTGCTGCCAATGTCCACTTCTTCATCTTTTCTTCATATCCCACATTTTGTTTCTGCTGTGGCTGAGGAGATGAGACTTGAGGAATTGAAGGATTTGGTTCTGGTTCAATTTCTTCATCGAGCTGTTGTGTGGAAGTCGCAGATCGAGTATGTTCCATTTCTTCACCCCCTTCTCCGATTTTGTGTTCGACACCAAATGGAACCACTTGATAAGAGTTTACCATGCTGATAGGAGTGGCATCAACAGGAGTAGTTGAGGAACTTGTCAAAGTCCTTAAGCGTTTTGATTGTAAGGACTCTGAACTCGTTGAAGCCTTTCTCTTCTTGGGTGCTTCCTTTTAAGCAGCCTTCATTTTCTTCAATTCTGATGCAGAAGGAAGTTTCACTTTCTTCACTTTTCAAGACTTTGGTGCCGAAGCAGATTCTTCAGGCACGGCTCATCCAGTAAGCCTGGGAGTAGCAGTCTCCTTATGCGCAACCAGTTCTTCAGCTACCGTGGTAGGTTCATGAGGTGCAAGAATTTCTTCATCCTTGTCGAAGCCATCATGTAGTCCACCAATGTACCTGGCCTAAGGAATTTTAGGTTGCGTTGAGGCTGCAACCCTTTTGTTGTGGTCAGTCATGGCTTTTGTCGCCACGTTGATGAATCTGACTTTTGCGGTCTTTTTGACCATATGAAAGAGTCAGTATTCTTCAGTGAGGTTGTTTAACTCAATTTGTGTGGAGACGAGATGATCAGGGTTCACAGTGAGAATGTTTTTCTTCAAAAAAAATTCTTTCTGAGTCTGTGTTTTTCTTGCCTGTTTCGCCTTCTCAGCATTCCATTTTTCTTCATTGATGAAGCCCGTCAGCGTATGACTAGGTCCAGGTGCAAGCTTTAAGAAGTCAATAGGTGTTTGAGGATCTTCATACCAGAGATCAATGAAGTCTAACACCACCTTTGGATTTATCATGAGGGGAATCGTGGTGCCTTTGGCCTGTGTGGCCCTTTATTGCTTGTTTCTGATTATTGCAGCAAGTACTTCATCATCAGCTTCTTCTGCTTGCTTTGATCCAGAAGGAATATTGAGGACTATCTTGCTAGGGCTTGGCCTTTTTCCTCGCTCAACGGTTATCTTCTTATTCACGTTTGCACTTTAAGAAGAATGTGCTGAGCCATAAGCAGAGGGTCCTGAGGGAATTGAACTCCCCGTTGGACGCTAACTTATAGCAAGTTTCAGTGGCGGTCAGGTGTGTGTCGCAGTAGCTGAGGACTTTGCTGCCAACTTAGTGTCACGATTACTTTCCAAATAAAATAATTTATTGGAAATCAGCCATGTGCGTCACTAGTGTAGAAAAATATTTTCCACTGATCGGGTCATCTTGATATAAAAAACTAGTAATACTTAATATTAAACAGAGTATAGCAAAGGTTGCTCTACAATATATTACAACATGTCCAAGTCTCACAGAGACGGATATGTTACATTGATAATGGGATAACTCTACTGCTCGTAATAAAAAGGGCACGTCACATCCATGTAATGTGACATGACAAGTACTACTACGTGCCAAGCGTTAGACTGAGGCTTGACGATTTATTTGTGGTGGCGGAAGCGGTGCAAAAATACAGCGGCAAACTCCAGGATCGCAAGACCGACTAGGACTCCTCTAGACATCAGACTTGCTATCGAACTCTTCATTCATGAGGTCTCCTTCATCCATATCTGGCCACATCAACAAGCCAGTGAGTACTTCGAAAAGTACTCACAAACAGTTTGCACAAAAGATGAGATGCATGTAGTTAACTATTAATATGCATGGTGCAGGTCATAATTTATCAAATAGAGGTGATAGGAATAAATTAAGTTAGTGGATAAATCGGGTGGTAATCCTCCCGGGATATCCCGATAGAAAAATAACATGCAACGATCGAGTGTCTGGAGCGACACCTCGAAAGGTTAACAAGAATGGAGTTACCACCGTCGGGCGTCTAAGCGACACCTCATATAGGGCATAAGAAATAACAAGCCACAGTCAGGCATCTTAGTGACACCATAGAAAGGGCATAAAAATAAATAACGGCTACAGTCGGCCGTCTTAGCGACAACACAGAAAGGACATAAAACTAAATAACGGCCGCAGTCAGGCGTCTTAGCGACACCACAGAAAGAGCATAAAAATAAATAATGACCGAAGTCGAGCGTCTTAGCAACACCACAAAAAGGACATAAAAACAAATAACGGCCGTAGTAGGCCGTCTTAGCGACACCACAGAAAGGGCATAAAAATAAATAAGTACTGCGGTCGGGCGTCTTAGCGACACCAAACAAAGGGCATAAATATAAATTAGAATTATCCGGGTGGTACAACGAACCTTCAGGATAATTTCACAACCAAGAGGTTAATAATAATTTTTTTCACAATACCGATAGATATATACAACCATTACTGTTCAACAACTTGTACTCCAAAGACCAACTCTAAGACCGACCCTTGACCTGTCTAACGATCGTCCTTCACCGTGGACACCGCTTCTCGAATAGTTTTGACTCTACACAGGGTGTACTCTTTACCCATAGCTCGCTGTTTACGATAGTCCATATGACTAAACTCGCGTATGGTATTTTAGAAGCAGACACTAAAAATTATAACACACCCATTTTACTCCCGTGAAGCCCAGCTTCACCCGTATTACGCGTCCAGGGCAAAATCATAAGATAGGGACACTCCGACCTCGACTAGCATGGGATCCAATTTATACCGTGCGCTACAAGGGAGTGCCAGCCCTCTCGGTCCCAGACTGGAAACACCCATGCCCCTTGACCGGATGACTGGATTTAGTCCAGGGCCATGTATACCTTCATCCGGGCCCCTCTACTTGGTGAGCACCTTTTAATAGGCCCACGACCGACTATACCGAATCCTCATTTAGGAAACTGTGGTAGCACGATAATGAAAGTAAGACAATGACAAGACTCAATCTAGGTCGATACTGGAGTTATTACCTTCTTCCCATCACAATTATGCACTTGTCATGACCTGGTCATAACTTATCACGTTCCGTCTGACTAGGTCATCCACGACCTCTGACAACCATCACTTGCCATAGTCATGTTTTAACATTTTTTAAGAAATATGAAATATGCTTGATTAATGCAAATGAATGAATGTTAAATTTTTGGTAGTGAGCAAACAACACATCCAAAGTTCAAACATGCTTGTCTCGTTCCACGTATTCGGTATCAAGCTCGGTGAAGTTAACGTCGGCGTTTCCTTCGTTGGAATCTACGTCATATAACACATACTATCATAAGAATTGAGGCCTAGCTACTATCTCCAAATAATTTCCAAATAATCTGATAATAAACTAGACCCTCAAAGCAAGATTTTGCAAAATGTATCAATTTAAAAACTGTTATAAATCAATAGTTATAAGCAAAACAAAATTAGGGACCATTCTGTAATAAAACCGAATTTGTCCACGGGCTAGTTTGAGAAACTCAAAACGTACCAAAATGCTGCTGCCAGAGCTGACTGGCTCGGCAAGCTCTCCACCAACGCCAGCAAGCATGATGTGCGGCGCGTGGATAAGCTCGTGTACAGGATCAAGCAGCTCTCTTGATACTTTTGTGATTGACGTTGTGCAAGTTTGAAGCACTAAACCCTGAATATTCACTGAATCAAGTTCAGAAACAGACTTGGGCTACAATGCTGGCTAGGTGTTCGACCAAATGAAAATGGCACATGCACAAAATATTTTGAGCTATTTTTTTGGGATGATCTCTCATTGAGTGCAAAGACTGCCTACAATTTTTCAGAATTTTTGAAAAGATTTTAGTCAGGTTTTATTTAAAAGAGAGTCCTTTAGGTCAAACTTGAGTCAAATGAAATTTAAATTTTTCAAACTAGTGACTCCAAGGTTTTCGTCGAAATGGGTTGTGGGTACTAAGTCCTCCTAAGGGTAAGAGTTTGCATCTCAAATTCCAAATGAATCACTGAGTTCCTTTGTAAATTTGCTGGGGTTTCAACTGATTACAAAAATGGTTTAATTTGAAATAAAATATGAAAGGTGGTTAAACACTTCTAAAACTTTTGGAAAACAATGAAAATGAAGACCTAGATGTCACAGAAGTGCCAAAGGTTCTAAATCAGAATGAAAGAATGAAAAAGAAATCTTGAAGAAGATTTACAAGTGAACCTATGGAAATTTAATTCAAAGGTTTTGGAAAATAAAAAAGTTCTCCCAAACCAATTCATTTTTGAGAAGAGGTTAAAAGAATCCTTTTCAAACCAGGCATGTTTGAGAAAAGAAGCTCGAAATATTTTCTTCAAGAGGTTTTTAAAGAACTTTAAAGCTTTTTATCAAAGCCAAATTTAAAAATCCATTTTGAAAACAATTCAAAAGTGAAGAAATCCAAATGAAAAATTTGGGTGTTACAACACCTACCCCCTTAAGAAAAATCTCGTCCCCGAGATTTTAGCCAGCCCTCAAGAAGTTGCGGTTGTTCTTTCTGCAGGAAATCCTACCTTTCCCAAGTGGCCTCATCCTCTGAATGGTTGCTCCACTGTATCCTGAATAGCTTGGTGACCTTCTGTCGTGTCCTATTCTCACGGGGTGTTCCTGATGGGATAGGTCGGGTTGCACTTCTATACTATCATGGGCTACCTGCTGATCGGGGTTCCTTACACACTTCCTTAGTTGAGAAATATGGAACACGTTGTGCACATCTGATAGTTCTGCTGGTAGGTCGAGTTGATAGGCAACTTGGGCCCTTCGAGCAATTATACGAAATGGTCAGATGAAGCGGGGCGCAAGCTTTCCCTTGACCTTGAACCTTTGTAGTCCTCACATTGGTGATACCTTGAGATATACATGATCATTTGGATTGAAGCCGACGTCACGGTGTTTTCTATCATAATAGCTCTTCTGACGGCTTTGGGCTGTCTTGAGTCTGTCCCTTATGAGTTTTACCTTGTCCTCTGCCTCTTGAAGTAGTTGTGGGCCGAAGATACAACTATTCCTCGTTTCTGATCCATTTAGGAGCGTACGACATCTTCTTCCTTTATAAGGCTTCAAAAGTTAAAATTTGTAAGCTTGGCTGATAACTGTTGTTGTATGAAAATTCGGCATAAGGCAAACTATCCTCCCAACTGTTTCCATATGTGAGTAAACAAGCCCTGAGCATGTCTTTGAGAATCTGATTTACACGTCGGTCTGTCCTCCAGTTTGAGGGTGATATGCTGTGTCGAACACTAACTGGGTTCCCAATGCTTCTTGCAAATAATCGCAAAACCATGATGTAAACTGGGTGCCTCTATCGGATACAATAGTTTTAGGTACCCCATGTAAGCAGACAATGCGGGAGAGGTATAACTTTGCTAGTTTCTGAGTGGAGTAGGTAGTCTTTACTCGAATCAAGTGAGACACCTCAAGAAATCGGTCGGTGATAACCCATATGGAATTGTGTCCGTATTGTGACCGGGATAGTCCGACAATGAAGTCCATGCCTACCTCATCTCACTTCCACTCCACTACTTTCATAGGCTGCAACAGTCATGCTGGCTTCTAGTGTTCTGCCTTGATCCATTGGCATGACTCACATCGGGCAATGTAAGAAGCAATATCCCTTTTCATCCCTTGCCACCAATATTTTGCATGTCGATCCTTGAACATTTTTGTACCTCCAGGATGGATTAAGTATGGCACATTGTGAGCTTCTTCCAAAATTTGAGCTTTGAGGTCCTCTTGGTCAGGTACGCATTATCGGTCTCCGTACCAGAATATTCCTTGTTCATTAGTAATAAATTCGGGGGACTTTCCAAGGTTCACCTTTTTCTTTATGCCTTCGATGCTGGGGTGCTCCTTCTAAGCCTTCTTGATATTATCATCCAGAGTGGGTTGTACTTCTAGTTGTGCCTTGGTGCCTTCTCGAACTGGAAGCAGGTTTAGCAGAGCGAACTCTCTGGCAATTTCAGGTCTTAGCGGTTGTACACGGCCTTTGACTGAGGTGGGGTTCCGCCTGAGAGCATCGGCTACCATGTTAGCCTTACCAGGATGGTAACGAATGGCCACATCATAATCTTTAATTAATTCCAGCCAACGTTGTTGTCGTAGGTTGAGATCTGGCTAAGTGAAGATATATTTGAGACTCTTATGATTCGTGTAGATCTCACATCGATGTCCAAGCACAAAATGTCTCCATTCCTTGAGAGCATGTATCACAGCGGCTAATTCCAACTAGTGAGTGGGGTAATTCTCCTTGTCTCGCCCTAGTTGTCTCGAGGCCTCAGCCACGAGTTTCCCTTCCTTCATGAGCACGCATCCGAGGCCTTTCCTTGAGGTGTCGTAGTATACCTCAAAGTCTTTATTTAAGTCTAGAACAATTATCACTCGTGTCGTGGTTAGTATCTTCTTAAGCTCTTGGAAGTTATTCTCATAGGCTTCAGACCATTCAAACTTATTTTCCTTTTTGTGTAACTGGGTCATGGGCTTGGCAATAGTGGAAAAACTTTCAATAAATCTCCGATAGTATCCCGCCATTCTGAGGAACCTTCACATATTTTTCACCTTAGCCGGTTGCGGCCATTCACTTATAGCCTTGAATTTCTCAGGATGCACGCCTATGCATTCTTGCATCATTACGTGTCCCAAAAATCCAACTTGCTTCAGCCAAAACTCATTTGCTAAATTTGGCATACAACTGATACTTACGTAGTTCTCCCAATACAATCCTTAGGTGTTTTGCATGTTCTTCGGGGTTCTTGGAGTAGACAAGTATGTCGTCGATGAATACTATGAGAAATTTATCCATGTATTTCATGAATACCTGATTCACCAAATGCACGAAGTAAGCCGACGCATTTGTTAGTCCGAAAGGCATTACAATAAACTCATACAATCAGTATCATGACGTAAATGTTGTCTTCGGAATATCTTGTCAACGTATCTGAAGCTGATGATACCCTGACCGTAGATCAATCTTTGAAAATACTTTTGCTTGTGCTAACTGGTCAAACAAATCATTTATCTTAGGTAGTGGATACTTGTTCTTGGTGGTGGCCATGTTGAGGGCTAGATAATCGATGCAAAGTCTTATTGTCCCATCTCTCTTTTTGGAAAATAATATTGGCGATCCCCAAGTTGAAGACCTGGGTCTTATGTATCCTTTGTCCAACATCTCCTTTATTTTCTTCTTGATTTCGACTAACTCAGTGGGTGCCATGCGGTATGGTTTCTTGTATATTGGGGTGGTACCAGGTGCTAGCTCAATAACAAATTCTATTTATCGGTCTGGTGGCATACGTGGTAGTTCATCAGGAAATACATCCGTAAATTCACAGACACTGGGACGTCCTTTAGCTCAATAGCTTCCATTTTATTTAGTCTACAACTTTTACTTTTACGCTTTTACCTTGATGGTGGGTGAGTGTGACCATTTGGTCGAAGGTGTCAATAAATCCCTTGTTGGTATTTAGCTAATCCATTCCCTGAATAACATCCAAATTGTTGCTTTCGATCACAATGAGATTTGCCCAAAACATCAAGTCTTCGATCACAATGGTAACATCCTTGCAATATTTTTGTGTAATCCGTTGTACTCTGGAGAATTTGATGGTCATCAAATTTTCCAAGGGGAGGGTTGAAAAACTGTGCATCGAGGCAAATAAATCCGAAATGAATAAATGGGAAGCTTGAGAATAAAAAAAGCCATGGTAGGAATTTTGTTGATAGGAAACTTACCGAGTACTATCTTTGGCGCGTTCATAGGATCTTCTTTAGCGACAAGATTCACGTGAACCTTCCTATGATTGTGTTGGGGTTGAAGTTGTTGCGCTTTGGTGCTGGGTCATAGTTGGGAGGGTTTGTTTTAGTCGTACCGTTCCTGGCCTTTGGGCACTGCCACGCAAAGTGTCCAGCCTCTGTGTAGGCGAAACATGTGATATCGGGGCAGGGAGTAAAATCCTTGTTCCTCGCATAAAAGTGGGTGTTGACTTTATTGGTTGACGTTGGGGCACGAGGAGTTTGATACTTCGTGTCCTCAGTCTTGTGCTTGAGATTGCAAGTTGTTGCCGAGTTGTTATGATGGCGCTTACGGATGTCGTCCAGGCTGCGATGTTCGTCCTCAAGCATGTTGGCCTTGTCCACAAGTGTTTTGAAGTGTGGAAAGGTGTGAATAACCAGCTGGCATTTCAATGCCGGAGCGAGTCTATCCAGGAACTTCTCCATCCTTTTCTCTTCTGTCTTATAGACTTCACTTGCATATCGGGATAATTGATTATACTGGTGCAAGTATTCCATTATAGTGGAAATCCTTTGTTTGAGATCTTCAAATTCCCTCTTCTTGATTTTCATAACGCTCTTTGGAATGTGTGCCCCACGGAAACTCTCCTTGAAATCTGCCCACGTGATGTTATTCTCGTCATTGTGCACGCGGAGGATATTTTCCCACCATGAGGCTGCGGCTCCAATCAGATAGTGAGGTGCTTGGAGTACCTTCTCATGGTCGGAACATTGCGCAATAATAAGCTTCCTTTCAATGTAACGTAGCCAATCGTCTACTTCCATAGGTTTGTCGTTGTGCGAAAAAGATGGTGGACGTGTCTTCTGTAATTCAAACAACCTGGCGTGTTGTGGGTGTGCCCATGTTGATTTCCCATATTCATCAGTCGGTTCCTCATATCATGATGATGTTGCTCACTATGCTCATACAAATTACAAACTTCCAAAAATGCCGGTTCTCTGTCGTGTCAGCTTGACCGTCCTTGAGTGAAATCATTTCCTGCCTCGGCAGATGGAATTTCTCCCTGCATTCTTGGCATGGAGCGTGTCTAGGGATGCTCATTTTCTCAAAGCTGGGTTAATGTTGCAAAAACCAAATGAGAATGAAAGTTCGAGAAAAAATAAAATTTAAAATTTTGGAAACACTATGAAAAGTCTTTTTCATAAAATAATCGCCGCGTTTCGAGAAGGACTGTGGTACATCTTACATCACGCATAATTATACAAATCACTCTGGTCGTACTCTCGTATGGGTGACATGTTTTTTAACCTAGTGCATTATCCTGGTCCTACATGACGCAAGATGACTACTCCACCGCAGTCTAAGAGCACACCATCATACATATCATACAAGCACACGGATGATCTGCTGCACCATCTCTAGGTGGAGTGAGAAGGGACCTCGATCATCTAGCCGAGGGAAAGTCCCAGATGAGGAGCTGGGGACTCCACTTCCTCTGGCATGGGCTCTAGGCAGACTACACGAGACGGCGAAGCAGGAACTGGACTAGCAGGCATAGTAGCTCTAATGGGGGCAGGAGCAATGACTTGACTGGACTCTTCAATTGAAGACAACTGGCGAGGAAGTTGAGCTGGCGGAGTGCACGAAGCAGAGGAAGATGGGCATGACCGAGGTGGTGCGTTGCGAAGGGTCTCCATGCGAGCAGCCACCAAGTCATCCACTAAGCCATCAAAAGATGACTCCAAGGCTATGAGGGACTGCACGAGCATCCCAATAGCATTGTCTTCCTTTCATCTGGGCAAGCAAAAGCATAGAGACTGGTGTACAACATGTGGCATGGCACGTAGTGATAAGGACGAGTCTTCATCACTGGGAGGGTGTCCCGGAGACGGGCAATCGCCTCCCTAGTTGCCATCTGAATAGCATGCCTATCCATAGGCATGGCTCTCCCGACGAAACAAAGACGACGGGCCTTCGTTCACCCACCAATAAAATGCACCAACGCCTGATGCATAGTCAGGGAGTCACTGATCTTGTGGAGGTAGAACGTGTACTCGGTGCGAGTCGTTGGTCCAATCGCGATCTTGGCAATGACAGAAAGAAGTCACGAAAATCCCGCCAGGTCGTTGGCGAACACATGAGACGGGAAACTGCTGCAGTAGACAAAATTTTCATATAGTCATAACATAAATATATGTTGACTAATAGAAAATATCTACAACATGCAGAATAATAAAACAGCTAATCTCGTTAGCGGTCATGCCTAGGGGTTTCCTACAGTCAGGGAACACTCTCTAATAAAATAGAATCTATCGAGGGGCTAGTTTGAGAAACTCAAAATGTCCGAAAGAAAAATATGCTAACCTGCCTCGAAGATGGCTTCTGGCGAAAGCTCCTTCCGGGAAAACATTTCAAAAAGAATAGAACTCTAACGAGGGGTCCCACCCTATCAGGTTCGAACTCACCGGCGCCAGAGGCGCGCGGTGGTCGCCGGCAACGACAAGCGAAAGGACAGAGCCAATCGAGGGCACCTACGCACTGACCATGCTCGCGCGCGTCGGTGAGAGGTGGATTGGGTCAAGGGGGAGGATCTACGTCGACCACGACCTCACTCCGATGGACGAAAGCTTCGGGCACCACCGAGGGACTCGTCTACGATCGAATCAGAAGGGAGCTCAGGAGCAGGGGATCACTAGGAAGCTCCTCACAAGATGTGGGCGTTCCTCTTCACTCACCTAGCACGAACCCAACCGGAACCCGAAGCGGATCGGGGCGGCCGGAGCTGGGGAAGAAGGCCTCTCTGAGGCCCTCCTCATGCTTGGGCACGGCTTCGGAGTGGGGAGGAGGTGTGGTGGAGTGGGTGATGGGTTCGGAAGATTGGAGGGAGCTCTATTTATAGAGGACCGAGAGAGCTGTCGCGGGTCTTAACTTCGGCGAGCAATTCTGGTGTTCTAGGGGTAACTCAGGTGGTTTGGTGGTCTAGTTCATACCTACTCATCAGGGGGGTTCCATTTTTGGTCTAAAGTCACTCGGTTATCAATGGAGGACCCATCTCGACGGAGCGGTTCTCGCTGTGCATGGCGACAACAGAGTTCATGTTGTGCGTAGGGCCCAGGGACACACACAGCCTTCACGTGCAAGGGACAGTGCCGACACGAGGGGAGATGCGAAGGTTCACGGATGCACCCTGGTGCAATCTAGACACGACGGCCACGCGTGCCTCAGCCACCTTGGAGTCTTGCTAGCGTTGGGGAGGGGTTGGACTGGTCAAGGGGAATGCCGTGGCATGCTGAGACAAGTTGTGGTCGCCTGAATCAAGCTGCAGGAAAGAGACAAGGTGCAGAGCACTATTTTTGCACTCTAGGGAGGTGGTCACCACCCCACTTGATATCCTAGGCCACCCCTTGGCCAGGCCAAGGTGTCAAACAAGCAAGGCATGCATGCCACGGTGCTCTCGTAGAGCTTGGACTGATAAGAAGATGGTTTCAATTGGTTTTGATTCAGGTTAACATTCCAGCAGGAAACTAAGGGCTGGTATAAGTGGTTTTAACAGGAACGGAATGGACGTGAAATCTTGTCTACCAGTCTTATACATGGAAGGACTACACTAGTGCTAAGTTTGAGATCAGGCAGAGTTGTGTATCTAGCACTTGCTCTACAAGGCTACATTTCTACCATAAATCAACTTGTAGATGTGCTGCTCACTTTTCCTACATCAGCATGCCATCTATTGGTTGGGAATGATGCCTTGGGATGCTAGGGGTCCTTCGGAAGGATATGGGGGCTTTGGCTTAAGTAGAAGTGGGGCAAGAGGGGTGAAGATGGTGTTTCCAATGGTGAAATGAGGAATAGCTACATGGAGCCTCTCTCAAATAATTTACGAGTGGCCATGGAAATGTTACTGGAGGTAAAATGTAACTATATGAAGGTGAGGTAGAAAGTTGAGCTCAAGGGTTAAAGTGGAAGGGGCCAAAGTAGCCAACAAAGTGAGTGCACACAAGGTGTTTTATGAGTGGCAGAGCAACCAGATGGACTCCAATGGATATGAAACTTAAAAAAGATCAAATAATAGATAAAAATAAGCTTGGACACCAAATTTGGGATTTGATGGACAAGGTTTCCAATGCAGACTTGAAAAACTCATGACATGGGCAGAAATGGCTTTCTGCTTACAAAACTATTCAAATCAATTCCCACAAATCCAATATTTGGTGTGGGGGCATTATTTGAGTATTAAGGCATGCCCAAAAAGTTTGGGGTCAAATGGAGAAACTTTATAATGTAAAGTTTCGCAAAGTCAGAAATCAGCACACATGGTTTTGAGGGGCTTGGGACAAGTTCTACTATTATCCTTGATGCACCACTTGGTATGGATGCATTATTGGAGTATGAGAACATGTTCACTAAAGTTGGGCACAATTGGAGACACTTGACAATGAAGAGTTGCTCAAATTGGGATCTGGACAGATAGGGGTTTAGAATAATTAGGGGAGTCAAATCAACTTGGATTGAGATGAAACTAGGCAAGATCATCACACATATCATAGGTGAAATGCTGGAATTTTACTAGAATTTATTGAGAATATTTCTTATAGAAATATTTCAAAACATTGAAATAGGCCAGAACGGTTTTGAAGAGGTTCGCCAAATATTTTGAACATGACCATATGTTGAAACTCATATATATGGAATATATATGCTAAGTGAGTTTCCCTAAATTTTCTCAAATATTTTGAAAGCAATAAAAATAACTTTCCTTCATAAGAGACTATTTCTGGCCTCACAGAAAGGCATTTAAGTAAAATAATAGAATAACTTTTAAAATAATAGTATTGTCCTTTTTGGAAGACATTTTGATAATAGGTTTTAAATAAAATAATTGATGCAAAATAATTTCCCTAATTTGAGGACTTGTAGTACAAATCCCATCTCAGTGGTTTTGAAAGCTTAATTCAAACAAATACTTTTTGGTAAAAAATAATATTTGGTAAATATAGTTTTTGGTCCTAAACACATGGCATGATCATTAGGCAGGAGATTTGGGCTATGGAGGTGAGTGTGGAGAATAGCGAGAATCAACACAACATACCAGCAAGCAAGCAAAAAACAGTCACTTCAAGCATCTCAAGCATTCACAAATTTTTTAAATTGGTCCTAATTTTTTAAATAATTTAATTAGTCAGGAAAGCTAAACATAGGGTGTGACAGACCTTACGCCCTGAAGAAAATCTCGTCCCCGAGATTTGTTAAGGTGAATACATCGGCCTGCTCCTGCTATGCCGCTGAACACATCCATATCAATATTCTAACCACGCGGTGTGGCATGGTCACCTCAAGAATGCCACTCATTGGTGCATCTGCATTCTATGAAGCTGTTGGAGGAACAAAATTTGCAATACCTTGTTGCTAGTCGTACATGGTGCTTGGCACCTACTCCGGCCGACAGGTGGGCCCAGGGGCCGCCGTCAGCCTCTTCTTCTTCCTTTGATTCGTCTTTCCTGGGTGAGTCCCATGTGCTGCCTCCACTTGCGGTTCCTAGGGCGTAGGGTGTCCGGGGCCGCCCTATGGTGGTGCGCGGTGAGCCAACTACCAGCGCAGTGAGCACTCACCTCGCGGACGTGGGCATGTCGGCACTGTTGTGGGATTCCCAGTGAGCACCGACGACCGAGCAGCAAGCGAGGCTGGTGGCCTTGCCATTGGCTCACCGAGCCTGGCTATAAATTGGCCAGGGAGTCCTTCTTGTTCTCCCACCTGACCTCGTCCCTTGCTGCTGCTCCGGTCCTCTTCCTCCATCTTCTTCTCCTTGCAAGTGCTCGAGTTGGGATGCCAATGGCGGACGAGACCCCGGGTGGCTCATAATCCTCCTGTCCGGAATGGTGGCGTTGCTAGTCGGGGTCTCGACGT
Source organism: Hordeum vulgare subsp. vulgare (assembly GCF_904849725.1). Lineage (NCBI taxonomy): Eukaryota > Viridiplantae > Streptophyta > Magnoliopsida > Poales > Poaceae > Hordeum > Hordeum vulgare. The sequence goes on from NC_058521.1 coordinate 263,654,664, forward strand.
TGTACTGCACGATCGTCCACGATGATCGTCATGACGTTGTTGCCCGCACGGCGGCTCTCCGTGGCAGCAGGATTCATGACGATTAGGCAACTGCTAAGTGTATGTGTGGTGTTAGTGTGTTAGTGGTGTCTCCGCGAATAAATACAAATGCGGTTTCTTCTTACGGAGGAACCAAGGTGTTCCATTGTGGCAAGTGATTAGGTGTTGATGTGTGTGCGGCCGTGAATGTTGTCGTGGTCCGGGTGGAGGTTGCTCCCGGTGCATCTGTCCTTGCTGGTCTTAATGTCTTGCATGTCATAGTCGACGTAGTTGACGTAGGAGCTAAAATAAAATGTGTTATTTCTTCTCCGTCGTCATGGCTCCTAGATCATGTTGATGCTTCATCATGGTTGCGGGACATTGTCTTCGGTTGCGGGAGGGTTATAGTCTACGGATTCTATGGCTCGTCTAAACATGACTGAGGTGTTCGTCCTCTTACTGGGCAATTGAGCATGTCATCTGCGAAGATAACAACATATCTTTCCCAAGCATCACATAAGCAGACTGCTCACGAGACAGGTGAGGGGAACGGGATCTTGCTATGGGCGGGGTACTGGCCATATACCAATGAGATAGACTCGTTTTCTATGGTCGTAATCCGTCCATCTTGTGGCTTGGTGAAGCTTAGGGTCTCAAGGAACTTAGGATGTGGGTGAATAGTTATTATCCTATCTCTAAGCACATTCCTTAGATGCTAGTAGTTCGACCTCTAACTCAGGACGACATCATCCTATTTCATCAAAGATACCATCTCCCATGGGTCATATCCACACTGCTCATGCTAGTCAACTCTGGGGTTGAGGGAAGAACTAAAACACTACAAGTATGGTGTAGTTACGATGCACATGCATTCTTATGCAAGAACCTCCGGAAGGCATACAAGCTCCTAAGATTGAATTTAAGGCACCACAAATCTAGATGTCCCGCCAGATCATCCAATTGACAGGGTACAACATTACTATATTAAGGAAACACATAGTATACCAATCCAATATCTCGTTTCCTTTCTTCGAATCCGATCAAGTGATCCATCAATCCGATCAATCATTACTGGACCCATCGCTCCTACAAATCCAATATTGATGGGTTCTACAGGATCACTTAGAGTCCTCAATATTCACATATTATTGCAAGGTTTACGTCACAATATATCCACCAACTTCGAATATCATGGCCATCTAATCTCCAAGGCCAGTTCACATAGGTTTATAAATCAATTCGACAACTCCAAGTATACGCAATCAATATCCACCGAGAAACATGGTATCGTGATCGAGATCATTGGGCAAGATCCAATATACTCCGAACCATGTGGCCTCATACATCATTAATAGTCTGTTGGGACTACCTATCTGAATCCAAAACTCATGTCCAATAAGGACTCTTACTCGATACTCCAAGTCATTATGGTAATTATCATCAAACCATGTCAGCTACTTGATAAAGATAATTATACCACCAAGAATTTTTCTCTCGCGATCACAATCGTCCTACTAAATCCAAACTTACACGAGGAACATGTAAGTTATGCCACTACGTCAACTTGTTCCACCAAGTTTACCTACCTTTATAAGGGTCTCGTGACCTACCAAGATAGCCTAGCTATGTCCTCAAGACAACTATCATCATCACAACAATATTTAGTCCAATACTCTTTATCTGAGAACAGTCCTTCTTATGGCATAAGGTTATGGTGCTAGCTTAAGATTGAACGATACTTGTTCACTCTGATCACTTGTTCCATAAGGAACCCGGTGCTAAGCGGGGTTTATCGAGGCTCGGCGGGTGTTCTGGAAAATCCGTGTATTGGACACGTGACTAGAAAATTCAGCCGAAAAGGCTTGTAGAGGTTAGTCTGGTCTAGAGAGGGTTTCCGATCCTGAGGGAAAAGCATAACTACTATGGGTTGCGTGTGGTTAAGCATGGTATAGTCAGTGTCTTCAGTGTCAGCCGTCCTTCGAAGTGGATCCTTGGTGCATCTTGTCTTGCTGGTCTTCAGTTGTCGACAGGGGTGAAAGAGAGAGAGAGCAGAGAGGGGAGTGTCTAAGGGTTTTGAGTGCAATCAAACAAGCGTTGGAAAGTCAACTCAACCAAGTGCCGAAATCATTTCGAACATAAAAAATAAGACAGGTGATATAACCGCATGCTTGTTTGTGAAGCAAAAGTGCGACTTATATCAAAGCACAAACAACAAAAACAAGCAACACACAACATGGTCCATCCGAACCATTTCACAGACTCGACTTCGCATAGGGGATTTATGACTCATCCTACCCTAGGGTTCTCGGACTCGACAGTCGTGCTTGCTTCATGCTTTGGAGAGCAGTCCGCTAAGTTTTCTTGACCTTCTCATGGTGTTGCCCCGTCTCTTGTTGTTGCTCGCTGAACGTCTCGGGTTGAGTTGAAAGAATCCTTGATGACTTCTCGTGTGCGGAGTTGAGGACGAAGCTGTTTCTTCATGGCTGTCATTGACAGGGTCTTCTGTTGTTTTATAATCTTGTCATAGTCTTCTTGTATTCTGAGGCTTCGAGAGTTCCAAGTGGACAACTTCATGCAATGACATTTGCAAGGCATGATAGAGTTCCGACCTGTCAGTCATACTGATCGCGATTTCGACACGTAGAGCGGGGAATGAAGAGAACCATTTTCCTGCTCACTAAGGTGAGGCGGACCAAATGGCGAGGTTCTCATCCGCCGGTGGTGGCCAACACAATCCTTAATGTTGACAGGGCCGCTCTATTAGCGATGGAGATCATGGCCTTGCATATATTACATCTAGTTTATCGTAGGTAAAAGTGGCATCACTCTAGAACAGTATCGATGGTGTTGCCATCTTCTAAGCCTCGATGTCCTTGTTCCTCATGGAGGTACTCCTGTTGGTGCCGTCTGATCGTAGCTTGTCATCCTGGTCCTTTAGCACAAGGGTGGTCGCTTGGAAAGATTCCTTCCTTTTGAGTCACCCAAGAGGATTTGAAGTAATCCCATGGTCAGGAATAAGGGTGCTAGTGGCTATTTGCAACTTTTGAAGATGCATACGAGGGATGTCAAGAAAATAATAGTGGGAGTGCTAAGGCAAAACCTTGCTTCATTTGAAAATTTAGGAGAGGTGAGAAAGATACAGGTTTGCAAATACTTTTGAAGAGTCTAGAAAGCAGTTTTATCCTAATTAACGTCCATGCTAACTAAGGCTTCCTACAGTCAGGATGGCTCTGATACCAGATTTGTGGGGACCCCGACTTATGAGTCGAGATCGCCGAATGAACGTGCTCAGTGATCCCAGAGATCAATGCTCACCGAACACACAAATACTAAATATTAAGAGTCTTACATCCAAGTACGAATTATTACATCACGAGAACGAATGGTCAAGTTCACAAGATGGGGCCTATAAGGCCAAATCACACTGATACAACTAGTAGCGGAAATCTTAGGGCTAAGCGGGTGCCCATGCTCTTGAAGAACAGGTTACAGATATCAATATATCTGTCAAGGGCTGAACCATCCGGGTTCACCCTATGTGCCAAGTCACCAAACTTAGTCATATCATTACTTTTTTAATAACACCGTTTAACACATACGCACACACACTTGATTTATGTGGAAACGACTGGACTTAGTTTAAGCAGCACCACCCAACTGTCCTTGATCGTGGACACGGCTATTCGAATAGTTTTACACTCTCCAGAGGTAGTACGCTGGACCCACGAGATCCGGGACACTTCCATGTCATCCACAACTCGTGGTATATAACATAACCGAGGTAAGTACCCGATCAATGCCTTTCCCCTAACGATACTAGACAAAGAGGTCCACTAGATTGGTACCCAGCCCACATGTTGTATGTCGTAGGAGCACCAACTCTGGCAGTATCAACCATGCGGAGACCAACGGCGTGCCTGGAAAACGTAAAAACAACATAGTCGCCCTACCTGGCACGACACCATCACGAGAGTGACCACACATTAATCCCGCCACTAGTAATGTGGATCTTTGCTAGCACCGACCAAAGTAATGAACAGGGCCCCATCCCATAAAGGGGTAATGTGGTCGTACATGTAAGGTTGGGACGGTGGACACATCATAAATCTATTCCCATTTCCGAAACCATACTCACACAAATACCCGGTGCACCACTTCACAAAAAGTGGCCCCTAACTCAGCATCACCCTTGGGCATTAGTGGCACCCGACGGGGTTTTCATAAATCTTTGATTTATACCACCAACATGCTCATGCTAATATTATTCTAACTTTACTTGTCAACACGATATTAGCATGACCCTCATAGGTGGTAGGACCAAGCTCAATGCATGTGCTCCGGAGGAGCCATCGGTAACATCACTTCAATGATTTACCGGCACTTATGATCATATGCAACGGAAATATTTTCTACACTAGCATGCAATATAACATATGCTCATTCATGGTCAAAGGGCTGCTTGCCTTTCTCACATAAGTCCTCAGGGTCTTCGAGGTCTTCCGCTCCAACTCCAAGTACTACGTCTAGCCGTCAACTATCGTCGGAAACAACCACGGTAAGCCACACAGCAGGCAGAAATAAAAGTGCTACATAAAATAGAAGTTATATTTTTCTTGGACCTTTCTGGTCATAAGAAAAATACCTGAAGTTTAACATAGGAGGTTTGGATCATCAGGGATTTCTAAATGGAGGAAAAGAGGAGTAGGGGATTCATTATGAAGCCCACAGAAAATCCTATGATAGAAATGAGTGGAGGCACTCATTTATCAGAGAACAATTTTAGAAATATTTAGGAAGTTGTTTCACTGGATTTGGAGTTGAAATGTATATTCTATGGATTATCTAATACTAGACAAATAGCAATAGGAAGCTATTTAGTTAATGCAACAGAATGAAGCCTGATAAAAATGTTGACCAAGGTTTCAAAAATACGTCATGATATTAGATGGCTCTAGAAATTGGATTCACTCCATTTGTAGTTGATTTGAATCCTATAGGATTTTTGAAAGGGGAGCTAGAAGCATTAAAATCAACATTTGAAATATAATGCAATAGAAAGGTTGCTTCGAAAAATGTGCAAGGCACATATTTGGATAGGCCTGAATTTTAGGAACCTACAGGAGTTTGAATCAAACAAATTGGAGTTAAAATGAAATTTATATGGATTTCTGAAGTTACGCAAAATAGGAAAATGAGAAAAAGGAGCTCAACCTCGGGGGTTATCTTGCGCCCAGGGCGTTAGATAAGTCTTCGGGCCGGCCCACTCGCTCGGTTGGCCAGCCGTGGCCACGCAGGAGGCGCCTGGCGCGAAGTGCGCCTTCCGCACGAGGAGACGACCTCCACTGAGGGTCACGACCACTTAACGGGCGGGGCCACCCGCCAGCTCCTTTGGCCGATGATAGGCGGGGCCCGCCTACCGGTAGCCCGTCTTCAACCTCCCGCTGTGTAGCGGCACAGGGGCTCGTAGAGGCTTGCCGGCACCTCAGGGCTCCGTTCCGACGGCCCGGCCACCGGGGCGCTCATGGGGAGGAGTCGCGCCCTCTTGGGTGCTTTACCCCCGCCGGAGGACAAGAGGCTAGGCGCTGCTCCGGCCGTAGCAGATGTAGCGAAGGCGACTGAGGGAACGACACCACTGGCCACCTAGAGGAGGAAGGTGGAAGCGGGGAGACGAGGGGAGACGAGGGGAACACCCAGCGCTGCAGAACGGAGGGGAGCGGCTCGGGATACGCGGTGCGCTCACGACCATGGCTGCGGCCACACCGGCGGTTGGGGAGGACAGGGGCTCGAGAGGAGCGGATGGTTGGTTCAGAGGCTAGCTTAGGATGAAAGGGAGTGGATCAGGGGTCAGGGCGCCACGGGAGGGCCATATGGAGAGGGAGAGACGCGAAGGTTCATGGATGCACCCTGGTGCTGTCTGGGCACGGCGGCCATGCGTGCCTCAGCCACCTTGGAGTCTTGCCAGTTTTGGGGAGGGGTTGGACTAGTCAAGGGGAATCCCGTGGCGTGCTGAGACAAGTTGTGGTCGCCTGAATAGAGCTACACGAAGGAGACAAGGTGAAGAGCACCGTTTTTGCACTCTAGGGAGGTGGTCACCACCCCACTTTATGTCCTGGGCCACACCTTGGCCAGGCTAAGACATGCAAGGCATGCATGCCACAGTGCACTGGTAGAGTTCGGGCAGATATGTAGCTGGTTTGAATTGGTTTTGAGTGAGGTTAATATTCCAACAGGAAACTAAGGGCTAGTAAAAGTGGTTTTCACAGGAAGGGAATGGAGGTGAAACCTTGTCTACCATTCTTATACATTGAAGGAATACAACAATGCCAAGTTTGAGATCAGGCAGAGGTGTGTAGCTAGCACTTGATGTACAAGGCTACATTTCTTCCATAAATCAACTTGTACATGTGTTGCTCATTTTTCCTAGATGAGCATGCCATCTATTTGTTGGGAATAATGCCTTGGGATGCTAGGTGTCCTTTGGCAGGAGATGGGGGCTTTGGCTTAAGCAGAAGTGGGGCAAGAGGGATAAAGATGTTGTTTCCAAGTGTAAAATGAGGAATAGCTACATGGAGCCTCTCTCCAATAATTGACCAGTGGCCATGGAACTGTTACTGGAGGTAAAATGTAACTATATGAACCTGATGTAGAAAATTGAGCTCAAGGGTTAAAGTGGAAGGGGCCAAAGTAGCCAATCAAGTGAATACACACAAGATGTTTGATGAATGGCAGAGCAACCAGATGGACTCCAATGGATATGAAACTTAACAGGATCAAATTATAGATAAAAATAAGCTTGGACACCAAATTTGGGATTTGGTGGACAAGGTTTCCAATGCAGACTTGAAAAACCCATCACATGGGCAGAAATGGCTTTCTGCGTACAAAACTATTCAAATCAATTCCCACAAATCCAATATTTCGTGTGGGGGCATTATTTGAGCATTAAGGCATGCCCAAAAAGTTTGGGTCTAACGGAAAAACTTTATAATGTAAAGTCTCTCAAAGTTAGAAATCAGAAGAGAGGGTTTTGAGTGGATTGGGACAAGTTCTTCTGTTATCCTTGATGCACCACTTGGTGTGGATGCATTATTGGAGTATTAGAACATGTTCACCAAATTTGGGCACAATTGGAGACACTTGACAATGAAGAGTTGCTCAAATTTCTTGACTTTTGAATTGTTTTCAAAATGGATTTTTAAATTTGGCTTCGTTAAAAAGATTTGAAGTTCTTTGAAAACCTGTTTAAGAAAATCTTTGGAGCTTCTTTTGTCATACATGTATGGTTTGAAAAGGATTCTTTTAGCCTCTTCTCAAAAATGGATTGGTTTGGGAGATTATTTTTTTCTTTTGGAGAACCTTGGAACTAAATTTCCATAGGTTCACTTGTCAATCTTCTTCAAGATTTATTTTTTATTCTTTCATTTTGATTTAGACCCTTTGGCACTTCTCTAACATCTAGGTCTTCATTTTCATTCTTTTCCCAAATTTTAGAAGGGTTTAACCACCTTTCATATTTTATTTCAAATAAAAGCATTTTTCGTAATCATTTTTGACCCCAGCAAATTTACAAAGGAACTCAACGATTCCTTTGGAATTTGAGACCCAAACTCTTACCCTTAGAAGGCCTTAGTACCCACAACCCATTTCACCAAAAACCTTTGTCACACCCTGTGTTTAGCTTTCCTCACTAATTAACTTATTTCAAAAATTAGGACCAATTTAAAATGTTTGTGAATGCTTGTGATGCTTGAAGTAACTATTGTTTGCTTGCTTGCTGGTATGTTGTGTTGATTCTTGCTATTCTCGATACTCACCTCCATATCCCAAAACTACTGCCTAATGATCATGCCATGTGTTTTAGACCAAAACTATTTTTACCAAATATTATTTTTACCAAAAAGCATTTCTTTGAATTAAGCTTTCAAAACCCCTAAGATGGGATTTGTACTACAAGTCCTCAAATTCGGGAATTTTTTTTGCATCAATTGTTTTATTTAAAACCTATTATCAAAATGTCTTCCAAAAACCACAATATTATTATTTTAAAAGTTATTCTATTATTTTACTTATATGCCTTTCTGTGAGGCCATAAATGGTCTCTTATGAAGAAAAGTTATTTTTATAGCTTTCAAAATATTTGAGAAAACTTAGGGAAACTCGGTGAGCATATACAGTCCATATATATGAGTTTCAACACATAGTCATGTTCAAAATATTGGGCAAACCTCTTCAAAACCATTGCTGCCTATTTCAAGCTTTTGAAATATTTCTATAAGACATATTCTCAATAAATTCCAGTAAAATTCCAGCATGTCCCCTATGATATGTTTGATGACCTTGTCCAGTTTCATCTAAATCCAAGTTGATTTGACTCCCCTAATTATTCTAAACCCCTATGTGTCCAGATCCAAATTTGAGCAACTCTTAATTGTCAAGTGTCTCCAATTGTGCCCAAATTTGGTGAACATGTTCTGATACTCCAATAATGCATCCACACCAAGTGGTGCATCAAGGATGATAGAAGAACTTGTCCCAAGCCCCTCAAAACCCTCTCTGCTGATTTCTGACTTTGGGAAACTTTACATTATAAAATTTCTCCATTTTTGGGCATGCCTTAATGCTCAAATATGCCCCCACACCAAATATTGGATTTGTGTGAATTGATTTGAATAGTTTTGTAAGTAGAAAGCCATTTCTGCCCATGTCATGGGTTTTTCAAGTCTGCATTCGAAACCTTGTCCACCAAATCCCAAATTTGGTGTCCAAGCTTATTTTTATCTATTATTTGATCCTGTTAAGTTTCATATCCATTGGAGTCCATCTGGTTGCTCTGCCACTCATCAAACACCTTGTGTGCATTCACTTTATTGGCTACTTTGGCACCTTCCACTTTATGGAAGAAATGTAGCCTTGTACAACAAGTGCTAGCTACACACCTCTGCGTGATCTTAAACTTGGCATTGTTGTACTCCTTCCATGTATAAGACTGGTAGACAAGGTTTCACCTCCATTCCCTTCCTGTGAAAACCACTTTTACCAGCCCTTAGTTTCCTGCTGGAATGTTAAACTCAGTCAAAACCAATTCATACCAGCTTCATATCTGCCCAAACTCTACCAGTGTACTGTGGCATGCATGCCTTGCATGTCTGACACCTTGGCCTGGCCAAGGGGTAGCCCAGGACATCAAGTGGGGTGGTGACCACCTCCCTGGAGTGCAGAAACGGTGCTCTGCACCTAGTCTCCTTCCTGCAGCTCGATTCAGGTGACCACAACTTGTCTCAACATGCCACGGGATTCCCCTTGACCAGTCCAACCCCTCCCCAACGCTGGCAAGACTCCAAGGTGGCTGAGGCACGCGTGGCCGCCATGCCTAGAGAGCAAACGACGGTCTGCAATCATATTCTTTTCTTACGTGCTACAACCGCGACATCTGTAGGGCTACAAACGACGACGAGTGAAGTTGCGTGGTCACCACGGTCACCATCGAGTTTTGCTACAACGGGCGTCCAAATTTGCTACAATTATGCACTAAAAAAGCTGCATCCAGATTTGGTTGCAATCCGAGTTCGTCGGATTTTTTCGCCATAAATGGTGTTGAATTTTACTACAACCGGTATTATTTTTTGCTACAAACGTTCACTAAAAAACTGCATCCACTTTCGTTAGAGTTGCAACCCGAGTTCATAATAATTTTTTGCTACAACCCACATTTTGTTTTGCTACCACGCATCATCAGCGTCGTTTTTTGTTATAAGCACATTGATATTTTTGCTACAACCATGTTTTTGCTGCATGTGAGGCTGAAATTTACTACATCGCTACTTGTTTTTACTACCATCGATGATTTTTGCTGCATGGTTCGATCTGACGGTCAAACAGGAATCGATCGAGTGGCTCGCGCGCAACCGGCTGAAAATTTTGGTCGGCGCGCCGACGCAGATCAGTGCCCTTTATTTTATCATCCCCGTAAGTATGACGGATGGAACACATCACCCTTATTGACCTTTCCACATTGACTCGGCTGACCGTCCCCTAAACCACACGTCAATGACATTAGCTAGTCCATCTGGTATGTATTTGGGTTGTTGTTTTTTCCCAAATTTAAAACTACAGAGTTTAATAAAATAGTTTAGAGTTTTGCAAAATTCATATAAACTCAGCGATGCATCTAACGAGGAGATTCTATATATGAATTTTGATCAATTTTACCTTACTTTCACGATATCCAACTTTCATATATGATAAAAAAAATGTTTAAAATTGTTGTTTTCATTAAGTTACTGAAACGACATGGTAATTTTTTATTTTAGAAATAAATAACCATCACTCCAATTAAAATGAATTATATTGTCGGGACCCCGATCCTGAGTCATAAGAACCTAGCCTGTAACACATCACATCACTTTGCGGCCTCACGCACGATAAACTCCACGGCTGCCACCTTATCCTGGCCGGGACCGTTTGCGTCTTTTGGCTCACGTGTATGAATATGTTGCTAGCGTTCAAAGGACAAAGAACCCGGGTCGACATGACTAGTTATAAACCCAAGCAGTACATCCGTACAGGGACATGCATACATAACCCAGCAAGGCAGGTGTCGATCAACAACGTGTGTAGACGAGTCATACCAAGCTACAAGGACTCCATTACACCGCATGACATTTCCCCGAGGGAACACACACATCAGCAAAGAAGGATACACGCCGGTCAATCAATGTGTCCAGAGCAGTAGCAAGCTACCAAGGTTCGATAGAAGCACAAAGAGGCATTTCCCTGTAAAGAGTACTACTAAAGGCACACAACTAGGTGTCGAATCCCACACATATAATGCATTTCATAACATACACACAATATGCACGATATGTGTAGATACAACATGGCATCACAACATAACTCTATGACTCAAGCTTTTATTAAGGACTCATAAGAGTCAACATAGTGTGTTATTACTAAACAGGGGTCCCGTGACCCGACACTCAAGTCATGCAAACAACAAGCGGAAGCAAATCATGTATGGGTACAGACATCTACTAAAAGTGGCTGGAAGAGCCTGGAAAGCTACTACCACCCTACCAAAGGAGCCAGACCTCTGTCTGGGATTCCCAAGCTATTCCGGTCAACATCGAACACATCACGTAGAACCTTTTAATGAGTCTAAGTCTTCTCTGCAAAAACATAAATAAAGCAACCTTGAGTACAAAGGTACTCAGCAAGTCTTACATCACAACTATCTACATATGCATCATGTTTCAATGAAAGGATTGTAGGGTTTGATTGCAGCAAGCCAACTTTGACTCTTGGCTAACATGTACTACGACTACAAGTTCTTTCTTTGAGGTGGGATAGCGCACACGAGTCCACATATTCAGCAATTCAATACACCACTATGGATCCACTCTCGTCTCCCTACGAGAAGGCCTTCCATAGCACTCACACTTATCTTGCATGTTTTAGAGTATCCCTTTAAATATTATATGTACCACGTAATGTTTCCAAGTAGTCCATATCTGAGGGCGCGGCTATTCGAACAGATTAAATCACCCTGCAGGGGTATACTTCTTCACACATGCTCTCACGACTTAGCACCATATGCACGTCATGCATCTCGGCAACCTTCAAGCGGAAGCACTATTGTGGGTGTCGGCCACGACCGTTAACCACACAAGACCCTAGTCCAGGTTTATCGCCTATTTGAGACTGAACCCGCAAGGAAGTCCGGCCGAGGTTTCCTCCACGGCCCCAAACGATGTGCGCAGGGTTCCCAAGCCCACCATCCGGGTGCCACTTCGTACACCGTGGCACTATGTATCTACCGCAGAGAAGCCTACCCCGTCGAACAGAGCTAAACACGGCCGCCAACACTTTTCCTACAAACACCAGAAACTAATTGCAACTCCTGGACAGGGATCTAGGCAATTAATAAGCCGAGCGGGGTCATATTTCAGGGCCCAGTGCATGGTAGTATCTTGTGTTGCATAACATACACAGAACTCAATTCTTAAGGACGGTCGCAATGAGACAACCCACCATGTACTCCTACACGGCCTCTCATCGCTACCTTTACCAAATCGGATTCACACTTTTACTCTCACATTGTAGAACCTGATCACAACCATTCCGATTCATCATCCAGATGGATCAGACCCGACACGACTCTAAGCATAGTAGGCATTCTGAACAAGCATGGATGGGTAAGCAAAACAAGGCTCAAGTAGTTGCTACTCATGCTAAGTGGTTTCAACTATTTACAGTGACAAAATCAGGTCATGCAAAGGAATGGGTTCAACTACCGATAACATGTACAGTTGAATCGTGTTTGTCCTAATGCAGTAAAAGAGAGCAGGAGCGAGAGAGTGGGTTTATATCAATATGCTCAAGGAGGGTTTGCTTGCCTGACACGTCTGAAGATAGCAATGAGTCTTCATCAATGTCAATGATCACATCGTCTACCGGGAGGGAACAACACAGGCAAACAAGAAAGGAACAACAATCACTTCACGGAAATGCAACACTATGATGCATGCTCAAGACATGAAATGAAAGGTGGCAGGGCTAATGTGGCTATCATTTCTTAAGTTGAAGTTGGTTTGAATTAGGATTCAAACATCACTTCAAGCCGGTTATTTTTCCAAGTACCCTTATAATTGATTCGACCTGATGCTCATAACAAATTGTTCCACCATGTATGGAGTTATTATTTTGAGGTACTGAATTGCATTGACCAATGTTTGATCATAGTAATTGAAGTGGAATTCAAATAAGTATCAATTTCCATCTCCAAACTAAATATGAAATTTATCCTATTCACCATTTTGCCTATTTGGTGATGTTAACTTTCTCAAACATGCATGAAAATTCCATAATCAAATTCTTTGGATTTTTCTGATCCTTTTTCATATATAAATTATTTACATCCGAGTTATATTTTAATTTCTATGATTTTTACAAGTTTTGCTATTCTTCTGGAATTAATTAAAATCAGAAAAAACTATTACTGTGTCAGGCTGATGTCATCCCTGCGTCAGTAGGTCAACCAACCGATCCAGGTCAAACCCTGACCAGTGGGGCCCACTGGTGAGTGACCCAGAGGCTAACCCCGCGCTGACCAGCCCCTAATTGGGTTTGACTAGGTGTGGGGCCCTCTGGCAGTGGCTCTATGGCCTGATTAGTGGCATGTTAAGGTGACCATGTCGGCCCCCACCGGAGGGTGGTCGCCAGCGACCATAGCCGCGGTGGAGAGCTCGCCGGAGACAACCTAAACAGCGCTACAGGGCACCAAATCGGGCGCGGTTTGCGGCTACGCGAAGCTGGCGAAGCGGCTCATCTTCCAGGGGTAGCAGGAGGGACTAAAGGTCGCCGGAGAGGCGCCGGCGACGAACGCGCGCGGTGGCCGAAAGTGGAGCTCGTCGGGGAGATGCTCTAGAGGGCGATTTCGAGCGGGAGAAAGAGGGGAAATAATTGGAGGCTCACAGGGGTTCCATTCCTGGCATCGGCGAGGTTGGAGGGGCTATCTGGCAGCGGATCGACGGCGGCGGATCTCGGTGACCGGAGATGGAAACGACGACGACGGCGACGCTTCAGGAGGCTGCAACTTGATTACACCAGTGTGGAGGAGCTACTCGTCGTGGCGGAGAGACTAGACTGCTCGGCGAGCCTTCGCTGTCGCCGGAAAGGCGCCGGTGAGCTCAAGCAGAGCTCGGCCATGGCGGGAGGAAGAAGAGCAGAGGAGGAGAAGGAGGAATGGATGAGGCAGAGGGGTTCGAGGGAGGAGGAAAAGCAAGGCACGTGGGTGAGGCATCGCGCTGGCTAGGAGGGACAGGCAGGCAGGGAGGAGGTGGCGCCCCTGGCCTCGGCGTCGTGCTCATCTTCTCCCCTGCCTTCTAGCAGGAGGAGGGAGAAGACACGGGACCCCCGTGGTGGGCTGGGCGTGGAGGTAAGCGACAGATAGTCTCTCTCTCCTCTTCTTTTCTATTTCCTTTTTTATTTCTTCTCTTCCTTCTGTTTTGTTATTTCTAAGATTTGTTTTATTTGTTTTGGCTCCAACTAATTCAAAGAAAATAGCTAAACAACTCTAGGTGTTATTTGGAATATTTCCAACCCCATGTGAAGTTTTCAACATTTTATAAAACTAGGAAGTATTTGAAATCAATTAATTAATTGATTTCAGTGGTTTTTGAGTTTAAAATAAAATGCCAAATATATTCTGAAAATATATATCACCCCGGATATTTTCTTTCCAACATTTATAAAAAATGATGGACTTTTATGGAGGCCATTTTAGGTTTATTGATTTGTCACAACTTTGGATTGTTTTTTAATATAGACTATGTTGGGGTCTTGCTTTGATTTCACTTCTTTCTTGGGTTCAATTCATTTTCATATAATGCAAAGAAAGAAATACATGAGATCAAACTTGCTAAGCTCTACTAGGGATTTCAGGGATGTGACAACTCACCCCCACTAAACAAGAATCTCGTCCCGAGATTCAAGCGTAGTCGGGAAGAGGGAGAGGGGACACTACACTATCACAATCTTCACGATCCATTTGCTCCTCTCGGGGATATTGAGTCATCGCATCATGTTGATCTTGACATCTTTGTCTTTGAGGTCTTCATCTAGCTCGACGACAAAAGAATGGGAAGACTCTACAAGATTTGATCTCCTCATAGATCGAGCAACTCAAGATCAACTCATAGAATGAGACATAGGAATGTCCCTTGAGCTGAGACACAACACCAAAGCACGGATGAGAAAATGAGACATATGACAAAGTTTCAATTGGTAGCCAACAAATCCAGGCTTAAAACAGATGGTGGCGAGGTTTCAAAGTAGCGAGGATTAAGTTGCCCTTCATACCACAACGGGGCACCTTAGAAGATGACTCATAGAGGTATTCCTTTAAGTGGCAAAAAGAATTACTTTTGATCCAAATATCATTGCAACTCTTCAAACAAAAGTAAGGAAATTCACAAATGATTGTTTGAAGGAATTTGAAAGAATGGCATACTCAGGTTGGAAAGAAACTAGGGTTACAGAACAACTCGGCGAACGGAAGGCACATTCCAAGTATTACCGAGGATATAACCTAGTGTCTGAGTGTGCTCCCAAGAACTTGAGCATTTCCATATTCATCAAAGTTTACCAACATCCATGCCAAGGATCCTGGTGACACAACATACTACCATGATGAACAGTGATGGAGGATGCAGATGAAAAGAAAGACAACACTTCCTCAGATTTCACCTTAGCTGTGCCACGGGAACGAAATTTGGTTGATCGACCGAGAGACATTTAGCACTCCGCTTCTAATGTTCTCCTTGATGTACTAGCACAACCCAATTATAGGTCATGCTTTGTATCTAGCACATCAAATATAGGTCGGACTTCGGGCTCAAAGGGGATCCATGAGGAACAACATCCAAAATAGGTCATACCAAAAACCTCACGGAAGATGGCTAAGGTTGCTGATGCAAGATATTATAATATCAAGTCTTCCGGCTAGGTGTGTTAGCCATTTCACCACTTTACCGGGTTACATAGAGACCAATATTATAATTCTTGGGAAAGTTCCAACCATTATAACTGCCTGAGATTCAGCTCCGGTTGGTGACACGATGCTTCAGACTCAGCATGTGTGAAAAGAAAGTTTGCAACACAAATCGACGAAATAACGTTGCGAGATTCTCATGAAATGAACTACGGAAGACAATTCCAAAACATGAGCTGGATTGCAAGACCCACGTGAACACACTGCCCAAGACAACTGTGAACACATATAAATCTTACAACAAAACACTAATGAGTTCTGATTTGGGAACCATCATTGCGGATATCGAAGCCATGTGCAACTCCGTCCGGGCCCTTCGGGAATGACACCTAACTTCTTTTCCTTGAACAAATCAATCAGTGGCTTGGTGTGGTAGGAGATACATATGGAGTGAAGATGATCAGTCTATCAAACCATAGAATACTTCGCACTTGCATGGTTGACTTGGAATGATTCCGAAGAAACAAATTAACTTTTCTCGAATTCACGGCGACAACTTGCATCAGGTGCACATGAATTAGAGGAAGTCACTTCTTACACCTAACATATACCTCATGAATAGACATGAAGACAATGTCTTAAAAGTTTCCAGCACTAGCTTAATGTCCAACATAGATCATGGAACAAGTTAGAATGTTGCCGATGGGCTCAACAACAATTCATCAAGATACCCATATAAATGGATTTCCACAACTATGTGATCAAGATAATAGCATTGGTCAGATCAAAGAATATAATGGTGTATGCTCAGAGAAATCCATGAGTAAGACACTGCTACAAAAATCTTTAGTTCTAAGTTTGATTTGACAATAGGCCATTCTCAAATCAAAATTGGACAAGATAATATATGCAACAATTGATCACACGAATCAGCCGATGACAATAACATCTTCTTCAGACTCACAAAACAGGAAAAATATCCTTTTTAAATGAACTAAGTTTAGGCGAAGCTTTTATCTTCCAACTCTCCAAGTTGTTGTTTAGCTTAACCAACTAGCTCGGGGTATCCAACACGGATTCTTGGAGAAGATGGCTTATAGAGAAACCAACTTGATCACGAGCTCTATCATAACAGTCAGGAAACAACCTCGTAATACTTCCGAGAAGATATTCGGAAAATCACGAACCACCGATATGTTATTAAGCTCGGGAACAATCTCGCTTTTTAGGGCAAGTTGTTGTGATCAATAGAGCGAGGGATTGACACAATCCTAATTCATTGATCGAAAGTGCACCATGAAACATGGACTAGGTAGCACACTAAATCTTAGGATGACGATTCAATCACCATCACCATAAGAGTGAAATTATTGTCCATTAACTACTAAACAATGGCATTGCTAGGAGTATTGATTTCACACATCATGGTTCACTTGTCGATATTCTGGTTACAACCAACACGAAAAATGAGGGATGAACAATGATAGCGAGAAGTATCGCTACATCAAGAGCTCATAAGAGATAGTGCAATTCTCACGACATTCTTGACAACAAGAGGGTACTACTCCAAGATAGAACCGAACAAAAGCTGGGTTAGCATTTTGATCTGCGGAATGCAACTACTTTGACCCAATCCAAGAAATGGATGTGGTATTGGAGTTTGCTTCTCCCAGTCATTCGAGAATAGAACAACTTGACATACCACAAAATGGAAGACATCGATGACATGAATGCACAACTACTCTTGACTATCCTTTTAATGATGAAGGTTAAAATACAACTAGATAGGGCCAGCTCAAGAGCACATGATTTCTTAAGTTATGGATGCATGGATTAGAATGTCGAACGAGTTCTTCATAATTCTTCCAGATAACCCATGCAGAAGGGCAGGGTAGGCAGAATCACAATATGGAGTAGAGAACTCATCACGAGCACTCTTGTTATGATCTTTAATTCACGAAGAACTTCTGCCAAAGATGATTCATGGTGTTGGAAGAATGATATACCATGAACCTTGGGAGCTACAACAAGGTTACTAATCATTCTAAAGGAACTAGCAACACTATCAACATAGATGAGAAGAATGATCCTTGGGTTCAATGACCCAGAAATAGAATACCTAAAAACTAAATAACATCACGAGATGTTTTTGAAAATGATGGCCAGAACTATCACATTGGAAGACATAGCACACATCTAGACTATTGGGTAGTTTTCGGAGTAACATGTTTCCCTAATACTTCAACAAAACATCGAGGTAATAGAGTACCTCAATACAGTGATTAGTGTGCTTTGTCTGGCCAAAAGACATTAGAAATAAGAGGAAGGAAGTTGCAATTGCAATAGATTATTTGGGAACTTTAGAAAACTCGGACAGCATAACGGCTGTACGGGCATGAAATATGAGGCAACCTGCAAGAAAACTAACAACATAACAATTGAATTCTTATGGAGACACTGGTCCTTGAAGATAACAACTTTCCTATAGGTCTACAACATAGTAACTCGTCATCCTAATGAATAGATGAGAAAGCCTAATTCTTGAACCCCGTAGAATAAAGAAGAGGGTGACTCGGAGTAAGAATGACAAAAGGAAAGGAGTAAAAGAGCCTTACGTTCCCTTCCACAAACAATTCCCTTACATAACTAAATAGTTGCTAGACTCAACATCGACCAGTTTAGCTTGGTTATCCTACAGGCAGTCAAGCTCTGATACCAAAGCTGTCGGGACCCCGATCCTGAGTCATAAGAACCTAGCCTGTAACACATCACATCACTCTCCGGCCTCATGCACGGTAAACTCCACGGCTGCCACCTTAGCCTGGCCGGGACCGTTTGCGTCTTTTGGCTCACGTATATGAATATGTTGCTAGCGTTCAAACGACAAAGAACCCGGGTCGACATGACTAGTTATAAACCCAAGCGGTACATCCGTACAGGGACAGGCATACATAACCCAGCAAGGCAGGTGTCGATCAACAACGTGTGTAGACGAGTCGTAGCAAGCTACAAGGACTCAATTACACCGCGTGACATTTCCCCGAGGGGACAGACACAGCAGCAAAGAAGGATACATGTCGGTCAATCAATGTGTTCAGAGCAGTAGTAAGCTACCAAGGCTAGATACAAGCACAAAGAGGCATTTCCCTATAAAGAGTACTACAAAAGGCACACAACTAGGTGTCGAATCCCACACATATAATGCATTTCATAACATACACACAATATGCACGGTCTGTGTAGATACAACATGGCATCACAACATAACTCTATGACTCAAGATTTTATTAAGGACTCATAAGAGTCAACATAGTGTGTTATTACAAAACAGGGGTCCCGTGACCCGACACTCAAGTCATACAAACAACAAGCGCAAGAAAATCATGTCTGGGTACAGACATCTACTAAAAGTGACTAGAAGAGCCTGGAAAGCTACTACGACCCTACCAAAGGAGCCAAACCTCTCTCTGGGATTCCCAAGCTATTCCGGTCAACATCGAACACATCACGTAGAACCTTTTAATGAGTCTAAGTCTTCTCTGCAAAAACATAAATAAAGCAACCGTGAGTACAAAGGTACTCAGCAAGTCTTACATCAGAACTATCTACATATGCATCATGTTTCAATGAAAGGATTGTGGGGTTTGATTTCAGCAAGCCAGCTTTGACTCTTGGCTAACCTATACTACGACTACATGTTCTTTCTTTGAGGTGGGATAGCGCACACGAGTCCACATATTCACCAATTCAATACACCACTATGGATCCACTCTCGTCTCCCTACGAGAAGGCCTTCCATAGCACTCACACTTATCTTGCATGTTTTAGAGTATCCGTTTAAATTGTCTATGTACCACGTAATGTTTCCAAGTAGTCCATATCCGAGGACGGGCTATTCAAACAAATTAAATCACCCTGCAGGGGTATACTTCTTCACACATGCTCTCACCACTTAGCACCATATGCACGTCATGCATCTCGGGAACCTTCAAGCGGAAGCACTGGCGTGGGTGTGGTCCACGACCGTTAACCACACAAGACCCTAGTCCAGGTTTATCGCCTATTTGAGACTGAACCCGCAAGGAAGTCCGGTCGAGGTTTCCTCCACGGCCCCAAACGATGTGCGCAGGGTTCCCAATCCCACCATCGGGGTGCCACTTGGTACACCGTGCCACTGTGTATCTACCGTAGAGAAGCCTACCCCGTCGGGCAGAGCTAAACACGGCCGCCAACACTTTTCCTACAAACACCAGAAACTAATTGCAACTCCTGGACAGGGATCTAGGCAATTAATAAGCCGAGCGGGGTCATATTTCAGGGCCCAACGCATGGTAGTATCTTGTCTTGGATAACATACACAGAACTCAGTTCTTAAGGACGGTCCCAATGAGACAACCCAGCATGTACTCCTACATGGCCTCTCATCGCTACCTTTACCAAATCGGATTCACACTTTTACCCTCACACTATAGAACATGATCACAACCATTCCGATTCATCATCCAGATGGATCAGACCCGGCACGACTCTAAGCATAGCAGGCATTGTAAACAAGCATGGATGAGTAAGCACAACAAGGCTCAAGCAGTTGCTACTCATGCTAAGTGGTTTCAACTATTTACTGTGACAAAATCAGGTCATGCAAAGGAATGGGTTCAACTACCGATAACATGTACAGTTGAATCGTGGTTATCCTAATGCAGTAAAAGAGAGAAGGAGCGATAGAGTGGGTTTATATCAATATGCTCAAGGGGGGTTTGCTTGCCTGACACGTCTGAAGATAGCAATGAGTCTTCATCAATGTCACGATCACATCGTCGGAAACATCGTCTACCGGGAGGGAACAACACCGGCAAACAAGAAAGGAACAACAATCACTTCACGGAAATGCAACACTATGATGCATGCTCAAGACATGAAATGAAAGGTGGCAGGGCTAATGTGGCTATCATTTCTTAAGTTGAAGTTGGTTTGAATTAGGATTCAAACATCACTTCAAGCCGGTTATTTTTCCAAGTACCCTTATAATTGATTCGACCTGATGCTCATAACAAATTGTTCCAACATGTATGGAGTTATTATTTTGAGGTACTGATTTGCATTGACCAATGTTTGATCATAGTAATTGAAGTGGAATTCAAATAAGTATCAATTTACATCTCCAAACTAAATATGAAATTTATCCTATTTACCATTTCGCCTATTCTGTGATGTTAACTTTCTCAAACATGCATGAAAATGCCATAATCAGATTCTTTGGATTTTTTTGATACTTTTTCAAATATAAATTATGTCCATTCGAGTTATATTTTAATTTCTATGATTTTTACAAGTTTTTCTATTATTCTGGAATTAATTAACATCAGAAAAAGCTATTACTGCGTCACGCTGATGTCATCCCTGCGTCAGTAGGTCAACCAACCGGTCCAGGTCAAACCCTGACCAGTGGGGCCCACTGGTCAGTGACCCAGAGGCTAACCCCGCGCTGATCAGCCCCTAATTGGGGTTTGACCAGGCGTGGGGCCGTCTGGCAGTGGCTCTAAGGCTTGATTAGTAGCGGGTTAAGGTGACCACGTCGGCCCCCACCGGAGGTGGTCGCTGGCGACCATAGCCGCGGCGGAGGGCTCGCCGGAGAAGACCTATACGGCGCTACAGGGCACCAAATCGGGCGTGGTTTGCGGCTACACGAAGCTGGCGAAGCGGCTCATCTTCCAGGGGTAGCAGGAGGGACTAAAGGTGGCCGGAGAGGCGCCGGCAACAAACGCGCGTGGTGGCCGAAAGTGGAGCTCGTCGGGGAGATGCTCTGGAGGGCGATTTCGAGCGAGAGAAAGAGGGGAAAGCATCGGAGGCTCACAGGGGTTCCTTTCCTGGCATCGGCGAGGTTGGAGGGGCTCTCTGGCAGCGGATCGACGGCGGCGTATCTCGGTGACCGGAGATGGAAACGACGACGGCGATGACGCTTCAGGAGGCTCTCACTTGATTCCTTCGGCGTGGAGGAGCTACTCGTCGTGGCGGAGAGAACGGACTGCTCGGGGAGCCTTCGCTGCGGCCGGAAAGGCGCCGGTGAGCTCAAGCAGAGCTCGGCCATGGCGGGAGGAAGAAGAGCAGAGGAGGAGAAGGAGGAATGGATGAGGGAGAGGGGTTCGAGGGAGGAGGAAAAGCAAGGCACGGGGGTGAGGCATCGCGCTGGCTAGGAGGGACAGGCAGGCAAGGAGGAGGTGGCGCCCCTGGCCTCGGCGTCGTGCTCATCTTCTCCCGTGCCTTCTCGCAGGAGGAGGGAGACGACAAGGGACCCCCCTCGTGGGCTGGGCCTGGAGGTAAGCGACAGATAGTCTCTCTCTCTCCTGTTCTTTTCTATTTCCTTTTTTATTTCTTCTCTTCTTTCTGTTTTGTTATTGCTAACATTTGTTTTATTTGTTTTGGCTCCAACTAATTCAAAGAAAATAGCTAAACAACTCTCGGTTGTTATTTGGAATATTTCCAACCCCATGTGAAGTTTTCAACATTTTATAAAACTAGGAAGTATTTGAAATCAATAAATTAATTGATTTCAGTGGCTTTTGAGTTTAAAATAAAATGCCAAAAGTATTTTGAAAATATATATCACCCCTGATATATTCTTTCCAACATTTATCAAAAATGATGGACTTTTATGGAGGCCATTTTGGGTTTATTGATTTGTCACAACTTTGGATTGTTTTTTAATATAGACTATGTTGGGGTTTTGCTTTGATTTCACTTCTTTCTTGGGTTCAATTCATTTTCTTAGAATGCAAAAAAGAAAAACATGAGCTCAAACTTGCTAAGCTCTACTAGGGATTTCAGGGATGTGACATATATATATATATATAACTTTCTTAGAAAAATGTGTACAAAAACATGGTTCACCTTGTTTCCATGTTTAACAACTATAAATGTGTTCAGGGAAGAACATTACCAATTTCAAAAATTATATATGGGGTCATTTCTGAAATGCTATATATTGTTTCCGACCACATTTAAGATGTCTAGATATATAGTTTAATTATGCTTCACCCCTTGCCATGATAAGTAACAGTAAACTTATTGTGTACCTAAATGAGAGAGAACTAAATAATTCGAAATGTGGAGTTTTTTCAGTATGCAACTCTTTGCATATTGAACTTAACTTAATGTGTAGTATTTCTTGTTTTTTCATACCATGTATAATTCAATGGACATGCATCATACTTGGTTTCGCATCATGTCATGAATATGTTGTGATGTTTACCATGTAATTTTGTTTGTTTTTGGATTTGGTTCTGCTCGCTAGAATTCCGAAAGTCTTTCAGAGTGTGAGAATTCATTCGAATACGCCTACTCGTCTACTTCATGGGTTCGATCTTCTTCCAAGCGAGATTCCAGGGAAGACGACCATTACCATCTCGCTAATATCATTGTTATGCTAGTTGTCTTGTTCCTATTGCTATGTCTCGCTACCTACCAATTGTTTGTCTAGCTATGTTATCGCTTGCTCATCCCCTCTTAGAGCGTTGCTAGTTGTAGGTGCAGTTTGTTCCATGTTGGGATATGGATATCTTGGTGTATCATAATATCTTGTTTATTTAATTAATGTGTTTATACATTTGGTAAAGGGTGGAAGGCTCGACCTTTTTCCTGGTGTTTTTTCCGCCCTTGCCACCCTAGTTTATGTTTGCCGGTGTGATGTTCCATATTTATCTCTCCTATCGTGTTTGGGGTTTTTAGGGGTACCACCTTGAATTTTTTTTGGATAAAACTCGTTCGGCAAGGCCTAACATAGGTACTACATTTGTGTAACTAATAAAACTCGCATATGGAATGATCATCCCCGTTGAGTAATTATTTAAAAAATTAGGACAATGCTCCTCATGAATGTTGGTCCAAACTAGAGCCACTTGTCGGGCCACCTCGGGGCAACTTGGGTATTTAATTAGGCCTTCGTACGTATTGTTCATCTGGTAGTGGCTTGAGAATGAGATACGTGCGTCTCCTATCAGGATCTGCATTGCCTAGCGATCTTGCTGGATTTGGGTTAACTTTAACGGATTTCTTGTGCACCGGGATTCCGGGGATACTTCCGGCTATCCCACGGTTGAGGCTTTACACCGTAGCTTGTGGCTAGTTTTTGATGGATGAGTTGGAGCACCCCTATAGGGTTAAATCCTTTGAAAGCCATGCCCGCGGTTAGGTGGCATCTTGGAAGCTTTATAAATACCCGGTTATAGAAAACTTGAAGTAAACTCAATAAAAAATACACCAATTATGTGTGTAACTGTAATCATCTCTTCTGTGAGGTTTAAACCAAGAAGAGAACATGATGGGGTTATGTTTGACTCTTAAACAGGTGTTCAGGATCACTTCTTGATCATTACCAGTTCATATTCGTTATGTGTAGATCACTCTCTTCTTATACGTGTTCTCGTAAGTTAGCCAAATATGAAATGCTTAGTGCTTGCTGCAACCTCGACACTTAACCATTCCTCACACATTAAGCTTTGCTAGTCTTGATACCCTTGGTAATGAGATTGCGCAGTCCCCGTGGCTCACAAATTACGACAACAATAGGTGCACGTACAGGTAATGCGATACATTGATGTGACAGTGATGCTTGTTCTATTTAGAGTTCTTCTTCTTCTTCCTCCTCGTCGATCATATGATGGGTTCCAAGTCAATAGACTGGGATTAACAGGATGGGTGTCATCTCTCTTTTCTTTGTTTTTATACGTATCTGGATCCTGCTCTTTTGTATGATGATTGCTATGCTTGGATGTATTGAGATATTCATGTTGTAATTTGCGGCCAGTGTAAGATGACTCCACACACTCATATCTTCTTTACATGTATTGTTACGACATACTGATACGTCTCCAACGTATCTATAATTTTTTATGGTTTCATGCTATTATCCTGTCAAACTTTGGATGTTTTCTATGCCTTTTATATATTTTTTGGGACTAACCTATTAACTTAGCGCCAAGTGCCAGTTCCTATTTTTTCAGTGTTTTTGACCCTTTTCAGAGGAGGATTTTAAACGGAGTCCAAATGGAATAAAACCTCCAAAAAGATTTTTTCCAAAATAGAAGAAGATCGGGAAGCTTGAGAACCAAGGCAGGGGGCCACCAGGGACCCCACAAGCCCCCTATCCACGGCCAGGGGGGCCGCGCCTCCCAGGCTTGTGGGCTCCCTGTGCCTCCTCTTCCCTAGGTCGTTCGCCTATATATTCCCATAAATTCCAGAAAAATTCAGGAGATCATCGAAAGTACTTTTATACCGCGACAAGCTTCTGTCTCCACAAGATCCCATCCGGGGCACGTTCTGGTGCCCTGCCGGAGGGGGGATTCGGATATGGAGGGCTTCTTCATCAACACCATGACCTTTCTGATGATGCGTGAGTAGTTCACCATAGACCTACGGGTCCATAGCTAGTAGCTAGATGGCTTCTTCTCTCTCTTGGATCTTCAATACAAAGTTCTTCATGATCTTCATGGAGATCTATCCGATGTAATCTTCTTTTGCGGTGTGTTTGTCGGGAGGCGATGAACTGTGGATTTATGATCAGATCATCTACGAATCTTAGTTGAGTTTCTTCTGATCTCTCTTATGCATGATTTCATATCCTTGTAATTCTCTTCGAGTTGTGGGTTTTGTTTGGCCATCTTGATCTATGATTCTTGCGATGGGATAAGTGCTTGGTTTTGGGTTCATACCGTGTGGTGACCTCACCTATTGACAGAAGGGGTAGAGAGGCACGCATCGTGTTGTTTCCATCAAGGGTAAAAAGATGGGGTTTTCATCATTGGTTTGAGTTCATCCCTCTACATCTTGTCATCTTGCTTAAGGAGTTACTCTATTTGTCATCAACTCAATACACTAGATGCATGCTGGATAGCGGTCGATGTGTGGAGTCATAGTAGTAGATGCAGAAAGTATCGGTCTACTTGTCTCGGACGTGATGCATATATGTATGATCATTGCCTTAGATATCGTCATGACTTTGCGCGGTTCCATGAGTTGCTCGACAGTAATTTGTTCACCCATCGTAATATTTGCTATTTTGAGATAAGCCTCTAGTGAACACTATGGCCCCCGGGTCTACTTCACACTATATTTTCAGCCTTACTCTTTTACTTCGTTGCACTTTCCACCTTCATATCTCACTTTGCAATCAATCATGAAGGGATTGACAACCCCTTTATAGCGTTGGGTGCAAACTCTTTTGTGTTTGTGCAGGTACTCTAGACTTGACGAGATTCTCTTACTGGATTGATACCTTGGTTCCCAAACTGAGGGAAATACTTACTGCTCCTGTGCTGCATCACCCTTTCCTCTTCAAGGGAAAAGCCAACGCAAGCAAGTCTCTGTCAACGTGTCAATTTCTGGCGCTCTTGTTTGAGAAGTTGCAGAAGGATTTCTGGCGCCGTTGCCGGGGAGGATCAAGTCAAGAACTCATCCAAGTAAGTGTTGCAAACTCGTCTCTTGCATTTACTTTTTTCCTCTCGTTTCCCTCCCCCACTTCTGAAATACAAAAATTTACAAAAAAATATTTGCCTTTTTCGTTCGCCCTTTTCTCTCGCTCGCTCTTTGTTTGCTTGTGTGCTTGCTTGATTGGTGAAGTCACCATGACTGAAAACACCAAACTTTGTGACTTCTCGAATACTAATAATAATGATTTTATTAGTACTCCGATTGCTCCCGCCACTAGTGCGGAGTCATACGAAATCAATGCCGCTTTGCTGAATCTTCTTATGAAAGAGCAATTATCCGGCCTTCCTAGTGAAGATGCCGCATCCCATCTTAATACCTTCATTGAGCTTTGCGATATGAAAAAGAAGAAAGATGTGGATAATGATGTGATTAAATTGAAGCTTTTTCCTTTCTCCTTGTGGGATCCAGCAAAAACGTGGTTTTCGTCTTTGCCCAAAAATAGTATTGACTCTTGGAATAAGTGCAAAGATGCTTACATATCCAAGTATGTTCCGCCGGCTTAGATTATCTCTCTCCGTAATGATATCATGAATTTTAAGCAACTTTATCATGAACATGTTGCACAATCTTGGGAGAGGATGAAATTGATGATTAGAAATTGTCTCGCTCATGGCTTGAGTCTTTGGATGATTATACAAATCTTCTACGCTGGCTTGAATTTCGCTTCTAGAAACATCTTGGACTCCGCCTCCGGTGGAACATTCATGGAAATCACGTTAGGAGAAGCCACGAAACTCCTAGATAATATCATGACGAACTACTCTCAGTGGCACACGGAAAGGTCACCTACTAGTAAGAAGGTACACGCTATAGAAGAAATTAACTCGTTGAGGGCTAAGATGGATGAGTTAAGGAATTTGGTTGCTAGTAGAAGTGCTCCTTTTGATCCTAATGATATGCCCTTGTCTTCCTTGATTGAGAGTAGCAACGCTAGTTTGGATGTTAATTTTGTTGGGAGGAATAATTTTGGCAACAACAACGCTTTTAGAGGAAACTATGTTCCTAGGCCTTTTCCTAGTAACTCCTCTAATAACTTTGGCAACTCCTACAACAATACTCATGGATATTATAATAGATTACCCTCTCATCTAGAGATTAATATCAAAGAGTTTATCAACTCGCAAAAGATTTTTGATGTGTCCATAGAGGAAAAACTACTCAAAATTGACGATTTGGCTAGGAGCGTTGATAGAATGTCTAGTGACATTGATTTTTCGAAAGTTAGATGTGCTCCTCCCAAGATCGATATGGATGAAACTTTGAAAGCTATGCGTGTTTCCATGAGTGAGAGCAAAGAAAGAACCGCCCAAATTCGTGCTAGACATGAATGGCTTAAAAAAGCATGTTCTCGTGATAAGAATCACGAAGATCTTAAAGTGCTTGGTGTGACTCCCATTGAATCTTTGTTTTCTTGTGTCAAACCTAATGATGATGGGGCTGGATATGAATCCACCTTTGTTGAAAAACGCCCCAATGATTCGAAGTCCATCTATATTGATGCTAAAAGCATTAAAAGTGGAGTGGAAGATATTAAAACTTTGAGTAGTAATGAAATTACTACTTTGGATTTCAAGGAATTCAATTATGATAGCTGCTCCTTGATTGAATGCATTTCCTTGATGCAATCCATGCTAAACTCTCCACACGCTTATAGCCAAAACAAGGCCTTTACCGATCATATCGTCGAAGCTATGATAAAATATCTTGAAGATAAACTTGAATTGGAAGTCTCTATCCCTAGAAAGCTTCATGATGAGTTGGAACCTACTATCAAAATCAAAATCAAAAACTATGAATGCAATACTTTGTGTGATTTGGGTGCTAGTGTTTCCGCGATTCCAAAGTCTTTATGTGATGTTCTAGGTTTTAATGAGATTGAGGAGCGTTCTCTTAATTTGCATCTTGCGTATTGTACTGTCAAGAAACCCATGGGAAGGATCAATGATGTTCTTATTATTGCAAATACGAACTATGTACCCGTGGATTTCATTGTGCTTGACATTGATTGCAATCCTACATGCCCTATTATTCTTGGTAGACCTTTCCTAAGGACTATCGGTGCTATCATCGATATGATGGAAGGGAATATTAGATTTCAATTTCATTTAAAGAAGGGCATGGAGAATTTTCCTAGAAAGAATATAAGATTGCCTTATGAATCCATGATGAGGGCTACTTATGGTTTGAGCACCAAAGATGACGATACGTGATTCTATCGCTTTATGCCTAGCTAAGGGCGTTAAACAATAGCGCTTGTTGGGAGGCAACCCAATGAATTTATCTTTTTCTTTTGTGTTTTGTTGCGTCCACACTATCATTATTCTTTTTTGATTGTGTCTTTTGTGTTTCTTTTTGTGTTTGAGCCAAGCAAAACCTTTATGACTAGTCTGGGTGATGGTTGTTTGATCCTGCTGGAAAAAGACAGAAACTTTTCGCTCACGAGATTATTTTCCATGTTTATTCACAAAGAGATTTTGAGTTGATTCTTTTTGCTGCTTGTTGATATGCCTTTTTCCCAGGCAGTCGTAATTTTTCAGAATTTGTGAGGTACCAGAAGTATACAAAGTATACAGATTGCTACAGATTGGTCTGTTTTCGACAGATTCTGTTTTTCTTGAGTTGGTTGCTTGTTTTGATGAAACTATGGATAGTATCGGGGGTACTAGCCATGAAAAGTGAGAATACAGTAATCTAACACCAATACAAATATAAATCAAGATTGCTACAGTACCTAAGAGGTGGTAGTTTGTTTTCTTGTGCTAATGTTATCACGAGTTTCTGTTTTAGTTTTGTGTTGTGAAGTTTTCATGTTTTGGGCGAGGTTCTCATGGACAAAGAGATAGGAGTGGAAAGAGCTCAAGCTTGGGGATGACCAAGGCATCCCAAGCCAAATTCAAGGACAGCAAAAATCCTAAGCTTGGGGATGCCCCGGGAAGGCATCCCCTCTTTCGTCTTCAATCCATCGGTAACATTACTTGGATCTATATTTTTATTCACCACATGATATGTGTTTTTCTTGGAGCGTCTTGTATCGTAGGAGTCTTTTATTTTGGTTGTGTCACAATCATACTTGCTGCACACCTTTTGAGAGAGGCATGCACTCATCGTGAATTTGCTAGAATGCTCATCGTGCTTCACTTATATCTTTTGAGCTAGACCATTTTGCTCTATGTGCTTCACTGAGATGTGGATTTGGTAATATTAAGAGTTATGTTAGTAGGGTGTTGGGAATCTAGAAATACTTGTGTTGAAGTTAGTGATTCTCAGATCATGCACGTATGGTGAACCGCTATGTTAGGAAGTCGGAGCATAATTAATCTATTGATTGTCGTCCTTTGTGTTGCGGTCGGGATCGCACGATGGTTAACACCTACCAACCCTTCCCCTAGGAGTATGTGAGTTCTTCATGACTAATGTGATTCCATGGTATAGATGCACTTTCACCTTCCACCATTTCTAGCCTCTCTAGTGCCGTGCAATTCTCGCCGGTGCACAAACCCACAATATGCCTTGCTCAAAACAGCCGCCATACCTACCTACTATGGCATTATTATAGCCATTCTGAGATACATTGCCATGCAACTCCCACCGTTTGTCTCATGACTTGTGTCGTCACTCTCATATTGCCATTGCATGATCGTAAGATAGCTTGCAAGATGTTTCAATGTCATACGCCAAGCTATATCGTTGCACATCCCGGTACACTGCCAAAGGCATTTCCTATAGAGCCATCATCGTTCTGAGCTTTGAGCTGTGAGTAAATAAAAGTGTGATGATCATCATTATTAGAGCATTGTCCCATGAGAGGAAATAAAAAAAGGCAAAGATCCCAAAAAAAAGAGGCCCAAGAGCCCAAATAAAAAGAAGAGAAAAAGAGAGAAGGGACAATGCTACTATCTTTTTCCACACTTGTGCTTCATAAAAGCACCATGTTCTTCATGATTGAGAGCCTCTCGTTTCGTCACCACCATATGCTAGTGGGAATCTTCATTATATAACTTGGCTTGTATATTCCAATGATTGGCTTGCTCAAAATTGCCCTAGGTCTTCGTGAGCAAGCAAGATGGATGCATACCCACTAGTTCTCCTTTTGAGCTTTCACATACTTATAGCTCTAGTGCATCCTTTGTATGGCAATCCCTACACATTCACATTGATAACTATTAATGGGCATCTCCATAGCCGTTTGATAGGCCGAGTCAATGTGACCATCTCCTCTTTTTTTGTCTCACAACCACCACCACACTCTATTCCACCTATAGTGCTATATCCATGGCTCACGCTCATGTATTGCGTGATAGTTGTAAAAGGTTTGAGAAAGTAAGAGTGCAAAAACAATTACATGGCCAATACCGGGGTTGTGCATGATTTAAATTAGTTATGTGGGGATGATGGAGCATAGACAGACTATATGTTATTTCGAAAGTTCATGATTACCTTGCTAGTTTGCTTGAAGTATTATTGTTTTCATGTCAATAGCAAACTACTGTTTTGAATCTTATGGATCTGAACATTCATGTCACACGAAAGTAGTTGTGAAGGACAACTATGCTAGGTAGCATTGCGCATCAAAAATTCAGTCTTTATCACTTCCCTACTCGAGGACGAGCAGGAGTTAATCTTGGGGATGCTTGACACGTCTCTAACGTATGTATAATTTTTGATGGTTTCATGCTATTATCCTGTCAAACTTTGGATGTTTTATATGCCTTTTATAACTTTTTTGGGACTAACCTATTAATTCAGTGCCAAGTGTCAGTTCCTGTTTTTTTCGTGTTTTTGACCGTTTTCACTGGAGGATTTTAAACGGAGTCCCAACGGAATAAAACCTCCGAAAAGATTTTTTCCGAAATAAAAGAAGATCCGGAAGCTTCAGAACCAAGGCAGGGGGCCACGAGGGATCCCACAAGGCCCCTAGCCGCGGCCAGAGGGGCCCGTGCCTCCCAGGATTGTGGGCTCCCTAGGCCACCTCTGCCCTAGGTTTTCGCCTATATACTCCCATAAATTCCAGAAAAAATCAGGAGATCATCGAAAGTAGTTTTCCGCCGCCGCAAGCTTCTGTCTCCGCAAGATCCCATCTGGGGCACGTTCTAGTGCCCTTCCGGTGGGGGATTCAGATACGTAGGGATTCTTCATCAACACCATGACCTTTCCGATGATGCTTGAGTATTGCACCATAGACCTATGGGTCCATAGCTAGTAGCTAGATGGCTTCTTCTCTCTCATGGATCTTCAATACTGTAACTGCATCTAGTGCCCCTTAGTTATTTTGGTGGTTTGAAGACTTATAGGTTAAGTATCTAATGTGTTTATAAGTGTACACATGATCTATAAGTCATTGAGGAGTTTGAGATATTTGAAGAATATCGACCCCTAAAATATATGTCTTCAGTTGAAAAATTGGTCTGAAGCTGAAGAAATGAATCACGAGGAATCTGCGATGAAATTGATATTCCTCATCAAGATATTGATATTGAGAAGACTGGTGGTTCGTGAAGAAAATCATTCTGAAGAAATTGAAGTGTGAAGATTTACGTTTTCTGTTTTACTTTCTTCGCATTTGATGAATAGGAACACCGTACTGTTAAAGGGGGTCAAAGTAACGCTATGAAATGAATTTCCTCATGATGCTCAACCCAAGCCAAATCCTACCAAAAGCCTCTAGTGAGGAATATGAGTGACATGAGGACTCTCACAGTTGAGGGTCCCGACCGTTTCGATAGCCACGCCAAGTCACTGGTCTTATCCACTCCAACTGTCATATTATTTAATGGCATTAGTGTCAAATCATGTCTGGATGCTCCCAGGCTATAAATAGCCGCCCCCCACAACCACTAGCTGGTTGGTTGCTCTGTTAGAAACTGACACTTGTCATAAGAGCAACCCAAATTCCTCAGAGCCTACGAGAGTAAATCATCAGTGAGGAAATTCACCACCCACCGAAACCACAAACCAAACCTAGTGATTGAGCATCACTGAAGAAGTTGTTCCTGTGTGGGACTGAAGCCTTTTACCTTTGAGGACTGTGCATCCTCTAGATGGTTAGGCATCATGGTCTAGAGCAATCCAGCAATCAATTGTGGATCGCCGGGTGACTGAGTTTGTGAGGGTTTGGAAGTCTGCCCTGAAGACTTACCACGAGTGTTGGGCGAGGACTGTGTGTCCTTAGCTCAAGGAGAATACGGCAGGGACTGTGTGTCCCGGGACTGGGTGTCCTTTGGTTTCTATACCAAGCCGCTCCAAACCAGATGTACAACTGTCACAGCAGTTGGAACTGGGTCATCAACAACAGTCTTCACCAAGAATCGGGTTCTAATTCCTCAACTCTTTACATTCTCTGTATTATGTGTTGATGACATTCACTATGACTGTTTGAAGAATTTGCTTAAGACTTTCTCTGAATTTCCTCAACCCCAAATTCTTCACTTGAGTTAATCATCATCTGTATTCTGCGTGCCTGCTTACTGTGCAATCTATTTTCACAATCTTCACTCTGTAATACTGCTGTTGTGACCGTTTGCACGACTGATCCATAACTGTTTCCGTTGTAAGTTAGTCATCAGTGAGGAATTTCCTCAGAAGGAATTTCCTCAGTGATGAAATTCTAAAAATCTCTTATTCATCCCCCCTCTAGTCGATATAACGCACTTTCAATTGGTATCAGAGCAAGGTACTCCCTTGTTCCATGTGATTTTGGTTTAACCACCTGGAGTTTTAGTTATGTCAACTGCAGGCATGTTTAAGGTGTCTGCAGCATGTCCTACCTACGAAGGAAAGAACTTTCCCTTCTGGAAGAACAAAATGAAAATGCATTTACAAGCTATTGATAATGATCTCTGGTATATTGTGGAAAATGGAGTCCCCATCATCTCTGCCAGTGTCACTGCGGCTGATGTGAAGAAATTCAAGCAACTCGATTCTCAAGCGAAGAACATCATGTGTGGTCATCTGAGTCCTGGCCAGTTTGGAAGAGTAAGTGCCTTGGGCTCTGCAACACTGATCTGGGAGAGACTGTGCAAGGTAACTGAAGGAGTATCAACCCAACGTGACTCTCGTGTTGATATTCTTCGCAATCTCTTCAATCGCTCCAAGAGATATGACAATGAAAGCTGCCAAGACAGCTTTGATCGCCTCACTGACATATCAAATGAACTGCAAGCACTGGGAGCTCGAGACATCACTGATCACGAAGTTGTGAAGAAACTGCTGAGATCTTTGGATTCTTCATTTGACACTCTAGTTCTAATGATTCAAGAAAGACCAGACTACAAGATGCTAGATCGAGCTGATATCCTCGAAAGGCTAAATACTCATGAATTCCAGCTAGAAGAAAAGAGAGATCTATATGGACAAAGCTATTCCAGACCACGTTCACTAAAGGCAAGAGCAATTTCCTCATCTGAAGAAAAAGACACAGATGACAGCAGTTGTGACCCTGAAGAATTTGGTCAGGAGCTTGTAATGCTTGTGAGGAAATTCCAGAGATTTACACGACGAGGCCAGTTCGGTAAATCATCAAGAAGAGACATGAGGAAATCAGAATCTGCATCTGAGGACTACAAGAAACGGACCTGTTACAAGTGCAAGAAATCAGGTCATTACATTGCTGATTGTCCCCGCTGGGGAAAGGAATCAAAGAAGAAGAAATACTCATCTTCAAAGTCCCCCTCACACAAGAAGACTAGCTTCAGAAAGGCTCAGGCACTTATTGGCAAGGAAATGGATTCCGAGGCAGAATCAGAGGAATGTGATGAAGAAGAAGGCTCTGGAGAAGACTCAGAATCCGGACAGGCTAGTCTTGCACTAGCAACCAATTTCATCAGCAAGTCAATCTTCAATCTTGAAGAAAATGAGTGCACCATCCATACTGATGACTATGCTGACGACTTCGCTCCAACCTATTGCTTCATGGCAAAAGGTTCAAAGGTATCAAATAATGCCTCCTCCTCTGATTCAAGTGACTGTGAACATGATGATTACAAGAAACCCAGTTACAGTAAACTTGCCATCATTGCCACTAAACAACAAACTTGCTGGAAAAGCTTCAAAAACTGCTAGACAAAACTGATGATCTGTTGAATGATGAAATGAATCTTAATCAAATCCTCGCTGATGACATGAAAAATCTTCAGTCTAAATTTGATAATCTTCAAGATAGTCATGATACACTCCTCACTGATGATGAGAAGCTTTCCTACGAATTCCTTCAAAGAAAGCTTGATCTTGAGAAGCTGAGGATGTCTCATGATGATCTTCGTATGGAAAATGATTCATTACTAGCTCAACAGATTAGCGCTAGTCAAGTTGAATTTATTCCTCCATGTCTTAAATACATTGAACGTGAAACTGCTAATTCCTCACCAGAATCATCAAATGCTACAAATTCTTCAACTGCACCTGCTGTGTCTATTTCCTCACTTGAGGAAAACACAAATGTTACTGATGAAAATGCAGGGTTGAAGGAATTGTATGTGACAGGCATGTACAAAAGCCTCAAAGGACACCAAATCCTTTGTGATGTGCTCAAAAAGCAGATCTTGAACAGGAACCCGAGGAAAGAAGGAATTGCCTTTGAGAGAAAATTAAATGCTGATGGATCTTATTGGAAACCTGAGCAGTATCCCAAAACCTCATGGGTTGCTGCTACTGGGCCTCCTTTTGATCCATCTAATCTAACTGGCTTCTCATGTGAATTATCCTATTCCTCGGATGAGTCATTCGATTCCAACTATAAACTGTTCAAAAATCAATATGGTGAAGTATTTGCTCGATATGTTGGAACTAACTGCAGGAATGGCCCTCCTCTGAGGAAAATCTGGGTTCTCAAAAGTTGTCTTGAAAATCTTCAAGTGAATGTCCTCATGACATCACCTCTGAAGAATCTGAACCCCAGATCAAATTCCTCAGGAGGACCAAAGTCTTCAAGAGGATCAAAATCCTCAACTAGTCAAAACCATGCTCGTACCCGTGCTTATGCATCTAACATGCAGGGAAACTACAAGGAATATGATTATGAGCGCTACTCCTCAAATCATTATGTTCATAAATCCTCAAACCAGTTCTCTGCATACTCATATGAGTACTTTAACCCCCTACTGTTAAGAGAAGTTCATTAGCTTCAATGCCACCTTTCTCATATGGGGCTCGCAGGATGATGAACGCTTTGCCACCCCTTCAAATGTGGGTGGTGAAGAAATCAAACTAATCACTTCTGCTGGTCAGGTCTCCAGATGAAAATCATCATCTGAAGATTTTGCTGGAGACCTGAGGAAATGCTTGATAGGACGCAAGCTAATGATTGATGAAATAGAAATATTTCACACGTCCTAACATTTCTGTTATGATGAAATCACTGATCTGATGAAATTAGTGTCATATTCTTCAAATATGAAGCATATGAGATGGTAAGCTGTACTAATTCATCTGCAGGATGACAAACCCAAAAATACTGAGTGGGTTCTCGACAGTGGCTGCACACATCACATGACTGGTGATAAAAGCCTACTGATGAATATGCCACTAACTCCATCACCTCTGAAGCAAATCACATATGCTGACAAAGGTAAAAGCAAGGTGTTGGGACTTGGCAAAGTAGCTATTTCCAAGGATAGGCATATGGACAAAGTGATGCTTGTTGAATCCCTTGGTTTTAACCTCATGTCAGTCTCGATGCTTTGTGATCTTGATATGATTGTTATCTTTGCTAGATATAGATGTGTAGTCATCATGGAATCTGACAGATCCAAAGTCTTCGAAGGTGTAAGAAGAGGGGATTTGTACATTGTTGATTTCTCTACAGGTCCTCAACCAGCCACTTGCTTACTAGCAAAAACCTCAGAAGGATGGCTGTGGCACCGAAGACTAGGTCATGCAGGCATGAGGAATTTGCACACGCTTGCAAAGAAGAAGCATGTCATCGGCATCGAATCAGTAAAATTCCTCAAGGACCATCTTTGCGGTGCTTGTGAATCTGGGAAAATGACCAGATCCAAGCATCCTTCTAAAACCATCATGACTACTACACGTCCATTCGAATTGCTTCATATGGATTTATTTGGCCCTACTCACTATGCCACACTAACCAATGCAGCATCTTTATATGGCTTCGTCATAGTTGATGATTATTCCAGATACACTTGGGTGCATATCATAGTGTATAAAACTGAAGTGTAGGAAATCTTCAAACAATTTTCTTCAAGGGCCTCGACGAACTTTGGCATCAAGATCAAACACATCAGGAGTGATCATGGAACCGAGTTCAAAAACACTGGTCTTGATGATTATCTTGATGAACTTGGTATTACTCACGAATTATCTGCTCCTTATACTCCTCAGCAGAATGGTGTCGTCGAAAGAAAGAACAGGACTCTGGTTGAAATGGCAAGAACTATGCTTGAAGAATATCAGACTCCTCGTCGCTTTTGGCCTGAAGCAATCAACACTTCATGTCATATCATCAACAGGGCATGTCTTCACAAATTCCTCAAGAAAACCTCATATGAACTCCTCACTGACAAGAAACCCAATGTAAGTTATTCCAAAGTCTTCGGTGCAAAATGCTGGATTAGAGATCCTCATCATAGCTCAAAATTTGCACCTAAGGCACATGAAGGTTTTATGCTCGGTTATGGAAAGGACTCGCACACCTACAGAGTCTTCAACAACTATCACAACAAAGTTGTTGAAACTGTAGATGTGCGGTTCGATGAAACTAATGGCTCGCAAAGAGAGCAATTGCCTTCTGATCCAGATAAGCCGTCTCCTGAGGAAGCAATAAAGCTTAAGCCTACTGAAGACATTGTCCCCACTGAGGAAATTGGTGAAGAAACGATCCCCATCGCTGATGAAAACCAAGAAGATGCTCCTGAGGAAATTGCAACAGCACCACTTCCTCAGCCCAGACAAAATCCTCAACCAGCTCATCCGAGGATTGCAAATGAAGTAGAACTTGACAAAATCCTCAACGACATCAACGCGCCAGGTCCTCTCACTCGCTCAAAAGCTTCACACCTAGTTAACTTTTGTGGGCATTTTTCCTTTGTATCCATCACAAAACCCTCAAAAGTAGCTGAGGCTTTTCTGCAACCGGAGTGGATCCAAGCCATGCAAGACGAACTTCTTCAATTCAAGCTGAATGACGTATCGGAGCTCGTCAAACGACCAGATCCTCGCAAGCATAACATCATCGGCACCAAGTGGATTTTCAGAAACAAGCAAGATGAGGACGGTCAAGTGGTGAGGAATAAGGCACGACTTGTAGCCCAAGGCTACACCCAGGTTGAAGGAATAGATTTCGATGGAAGTTTTGCACCTGTTGCTAGACTTGAAGCTATTCGAATGCTACTTGCTTATGCTAATCATCATAACATGACCTTATATAAAATGGATGTGAAAAGTGCATTCCTCAATGGTAAGCTTGAGGAAGAAGTATATGTTGCTCAGCCCCCAGGTTTTGAGGATCCAAAGAATCCTGACAAAGTCTTCAGACTCAAAAAAGGCTCTGTATGGCCTCAAGCAAGCCCCTCGGGCATCGTATGATACATTGAAGGAATTCCTCATGAAGAAAGGCTTCAAACATGGTTCACTCGATCCAACTCTTTTCACAAAATCCTGTGATAATGAGCTGTTTGTATGTCAAATATATGTTGATGATATCATATTTGGCTGTAATGACAAAAGATATAGTGATGAATTTGCCTACATGATGAGCGAAGAATATCATATGTCCATGATGGGGGAGCTGAAATTCTTCTAATGTGCCCCTTAGTGATTTTGGTCGTTTGAAGACTTATAGGTTAAGTATCTAATGTGTTTATAAGTGTACACAGGATCTATAAGTCATTGAGGAGTTTGAGATATTTGAAGAATATCGACCCCTAAAATATATGTCTTCAGTTGAAGAAATTAGTCTGAAGCTGAAGAAATGAATCACGAGGAATCTGCGATGAAATTGATATTCCTCACGAAGATATTGATATTGAGAAGACCGGTAGTTCCTGAAGAAAATCATTCTGAAGAAATTGAAGTGTGAAGATTTACGTTTTCTGTTTTACTTTCTTCGCATTTGATGAATAGGAACACCGTACTGTTAAAGGGGGTCAAAGTAACGCTATGAAATGAATTTCCTCATGATGCTCAACCCAAGCCAAATCCTACCAAAAGCCTCAAGTGAGGAATATGAGTGACATGAGGACTCTCACAGTTGAGGGTCCCGACCGTTTCGATAGCCACGCCAAGTCACTGGTCTTATCCACTCCAACGGTCATATTATTTAAGGGCATTAGTGTCAAATCATGTCGGGATGCTCCAAGGCTATAAATAGCCGCCCCCACAACCACTAGCTGGCTGGCTGCTCCGTTAGAAACTGACACTTGTCATAAGAGCAACCCAAATTCCTCAGAGCCTACGAGAGTAAATCATCAGTGAGGAAATTCACCACCCACCGAAACCACAAACCAAACCTAGTGATTGAGCATCATTGAAGAAGTTGTTCCTATGTGGGACTGAAGCCTTTTACCTTTGAGGACTGTGCATCCTCCAGACGGTTAGGCGTCATGGTCTAGAGCAATCCAGCAGTCAATTTTGGATCGCCGGGTGACCGAGTTTGTGAGGGTTTAGAAGTCTGCCCTGAAGACTTACCACGAGTGTTGGGCGAGGACTGTGTATCCTTAGCCGAAGGAGAATACGGTAGGGACTGTGTGTCCCGGGACTGGGTGTCCTTTGGTTTCAATACCAAGCCGCTCGAAACCAAATGTACAACTGTCACAGCAGTTGGAACTGGGTCATCAACAACAGTCTTCACCAAGAATCGGGTTCTAATTCCTCAACTCTTTACATTCTATGTTTCTTAAGCATACCCGAAGGAAATTCATAGCAAATATTTTCAGTTGGTGCAGCAGGTTGAGGAGCAACTCCTTGTGCTTCCGTTTGAGGTGAAGATACCCTGAACAAGCTCCTCAAAGGATTAATTTCCATAGTGACAAGTGACAACAAATTTCACCACACTATATAAATGTTTCCTTACCAAATTCCACTTACCAAAGGCGCTTCACTCCCCAGCAACGGCGTCAGAAAAGAGTCTTGATGACCCACAAGTGTAGGGGATCTATCGTAGTCCTTTCGATAAGTAAGAGTATCGAACCCAACGAAGAGCAGAAGGATCTGAGAAGTGGTTTTCAGCAAGGTATTCTCTGCAAGCACTGAAATTATCGGGAACAGATAGTTGTGTGATAAGATGATTCGCAGCAAGTAGCAAGTAACAATAGTAACAACGGTGCAGCAAAGTGGCCCAATCCCTTTGGTAGCAAGGGACAAGCCTGGACAAACTCTTATAGGAGGGAAAGCGCTCCCGAGGACACATGGGAATTTCTGTCAAGCTAGTTTTCATCAAGTTCATATGATTCGCGTTCGCTACTTTGATAGTTTGATATGATGGTGGACCGGTGCTTGGGTATTTCCCTTACTTGGACAAACGTCCCACTTATGATTAACCCCTCTCGCAAGAATCCGCAACTACGAAAGAAGAATTAAGACTAAGTCTAACCATAGCATTGAACTAGTGGATCCAAATGAGCCCTTTACGAAACAACGCATAAACTAGGGTTTAAGCTTTTGTTACTCTAGCAAACCATCATCTACTTATTACTTCCCAATGCCTTCCTCTAGGCCCAAATAATGGTGAAGTGTTATGTAGTCGACGTTCACATAACACCACTAGAGGAAAAACAACATACAACGCATCAAAATATTGAACGAATACCAAATTCACAGACTACTTATATCATGACTTATCCCATGTCCACAGGAACAAAAGTGACTACTCACAAAGCATAGGAATATTCAGGACCAGAGAGGCATTGAATACCATCAAGTATCGGAACATATAATCTTCCACCGAGTAATCCAACTAGCATCAACTACAAAGAGTAACTAACACTACTAGCAACCTTACAAGTACCAATCGGAGTCGCGAGACGGAGATTGGTTACAAGAGATGAACTAGGGTTTGGAGATGAGATGATGATGATGAAGATGTTGATGGTGATGAGTCCCCTCCAATGAGAGGAGTGTTGGTGATGACGATGGCGACGATTTCCCCCACCGGGAGGGAAGTTTCCCCGGTAGGACGACACTGCCGGAGCTCTAGATTGGCTCTGCTCAAGTTCTGCCTCATAGCGGCGGTGATTCCTCCCGAAAGCCTCCTCCTGATTTTTTTCTGGAACGAAACCCTCCTTATAGCAAAAGAGGGTAGCCGGAGGGCCAACAGGGAGCGCACAAGCCCCATATGCGCGGCAGGGGGGTAGGCCGCGCCTAGCAGGCTTGTGGCCTCCTGGTGGCTCCCCTCTGGTACTTCTTCCGCCCAGTATTTTTTATGAATTCCAAAATAATTCCTATTAGATTTTCATGGCTTTTGGAGTTGCGCAGAATAGGTATCTCAAGCTTGCTCCTTTTTCAGGCCAGAATTCCAGTTGTCGACATTCTCCCTCTTCATGTAAACCTTGCAAAATAAGAGAGAAAAGGCATAAGTATTGTACCGTGAAGTGTAATAACAGCCCATAAAGCGATAAATGTCAACATAAAAGCATGATGCAAAATGGACGTATCAGAGGTCTATGTTGGTCTAGGTAGGGGTTTCCGTTCTCAAGGGGGAAGCATAACTCTACGCGTTGCATCTCGTTGTGTACATTGTGGTCAAAGTCTTTAGTGCTAGTAGATGTGTGTCCTTGGTGTATCTTATCTTGCTGGTCTTCATTCGTCAAGGAAGGTGAGAGAAAGAAAAGTAGCATGGATGATAGTGCCTCAAGGGGTCGTATGGTGCAAGTCCAATCAAACAAGTGCTGAAAAGGCCAAACGCAACACTAAGATGAGATAGGTGATATAGTCGTGTACTCGTCTCCCAGGGAAAAAAGTGTGACTTATACCAAAGCCCAAACTAGCAAAAAAAACAAGCAACACACAACATTGTTCTATACGAACCATCACACGGACTCAACTTCGCATAAGCGGAACACGACTCATCCAACCCTAGGGGTTCCCAGACTCACTAGTCATGCTTGCTTTTTGTCTTGGAGAGGAGTCCACTTATTCTTCCAAGTGTTCTTCAAGTGTCGCTATGTCTCTTCTTGTTGTTTGTGGAATGGCCCGGGTTGTGCCGGAAAGAGTCCTTGACAACTTCTCATCTCGTGAGTTGATGGCGAAGGTGGTTTCTCATGTCTGTCGTTGGCAGGGTCGTCTATTGTCTTTGTAGTCGTGTCAATGCCTTCTTGTCTTCCAAGGCATCAAGAGTTCCGAGTGGACAATCCTTTATGCAATGTCATCGACAAGGCATGATAGAGTCCTGAACTGTCGGTTATGTTGGTGACAATTATCGACACCAAGAGCGGGGGATGAGAAGAATGTTTTCCTTGCTCACTATTGTGAGGCGGACCAAATGGCGAGGTTCTAATCCATCGGTGGATATCGAAGCACAATGATAAGGACAGGGTCGCTCTATTAGCGATGCATATCATGACCTTGCATATCTTATGACACGCTCATTGTTGGCCATAGTTGCATCACTCTTGGATGGTGTCGAAGGTGCCACCATCTTCTGAGTCTTGATGTCCCAATCTTGTCTTCCAAATATGTGGATGATCATTTGGCAAGGTCGTTTCCTTTCATGTTACCCACAAGGATTTCAAGGAACCTAGTGGTCAGGGGCATAAGGGTGTTAGCGACCATTTGCAAGTTTTTAAAAAGCAGATGAGGAGAGCCAAGAGAAACAGGGTGGAAGTGCTAAGGAAAAGACCATCGCTTCCTTCGAAAACTTAGAAGAAGCGAGAAATATATAGGTTTTCTAAGTGATTTTGAAGGGTCTAGAATAATATTTTTGTCCTAACTAACGTCCATGCTAACTAAGGGCTTCCTACAGTCACGATGGCTCTGATACCAGCTCTGTGGAGACCCCGACTCGTAAGTCATGATGATCGAACGTCCGTGCACACTGATACGAGAGAGCAAAGCTTTGAATGTACTGACAAGCAACCCATGTTTGGAACAAGGTAATAACAATGCATGATATAGCACTAAGTAGGTAAGTTGCAAAAGGCTAGTTTTGAGTGCAATGTCATGATCAATCAACTTTTAAAAGCATGCATCAACAAGTTATAGATATCATCATAAGAAGGGGTTTAACCTCTCATGTTCATTCATCATGTCAAGTCGTCTGACTTAGCTCAAGTATGATCTTTCTCTCACACACACCAAGTTTGTGAAAACATCTAGACATAGTTTAAGAAGCACCATGTCCTTGACCGTGGACAAGACAATTCAAATTGTTTTACTCTCTGTAGAGGTTGTGCATTGTACGCACAAGATTGAGGGAACTTCCATGTCATCCATGACTCACGGTATATTACATACCCAAGGTAAGAACACGAACAATGCCTTTCCCCTCGCGACACTAAACAAAGAATCCACTCATTGATACATGGACCACATGATGTAATCATATGAGACTCGCTCCAGATCGTGCCATCCAAGAGGGAACTCAAAGGTGTGCCCGGTGTCTGTAAAAACAGACGATGGCCTCCCTACCTGGTACGACCCCGTATCGAGAGGGTAATGTGGGATCTCTACTAGCATCGACCAAAGTAATCACCAAAGCTCTGACCCATAAAGGGGTATCGTGGTCGCACATGTAAGGTTGGGAAGGTCGACAAATCTTAAATCTCTTCATTTAAAAAAAACACACACACAACTTGTCTTGGTACACCACTTCTTTCTCAAGTGGTCACCTAATATCAGCACCATCTCGCTCGGGCATTAGTGGCACCCGACGGGTTTTCGAAAGTTCTTTGAAACAATTCCTTTTTTCTACACCATCATATTCCCATCCCATTTGTGTAGCATCTACCAAGCATCCTAACTACTTCCCACCCTCACAACGCTCATAGGATGGTAGGGTCATGCTCTGTGCAAGTGTCAACAAAGAGTTATCGAAAACAACCCACCAAGGTGGTCACAAATTAAACATGGTTCAACTGCAACGAAGTAAAGTGCCATATCATATGCGTAAAAGGTTTAAAGTCATGATCAAGGGGCTGCTTGCGTGGTTCAGAAAGGCCTTCGAGTTCTTCACGGGCTTCTAGTCCAACTCCGAGCACCTCATAAACCACACAACAAGCAGAGAAATAAAAGTTCTCTATAAATAGGAGTTTTATTTTTTTGGACACCCCTGGTCCCAAAAAAATACCTAAGTTTTGTTTTAAAGGATTTGAATCACGAGGGATTTCTGAATAGTGGAAATGGAGGCATTACTGGCCCCACAAGAAGTCTACAAATAATATTTTCCTACAAATAAGTGGATGCACCTATTAAATAAGGCATCATCTTAGAAACACGTAGTAAGTGGTTTCATTGGATTGGGAGTTGGGATGAATATTCT
This sequence comes from Hordeum vulgare subsp. vulgare, assembly GCF_904849725.1. Classification (NCBI taxonomy): domain Eukaryota; kingdom Viridiplantae; phylum Streptophyta; class Magnoliopsida; order Poales; family Poaceae; genus Hordeum; species Hordeum vulgare. Next base: position 263,698,079 of record NC_058521.1, read on the forward strand.
AGGGATTTTGTAAGATGGAATAAATGGAAAAATGGGCCATTTATTTGGTTCAACGAAAATATTGGATGATAAATTTTTTAACCATATCTATATAATTAGGGGATGATTTTCGGAGCACCTAGAAATTGGAATCACTCCATTTGGAGTAAATTTGAAGGTTCTAGGATTTTTTTGCAAAAGTGGATCCTTCAAGTTCAAATTTGAATTTAAATTGAATAGGGCAAAAGTTTGTGGTAAACAATTATGGGAGTTTCTCCATGTTTAGGAGAATTTGAAACTTGAATCATGATATTTGGACAAATATTTTGTCTTGTAGGAATTTTGGAAGATTTTAAGAAAAGAGAAAAGAGAAAACCTAGTGTGTCACTTGTGTAGAAGAGAGAGAGTCGAGTCGGCCCAGGAGGGATTTGACTTGGCACGGGGCGCCTTGCACGGACGGTTTTATTTCAAACCTGTCAGCAAGAGGTAGAGGGGTGAGGGGATGATAGGTGGGCTCCACCTATCATCCATAACCTTGGTCATCGAGGCGGGATGCTGGGCAACGGAGATACAAGCCACGGTGGCCCAAGCGGAAGGCATATGAGTGACCAAAGTTTATCTGTGCTTCGGTGGGTGCTGGATGCGGTCTCCCTTGTCGAGGGATTCATCGGCAAGGAGGAATCCCTATGACGGTAGTTCGGCTGGGGGTTGAGAGGCTCACTACTGTGGGAATCAAGTGAAGTGGAGAGGGGAGTTAGACTCATGGGGCATGGAGGGAGCGAATGGAGGATAAAGTGTGGTCGGAGGGGCTCTCTACCGGTCGGGTGACAACAACTTCTCACGGCGGAGCTCCGGCTTGATTTCGAGCACAGAGGCAATGGGGGTTTGTGTGGGTGGTTGTATCTGTCAAATAGAGGTGAGAGGGTTTCATGGAGGGGCGGAGGGGCGTTCAGGTTCAGCTTAAATATCTTGGGGGTGACCTCACCATGGACAAAGGTCCACCGGGGGTCGCGTCCATCCCTAGCATGCTCGGGAGTTCTCTAGCCCGTGTCCAAGGTGTTTGTGGGTGCGGTCCACGACCATGGGAATAGAGAGGGAGGAGATAGAGGCCGTTCGGGCTTGCGTGTTTGAGCGAGCTTACTGGAGCTTTCGGCCAGCACCACGCGCATGTGAGGGGAGGCCCCAGAGGTGGATAGAGGAGAAGGATTACCTGGTGCCATGTCACAGATGCCGAGTTGCTACAACAGACGTGTGGGGGCGGTCTGAGGTGGTCGGAAGCTTTGGGATGGGGGTGGCTACAGGGCGGGAGCGCACTTTAGCGTGCCTAGAGTGCCCATATTTTTGCCATGGCATTGCTAGGCAAGGGGGTCGCATCCACTTGTGTCATAGGGGGTCCATGGAGTGAAGAAAGTGAAGGAAGATAAGGGTGCTCTAGAAGTTGCATGTGGGGTTTACCCCACTCCATAATTGAGCTGGGCTTGGCTGTTGCCTCTGGGGTGCTGTAGGTCTTGGTGAAGTTGTGGTAAAATTTGGGAGCCAAGGAGAAGAGTTTTGCGAGCCCAATCGTTGCACTTTGGATCCCACCACAAGTTGTTTGATCCATGTTTGCGCAAGCAAAAGGATTCCCCTTGCTATGAAACTTAAGAGGGTTGAAACATAGATAGAAATGAGGTTGATCACCAAATTTGGGATTTGGGGATGAAAGTATCCAATGTAAACTATATAAACCATAGAAATGGACTGAAATGGTTTTCTCTATATCTATCCATGCAAACTAATTCCCCCTAATGAACCGCTTGGTGTGGTGGAAGTATTTGAGGGTTAGATCATGCGAAAAATGTTTTGGTCCAATTGGAGAAACTTGACAATGCAAATATTCCAAATTCTAGAAATTAGCAAAAGTGCTTTTGAGGGGATTTGGACAAGTGAATCTGTTCTCCTGATGCACCACTTAGTGTGGAAGCATCATTAGGGGATTGGAACATATCCACAAAATTTGAAAACGAAAGGAGTAACTTGGCAATGTAGAGTTGCTCAAATTTGGATCTGGACAAAGAGGTTTTGGAATATTTTGGTGAACCAAATCAATTTATATTGAGATGCAACTTGGTTATATCAACACATATATGATGTGTGACTTTCTAGAGTTTTCCGGGAATTATTTGAGAATATTCATTATAGAAATATTTCAAATACTTGAAATGAATAGAAATGGTTTGAAGTGTTTTGTCCAATGTTTTGAACATGACCATGTGTTGAAACTATAATATATGGAAACTATATGTCCACTCAGTTTCGCTAAATGTTCTCAAACATTTTGCATAAAAACAATATTTCCTCATAAAAGACCTATTCCGGCCTCACAAAAATGTATTTCAATAATCTACAAAACTAACTTTTAAATTTTATTTTTATGGTTTTGGGAAGTCTGTTTGTCAATAGGATCCAAATAAATATTTGTAGCAAAGCATTTCTTCTAACTTGAGGACTTGTAGTACAAACCTCAGTTAAGGGGGTTTTAAAAGCATAAATCAAAAAATGCTTTTTGTCAAAAGAATATTTTGTAACAATAGTTTTAAGTCCTATACAAATGGTATGGTCATTGGTCAAATATTTATCTCAAGGAGACGAGTCATGAGAGAAGGAGCATTTTTTGTGCATTAAACATTATCAAGCATGCAAGCAAACAACATTCAATTCAAGCATCACAAGCACACACAAAAAAATTTGTTTGGCCCAAAATTTTGAGCCATGTTAACTTAGTCAGGAGAGTCAAAATATAGGGTGTGACAAATGTGAATTAACAGACTCGTCGAATTGGTACTAGACTTGTCCACTCACACCTACAAAGTAAAGCTTATCGATGTGCTTGGTTAGGACAAGTCGCACAAAATTCAAGCAAGTGTTAGTTCAATATATCAAAAATATTTAGGAAGATTCGAAAAATTTCAATGTAAAGCAAATACATGAACAACTATGGTGGCACAAGGAACACACAAACACACACACGCACACTTGCACACACACACACACACACACACACACACACACACACATGCGCACACACTAATAGATAAGAGTGATCCGCACAACAATGGAATGTGCACAAAATGTGTTACCACGGGAAGAATCTCGTGTTGCACTAATACTAGATAGACTATAGTCTCAATTGCTCCAATGGGATAGATACACGCTTGTGCACCAACCTAAGAGAGTAAATGTGTCCTATTCAGTCCCAAGTATGCTATGTATATGTGGTCCAAGAGTATGTACTATGCAAAATTGCCAAATGCTATTTCCATTGCTTACAAGCTCTTTTGCATCTCCGTTTTTTCTTAAAGTTCTTTCCTTGTGTTTTTTGTTGCTAGGCTTGATGTTGGAACTATGATATGAGACGAGTAGGGATATGCATGGTAGATGCTTATGGTACAATGTAGATAGCAAGATCTTGCATGCTAAAACTAGCTATGTGGATGAAGTGTATTAGTATGGTGCACAGGTAATGTGTCCCGACAATTACAACTCACTAGTCTTAGTGGGTAAGGTATACAATAGTCTTGGGGAAGTCAATGCAATGTCTAGGAAATGTACAATGATGTCGACGAGGTTACCTATGGCACCCTTGGATTAAGCTATAGTAATCGTTGTAACTAAGATATAGTGGTGGTGAAGATTAAGCTAAATGCATCATTAAACTTCGGATCACATCTCATTTCAAATTCCTATTGAAAATTAAAATTCAAATAATAAGTGGATTAAACATTTTGTCAAACATGAAAACTAAAATCATAGCGGCGTTGCAAATATTTATCTAGTGATTGTAAAGTTGAAACAATAATTTTGCAAAGTATTTAAGTGCCTCAAAATAATATGAATAGAGGCCAAAACAAATATTCAAATACCTTCTGAATTATATAAAATACTCACACATTCGAAATGCCACCATATTCTTATGTGACCATGCCATATAATGCAATACAAATTATGTGCTAGTTCCACCTGGGCCACGACCCATCACCCGAGTCGGCCAATCACCACATCACGTGCGGCCTATAAAAAAGGTGGTGAAACTCCCTGCGCTAGTTTTCCCCTCCCCTCTCCTCGTTCCCTCGACCCCAACGGCGCCCCCTCGCACCCTGCGCCCGTCCCGATGGCACCTCGCCCCCGTCTCAAACGTATCTATAATTTTTGATGGTTTCGTGATGTTATCGGGTCATCTTTGGATGTTTCATGTACCTTTTATATCTTTTCTGGGACTAACTTATTAATTCAGTGCCAAGTGCCACTTCCTGTTTTTTCTGTGTTTTTGGCTCTTTTCAGATCTGATTTTCAAACGGAGTCCAAACGGAATAAAATCCCCAAAATGATTTTTCCCGAACGAAAGAAGATCAGGGGGCATGTGGGCCAAGCCAGGAGGGCTACAGGGAGCCAACAAGCCCCCACTCCGCCACCATGGGGGCGGCGGTGGGTAGGCTTGTGGCCTCCCTGGCGCCCCCCTGACCTAGATCTTGTGCCTATATATTCCCTAAAAACCAGAAAAAAATCAAGGGAGACACGAAAATACTTTTCCGCCGCCGCAAGCTTCCATTTCCGCGAGATCTCATCTGGAGACCCTTCCCGGCGCCCTGCCGGAGGGGACTTTGGAGTTGGAGGGCTTCTTTATCATCGTCATTGCCCCTCCAATGATTCGTGAGTAGTTCACTTTAGACCTACGGGTCCCTAGTTAGTAGCTAGATGGCTTCTTCTCTCTCTTGGATCTTCAATACAAAGTTCTCCATGATCTTCATGGAGATCTATCTGATGTAATCTTCTTTGGCGGTGTGTTTGTCGAGATCCGATGAATTGTGGATTTGTGATCATATTATCTATGATATATATTTGAGTCTTTGCTGATTTCTTATATACATGATTTTATATCCTTGTAAGTCTCTCCGAGTCTTGGATTTTGTTTGGCCAACTAGATCTATGATTCTTGCAATGGGAGAAGTGCTTGGTTTTGGGTTCTTACCGTGTGGTGACCTTTCCAAGTGATAGTATGGGCAACAAGGCACACATCGTGTAGTTGCCATCAAGGGTAACAATGTGGGCTCTGTCGTAGATATGAGATTGTCCATCTACATCATGTCATCTTGCTTAAGGCCTTACTCTGTTCTTTTGGACTTAATACACTAGATGCATGCTGGATAGCGGTCGGCGTGTGGAGTAATAGTAGTAGATGCAGAAAGTATCGGTCTACTTGGTTTGGACGTGATGCCTATAGATATAATCATTGCCATAGATGACGTCATGACTTTGCACGGTTCTATCAATTGCTCGACAGTAATTTGTTCACCCACCGTCTACTTGCTTTCATGAGAGAAGCCACTAGTAAACACTACAGCCCCCGGGTCTATTCACACCTATCGTTATCGCGAGTTTCTGTTTATGTTTCGTGTTGTGAAGTTTTCAAGTTTTGGGTGAAGTTCTTATGGACAAAGAGATATAGAGTGCCAAGAGCTCAAGCTTGGGGATGCCCAAGGCACCCCAAGAGATTCAAGGATGTCGTAAAAGCCTAAGCTTGGGGATGCCCCGGGAAGGCATCCCCTCTCTTGTCTTCAATCCATCGGTAACGTTACTTGGGGCTATATTTTTATTCACCACATGTTATGTGTTTTTGCTTGGAGCGTCTTGTATCGTAGGAGTCTTTTATTTTTGTTGTGTCACAATCATCCTTGCTGCACACCTAGAGAGAGAGACATGCACTCACCGTGATTTTGTCAACCTTCACTTATATCTTTTGGTAAACAATTCAGCTCACATGTGCTTCACTTATATCTTTTGAGCTAGATACTTTTGCTCTATGTGCTTCACTTATATCTTTTAGAGCACAGCGCTGCATGGCTTGGTAGTTGATCTATGCTTTGAAAGTAGTCTCAAAAGGGGTAGTTATCCAAAGGGATACGAAAACTTCCACCTTCATGTGCATTGAATAGTTAGAGATGTTTGATTCATCTCAATTAGTTTTGAGTTGTGGTTTTGGTAATGTTGAAGTTATGCTAGTATGGTGTTGTGGATCTAGAAATACTTGTGTTGAAGTTAGTGATTCCCATAGCATGCACGTATGGTGAACCTCTATGTGATGAAATCTGAGCATGATTAGTCTATTGATTGTCATCCTTTGCGTGGTGGTCGGGATCACGCGATGGTTTATACCTACCAACCCTTCCCCTAGGAGTATGCGTTGAATGCTTTGTTTCGATTACTAATAAAACTTTTGCAACAAGTATATGAGTTCTTCATGACTAATGTTGAGTCCATGGTTTAGATGCACTTTCACCTTCCACCATCACTATCTTCTTAGTGCCGTGCAACTTTCGTCGGTGCACAAAACCAACCATTAGCCTCCCTCAAAACAACCACCATACCTACCTACTATGGCTTTTTCAAAGTCATTCCGAGATATATTGCCATGCAACTACCACCATGACATGTGCCACCATGTCTACATTGCCATTGCATGATCGTAAGATAGCTAGCATGATTTTTCCATTAATGTCTATGCCATGCTAGATCATTGCCACGGTACACTACTAAAGGCATTCCATATAGAGTCATAGTTGCTCTAAGTTTTGAGTTGAAAGTGTGATGATCATCATTGATGGAGCATTGTCCCATGTGAGGAAATAAAAGAGGCCAAAGAAGCTCACCAAAAAAAAGAGGCCAAAGAGCCCACCAAAAAAATAAAAAATGAGAGAAAAAGAGAGAAGGGACAATGCTACCACTTTTTCCACACTTGTGCATATTAAGCACCATGATCTTCATGATTGAGAGTCTCTCGTTTTGTCACCACCATATAGCTAGTGGGAAATTTTCATTATATAACTTGTCTTCTATATTCCAATGATAGGCTTCCTCAAAATTGCCTTAGGTCTTCGTGAGCAAGCAAGTTGGATGCACACCCACCAGTTTTCTTTAAGAGCTTTGACATACTCTTAGCTCTAGTGCATCATTTGTGTGGCAATCCCTACTCATTCACATTGATATCTATTGATGAGCATATCCACAGCTCATTGATATGCCTAGTTAATGTGCCCATCTTCTCCTATTTTGTCTTGCAACCTCCACCACACTCCACACCATCAATAGTGCTATAATCATGGCTCACGCTCATGTATTGCGTGAGAGTTGAAAATGTTTGAGAAAGTAAAGGTGTGAAACAATTACTTGGCCAATACCGGGGTTGTGCATGATTTAAATTCGTTGTGCAATGATGATAGAGCATAGCCAGACTATATGCTTTTGTAGGGATAACTTTATTTTGGCCTTGTTATTTTGAAAGTTCATGATTACCTTCTAGTTTGCTTGAATTATTATTGTTTCCAGGTCAATAGCAAACTATTGTCTTGAATATAATGGATCTGAACATTCACGTCACATAAGAGGAGTTACAAAGGACATCTATGCTAGGTAGCATGAAAGCATCAAAAATTCATTCTTTATCACTTCCCTACTCGAGGACGAGCAGGAGTTAAGCTTGGGGATGCTTGATACGTCTCAAACGTACCTATAATTTTTGATGGTTTCATGCTCTTATCTTGTCATCTTCGGATGTTTTATGTACCTTTTATACCTTTTTTGGGACTAACTTATTAGTTCAGTGCCAAGTGCCAGTTCCTGTTTTTTCTGTGTTTTTGGCTCTTTTCAGATCTGATTTTGGAACGGAGTCCAAACGGAATAAAATCCCCGAAATGATTTTTCCCGAATGAAAGAAGATCAGGGGGCTTGTGGGCCAAGCTAGGAGGGCTACAGGGAGCCCACAAGCCCCCACTCCGCCACCAGGAGGGCAGCGGTGGGCAGGCTTGTGGCCTCCCTGGCGCCCCCCTGACCTAGATCTTGCGCCTATATATTCCCTAAAAATCAAAAAAAATCAAGGGAGCCACGAAAATACTTTTCCGCCTACGCAAGCTTCCATTTCCGCGAGATCTCATCTGGTGACCCTTCCTGGCGCCCTGTCGGAGGGGACCTTGGAGTTGGAGGGCTTCTTCATCATCATCATCGCCCTCCAATGACTCGTGAGTAGTTCACTTCAGACCTACGGGTCCGTAGTTAGTAGCTAGATGGCTTCTTCTCTCTCTTGGATCTTCAATACAAAGTTCTCCATGATCTTCATGGAGATCTATCCGATGTAATCTTCTTTGGCGGTGTGTTTGTCGAGATCCGATGAATTGTGGATTTGTGATCAGATTATCTATGATATATATATTTGTGTCTTTGCTAATTTCTTATATGCATGATTTGGTATCCTTGTAAGTCTCTCCGAGTCTTGGGTTTTGTTTGGCCAACTAGATCTATGATTCTAGCAACGGGAGAAGTGCTTGGTTTTGGGTTCTTACCATGTGGTTACCTTTCCCTTTGACAGTAGGGGCAGCACGACACATATCATGTAGTTGCCATCAAGGGTAACATGGTGGGCTCTGTCGTAGATATGAGATTGTCCATCTACATCATGTCATCTTGCTTAATGCATTACTTTGTTCTTTTGGACTTAATACACTAGATGCATGCTGGATAGCGGTCGACGTGTGGAGTAATAGTAGTAGATGCAGAAAGTATCGGTCTACTTGTTTTGGACGTGATGCCTATAGATATAAGCATTTCCATAGATGACGTCACGACTTTGCGCGGTTCTATCAATTGCTCGACAATAATTTGTTCATCCACCGTCTACATGCTTTCATGAGAGAAGCCACTACTAAGCACTACAGGCCCCGGGTCTATTCACACCTATCGTTTCCACTTTCGCTTTTACTTTGCTTTGTTACTTTGTTTCTTTTAGTTCTCACTTGGCGAACAATCTATAAGGGTTTGACAACCCCTTCATAGCGTTGGGAGCAAGCTTTTTGCGTTTGTGCACGCACTTGTGATACTCCTTCACTGGATCGATACCTTGGTTCTCATAGTGAGGGAAATACTTACCACCGCTGTGCTACATCACCCTTTCCGCTTCAAGGGAACACCAACGCAAGGCTCCAAGGCCACGGGGGAAATCCTTTGCATAGTTGCGTAGGAAGTCCCTTAAGGCGTAGCCGTAGCAAAAGGATTCCTGGTGCCATCAACACACCTATTTCTGGCGCCGTTGGGAGGTCTTTTGTTGCAGTAGCATCGTCCCCGACCCCCTCCCCATGGGCCGACCCCAAGCCTCGACACCCCTGCCGCCATACAGCTGTCGGTAGGGCCCCGGGCCTCCTTTTCCCTCCTCTCCCCTCCCCTCTCCCCATTCAACCGTCGCACACCACACCGCTAGGCGTGCTCTGTTCGCTCGCGCCCCACATCACCCCTGTCACCACGCCTGTGCCTCCCCCCGCCCGCGTGATGGCGTTGTACATTAGGGGTGCGCCCACAGATCTGCATCCCAGGGCCCACCTAAGACCCGACATGGACATCAATGTCCCCAAACCTATCGGTGCAGTCACTGTCTCACTGTGGCAAACAGGTTCTGACTCGGTTTACACAAGGTCACTCGGTTCATCTTGTGTTAGTCAGATGTGCCCTGACACTAGTACTACAGTGAGATGTGGATGACGAAGAGACTACAACATCCACAAATTTAAACTATCACATGAAGTGTAGTGAAGATGAGCGTTACCCGTAACGCCGGAGTTAGAGCTGTTGTTACTAGTAACTTCCGTAGTTATTAGCGTTAACTCACCCTTGTAATGGCGCTTGGCCGATCGTGGCGCACTCTATATAAGACGCACGCGAGATCCTGAACAAGGGTTGAGCATTGTGTAATCTCACACCCCCCATAAGAAAAAACTAGCTTCCGGGCTCGAGACGTAGGGTCGTTACCACTACTGAGGGGACCAAACTCGTACATCCGAGTTTATCCACTGCGTCATAGGTAGGATCCGCCCCTGATTTGTACCCCTAGTACTATTGTTAGAATCATTCCCACGACAGTTGGCACGCACCGTGGGGATGCGCTTTTGCCAAATCCGGCACAGTTGGAGTTTTCATCCTTTTCATCATCATGATGACACTCAGCAGAGAGATCCTCTTCCATTCCCTCAGTTTCATCGTCGAAGACTCAGCATGGCTGCAAGACGTGCCACTAGACACCGACTCCCTTCCTGCTCGAGGTACGTCACACTTCACCACAGTTGCGCACGGGGTCCTGATTCGACAGCCATCTGTACCGTATCACTCGGTGCCCCCACGTCGTGCTGCAGTTTGTTGCAAGCGCTCCGGGTGCTGTGACTACAGAGATGGATCAAGCATGTGGCGTCCCACCAAGCCACATCAGGGCAAGTGGCTATGCTCGACTTGGACGAGCCCACCATCAGCCTCTTCCCTTCATCGGGTGAAGGATCATTTGACGATTCTGAGTGCGAAAGCACTGGAGACGCTGCAAAAATCTTGATGGCCGACACGGCTAGGACAGGAGCCCCTGGATTCACCACGGAGAACTATCATTGACACGATCGCTGTGAGCATCGTCATGGCAACGGCAACCATCACATCCCATCACCGCTCACGGAGCAGCAACAGTAGGAACTTTGGCGGAGGAGCAATCAAGCTCTTTGTACTCCCATCGTCGGGAACAGCCCGGAGGAAATAATGCTAGAAAACGCGCGCTAGGCCACTTTGGCCGAGCTCGAGCGACTTCAGCGATCACTCGATGCCCGAGCCACAAGGGACCAGCCCAGTTCCAATCGCAGTCGCCAAGAGTTGTTTCTGAACGATAGTCAGCGTAACATCAAGGTGATGCAGACACTCTTGCAGAACCTGGCCGCCGCCACTCGGATCGCTGATTCCATTCAGCCGACTGATTCTGTGGTCGGGGAAGGCATTCAACTGATCTAGAGTCTGCTGAAGACTGTCTTGTAGAAAAACTCCATGGTATCTTAATCATGGTAACAAATCCACAGATGGTCCGTCCAAGCGGAGATGATCCAGTCGGCTCAGAGCCCTCGTGCACCCGAAAGATGCCAAAGATCTCCTCTTCCTCCGGGAGGCCCGCATGGGGATCGGAGGCATGATTATCGGGTTCATAGAACGACACCTCCTCCAGGGAGTGGTTCACTCGGAATCCGACCCCACGACCGTAGGCCAAGCCCCAATTGGCATAGGGGTTATGGAAACGACGGCTACCCAGCTCCCCAGCTCAACGCAAGGTCCATAATCACGCAGAACGTGGTTGATCGATCGTGAGAAAGCCGGGGGGTATCTGGCCTCGAGTGCTTAGGTACACACATCCTTGAAGCGGAGATACCCTCCAACTACCGATTGGCTACGGGGATCAGTAAGCTCAACGGTGAATCCAAGACGGAAACTTGGCTCGAAGATTACCGAGTGGCCGTCCTGATAGGCAGTGCCGACTACTTTGTCGTGATGAAGCACATGCCCCTCATGCTGGAGGGATCGGTGAGGGTGTGGCTCAATAAGCTTCCCTTGAGTAGCATCCACACCTAGGGAGACCTTGCCCAAGCGTTCATCAAAACATTTGAAGACACCTACTAGCGCCCGGGCAACTTAACAGAGTTGCAACATTGTGTCCAGAAGAGCAACGAGACACTCCGAGAGTACATCCAGCGATGGACCGCGTTACATAACACCGTCGAGAACGTCACAGAGCATCAGGCCGTGTGCGCCTTCAAGGCACGCACTCGATATAGGGAGCCCATCCTCAAGTTCGGTTGATCGGGGGATCTGTCCCTCAGTCACGCAATGGAGATCGCCAATCAATACACAAATGGCGAAGAAGAAGACCGCCTTCATAGCAGCAAAGGCCGATCCAGCGATGCCCCACAGTCGGGAACGCATGGAAAAAGCAGAAGAGAAAGGGCAAACAATCACGCAAAGCTGAAGTAGCTGCTGGTTCGGGGCAGGGACCAAGCAGGTCCAAATAGAAGAAGAAGAAAGATTGTGCAGATAAAAAAGAAAACTGAGTTCAAGAGCAACCTCTTGGACCAACCGTGCACATCCATGCCAAGAAGGATGACAACGGAGAGATCATCCCCGCCAAGAACATGACTCGAGATTGTCCCGTGCTCTGGTAGGAGATGGGTGGAGAACCCTTCAGGGATAAGGACAATGAGGACAATCACGAGGCTACCCCCAGGTACCCGAATACCAAGAAGATCCTCATGATCTTCACCAACGTCGAGAGTAAGAGCTGATTGAAAGATATCAATCGGGAGGTAAACATGGCATTTCCGACTGTCATGAATGTGAGAGCCCGATGCCGACGCCCCAGAAGATTCCCCTTTCTTTCTGTTTTCGTCGTGTGTCTATTTTCTTTTGTCACATCATCATCGCATCATGCGCATCATCTGCATTGCATCTGCATCTCCGTTGCCGCCAGTTTTTGAAACTTGCATCCGTTTTTAGTTGCCGGTTCTCGCCGTTGACAGTTCTGAGCCCGACTGCACTCGCACGCGCCCGCGGCTTCGTTCGAACCCTGTTTTAAAAGTGTGTGTAAAACTTTCTCGGATTGGGTCGAAACTTGGCATGCGGTCCTATTTTATTGTTGGTAGGCCGCCTGCCAAATTTTCGTCGCAGTCAGAGCTCGTTTGATACATGTACCGTTTATTATATAGCGGCACTATAGCTGGTCGTTTGTCGGGCGTTTCGGTATATTAAAACTCCAATTCCGAGTTGCCCGTTTTCCCTCTCATCCCGCCTAGCCCCTCTGCACAGTGCACCGACCTGCCCGCGACATAGCCAGAAACTCCCCCCGGACCCGAAAGTACGCTCGTGACCGTGGGGTCCGGATCAACCCCGTTTTACTACAAACCGTCATCGGTTTGTCAAGTGGACCCCGTAACCCATTTATCCTGACCGTTCGATCTAAACGGAGGGTCGAAATGTCCCTAAAGCTAACCATCTGCTATACATATATATATATAGATCAACCGTGCGCAACCCTAGAATTTAGGGACAAACCCCCTGTCCCATCAGCCGCCGCCACCCCTTGTCCCATCTCCCTCCTCGGGATCGTCCCAGATCCAATCCTCAGCCTACCCCTCAAGCAGCTCGATCCAGAGCTCCCTGCGCCTCGACCTCGTCTTCCACGTGAGCTGAGCCGTCGGACGCATCCATCGCCCGCAGCTCCCCATGTCTGTCGCCCGCATGCCGCGCGAGGAGGCCGTCCCCAGCCAGTCAACCGAGCGCACGAGCGGGCATGGCCTCGTCCCTGAGCTCCCTGCCCCGTGCTTCCGAGGGGGGCGCGCCGTGAGCCGCCGGCGAGCTTCACCGACAGGCAGGCACCCGGGTCGCCCTGCTCCTTCTCCCTTCCTTCTTCCGTCTCTCATATCGTCTCTCTCTGTCCACAGGAGCATCTACACCTCTGTCAACGGAAGCTATGCCATGGAGCTAGCAGCTTGAGCACCGATCGTCCCAACCACCGAGTCGAGCTCCGTAGGCGAGAATGGAGCCCCAACCACCGGATCTGGCAGTGCCAACCCTCCCTTTTCCGCCGCTAGTCCGCTCCAGATCGAGGGATCTCGGTGCTGACGATCTCTGTATTTCAATATGAGACCCGTAACTGAAGCTTTATTTCTTTGCCTAGATCCGTCCTAGCATGTTTATGTTAATAGGTTCTGGCACTAACTTTTAGCACGACCACACAGCCAGCCGAGTCGGCTAGCACAACCAGCCTTCTTACAAGAGGTTGTGGGTTCAAGTCCCCATGGTAGCACCATTTTTTCAGTCATTTTATTCCATCACGGGAGGATCAACTATTTGAAATCGATCCCCTAATGTGTCACAAACATGCATTAGGCAAGCTGGTGAATCCATAGTTCTAGTTACCAAGAGGTACTTGGTTCAAATCTTAGCCAAGCCCCTAATTTTTTTGCTTTGTTTTGCACAGCCACACACACCCAAGCATATGGGCCGAAAGCTTCCGCTGGCTGCAGCCTTTTGCATAGATTCGGCCCAGTAGTGGTTTATTTAGCAAGTGTAATTTTTTTCATTTAATTTCAGAAAAAGCATTGTTTTTCAAACGCTCGTAGTTTCTTAACCGTGCACTGGATCGGATTGATTTAAAGATGTAACTTGGCTAGAATTTTGCGTAGAGTAATATTGTCCAACTCTCATGCATAACTAGAACCGTTTAGTGTGCTGTTTGCATCGGTTTGCGTGTCGCCGTGTTGAAAACGGTTTAGGTCGTAACTATTTGTCCGTAGCTCCGTCGGAGTTGTGCCATATATGTAAATGGAGCAGAACGACGAGTAAAATCACGTAAACCACTTTGTTTTTCCGTTTAACAAACCTACAATGTGATTAGGACAAATCTGGACAGAATTAGAATTTACCGCGTGGTGTCATTTCGGAGATGCTATATGTCGTTTGCGACCTCATTTAAAATGTCTAGATAGGTAGTTCAATTTCCGCCTCACCTCTCGCATGTTTGACAACATCAATATTGCCGTGTAAATAACCGGGAGTGAACTAAATAATTCATATGTGAAGTTTCGTCAATATGCAACTCGTTGCATATTGAACTTCACTTAATGTGTAGTGATTGTTTGTGTGATTTGCCATGGCGTGACTTGCATGTATTCAGCTGCTCATGCATCATTTGTGTTGTTGCATCATGTGGTGAATCTTGTGTGTTGATTTGTGTTTCTGGTTTGCTTCGTCCCGATAGAGTTCCGCAAGCGTGTCGGATGTGAGGACCCGTTCGACTACATCGGTTCGTCTGCTTCTCGGAGGCATTCTTCTTCCAAGCGGGATCTCAGGCAAGATGATCATTTCCCCAGATACCATTACTATCATTGCCATGCTAGTTTTATCACTTCTATCGATTATGTCGCGTTGCCTACCACCTGTTAAATATCAGCCTCTCATCAATGCCATGTTAACCTTCAACCTGTTCGACCTAGCAAACCACTGATTGGCTATGTTACCGCTTGCTTAACCCTGTGTTAGTGTTGCTAGTTGCAGGTGCAGTTGCTTCCATGTGAAAACATGGGTTCCTTGTTATATCACCATATTAAATGCTATTTAATTTAATGCACCTATATACTTGGTAAAAGGTGGAAGGCTCGGCCTTTCTAGCCTGGTGTTTTGTTCCAGCTTTGCCCCCTTAGTTTTCGGCTACCAGTGTTATGTTCCATAAATGAGCGCTCCTAACACGATCGGGGTTGTTATGGGGACCCCCTTGATAATTAGTTTTAGATTAAGACTGGTCTGGCAAGGCCCAACTTTGGTACTCATTTGCCTAATCACCTAATAAAATTGCATAGGGACTTCCCGGGCCCCGAGGATAATTTAATCAACCCCCGGGCCAGTGCTCCTGATGAGTGTTGGTCCAAATTGGCAGACTACGGGGCCACCGCGGGGCAACCCGAGGTTTGGTTCTCCTAGTGTGACCCATCCGCCGTGTCCTGAGAAGGAGGTACGCGACTCCTATCGGGATTGTCGACACGTCGGGCGGCCTTGCTGGATTAGTTTTACCTTTGACGAAATATCTTGTGCATCGGGATTCCGGTGATGCTTTGGGTAATCTCAGAGTTGAAGTTTTCCACTAGGGAATCCGACGAGATCGCGAGCTTCGTGATTGAGGATTTCTATGCGGCTTGTGGTAATTTGTGATGGACTAGTTGGAGCACCCCTGCAGGGTTAAATCTTTCGGAAAGCCGTGCCCGCGGTTATGTGGCAACGTGGAAACTTTGTTTAACACTGGTTCTAGATAACTTGAAGTTAACTTAACTAAAACTTGCCAACTATGTGCGTAACCGTGACTGTCTCTTTCGTGAGTTCCTTCTCCGATCGAGGACGCGGTGGGGTTATGTCTGACGTAGGTAGGTGTTCAGGATCATTCATTTGATCATCAGTAGTTCACGTCCGTTATGCGTAGATCTTCCCTCTCTTATTTCTTGTACTCGTAAGTTTAGCCACCAACTATATGCTTAGCCGCTGCTGCAACCTCACCACTTAACCATACCTTACCCATTAAGCTTTGCTAGTCTTGATACCTTTGGAAATGAGATTGCTGAGTCCCCTGTGGCTCACAGATTACTACAACACCAGTTGCAGGTACAGGTAAAGGTAACTTGACATGAGCGCGTTGATTGTACATTTGGAGTTGCTTCTTCTTCTTCTTCTTCTTCATCTATCTAGGATTGGGTTCCAAGCCGGCAGCCTGGGATAGCAAGGATGGACGTTGTTCTTATTTTCTCGTTTGTTTTCATCCGTAGTCGGACCCTGCTCTTACCCTTGATGATTATGTAATGTACTGATGTGACTCTGATGTAGCTTGTGGCGAGTGTAAGCCAACTCTATATATGTCTCTTCTTTTCAGTACATGTACTTGTAACGATATCCATTCTTGCGACACGACGAGATGCGCTTCTATCCCTGACGTGGTCCTCGTGCCAAATTGAGGATAGGGTCGCATCTTGGGCGTGACAACAAAGCACCTCCATTGGGCAAATATGCCTTCTCGTTCAATCTTTCAGACCACCCGGCCCACATTGCCACCCGCGGGAGGCAACCGCTGGTTGTCGATCTGGTTGTCCACAGAGTCCGACTGCGAAGGGTCCTCATGGACGACGGTAGCGGCCTCAACATCATCTACATCGACATGCTCAAGGACATGGACATCCTGTTGCGCAGCTTAGCAAGAGAAACATGCATTTCCACGGGGTCATCCCCGGGAAAAAGGCCGAATTACTCGGTCAGATCTCCCTAAACATCGTATTTGGCGGTGAAAAGAATTATAGGAAGGAGAGACTGGCCTATGAGGTGGTTAACTTCCGAAGTGCTTATCACGCCATCCTAGGTAAGCGAACATACGCATGTTTCATGGCCCGTCCATCCTACGTGTATCTTAAACATAAGATGTTAGGGTCGAAAAGCATACTCACGGTCACCCGCAATCGGAAGATCGCCGAGGAGTGCCTCCAGTAGGCCTACGAACAAGTCCTCATGGGCGAGCTTGAGGGGTAGAAGAAGGCGGTGGACACTACCGAGTTGCTCAGGTCAAAGCGGCCGGCTAGTGGGCCTGCCTTTTAGTTAGCCAGTGAGACCAAGCAGGTTCACATCCACCCTATCAATCTGTTGCACTTCACTCTGAGACAAATAGGAAGCTGAGCTCATCCAGTTACTCTGCGAGAACTAGGACATATTCGGATGGAAGCCATCTAACATGCCGGGTGTTCCCAAGGATCTGGCTGAGCATCGCCTCTGAGTGGACTCCAAGCTAAAACCAGTCATGGAACACTTGCGCCTCTCCTCTATGGTGAAGCATAAGGCGATAGGCAAGGAGATCGGTCGGCTCCTAGCTGCTGAGTTCATCCATGAGGTTTACCACTCCGAGTGGCATGCAAACGGGGTTAAGGTGCCCAAGAAGAACAATTCACACTGAATGAGTATTGAATTCAAGCACCTCAATCGGGCCTTCCTGAAGGACCATTTCACTTTACCTCGCATAGATCAGATTGTAGACTCTACTTCTAGATGTGAACGCGTGTCGTTCCTAAATGCGTACTCCGGGTACCATAGATCCGAATGTATGGACCCTATGAAATAAAAATGGCCTTTATCATCCCATTTGGGTGTTTTTGCTACATCAGCATACCATTCAGCCTCAAGAATCCTGGGGCTACTTTCCAGCGTATGATCCAGAAGTGTTTGCAGGAACAGATCAGTCCGGATGTCAAAGAGTACATGGATGACATTGTGGTTAGGTCCAGGAAAGGTTTTGACCTCCTGACTGACCTCGCCGAAACCTTCGTGAACCTGTGGTGCTATGTGATCAAACTCAACCTAGCCAAGTGCACCTTCGGTGTGCTAGCCGGCAAACTACTCGGTTTCCTTGTTTCCAAACGAGGCATCGATGTCAATCCCAATAAAATTGGAGCCATAGTCCAAATGAGACGACTAGAGCACATCCATGATTTGCAGAGGCTTACAGGTTACGTCGCGACTTTGAGCCGCTTCATCTAAAGACTCGATGAAAAGGCACTTCCTCTTTATCGATTGATGAAAAAATCTGGTAGGTTCGAGTGGGTCAACGAAGCGCAAATCGCATTCGACCAACTCAAGGCTTTGCTTTCCACCCAACCCGTGTTAGCTGCTTCGGGCTGCCAGGAGCCCTTGCTCCTGTACACCACTTCCACTAGCCAAGTGGATAGCACCGTTCTCACCGTGGAGCACAAGGAAGCAGGCCGAGCATACAAGGTACAAAGGACCATCTATGGCATCTCAGAAGTATTGACTCCCTCCAAGCAAAGGTACCAGCATTACAAAAAACTGCTTTATAGTATCTATCTGATAGTCAAGAAGGTGGTGCATTACTTCCAAGATCACTAGGTCACAGATAGCAGTGACGACCCTTGTCGGAAATCCTGCACAACGGAGATGCCACTGGCCAAGTGGCTAAATGGGTGATTGAGCTCGTCCCGCTAGAGATCAAGTTTGAAGCCAAAAAAGCTGTCAAGTCTCAGGCCCTAGTGGACTTCTCGGCCGTATGGATAGGACAAGAGCATTGGACTATGTTCTTCGATAGGTAGAATAAGATGCTCCATGGCTCGAGGGCTGGGGTAGTTCTCGTTTCCCCCCAGGGAGACCGACTGAACTATGTGCTTCAAATCCACTTCAACTCATCTAACAACGAAGCCGAGTATGAAGCCCTCCTGTACGAGCTTGGTATGGCCATCTCACTCGACGTTCGACGCTTGATGGTCTATGGAGACTCTGATCTCGTCGTCAATCGAGTGATGAAGTTATGGGACATTCGGACCATGGCCATGATAGTTTACTGCAACCTAGTCATGAAGATAGAGAAGAACTTTGAAGGGTTGGAATTGCACCATGTGCCTTGAGCCAAGAATCAGGAGGTTGGCGACTTGGCGAAGATCGGTTCCACTCAAAGAATCGTTCCAAAAGGCATGTTTCTTAAACACTTTAGTGCCTCCTGAGTTAAAGAAGGACCTTTAATAGAGGAGCCACCACAGGCAGGTGGTCCTTCAAATCCGACTGAAATTGACGTCCCGGTCACGGTCGACCTCATCCATGAGATGCTGGTCATCATGCCCGAATGGACTCAGCATTATCTGGCCTACTTGCTTTAGCAAGAACTCCGTGGAGACAGAGAGGAAGCCAGCCGAATCGTTCGACGGTCTAATGATTTCGAAGTTTTGGGAGACAAATTATATAAGAAAAGTAGTTAAGGAGTCTGTTAGAAGTGTATTTCCCCAGAGGAAGGACTGCAAATATTGAACGAGATTCACTCGAGGACCTGCGGCCATCACGCGTCCTCCCGGACTTCGGTGGCCAAGGCCTTCCGAGCGGGTTTCTATTGGACCCGAGCCAATGAGGCAGCGAGATACCTAGTTCAGCTATGCGTCGGATGCCAATTTTACAAAAACTAGCCGCACAAGAGCGCATCCGCATTAAGGACAATTCTTGTCACTTGGTCGTTCGTCGTGTGGGGCCTTGACATAGTTGGCCCTTTACACACTTGGTCCAGTGGATTGACCCGCCTGCTAGTAGCGGTGGATAAGTTCATTAAGTGGGTCGAGGCAAATCCCATCAAAAGCATGGATTTAACAACTGCCATCAGCTTCATTCGACAAATTATCTTCAAATTCAGAGTTTCGCGCGATATCATCATCGACAATGGATCCAATTTTGACTCGGACGAGTTCCGCGAGTTCTGCCATTCTGAGGGCACTCGGGTCAATTACGCCTCTGTGCCTCACCCAAAGTCAAATGGTCACGCACATCACGTGAAATGTATGGCACTTCAATGATTGAAGCCCCAACTGATGAGATGTCTTAAGTAGATCGCGGGTGCATGGGCAGAAGAATTTCCATTCGTCTTGTGGGTTATGGAGATGACCCCGAATTGTCCCACCTACCGTACCCCTTTCTTCATGGTGTATGGATCTAAAGTTGTTCTGTCAAGTGACCTATGTCACAACTCCCGCAAGTGGAGCAGTACAATGAAGTTGAAGCTGAAGTAGCACTACAAGATAGTTTGGATCATTTGGAAGAAGAGAGAGAACTAGCCCTCATTCGGTGAACACTATATCAGCAAGACCAAAGGCGCTACCATGATAAACAAGTCAGAGGGCGAGCCTTCTAGGAGGGTGACCTGGTCCTTCGACTGTACCAACAAAAGCCTCACAAGTTGGAACCTCCATGGCAAGATCCCTTTGCAATCTCCAAGGTCCTGCATAATGCAGCTTATCGGCTTTACAACTTCCAAAACAAGATGGAAGAGGCAAGGACCTGGAACGCAGACCTGCTCCCCAAGTTCCATACATAGACCATGTATCTTTGTCCTCGTAACAACTCTGAATGATTTGACGAATAAAGTGTTGCCCTTCTTCACCTTTTTTGTCAAACTTCTCACTCCGTGAAATATCTCCCTCAAAAACCTGCCCCGAGTGAGGACAACCACCACGCTCGGGGGCTTAGCAGCAAACCCGTTTTCGCCTAATTGCGAATGGTTCTGAGTGTGGGCACTACCCACACTCAGACGCCACAATGTACAAGACCATCGCTTAGTCCACAAGTACTACCTCCACGTCTTGGTCGCGAATCATGGTTCTCCTAAGATAAAACCGCCCCCACGAGCGAGGAGGGCCTCCATGCTTGGGGGCTTATTAGGAAACCCGCTTTTCCCTAAGTTCAAACGGTTCCTAGTGAAGACATGATATTCACTCAGCCGCCAAGATGAGCAGGACAATCGTCCCTCAGGTGCGAACCTATTTTCGCCTAAGTCCAAACCTACCCGTAGTGTGGACAATATCCATGCTCGGGGGCTTAGCAGTGAACCTGCTCTCGCCTAACTGTAAATGGTTCCGAATGTGGGCACTAACCACACTTGGACACCACGATGGATAGGACCATTGATCAATCAACAAGGACTACCTCCACATCTTGGTCGCGAGTCATGATTCACCTAAGATAAACCCGACCCCGAGCAAGGACGACCTCCATGCTTGGGGGCTTAGCAGCAAACCCGCTTTCGCCTAAGTTCAATTGGTTCCGAGTGAAGACATGATCTTCACTCGCCCGCGAAGATGAACACGACAATTGTCCCTTAGCTGCGAACCTGTTTTCGCATAAGTCCAAACTTGCCCCGGGTGTGGCCAACATCCACGCTTGGTGGCTTACCAGCGAACCTTCTCTCGCCTAAGTGTAAACGGTTCCGAAAGTAGGCACTACCTACACTCGGACACCATGATGGACAGGACCATCGCTCGGTCCGCAAGGACTAATTCCATGTCTTGGTTGCGAAGCATAATTCGCCTAAGTTAAAACCGACCCGGGCGGGGACAGCCTCCACACTCGCGGGCTTAGCAATGAACCCACTTTTGCCTAAGTACGAACGGTTCTGAATGAGGACAAAATATTCACTCAGCCTCCAAGATGAACAGGACAATCGTACCTCCGTTGTAAACCTGTTTTGGCCTAAGTCCGAACCTGTCCTAAGTGAGGACAACCTCCATGCTCGGGGGCATAGCAGCGAACCCGTTTTCTCCTAAGTATGAACCGTTTCGAGTGAGGACAAGATCTTGACTCAGATGCCAAGATGAATAGGACAATCGTCCCTTAGCTACGAACCTGTTTTCGCATAAGTCCAAACCTATAATGAGTGTGGACAAGCTCCATGCTCGGGGACTCGATTGCGAATCCGTTGTCGCTCGAGTAGAAATGACTCGGCGTGAGGAGGAAACCCACACTCAGACATCACGATGGAAAAAATCTATCAACAGTTCAAAGACCCAAATTCGATTGACGACAAATAAAACCAGGTTCCGGTTCAAGTAAAAGGAGCTCATAAACGGAGCCCACGGCTCGATCAAAGTTTGTAGGCTACTCGGAGGAAAATTGAACTTAATGTTTTCCCAAGCATCACTCGGAGCATGAAGACTCCACCGCTTCCACGAAGGTGTCGAGGTTGATCCATCGACGATCGGAGTCGCAGCCACCATGAACATCCATGAAGTCCTCGAACTTGGCGCTCTTCCTGTTGATGACCCTCAGTTCTCCAATTTCTCTTCATCCACTCCTTTACAATGGATGCGCACGAATGAGGGGTCGATGTCAGCTCTGGCCCATGTCGCAGTTTGTTTCAAAGATTGTAGTTGACCAGGGACTACCTTCACTCGGTTCACAATGGCTTGAGCGTCCTTGGGGAGTTCTTCACTATGAGTAACCTCTTGATCGATCTCTAAGACTTCCGATTGGAGCCACTTGAAGCATACCAACACGTAGTCGTTACGAGCTTCCAGTCTGAGAACTGCCAATGTAGCACCGTCCTTCAAGAGCCCTTGCTTTGGGTTCAGCTCCTTCTCGATCCGCCTTGTCTCCTCATCGACACTGATACAGAAGGCTGGGTACACATAAAAAACAAAGGACGAGATACATCACTCAGAAATCATAAGGCAATAGCAAGGAATCATTCAGATTCAAAACATACCTTTAAGTTTCTCGCTCTTCGCTTTGTCCAAGTCTTCAACAAACTCCTCTAATTCGGCCCTCTTGGCGGTGACCTGCCCAAACTTGGTCTCCCACTCAGCATAGTAATTCTTCAGCTCAACAAGTTCTTCAACAGATATTTCTAGAGCAACCTTCCAAAGCTGGTTCTCCTCATCAAGCTTCTCGACTGTCTTGAGCTAGGTTTCAGCCACCTTGGTTTTTTGATTTTCCTCCGTCGAGGCCGATGCCAGTTCTTCATCCCTCTTCTTGAGGGCCTCCTTCATGTTAACTAAAGAAACGGAATTCTTTAGCCTCTTGGAAAGGTGATCTCGTAAAATAACCTCAATCGAATGGGGAGGAAGATCAAACCACAAGATAGTCGGACAGCAAAGGCTTACCTTCGGCAGCATGCTTCTCGTGTTCCTATCGCTCGCTCTTGGCTTTTTCAGCACCAAGACTGAGACGCGGGTCCTACAACTCCCGCTCCATAGTGTCATTATGGCTTTTGAGCCCGTAGGCAGTCTACCATCAGCAAACACAAATTACATGAAGTACAAAAATAATAACTCTAAGACTACCAATCACTACTTCAGTCAACGACAGTATCGGGGACTACACCTAGTGGGTGCGCTCAGCGCACCCTACTAGAAGGATAAGAGGTGGGACAAACGGCCCCGTATCCCATCAACCTCTCTCTAGTCAACACAAGAACTAAGACTACTGCCGACAGCTTCAGTCGACGGCAACCTTGGGTACTATACCCTGTGGGTGCGCTCAGCGCGCCCCCACTGGAAGTGGACACCCAGTTGTTGTGTGCCACGAAGTAAACCCACTCGGGATTAGAAACAAAAAAACTGCAAACGAAGGAACTCACCTGGATGTTCCTCGATCACCATAGCTTGGGTGGCATCATATGCCTCCTTTAGTCGCCCAACCATCAACCCCAGCTAAGCTAGGCTTCCTTGCATGCGTCTTCTTGGCCCTCACGGGTATGGTGCAGCTGGAAAAGATTATGGTCCATGGGAGGAAGCTACAACGTGGAGGAAGGACTGTGGGGACCTTCACTTGTAAGTCATGATCACCGAATGCACGTGTACAGTGATCCCAGAGATCAATGCTCACTGAATGCACAGAAGCTAAATAACAAGAGTCTTACATCATACATACCGTCTGATACAGATAAGGACCATTAAGGCCAAGTCATTGCATACACAGGGCCTTGAACGCCGACACACCAAACACAACTAACAACGGATAACTTGGTTGAAAGCTTAAACAGATGCCATCTTCCTACTTCGCATGTTCGTTTGCGATGAAATCTTCTCCAATGTCCGGTCCTTTCGCGCCTAGCCAACTAAATAACCACTAGCCAGCAAATGAATACTTTGAATGTACTCGCAAGCAAACCATGATATGGAACAAGGCAACAATGAAGTATGGCACAACACTAGTATGCTATTTTGCGGAAAACAGATTTTTCCTTAGTGCGATAACATGATCAACATCTCGTGAGGCATGAATCATAAGGCAAACGGTAACCAAAAGTAGGTTACAGATGTCAATATCAACTAAGGGCCGGAAAACCTTGGCCACCCATCATGCCAAGTCACTTGACTTAGCCCACGCACCATATAGCGCACTTACCACCTGATACGTCCCAAACCTATCCATAATTTCTGTTTGTTCCATGATCTTTTGGGTGACATTGTGATATGTTTTGCTACACTTTCATACCTTTTTACACATATTTGGACTCACCTACTAACTCAGTGCACCCAGTGCCAGTTTATGTCTACTGATGTCTTTTTTGCAGGGACTTTTACCCAAATTTACAGAGCCCAAAAATCCCAAGAAAAATATATAAAAATCACCGTGACGGAACTGTCACGAGCACCAAAGGTGGGACAGAGGGGAGCCTGGGCCTGCCCAGGCGGCCTCCCTGTGCGGCCCCTATCCTGGCCGCGCCACCAGGTTGCCTGGGTTGGCCCCACGCCCTATGGTACCCTCCTTTGGCCTATATTTACCTCTACGATCGAAAACCCTTCCAACAGATGCAAAATCGCGAATTTGTCCATCGTTCCGCTGCCGCAGTGCTTCCGAGATCGGGAGAGTTAGAAGACCTCTTCCCGGCACCCTGTCGGAGGGAGGATTGACCTCCGGGAGCTTCTCCACCACCATGGACGCTTCCCGGACGTGCCGTTAGTAGTCCTCCTTGGACCATGAGTCCATGACCAGTAGCTATGTGATGTCTTCTCTCCAATCTTGTGCTTCAATGCTTAGCCCTTGTGCGATGCCCTACATGATCAAGGCATCTATGTAATTTACCTGTTTTTGCTATGCTTGGTTTGCTGGGATCCGATGGATTATGAGATTATGTTTAGATTGTGATGAGTTATATATTTGATGATCCTTTTATATTATGTTCTTGAGTAATTCTTGCATGTTCTCCGTTGCTTTTTATTGCTTTGGCCGAGTAGTAGATTGTAACTCCAAGAGTGAGCATTATGCATGATTGTCGGTTCATGCCCCCTGATGTCTAGCTTGAGTGACAAAAGCATGAGACTAGGGGATGTGTTGTTGCCAACAGGGAGAAAACAACGGTGCTTGTGACCACAGTTGCAAGGATTGTTTACCTTACGCAAAGCTAGTTAATGCAGTTGTCCGTTGCTTTGAGTTTACACTTTAGGTGGGGCTCCCAACTTAATACCAGCGAGATGTTCTAGATAGGTATCTAAAGGTGGACGATTAGAGAGTAGATGTGGATGGATAAACAGTGTACTTGTCTTGGCGTACTGCCCATTACTTTTGAGCCTCTAACTTTCTAGTAGCATGATTAGCATTGCGGTGCGTTTATAATTTTGTCAGTTGCCCAGCTGTAATTTGTTTACCTAGCATAGTTGTTTATCTTCTTTTGGAAGAGAGACATCACTAGTGAACATCATGTGACTCTGGTCCATATGCCTTGGATACCTATCAAATTTGTGCTTAGAAATTTTTATCATGGTCTTTTTATATGGTGTGAACACTCTCTTCATATTATAGCTAAAGGAGATTTTTTTAGAGTGTGATGAGGCTACAGCTCTTTATATTATACATGGTCTATGTAATACCTTGTTTATGATCATGGATTTTACACTATTATAGATAGACTTGCTACCATTGAAATAAGAATAGATGCTCTAGACTTAAGAGAAAGAGAGAAACTCGTGGTTGATAAGAAAAATATTTTGAAAATAGATGATGACTCGGAGCCTTTTGTTACAATTAGCATCTCTAACCAAGACTTCCTTGCTTATTGTGATATTGGATTCATGGTTTCTACAATGCCAAAAGCTGTTTATGATTATCTAAGCCTTTTAAACATGGACAATTTTTCATCTTATCATGAACATGCTAATGGGGATATTTTTGAAATCCAGGGAAAGGTAAAATATGTCCAGGTTACATTCTCTAAAAGGAATGCAACGGTTGATTTCTTCATCATGAAGCCAAACTAAGGAAACATAGTGCTTGGAAGGGACTTCCTCCGGGCCATCAAAGGCTTCATTGATGTAGGTAAAGTACACATACGCTTACGTTGGAAAGCAAAAGGTACATACCCATTCCCAAGGAAAAATAAGTATGAACTTGTTGAGGATCCGTTTGAAGGTTTTTATGATTCCGGTGACCTTGGTGAATTTTGATCCTTCTTTTTGCATCATCCCTAGCTCAAAGGCATAAAAGAAAGCGCTTGTTGGGAAGCAACCCAATTTGTTTTTACTTTCAGTTTTAGGTGTCTTGATGCTTGTTAATAATGTAGCAACATCATTGTATCCTCATTTTCAAGTTTTGTGCCAAGTTTAGCCTCCGATTGCAAGAAAGCTCAAAAGTTGTAACATGCTATCCAGAAGCAGATTCTGTCCGCCTAACGGAACAATTCGCCAAAAATCACCATATCATCTTTTTGATCTGAATTGTTTTGATAGTATGCTCTATATATTATTCTTTCTGGCATCTGTTCTTTGTTTTTTTATTTGAGTTGCAGAAGTGCCCCAAAAAAATTATTTACTACCTATTTTTTCTGTTTTTCCCAGATTCTGCTCTGTTTTGCATTTTCATTATTTTGCAAATCTGAAGCTTGCATTTTCTTTACAAAAACCTTTTGTCAATCTTGAGAAACATTAGATCTTCATGAAAATCCTTATTTTCAGTACAACACTAACGACTCTAATCAGCTCATGATGAGTTTCGTATGAAGGGAGTTTTCAAGTATGTGATGGAAGATGTTGAAAGAAGATCCAGGAGTGTCAAGCGCTCAAGCTTGGGGATGCCCCCATGCACCCCAAGAAATATTCAAGGAGACTCAAGCGCCTAAGCTTGGCGATGCCCTCGTGCATCCCCTTCTCCATTAACAATCTTTAGTTCGTCCTTCTCCATGCTATATTTTGATCACTTCATATGTTATGTGCTATGCTTGGAGTGTCCCTCTCTTTACATTTTAGTTTGTTTTAGTTTTGCTTGCTATTCATAACAAGTTGGAACCTAGCCTTCTTTTGTTGGGAGAGAAACACACTCCACTCCACCCTAGAACAGAACATAGGTTTTCATGCTTATCTTTTTGTGTGTTCTTTATCTTTTCATAGCTGCTGTCATGCTTAGCTCTTACTTTTCATGCTTTATCTTTTAAGAGCTTTTATTTAGGTTGCTTTTGGAACTCTCTTGATTTATCATGCTTATCTTGTTTACAGAATTGGCTTGTTGCACTGAGTTGTGTGTCTTGCATGAGTTGGTAATTGAGGTTGCTATTTAAGTATAGTACTAACTTGCAATAGTTTTCAGGTATTGATTTGAGTAGTGTTTGGAGTATTGGTGCCAAGAGCTTGAACCTATTAGTGATAGGTGTCGTATTTTGGGAAATCCGTGTGTATTTTCAAAAACTAAAAAAAATAGTTGAGAACTCTAGATACTAGATGGATCGCTAACCTCTGGAGGGGGTTGGAATATATAGTGTACCCTGACGTTATCATGGGTCGAGGATGCGCAAGGATATCCAAACCCCCAAACACTCCTCCTCGGGTTATATGTCTTGTGAATATCTTGACTAGATAGAGAGTTACCGATAATAAGTGAATGAGTTCCTTGGACTAATGCGAGTACTCGATTGTTGGCACTTCCACCATCCATATTTTGCTAGCCTCTTCGGTACCGTGCATTGCCCTTTCTCATCTAGAGAGTTGGTGCAAACTTCGGCGGTGCATCCAAACCCGATACGCTCTGTCATCATAAGCCTCATTATATCTTTCCTCAAAACAGCCACCATACCTACCTATTAAGGCTTTTCCATAGCCTTCCCGAGATACATTGTCATGCAACATCCACCATCTCATGACTAGATCTTCATGTCATACATGCTTTTGCTTGATCGACGAGCCGTGTGCTAGTTCAGCCTTGCCCTTATTGTTGCTACATGACGCACTAGTTTCATTGCATATCCTGTTATACTGGCAGAGGCATACATTTTCATACATCATGATAGTTTTCATTTGTCTTTATGTTGAGAACTTCTTATAAAGTCTGAAGATCTTATTTTTATTCTTGTAGAATATAGAGTGTTGCCCTTAATTGAGGAAACGATCCCAAAGAGGACAAATTAAAAGATCCCATAAGAGGACACATGAAAATATCCCAAAGAGGACAAATGAGAGATAAATAAAAAGATCCAAAGAGGCCACAAAAAAAAGAAAAAAAGAATTAAAAAGAGATGAGGAGCAACACTACTATTTATTTTGAAAGATCCACACTCGTACTCCATTGTTATCTATGTACTACATAGGGATTCTCATTCATGCATAACTAAGTGGGGAACCTTACACTATAGAACTTGGCTTGTATATTCGAATGATGAGCCTCCTCAAATGATCTCTAGGTCTTCATGAGCAATCAAGTTGGATGGATCCCCACTAGTTCCTTTGGAGAGCTTACGTTATCTCATATGTGCATCGGTTGCATGGCAATCCCTACTCCCCACATCATATCTATCAATTGGGTTTCTCTCGCCTATGGTTGCTCTCATTGATGTGAGTCTTTCACAACTTTTTTGCCTTCCTTCCCCATCATTATTCTCTTTGCCATCCTAAGTGCCAACATATCTTGCTTGCGCTCATCCATTGCACAAGTGCTCAAAGTCAAAAGGGAGAGGATCATTTTGACTTGTGCCTGACTAGTGGTCTGGGGATGAGTCAAATAAGATTCCGAAGGAGACTAAGTGTAAAGTTTTAGTAGATTGAGTTCTCAATTAAACTACAAAATATTTTTATCCTCTAAACCCATCTCCCACTTCTTGCACGCAAACACCATCTGGAGACATATTTGAGTCACGGACAGCGAGAGCTCTTGCACCTTTATGTTCTTACTTCACTATTTTCAATACTAAATATAGACTCTTGCTTGTTATTGTCTTGACTTGAATTGCATATCTTACTTGCCTTACTTTGAAGTTCTTATATGTGTGTTATCATGTCACCACAAAAATTATTGGTGTTATCATTTACCTACTCGAGGGCGAGCAGGAATTAAGCTTGGGGATGTTGATACGTCCCAAACGTATCTATAATTTTTGTTTGTTCCATGATATTTTGGGTGACATTGTTATATGTTTTGCTACACTTTCATATCTTTTTACACATATTTGGACTAAACTACTAACTCACTGCACCCAGTGCCAGTTTCTGTCTGCTGATGTCTTTTTTGCAGGGACTTTTACCCAAATTTACATAGCCCGAAAAATCCCGAGAAAAATATATAAAAATCAGCATGACGGAATCTTCACGAGCACCAAAGGTGGGCCACAGGGGAGCCAGGGCCTACCCAGGCTGCCTCCCTGTGCGGCCCCCTCCTGGTCGCGCCACCATGTCGCCTGGGTGGGGGCCACGCCCTCTCGTGCCCTACTTCAGCCTATATTTACATCTCCGATCGAAAACCTTTCCAACAGATCCAGAATCGTGAATTTCTCCTCCGTTCCGCCGCCGCAACGCTTCCGAGATCGGGAGCGTGAGAAGACCTCTTCCCGGCACCGTGTCAGAGGGAGGATTGACCTCCGGGAGCTTCTCCACCACCATGGACGCTTCCCGGACGTGCCATGAGTAGTCCTCCTTGGACCATGAGTCGATGACCAGTAGCTATGTGATGTCTTCTCTCCAATCTTGTGCTTCAATGCTTAGCCCTTGTGAGATGCCCTACATGATCAAGGCATCTATGTAATTTACCTGCTGTTGATATGATTGGTTATCCTTTTATATTATGTTCTTGAGTAATTCATGCATGTTCTTCGTTGCTTTTTATTGATTTGGCCGAGTAGTAGATTGTAACTCCAAGATGGAGTGTTATTTATGATTGTGGGTTCATGCCCCCTGATGTCTAGCTTGATTGACAGAAACATGAGACTAGGGGATGTGCTGTTGCCACCAGGGAGAAAACAATAGTGCTTGTGACAACGATTGCAAGGATTGTTTAACTTACGCAAAGTTCGTTAATGCAGTTGTCTATTGCTTTGAGTTTACACTTTGGGTGGGGCTCGCAACTTAATACTAGCGAGATGTTATGGATAGATATCTAAAGGTGGATGATTAGAGAGTAGATGTTGATGGATAAACGGTCTTCTTGTCTTGGCGTACTGTCCATTACTTTTGAGCCTCCAACTTTCTAGTAGCATGATTAGCATTGCGGTGCGTTTATAATTCTGTCAATTGCCCAGCTGTAATTTGTTTACCCAACATAGTTGTTTATCGTCTTTTCGGAGAGAGACATCACTAGTGAACATCATGTGACTCTGGTCCATATTACCACCATTGTTACACCTCCACCATTTACTTCTTTATTTACTTTTCCGTTGCAATCACTATCACTATTCCCGCTTGTGTTTTGATCCTTTGCAAACTACAAGGCTGGAGAGATTGACAACCTCTCTAAACTTGGTGGGAGCAAATGTATTTGTTGTATGTGCAGGTCCACGTCTTCTGCTAGCGCCAGAGCGGAGGACACCTACTTGTTGATCCTCGGAGTCCTCCTGGTTCGATAAACCTTACAGTCCCCGTGTAAGGGAAATCTGCTGCTGACTACATATCCACCTTCCACTTGTGGTAACCAATGAGGGGCAACAAGTATATCCATCAACTCGTCATCACCACCCCGTTCCACACACACACACACACTGTTTCGTAAACATGGACGTAGGGCAACTCATGTGTGCCAATGAGTGGACTCTTTTCCAACTGTCCTTGACCATGGACACGGCTATTCAAATAGTTTTACACTCTGCAGAGGTTGCACACTTCACCCACAAGACTCGGGAAACTTTCGTGTCAGAACACGACTCGCGACATTTATCATACGTGAGGTAAGTACCCGAACATCACCTTTCCCATGATGATAATAGAAAACAGCCCACTCATTGGCACACAGCCTGCATGATGTATGTCAAAAGTACCATCCATGAAGGGTCCAACAATGTGCCTAGTGTCTGTAAAAAAGCCCATGGTCGCTATTCTCCTAGCACGACTCCATCTCGAGAGTGCCCACGTCACTCCCACCACTAGTAATGTGGGCTCTGTACTAGCACCGACCATAGTAATCAGCAAAGCCCCATCGAATAAGGGGTATCATGGTCGTGCATGTAAGATTGGAGTATCGGTCGCAACTTAAACCAATCCGATTTTGAAAACCACGCACTCACTAGCCGTGATATGCCACTTCTCTCTCAATGTTACTTAGCTCACGCCATCTCCCTTGGGCATCAGTGGCACCCGGTGGAGTTTTCGTAAAACCTTTGAAATCACTTCCATTTTACCGTCACCATGCATGTGCTCACTCCCATGCGTAGCACTACTTGTAACCTAACTACTCCGACCCGCACAATCCGCATATATGGTAGGGTTATTCCCAAGTGCAAGTTTCAATAGGCACTATCGGAAACACCTCACCGAAGTAGTTGTCGATTCAACATGGTCCTATGCATCAGAATAAAATGCTCCATATGGCAAGCATGAAAGTATTTTCTCAGACATAGTGAAAGGGTTGCTTGCCTTGTTCAAATAGGTCTCCGGGGTGTTCCAGGTCTTCTGGTCCAAGCCCTTTGTGAGCAATGCAATCTATCACCCCAATATAAACGTGTAAAAATAAGCACCTAGCCAAAAACAGGAAAACTATTCTACTCATAAAAACGTCACACCTTTTTAGTAGAATACTAGCGTGAGTATAGGTTTTGTAAAAATTATGGGTTTTATTTTTGGACTGCAAAAATTTCAGAAACCATTTTAACACATTGTTAAAATATCTAAAACAAGGTTTTAAAATAATACAATGCATGCAACCTTTGTAAAAATTGCACAAGTGGCACTCTAAAATATTACATAATATTACAAGATTTGTGGTGGAGGAATATTTGAATTTGGATAAATATTTAATTGTGTGGAATATTAACAAAACAAAGTTTAAATGAAAAAGGAAAAGATGGCCACATTTCCTCGGCCTGGTGCGCACCCGCGAGGGATTAAACCCGATAGGCGGGGCCTAGCCGCTAGTGGCAGAGAGGGGAGGCAAGGGAGTGGTGAGGATGACAAGTAGCCCCCACCCGTCGTCTTCAACCTCGGGATAGAGAGGGCAGCGCGCTCACCGGCGATGTCAGAGGGCACGATGAGTGCGGCTAGGAATGGAAATCGATCCAAGGACAAGCCGCCCTTCGACTCGTGGAGGAGAGATGAGCAGGGGTGCAAGGAGTCGCCACCGACGAGGCCCTGCGGTGGAGGAGCTTCACGAGGGTGGTCGTCGGAGCCGAAACCTGCAGCAAAAGAACATGGGAGAGAGGGGAAACCATCACGAAGCTGTTGCGGTCCCATTGGAAAAGGAATGAGAGGCCGAGCGTCCCTGTACCCACATATTGCAGAAATCCCGATGCGGCGGATGCGGAGCTCGATCTCGAGCTCGAGGGCTCCTGGAGATGAATGGGTGGGTTAGTGGTGCGATTAGGTGTAGCAGGAGGTCGAAGGGATGGAGAGGGAGGCTCGGGTGGCATTATATAGTGGGGGCACGGTGCACCAAATGTTTGTACCTCGGCGAGACCATGGCGATGGCCAGGG
This sequence comes from Hordeum vulgare subsp. vulgare, assembly GCF_904849725.1. NCBI lineage: Eukaryota > Viridiplantae > Streptophyta > Magnoliopsida > Poales > Poaceae > Hordeum > Hordeum vulgare. Next base: position 263,730,592 of record NC_058521.1, read on the forward strand.
GAGGAGAGGGGGCTTGGGAGCGTGTATTCAGTCTTCGTGGACATGGTCTGGGGTTCGAACTGAGTGAAGGGGAGCAGGGAGATAGCTCCTGGCGTGTTGCGATGGTGGGCGCCATCTAACAAGAACGTCCGCCAGGGGCACGTGTCGCGGGGGGGGGGGGGGGGTAGAAGGGGAGAGAGGAGGGGCACGATGTGGCGCAGGTCTCTTGTACTGAGGGGGCGTGGGGCACAACTGGAGGGGTCCAAAGCTGGCTGGGGCTGGCGTCCCAACATGCGGATGCGCACTGTAGCACGGCGAGAGCACAATTTGGGCTTGCAACAGTATGCTACCGCAATCTAGCGCGCCCACCTTGTCCTCTATGGTCTAGGGTAAGTGGGGATGCTCATGGGATGCCCTGGAGCTGAGGGGGTGGACTGTGGTCAAAGGAAGAGGGGTGAAAAGCTCTTGCCAGGATGGGCCAGAGAGGTAATTAGGGTTTTTTTCTAACTCAAGAGTTGAACTAGTCATGGATCTCACTACTGCATGTGAAGAGTGACTCTGTGGGATTGTGGAAATTTTTTGAAGTGAAGGAGAACAGTGTATGGGTGAAAGTAGTACTTTTACCACTTCATCAGAAGGTGTTTGATGCTGTTTTGAGGAAGATAAACCTCACCATTTGTAGTGATATTTAACAAGATTGGATTATGAAGAAAACCAATAGGATTCACCAAGTTTAAGCTTATTTGAGCCAGGTTGACAATGTAGACATGAAAAACCCTAGAAATGGACATAATCAGATTTCTGTGCACCAAGGTGATTAAACCAACTCCCAGAAAAGCACAACTTGGTGTGGCATCCTAATTTCGGGGATGGATCACTCGTTTGAGAGCAGTTGGGTAAACTAGGCAATGTAGAGTTGCTCAAATTTGGTTCTCGACAAGAAGTGTTTTGGGGTTAAAAGGTAGATCAAATCAAGTTGGATTGAGATGAAACATTGTAGGATCACCACACTTACCATGTGTGACTTGCTAAAGTTTTCCTGGCATTTTTTTAGAAAATTTCCTTTGGAATTATTTCAAAATCTAGAAATAGGTAGAAAGGATTTGAGGGGTTTTCCACAATATTTCGAACATGAGCATGTGTTGAAACTCTTATGTATGTAAAATATATGCCCACCGAGTTTACTTTAATTTTCTCAAATATTTCTGAAGCAAGAAAATCCTTTTTCCTTATGAAATATCATTTCTGGCCTCAAAAAAGGGTATTTAAATAAAATAGGAAAATAGCTCTGAAAATAATTATTTTATAGTTTTGGGAAGTCATTAGAATAATTGGGTTTGAATAAAATCTTTGTGTAAAACATCCCTCCTAATTTAGGGACTTGGAGTGCAAATCCCGAATCCAGGGTTTTGGAGAATTTAAATTGATTAAAAGCCTTTTGTTAAAATAGTAATTTGTAATAAAATTATTTTCTCGTCCTACTCACATGGCATGATCATTTAGCAATGGCTTGGGGTCCAGGAGGTAGGTTTTAGAGAGGAGAATAACTATAGGGATTCAAAAACTCAATCAATCATGCAAGGACGTTGCAGCAAAAAATCGATCATCACAAACATGGATAAGTTTTAATTGGTTCCAAATTTTCATAAAAGCAACAAGTGGCAAAAGTGGTACAAACACAGGGTGTGACAGACCTATCCCCCTTACAAGAATCTCATCCCCGAGATTCCTAGACTGGGCGCTAAAAATAGAAGGAAACTCGGATTTTAGGTAGTCTTCGCGCACCCATGTTGCTTCTTCTTCAGTGTGGTTGCTCCACTCAACCTTGAAGTACTTGATGGTGTGGCTTATGGTACAACGCTCAGCTTCATCTAGGATGGATATTGGCCTCTCACGATAAGTGAGGTCTAGCTGAAGATCGACGGCTTCATGATCGATGTCCATATAGAGCTCACGGCGGTTGGGAACTTGGAGGCACTTCCAGAGTTGCGACACGTGGAAAACGTTGTGCACACCCGAAAGTTTGGGTGGTAGCTCCAACTAGTAGGCAACTTCTCCACACGTGTCGTTGATCTTGCAAGGGCCAATGTACCTTAGTGCAAGCTTTCCTTTGATGTGGAAGCGCTTGCTATCCTTGAGAGGCGTGACTCGAAGATATACATAGTCACCAACACGAAATCTCATGTCTCGGCGATGGGAGTCGACGTAGATCTGCTGCCTTCATTTGGCAGCCTCTAGACAATCCCTGACAAGTTGAACCTTCTCTTCTACTTGTCAAAGGACATCTGGTCCGAACACTAGCCCTTCTACGGTATCTGACCAGTTAAGGGGAGTACGGCACTTGCAATCATACAACACCTCAAGTGGTGCCATCTGGAGGCTGGGATGATAGTTGTTGTTGTAGGAGAAATCAGAAAAAGTCAAACAATCTTCCCAATTTGTTCGACATGCCAAGACACCAGCACAGATCATGTCCTCGAGTATCCGGTTTACTCATTCCGTCTGGCCGCCGGTCTGAGGTGAAAACTTGAGCTGAAGGATTGCTTGGTTCCCACAGCCGCTTGGAATGTGTTCCAGAATCTCGAGGTGAACTGGGTGCCATGATGTGACACCATCTCCTTAGGAACTCCATGAACGTTCATGATGCGATTGATGTATAGACTTGCCAACTACTTGCGAGTGTAGGTCGTCTTCACGGGAATGAAGTGCGCCACCTTGGTTAGGTGATCGACAATGACCCAAATGGAATCATGTCCCTTGCTTGATCGGGGCAGACCTGTGATGACGTCCATCCCGACTTTGTCCCACTTCCATTCAGGGACTTGGAGAGGGATTGTAGCAGTCCAGCGGGTTGCTGATTCTCATCCTTGATCCCATTGGATACGTCGCATTTAGCGACATAAGATGATATCTCTCTCTTCATGCCATGCCACGAGAACCTTGCCTTGAGGTCTTGGTACATATTGGTACCTCCAAGGTGAATGGAATATGGACCGTCGTGTGCTTCTTGCAAGATCAGGTTATTAAGCTCAGCTTTATTTTGTACGCAGATGCAGTCCCCAAACCATACGACTCCTTGTTCATCCACGGAGAATCCTCGGGCCTTGCCATCCTTTATCTTCTTCTGTATACCTTCGATGCTCGCATGTCCCTTCTGGGATTCCTTGATATCATCCATCAGTGTAGGTTTTGCTTCGAGGTTGGCCAGGAATCCTAGTGTGACTGGCTCCAACCCGAAGCTCTCAGGTTCATCATGCAAGGTAGGTAGCCTTTCCCCGATCAGAGAATTCAAGGAACAAGCTTTTCTGCTCAAGGCATCGGCTACCGCGTAAGTCTTCCTCGGGTGGTATTGAATACTGAGGTCATAATCTTTAATCAGCTCCAACCATCTCTGTTGCCTTATGTTCAATTCCTTCTGAGTGAAAATGTACTTCAAACTCTTGTGATCCTGTATATCTCACATCGTTTCCCCATGAGGTAATATTGCCATGTATTCAAGGCATGAACCACTGCCGCCAAGATCATGGGTGGCATAGTTTCCTTCATGACGATGCAGATGTGAGGATATATATGCCACGACACTGCCTTCTTGCATCAGGACACCACCAAGCCCGGTCCTTGATGCGTGGCAATACATCACAAAATCATTGTGAATATCAGGGCTGGCCGGAATTGGGGCTGTCGTCAACCTCTTATTGAGCTCTTAGAAACTTTCCTCGCACTTTGGTGTCCATTTGATCTTCTTGTCCTTCTTTAAGAGTTGACGCATAAGTCAAACAATGCTTGACAAACCTTCCACGAACTTGTGGTAGTATCCGGCGAGTCCGAGGAAGCTTCTGACATCCTTCACATTGATCGGTGATTTCCATTTCGTCACCACTTCAATCTTAGTGGGGTCAACTGACAGTCCATCCCGCATCATCACATGCCCAAAAACCAACTTCATGCATGCAGAATTCACATTTGTTGAACTTGGCATAAAGTTGGTGCTCTCGAAGCTTTTGCAACACCATCCTCAAGTGTTTCTTATGCTCTTCTTCAGATTTGGAGAAGACGAGTATGTCGTCGATGAAGACAACAACAAACTTTTCCATCAAATCCATGAAGACTTTGTTCATGAGGTACATGAAGTAGGCTGGGCCAACGGTTAACCCAAATGACATGACCCTGTACTCATACAAGCCATACGTGGTCACGAACGCCTCTTCGGGGCATCCTCAGGTCTGATCTTCAACTGGTAATATCCAGACGTGAGATCGATCTTGGAGAACACCTTGGCACCTTCAGCTGATCGAAAAGGTTTTCAATCTTGGGGAGCGGATACTTGTTCTTTATTGTGACTTCATTGAGAGAACGGTAATCAACACAGAGCTGAATGGTCATGTCCTTCTTCGTCACAAGTATAACACACGAACCCCGAGGTGAGGAGCTAGGACGTATGAACCCTTTTCTGAGCTGCTCAGCCAGTTGCTCCTTCAGCCTAGCCAACTCTTTAGATCCCATCCTATAATGTGTCTTATAGATGGTACTGGCTCTTGCATTAGCTCAATAATGAACTCAATGTCGTGATCAGGTGGTATTTCGAGAAGTTTGTCAGGAAACATATCTGGGTACTCACACACCACTGGTACTTGATCCATCTCAACTCCCTAAAGGAAATTAACCTGAGGAACATGATTGGACGTAGGGTTGGGAACGTACTTGACCTCAACTCCTTGGATACTGGTCATCGTAATAGCCCTCTTGGCATAGTCCAATAGGTCTTGGTGCTTGGCTAACCACTCCATGCGATGGATAACGCCCCAGCCTTGTGACTTAAGGATGATGATATCTTCTAAGAAGTCTACCCCATTGATGTTGGTCCACACTCCTCTACACCCTAGTTTGGTCCTTAATATTGCACCCAGGGTTTGTACCGTTATGTGAACACTCAAGAGTGTAGGCTGCAAGCCACTCTCTAGTGCAAAATTTTGGGTTACAAAAGAACGTGAAGCACCACAGTGAGACAGAACTGTTACTTGGGTTCAGTTGACAAGGAACGTACCCAGTATTACATCCGGGTCCTCCTGGCTTCCTCTATGGAGACGTGATTCACACAACCCGTGCCATTGTTGGGCGGGTTGCGGGGAGCTTGATTCCAGGGTTGCGCTCGATGGCCTTGTCCCTAGTTTGGTGCATTGGTGCACGATGCATCTGTCTTCTTGTTGGGGCACTTGCTCGAGATGTATCGAGGCTAACCACACCCAAACCAAGTGACTTGTCCGAAGTTGATTGTCTTGCCACCATAGTTGTTGTTGGAAGAGTTGTATGACGGTGTGGAGTTGGCATATGGCTGAGGCTGGTAGCTCGAACAAGGTGCAGGAGTCCTGACATGCTGAGGCTGATAGTTTGGCTTCGCAGGGGCTGATTGCCAAGAGCGAGTGTTCTGGTTGCTGGAACTACCAATGTTGATCATCTTGCGCTTGCGTGTGTCTTCCATAGCATGGCGCTCATCTTCAAGCATGAGGGCCTTGTTCACCAGCTCGAAGAAGGTTCGGCAGTCACACACAACAAGTTGATACTACAGCGATTGTTGAAGCCCTTCCATGAAGCGCTCTATCTTGGGTGCCTCAATGCTGACATCATGAGGTGCGTACCCCGACAAGAGGTTGAACTTCTGCTAGTACTCCTTGACTGAGCCACTTCCTTGCTTCAGCACTCGAAACTCCCACTTCTTGATGTCCATAATCTGAGAGGGGATATGGGCAGTACGGAATCCTTGATTGAAGTCCTCCCTGGTGATAACACGCTCACCTTGCATGAACTTGAATCCATCCCACCAAGCTCTAGCGGTACCTCTGAGGCAGTGTGAAGCATAAAGAACCTTCTCACCATCCTCACTGTAGTTGACTAGTGCAAGGAGGTCCTCGATGGTGCATATCCCATCATCAATATCCAAAGGTTTAGCTGTCTCGGTGAAGTTCGGGGGGCCGGGGCGAAGACCTCATGCACTCTGACAGAGTGGAACAACCATTGCAGTTCCAGCCTTACTGCGGGTTGATCACGAGAACCTGAGCCATCTACTAGATAGTGGCAGTGTTACCTTGGCGTTCCTCTGAGAGAGCTTGGAGAAACTGAGCCATAGTCAGGTTCTCCACACGAGGTGGTGGTAGGGGAATATTGTCGTGTGGCTACTCCTGGTGAGCTCCAGCTTGACCAGGCCCACCGGCTTCTGGCTACTAGCTAGAGTCGTCGGTGTTGGGGTTGCCCAAAGTACTAGTGTGAGTAGTAGTCACCATCCTATTTGCAACAGCCAAGTCAAACAACTTGAATGGACGGAACGAACATCACAAGAGGGAAACACGCCTAAAAGGGGGTTGGTACAGTGCAAGTATGTTAATCAAAAGAGTCGAAATACCCAACACATACCCATAAAGTAAGATAAGTGATGTACTCGCTTACATATTGCCTAAGGCAAAAACATGACTCACAACAAAACACAAATAGAAAAGCAAATAGCAAGCGCACATGGTTTCATGTGAACCATTACACGGACTCGACTTCACATCAGGAGTTCATAGATTGTCCTACTATAGGGGTTCTCGGACTCAAGTAGTGGAGTGCTCGGTCTAGTACTCACGCTCTTGAGGGTCTTCCTCCTAGTCATTATGTGTGCTGGAATCGTCTCGCATCAAGGGACTTGGGAACGGGGAGGTCCATCCCGACAACGCTTTGCCGATGGAGCGGTGAAGAGCTCACGATACTCCTTTGCACTCATGCGACGACGCTGTGTGGGTGTATCTGTAGCTGGAGGTATTCCTCCTCTATATGCGACCGCGAGTTGCCCCTCGGGGGCTCCATCGTTCTTGATCTTGCCTGTCTTCGTATTAGCTTGACGGAGTAGGTCACGGTTGTGGTGAAGTTCCTGATGGAGATTCACGGATTCCTTGATCAGGTTATTAGCCTGACTGTCGGTGGAGAGGTTAAGTAGGTCTGGAATCTGAGCGGTGCTCCTTCTTCCGGGATGGGGTCAATGTCCAACTCCCACCAACCTCGTCTTTTACGAAAGGAAAGTGGCAAGTAGTCGGTTCCTTCTCCATCTCACGAAGGCTATTGCGAAGGTGGATGAGCGATGTCCGCGCCGCTGTCTCGACTGCTAACACCAGAGTCTCCATCTATGGTCCTCCAAAGAACCAATGATTCGGTGAGTCATTTGTCTCCAGGACCACATCAATGTGGTAGTCCTTAGTGGTGGCATCGACCGAGTGCTCATGGTAGAGGAAAACGGGTAATCAGTGGACCCGACACTTCTCCAAGCTGTCCTCAAGGAGTAGGGGAAAGCTGAACTCTAGGAGGCTTTCAGGTATGACGACCATCTACACGGTTTAAGGAGAGGTGTGAGCAAAGGGTTTTGAAAATACAGTGGGAGAGGCGATAGATGCACAAACTCCTAAGTGTAAAGGCTAGGAGTAGCTTTTGAGAGGTGTTCCGTCCTATCTGACGTCCATGCTAACTAAGGCTTCCTACAGTCACGATGGCTATGATACCAGCTCTATGGGGACCCCGACTTGTAATTCATGATCACCAAATGAACATGTACAGTGATCCCAGAGATCAGTTCTCACTGAACACACAGAAGCTGAATAACAAGAGTATTACATCCATACATATCGTGTGATACAAATAAGGACCATTAAAGCCAAGTCATTACAAAACTAGGCCTCGAAGGCCGACACACCAAACACAACTAACAACGAATAACTTGGTTGAAAGCATGAACCCATGCCATCTTCCTTAACCCATGGCATTCCGACTGGGAAGTGTCCTAGTTTGCATGGTCGTCTATGACAAACTCTTCTCCAAACTCCTATTCTTCCATGTCTGGCCAGTTAAATAACCAGTGGCAAGCCAATGAGTACTTTTAATGTACTTGCAAGCAACCCATGATATGGAACATGGCAATAATGAAGTATGACATAACACTAGTATGCTATTTTGCGGAAACAAGATTTTTCCCTAGTGCAATAACATGATCAACATCTCATGAGGCATGCATCATAAGGTAAACGGTAAGCAAAAGCTTGTTATAGATGTCAATATCAACTGACGGTCAGGCAACCCTTGTCCACCCATCATGCCAAGTCACCAGACTTATCCAAGGCACCATATTACCCACTTACCACCCCATTCCACACACGCACACTGTTTGGTAAACATGGACGTAGCCCAAGAGCGGTCATCCAACTGTCCTTGACCATGGACACGTCTATTCGAATAGTTTTACACTCTGGAGAAGTCGCACACTTTACCCACAAGACTCGGGAAACTTCCGGGTCACAACACGACTCGTGACATTTATCATACCCGAGGTAAGTACCCAAACATCACCTTTCCCATGTCGATACTAGCAAAGAGTCCACTCATTGGAACCCAGCCCGCATGATGTACGTCACAAGTACCATCCATGAAGGGACCAATGGTGTGCCCGGTGTATGTAAAAACATCCCATGGTCGCCCTTTCGCTTGGCACGACACCGTGTCGAGAGTGACCACGTCACCGCCGCCACTAATAATGTGGGCTCCCTACTAGCACCGACCATAGTAATCATGAAAGCCCTGTCCCATAAGGGGTATCATGGTCGCACATGTAAGGTTGAAGTAATGGTCCCAACTTAAACCAATCCGATTTTGAAAACTACAAACTCACTAGCCTCGGTATGCCACTTCTCTCTCAAGTGGTTACCTAGCCCACACCATCTCCCTCGGGCATCAGTGACACCCGACGGGGTTTTCCTAAAACCACTGAAATCACTTCCTTTTTACCGTCACCATGCATGTGCTCACTCCCATGCATAGAACTACTAGCAACCTAAGTACTCCTACTCGCACAACCCTCATAGATGGTAGGGTTATGCCCAAGTTCAAGTGTCAGTAGGAACTATCGGAAACACCTCACCAAGCTAGTTGCCGATTCAACATGGTCTTATGCATCAGAATAAAATGCTCCATATGGCATGTATGAAAGTATTTGCTCAAACATGGTCAAAGGGCCGCTTGCCTTGTTCAAATAGGTCTTCGGGGTCTTCGAGATCTTCTGGTCCAAGCCCTTCGTGAGCAACGCAATCTATTTCCGCAATATAAATGGGCAAAAATAAGAAGTCAACCAAAAATGGGAAATTAATTCTACTCATATAAATGTCACACCTTCTTAATAGAATACTCGGGTGACTATAGGTTTTGTAAAAATAATGGGTTTTATTTCTGAACTTCAAGAAGTTGCAGAAACCATTTTAACACAGTGTTATAATGTCTAAAACAAGGTTTTAAAATAATACAATGCATTCAACTTTTGTAAAAATTGCACAATTGGCACTCTAAAATACTACATAATATTACAAGATTTGTGGTGCAGGAATATTTGAATTTGTATAAATATTTAATCCATTGGAATTTTTATAAAATAGAATTTAAATGAAAATGGAAAAAATTTGCATAGTTCCTCGATGTGGAGCTGCTGGCCGAATCGGCCCAGCGAGCGAACCAGCCCACACAGAGCAGGCGGGCACACCCGCTTGGGTTTAAACCCGACAGACGGGGCCCAACCACCAGTGGCAGAGAGGGGAGGCGAGGGAGAGGTGAGGATGACACGTAGACCCCACCTGTCATCTTCAACCTCGAGACACAAAGGGCTGCAAGCTCACTCGCGACGTTAGCGGGTCCAACGAGTGCAGCGAGGGACGGAAATGGATCCAGGGATGAGCCGCCGTTCGACTGGTGGAGGAGAGAGGAGCGGAGGTGCAAGGAGTCACCAGCGATGAGGTACCGGGGTGGAGGAGCTTGAGGAGGGTGGTCGTCCGGAGCTCGATCTCGAGCTCGTGGGCTCCTGGAGATGAATGGGTGGCTCAAGGGTGCGATTAGGTGCAGCAGGAGGTCAAAGGGTGGGAGATGGAGGCTCGAGGTTGCGTTATATAGCAGGCGCATGGTTTGTTTGTGCGCCCGCGAGACCATGGCGATGGACAGGGAAGAGAGAGGGCTTGGGAGCATGTGTGCAGTCTTCGTATTTGCGGTCTGGGGTTGGAACAAGGTTAAGGGGTAGCGGTGAGATGATTCCTAGCGTGTTGCGGTGGCGGGCATGCGTCGCAAGGGAAGTAGAAAGGAAGAGATGAGGGGTACGACATGGTGCAGGTCTCTTGCCGTCGAGGGAGCGGCGAGGGACAGTTGTAGGGGTCCAAAGCTCGCCGGGGCTGACCTCCCGACATGAAGGTGAACATTGTATAATGCCCAAAGCGCAGTTTTTGTATTCCATGTCATGGTGGCACGCTCTGGTGCACACCATCTTGTCCCCTAGTGTGTGGGTATGAGGGGATGCTCCTGGGATGCCTTTGAGCCGAGGGGGTGGACTGTGGTCAAAGGAAGAGGGGTGAAAAGCTCCTGGCAGGATGGGCTAGAGAGGTAATTGGGTTTTTTGTCTAACTCCATGGTTCAAGTAGAGCTGGATCTTGCTACTTCACGTGAAGAGTGGCTCTATGGGCTTGTGGAAAAATTTCGGAGTGAAGGAGAACAGTGTAGGGGGTGAAAGTGGTAGTTTTACAATTTCACCAGAAGGTGCTTGATGTTGGTTCGAGGAAGATAAACCTCACCACTTGCAGTGATATTTAACATGATTGGATTATGAGGAAAACCAATAGGATTGACCAAGTTTAAGCTTATTTGAGCAAGGTTCACAATGTAGACATGAAAACCCCTAGAAATGGACAGAATCATATATCTGTGGACAAAGGTAAACAAGCAACTCCAACAAATGCACAACTTGGTGTGGCATCCTCTTTTGGGAGCTGCATCACTGCTGCAAGTTTTGAGAGCAATTGGGTAAACTTGGTAATGTAGAGTTTCTCAAATTTGGTTCTGGAGACGAAGGGTTTTGGGGTTAATAGGTGGATCAAATCAGCTAGGATGAGATGAAACATTGCAAGATCACCACACTTACCGTGCATGACTTTCTGGAATTTTCCTAGGATTTATATAGAATATTTCCTTTAGAATTATTTGAAAATCTTGAAATAGGTAGAAAGGATTTGGGGTTGTTTTGCCCAATATTTTTAACATGATGATGTGTTGAAACTCTTATGTATTGAAAATATATGCCCACTCAGTTTCCTAAATTTTCTCAAATATTTCTGAAGCAAGAAAATAATTTTTCCTTATGAAATACCATTTTTGGCCTCAGAAAAGGTATTCAAATAAAATAGGAAAATATCTTTTAAAACAATTATTTTATGGTTTTGGGAAGTCTTTTGAATAATAGGGTTGAAATAAAATCTTTGGTGTAAAACATCCCTCCAAATTTAGCGACTTGCACTGCAAATCCCCAATGAGGGGTTTTGGATAATTTAAAATGATTAAAAGCCTTTTGTTAAAATAGTAATTTGTAAAAAAATGGTTTTCTCGTCCTACTGACATGGCATGATGATTGGGCTAGTGCTTGGTGTCAAAGAGGTAGGTTTTAGAGAGGAGAACAACTATAGTGATTCAAAAACTTAATCAGTTATCGCAAGCATGCAAAAGTTTTAATTGGTTCCAAAGATTCATAAAAACAACAAGTGGCAAAGGTGGTACAAACACATGGCGTGACACAGACCCATTCCAAGTGACGCCCCACTTGAGGTACTGTGCCGAACCACGGGAGTCAGAACCTTGGCAACCAAGGGATCAACCACTCGGCTTGGAGTCACGTCTTACTTCGGTGCTTCATCAATGACCGATGGACTAGTAGGGTCAAGTTCGATCATATCTTGCGGCCGTGCACGCGTCGACATGCATGCAAAGGATCATTTCGAGGCAAAGTCACAGGTCCCAAATGAAACACAAGTGAGCTGAAGCATTATCTTTGGAGAAGGCGACGTTGGTGTCGGCTTGACCTTTATCATACGTCTTAGGCTCGAGCGAAGCAGTCGACGTATGAGGCCTACAACAAAAACAACAAGGAAATAAGCCGTCACTCGGGATACCTTGATCAATCAAAATGGATCACTCGGGATACCTTGATCGATAAAAATGGATCACTCGGCAAGAATATTTACGTCGAAGCCACATGCACGTCAACCTTGATGCGCGGGGAACAACCTTACGAGGCTTGGAGGTCTTGGTCTTGGGTTGCTTGGTAGCCATTTCTAGCGACACCTCAGGTTCTCTCTGGCCCCGTTCAGAACTGTGGGTGTGCATGGCCGACACTTTTGGTTTCGTCACCGTCGGGATCTTGGCTCCCTATCATGGACCCCATGGTCTTGGAGCGCCTTGGAGCGGGCCTCAGGCGAGAACCCATCGGACGGAGAAGATTCCGCCTCGTCCCCATGTTCATCGTCTCTCTCCCGTGTCTCCTCTTCATCATCGTCATCTTCATCATTTTCCGAGCCCTCTAGGTGCTCGGTCATACTCGCCACATCAATGGGCACACGGTCAACCGCTAATACGGAGCTGACCAGCGTCGTAAAGGCCTGCCGAATGAAGGAAACAAGTTTACAAACAAAGGCAAAAGACGACAATGAAGTTCACTCAGCTCGAACGCATGAAAGCTTACCTCATTCGGTGGATGCTCCTCCGAGAAAGGGGCACCAACCAGGTGCTCCTAGGGTTTTCTCGCATGGATGTTATCGTTTTGAGCTCATTCTCCAACTCTTCCGCCCCGATATCCTCTAATTGAAAGCGGGTAGGGTCATTAGGTCCACCATACATCCACATGGGGTGGGCTCTTGCCTCGAGGGGTTGGATTCTGCGTTGAAAGAAGACTTCTAGAAGATCAATCCTATTTATGCCCTTCCGTAATAGAGAAACCAACGCGATCACCAGGATGTCTACATCCACCTTTTCCCTCCTTCGACAAGGTCAAAGAAGGAGTCGACTAGATTCGCTCAGTCGCATAAGGTGGAAGACCCGACTGACCCTCACCGACTAGAACATCATGGCAATAGAACCAGGAGTCCTGTCAATCCTTCACGGAATCAGGGAACGACATCTGGGGAAAACTACTTTTTCCTCACAGTTGTATTCCTAAACCCCCGCAGAGCTGCACTACATTCGTCCTCCCCCCCCCCCCCGACTGAGAAGACTTCTTCACCGTCATCACTCGGGAGGTAAAAAAGTGCTTGAACAATCCGCAGTGTAGATAGCATCCGAGGAAGTTCTCGCACAAGGACACAAAGGCAGCTAGGTGCGATACAACATTAGGGGAGATGATGAACCTGTGCGCCAAAGAATTCAAGGAACGCATAGAAGAATGGATGCGGGGGCATAAAAAACCTCTTTCCACATGGGTGATGAGGAGCACTCGCTCGTCACCCCTTGGTGCGGGCTCCCGCTCGCCCTCCTCCGCTAGATGGCAGCTCCCTGGGACCACCAGACTTTTGCACTCCAGCTCGTGTAGGCACCCCTTGGAGACTCGGGACGACATCGAGTCGCCTTGAATCGAGCCCGGTGGGAGCGCCCTGGCACTCGAAGAAGACCCGCACGAGCCCATCTTTTCCCACTCGGCCTTTGCTGTCGCGCCCTTCACCATGTCGCGTGGCGAGATGGGCGAAGCGAGAGGAGGCTGGGGGTGGAGGAGAGCTCTGAACTACAACGACAATGTTCGTGGAGGAGATGGAAATGTCCCAGATCTGGAGGCGTGATCCGTTCTCCCTCTACCTTGTCCCTTTTATACGCAACCCGTAGTTTCCCCATCAAGTACCTCACTAGCACGAGGGGGGTCCGCAGGATCCGTAGCACAGTGCACCTACAACACGACAATGACCTCCCATGCACGGAAATCAAGGCACATCTACAATACCTACACTACCCACATCACCACCATTTCCGCCCCTCATGCGTGCTCCTTCAATTCAAAACGTGTGGAAATGTCGCCTCCCTCATAACCTGAATGGATTATGTATCCACATCGCATAATGAGGTGAGTCGAACATCTTGTGGCTCGTCCTTCCATGGGACCTCAGTCACTCGGATAAAACAAGAAGGTGACCTGATCACCATTACCGTAGCTCGAATGGGATCCGTCCTGTCTCGCCGCTGGGCATTCTGAGCTCCGAGCTAACGATCGTCTAAGTTGTCAACCTATCTTCCTGCAATATAATCAATTTTTACCGGTTGCAAGTATGCGAATGTACTCAAATACTAAGAAATTTTCACCCTTGAATTTTTAGTGGTTTACCGAGAGTCCGAGTGAAGTATCCCCGAGCTACGACGTGATCGGCTCCGAGACACTGAGAACACTAAGAAGTGTCGTTCACTCAGCCAGTAAAACCTCAACCGATTTCGGGGCTACTCATGGGGTTGTACGTTAGGGGTGGGCCCACGGACCTGCATCTGAGGGCCCACCTAAGACCCCACATGGACATAAATGTCCCCAAAGCTACAAGTGGAGTCTCGGTCTCACTCGGGCAAACAGGTTCTCACTTGGTTTGCAGAAAGCGAGGCATGGATGACGAAGAGACTGCAACGTCCATAGACTTAAACTATCACATGATGTGAAGTGAAGACGAGTGTTAGGAGTAATAATGGAGTTGGAGTTTCTATTACTAGTAACTTCTATAGTTATTAGCTTAACTCGCCCTTGTAATAGCGCTCGGTCGGTAGTGGCACACTCTATCTAAGCTGTACCCGAGCTACTGAACAAGGATTGAGCATTCTGTAATCTCACACCCCCCATAAGAAAACACTAGCCTCCCGGCTCGAGACATATGGTCGTTACCACTCCCGAGTGGGGCCCCAACTCGTCCATCCGAGTGTACCCAATGCGTCGTAGCTAGGCTCCGCCCCTCATTCGTACCCCTAGTACTATTATGAGGATAATTCCCATGACACCGCGTGCTCACCATTCCGTGGTCGCGCCCGAGCAGTGTGCCCGCCTCTGCTCGCCCCTCTGGCCCCTGCGCGCCCCCACGCCAAGCTCCCGCGCACCCACGCGCGTCGTCCGCAACTTTGGACGTGCTTCGCCCGCGCCCAGTGCTGCTCAGCCTCCAACAGTCGCTCTGCCGCCTATAGCTCACCTCAGGCTGCCGTGCTTGCCTTCTGCCGTCCGCACTTGCCCTGTCCACCCTCCCTGGTCGTACCCTCCAATGGGCGCCGACGGTGGCCATGGCTGTCGTGGCCTAGCAACCGTGCGTGCCGTGGCCAGCTAGAGGCTCGCTCACACACTAACCATGGGGCCTCACGCCCCTAAGAAAATAATAATGATAATAATTAAATTATTAGATAATTAATTAATTAATTAATCAATCAATTAGTTAACCTCTCATTAGAACTGTTGATTTAACTAAATTAATTAAACTAAATTTCCCTATCACACTATGAGAGGTGGGGCGGTGTAGTTTAACTATACAATTGGATTAAATTAAATACTATTAACCCCACGATCTATTACACGTGGGGTCAATTAGTAAATTGACGAGTCAACAAAGTCCTTTGACTGTTGATGACATGCTGACATCATGTTGATATCATAATAGCTTTTCTAATTAAATTAAATCTTCTAATTCCAGAATATTTATAAAATTTAAAAATTAATATAAAATAATATATAAGTTGGATGAGAATACTTTGTACATGAAAGTTGCTTAGAAAAACGAGATGAATCTGAATATACGGTTTGTTCATGTGTCACATGCGCCTAGCATGATGAAGATGGACATTTTGGCGTTAGAATCACTTGTCCGGTAGTTGCCAGAGATGCGGGAAATATCGTCAGATATTTTCACGCTCCACCCATGACATGTAGTACTATTTTAGCTCATGACTAGCACTGCATACTGCCATGTCATGCATCGTGATGCATCTGTGTGCCTTTATTTATTGTTTCTTCCCCATCAAGTAGATGCCAAAGCTGAATTTGCTGCCGGGTACAACTACCACCCTCGAGACTAGACGTTTCCAACAAAGCAACAAGGCAAGCAAACCTCTTAATCATTCATAGATCGCCCATTCTTTCTACCTCATGCTTGCATTAGATTTTGCTACTCTTGTAGATAGGTTCCACGCTGATGCATAGCCTCTTTTTGTGAAACTGCTATTATACCATACTACACATTAAATGCTTAGTATAGGTAGATCAGTGATCCCCGTTGACACCTTAGTCCAAGTTGACCCTGCATTATCATCGAAGACTCGGTCAACTGATCGACAAACCATGACCCGTCACATCACTTCACACCCCCTTAGTTGGACGACTCTATAGAGCTACTATCGCGTACCAAGGGTGACACCTCATTTTGTACTCCTCATGATAGCTATGTAGTGTATTTAACTAGAGGTGGGTTATGAAGGGTGATACCTCCTTCATCACTCCTGATAACGAATCTATCGTGCAACCCCTCAAGCATG
The DNA here is from genome assembly GCF_904849725.1 of Hordeum vulgare subsp. vulgare. Taxonomy (NCBI): domain Eukaryota; kingdom Viridiplantae; phylum Streptophyta; class Magnoliopsida; order Poales; family Poaceae; genus Hordeum; species Hordeum vulgare. The sequence continues at coordinate 263,746,918 of NC_058521.1, forward strand.
GACCATCGAGGGTGATTCCTCCCTTGTCACCTTGACAGTTATATCGACTGGAATCCATCGAGGGAGATACCTCAGAATCCTATGATGTTATAGACACACAGTTACTTTCACTTTACTACTAGGAACATGATGAAATATGTGGTCTGGGTGGATTCCCGCGTGAATGTGATGAGGCATGGCCGAGCATTCTTGGCCCTTGCCACACATCCTCGAGACAGGGCGATGGGACCACATATCATGGATTGCTGATCGTCACCGCAAGTTAATTAATAATTAATGGGATTGGGTATTTTAAGTGAGTAGGTCGGTTGACCTTTTTTGCACTACCTTCACGCGGGGACAGTTATAGGAACTCAGCGTCGTTGTATCAACCGAAGCTCTTCGGACGTTAGCATTCGAGCGGCGCATGCTCAAGTGGTCCGTGTAAGCATTGATCTTGTATAAGCTGTGCCAGGACTGATCCCGGCCGCCCTTGCAACATGCAGGAGTGCAAAGGGCGATTGACACAAGACCCCTGCGCGCTTAGGATGTAGACCGGCGGGTTGGCCTCTCTGTTGAACCTAGGGAGGGCTGCGATGTGTTGATCTGTCGAGGCCGGGCATGACCCATGAAAGTATGTACGGTCCGAGTTGATCGAGTGTGTTGGGAAATGTGGTGCACCCCGGCACGGATAAATTGAACTATTAGAATAGCCGTGTTCACTGTAACATTACGATTTTGAGTCGTATCCCGATCTAATACAACTTGAACTATGAATTAATTGAATGGTTGGCTCCGATATTGCTTTCTCACACGGAGTCGAGAAAGGATATTTGGCGGTGACTTAATTAATTTGCTGCAACAATATGACTATGTATTTGTTATTGATCTACACTCTTCTAATGCTGCAAGAAACTGAAGATGCTAGTCTTTGATAGGACTAGACCTTCTCTCTATTCTGGCATTTCTGCAGTCAGTCCAAAGATATAGCCCCATTCTCTTTGATACTAATGCATACATAGCATAGTTCTGATGTCAGTCTTTTAAGTACTTCGTGTGAGTACACACCGTTGCTTTGATCCCCCTTTTTTCTCCTAGGTACGATTGCCGCAATCATATGACGGAGACCAGGAAATGGCTGATCCAGCCGATGCCTACTACCCCAATGGAGCCTACTACTGCATGGAGACGCTGACGACCAGGAGTAGTTAGGAGGTTCCCAGGTAGGAGGCCCCGCCTCTTTTGATCTATGTTATGTTTGTGCTGAACTTCTCTAAGGCAAAACTTGTTGACTTATGTCTGTACTCAGATAGTATTTGCTTCCATTCATTCGTTTGAATTTGAGATTATGTATTCGAGCCCTCGAGGCCCCTGGCTTGTAATATGAAGCTTGTATGACTTTAATATGTGTCTAGAGTTGTGTTGTGATATCTTCCCATAAGTCTGTAATCTTGATCGTACACATTTGCGTGTATGATTAGCATATGATCAAAATGGGGGCATCAAAATTTGGTATCAAAGCCGACCGCGTGTAGGTAGCCCCCTTTCCAACTCCTTGGTCGAAGTTGAGTCTAGTAATTGGAAAACTTTTACTAACATGTTTGTGTGGCTTATGGGCCCACATCTCAAATTGGGTGGTATTAGGATCTTTTACTCCTCTTCTATACTCTTGGTTTTGATCTCTCTTCTATTTCGGGTTAAAGATTTTGCTAACTCTAACTCTAGGTTCTCATAACTATTTCCTCCAAGAGAGCCCCTCATTCCAGACAGTAGCTTGATTCATTAGAAGACTCGAAACGTACCCTCCGCCGTTTTCTCGAGAACTCGTGTGATGGGGATATGTACCAAGGGTAGGGTCATAGGCCTGGCCTGAATGTCGTACCCAAGGGTACCTCATTATTAGCTGTAGGGTCACACAGAAGATTCCGACGGGATGACCTACTTCCACTCAGACAGTTCTAGTCGACATAGAAGACCAGAAGTAACCTCCACGGAGGCCAACGGGCATATGCTTAGCTAATGATCATGAATAGCATTAATTACATACATACGTTATCAGTAATGTATATCTTTAAACCACATTGATCCAGCCCTTAGATGTTGTGTCCTTGATGAGGGGTAGCACACTCTATATAAGCCACCCTCCCCTGTGGCAGAAGGGTTCGCACCACCTATAATACACATTCCACACTACAGGAGCTCCCGAGCACTGAGACGTAGGGCTATTTTCTCTAATAGAGGGGCCTGAACTCATACATCCTGTGTACAAGCTTTCCCTAGCTAGGACTCTGCCCTCTCCATTCATACCCTACACCTCTACTGTCAGGTTCATTTCCACGACATCGCGCTCATAGCTTTTGTGATTCCCTTCCTCCGTCAACCCCTATGGATGACTACGTACAAATGTTGTTCATACTTCCTTTCTAGTTGCTCATGTTCTACGAGGTACAACGAATTATCTTACCGGGATTCGTTCCTCCTCAGTTTTCATGGGTTTTGCAAGTCCTACGAATTGTTATTCGATTTTCTGAAGTCTTAGTACTCTACTGCTCTTGACGTTTCTTACATGCTTGCATTATGGTTAATTCAATATCTCTAGCAACATTCATTAAAATCATTTCTGATTGTCCTTTGATCTTATTGATCCCACCTGTGTGTGAATGCATGCAATCATCAGTTGATCCTCATAAATTATCTATCCTGCTTAGACGTTTGTCCAAACAAGCACTACTAGGAAAAGACATGCAAGTGGCGCACCTGTTTTGCCTACTAATGGTGCACTATAGGTGCGCCACTAGCATCACGCCATTAGAATTTTTTACTAATGGCGCACCACAGGTGCGCCATTAGTATCTGGTATACTAATGGCGCACCAGGCAGTGCAGCATTAGTATAGCTCATGGTGCGCCATTAGTATGCCTTCCAGGTGCGCCATTAGTATGCCTCCCAGGTACGCCATTAGTATGCCTCCCCGGTGCGCCATTAGTATGTCTCCCAGGTGCGTCATTAGTAATGCCTCCCAGGTGCGTCATTAGTATGCCTTTCAGGTGCGCCATTAGTATGCCTCCTAGGTGCGCGTTTAGTATGCCTCCCAGCTGCGCCATTAGTATGCCTCCCAAGTGCGTCATTAGTATGCCTCCCAGGTGTGCCATTAGTATAGCTCATGATGCGCCACACGTTATACTACCAGCTCTAAAAATATTCAATTATTATCCTCACACCCACAAGAAGGATCAAGATAAACACATATTACACCACAATGAAAATATGTTTATAAACATGCACATACATTGAACGCAAGTTGACAAACAAATTAACCTAGAGGAAGCATAGTTTTGACCATCTTAACAATCATCTAGAACACACAAGTCACAAAAAGATAAGGACTATTGGTTACTATGAGAGACTTCAGATGGTCCAGAAAACATAAGTTTGTATCTACATGCACAAAGTGCAAGCTCCAAAACACTCGAAACACCAAATGGTCTACAAGACAATATGGTCTATGATTACACGTTGATTGGTCCATAAACGCTAGAGAGTCATCATGTCCATGTACATCAATAGGTTGAGTACCTGAAAACATTTTTCACAAATTTGTCAAGAAAGTGGAACCAGATCAAGTTGTTAAAATCTCATATGCGTATTAAAAATATTCGATCAAAAGATTATCATGATATCATAGTTAACAATATAGTTTCTAACACTAATGACAACGAGGACGACAGGCTACACTAATTATGCCCCAGCTTATGTACCACACCTCTGCCGTTTGTAAAACCTGTAAAACCTGAAAACCACTAATTCTAGAAGAAACATCTAGAGTTGAGCTTATTCACGATGTACACATCTTACGCATTTGGAGATAATAAATATGGCAGATAGCTGCTGCGCATATGTAGATTGATGGTTTTCTTCCACCATCGGGAAATATATTCCAGATAGGTAACCCGCCCGACCCAAAAATTTTGTCTTAAATTTATCTAGAAATGGATATATCTAAATACAAAAACGTGACTAGATGCATTCATATTTAGATAAATTGAAGACAAGAATTTTAGGACGGAGGGAGTATATGATAAATTTTACTCGGCAGTGCAAAATGTGTTCTTCAAATTTAAATATCAACGATCAACAAAATCGAGCTGAATACACATAGGAGAATAAAGAGAGAAATAACTCTAGAGCAATGATCTCACAATCTCACCTGTCAAGATGGCGGCCGAAGCAGAAACGGCCTTCTTGAGATATCGCTTTACAGCTGAATGCCAACCAAAGGGGAAAAAGCCACCCTGTGCTTGAGTTGATTAGCATTTTCAATTAAAAACAAAGAACTTAAATAGAACGGGTATCATCGCATATCGGTCCTTACCCATCCAAATGATCTAGCGAGGTCATTTCCTGTCCCAAGTGGAATGATTCTTGTGGGAGGAACTGGTTTCCTTTTCGACTTATTAAGTTCTTGGAGACATCCAAATACTCAACCAACAGTGCCATCACCTCCAGCAACCTGCCAGAAAGAACTAGTGCAAGGATGTTATGCAAAGTAGTTGGAAAACTGCGACATACAAGGAAATCATATGGACACCTAAATAGTGGAGCCGAAACCTCTCATGAGCTAAGATATAAGCTCACTTATCAAATAGTTGCTAACAGTAAATAATAAAGCTAACATGCAGCAAACTCCTAAAAGCTTCTTACAGATAGAATATCCTTATTCGAGCCCATCAACCACGTACCATAATCCCCAAATTTGAACGGATGTCCTTTGCACAGTTATCACCTTGATCATCCAACCTCTCCAAACAACCCAGGCCATAGCGAACAAAATTAGAACGCTTCACAACAGAAAGATCGAAGACCTGAACAAAAATGGTTCCATCAGTAAGTACTATATATATTCTAGGGTTTTCCAGAACAAACAAAAGAATAAGAAACTAGAATTTCCAAAAGACATGATGTGGCTCGCGAGTGCACAAAATAATCCAGAACTGGCGTTACAAACGAGCCCCAAACAGTTAGCCTGTCTTCACAACCACAATAACATGTTGCATGATTTTTCATTTTTCCAAGCCCTTAAAGACCATCAACTTTCACAGAATTGCCCCATATCCATAGTTCTTTATGGCCCTAGCTTCTATCAGTTCTGACCCTTTTGCACCACATAATGACATCAGTGGTCAATCCTCTCAAGCCAACCTCCAGTTTCACATGTTGATCCACAACTAACTCGAGTAGAAGCCAGTACTTCCATGTTTATCAATAATCGTCAACATGAAACAATATATCAAGGCTTTGTACATGTCTTCTGTTCAAGAAAATATGAAGCTACAAATTATAGACAGTCTTATTACATTACTGTCACTACTGTCACCTACACAAGCCTCGTCCCTCCTTCCCCACCTAATACCTACCGTCCTAGATCTTTCCTTCACCTCATCACCCCTTCTAGAACACTATGGGGAAGCAAGACACGGTCCGATGTAGCCTTCATAGCAGCCTATGGTGTACGATATTTATTATGCATTTATCAGCCAACCATAATGGTCAGATATGAGTCTTCATCTAGACACCCCCCTACTCCCCCAACCTCTCCTGGTACCAATTAAGTGCGTAGCTATCAAGATGATTCGACCTTCGGAGAATCAGGTAGAACCGAGAAACACGGGAAAGAAAAAGGTTAGTACAATGCCTCAGTAAGTGTTGTATACAATCTTATTCTCCTAGCCACACTCTGGACCTTCATAGTACAATAGTCTTAATGAATAACAACCTTATTTGTTGTCAATGAAAGCAAGTTGCAGTACTAACCCTCGTTCATTTTTAGCCAATTCAGGATTGCAGCTGAAAATGGAAACCATCATTGTTAGCAACTCATTTATATTAGTACTATAGAGGTCATGAGAAATATGGTAAGCAAAGGGGAGAACAAAACTTTGACAAAAGAAGTGCAACTTGCCTAATGGCTTGAAAAATCCAAAAAGAGTATCAAGTGGAAATAAATCAAATATATTCATACTAAGCCATTAATGCCTTAGATGAGAGAATGTACATGGACATGCAAGTTTCTGAAGCAACATATAGCATGGTATAAGCAGAAATATACAGTCGTATAAAAAAGAACAGCACAAAACAAATAACAAAAACCAAAAGCACGTTCGTCGGCTTATATATTGCTAAGGTAATATATTCTCTTGCAACTGTTGACCATGCTCTTACCATTTTACTTCTAATCTGGTACTGAATTTGCAAGAATGTTTTCAGAAATTACCTTAATGTTGTCCAGTGATATTTCACCACTGTAGAAAAACTTCTTAGAGTCTTCATTCCCAGTGTAAGCAAGAACCTGCAAAGTAACCGAATCAGAATGTCCAAAATAGAAAGAGCAGACACATTAAAACCAAAGCCAAGTAGCTGCATGCTGTTTCTGTGCAATAAATCAATACATAGAAAACATGAAAAATAAATAGGAGGTATTACCGTGGTCTCTTGTCCAGTAATTCCAAAGTAATTGGCAACAGGTTCACCAACTTCCTCATTGTCACGCTCCACAAAAACAAATAAAAGATGCATTTGAGACATAGGCCACATCACTTCTTAGTGAGACTCCACCTCAGCAAAAACGCTCGAGCCACAAAGGAAATAAGGGATGGCTTGGATTTGAGTATAAAACGTGGAACATGACAGAGGAAAAAGTTCATGAAATACTGGTCCGATCAAGAGAACAAAGTACCTTTCCCTTTAATGATTTTGTTGTTTCCTTCAAGATGGGCAGGAATTTCGAGGACTCCTTTGCAACAGCGAATAGAAAAATCTGATTTTGAAATTAGGTACGCACGGGCAGTTCCAGAAGCCTTGGGCCGCATCGGCGGCCTTGTCGTCATAATGCCTGGTTTGATTCGATTCCAAAAGCAACATGTTCAGGTAGGCATGTAAGTATGTAACATCACATGTCTGTGTGTCGGAAACAAAAATAGACGATGCGTTCCTAACAAGGCATGAGATGATTGAATAATACCTGCAGGGGCATAGAGGAGCTCCGAGTTGATCCTTGTGGTCAGCAAGCCCGTGCACAAAAGAGGTTTTTTCTTCTAGTTAATAAAATCAATGAATTAATCATCAAAGGAGAGGGACAGACAGATCATGGGCGTGAACATGAACTCTGTTAGAGCTTAATTTGAATCAATCAATCAATCAACGAGGCACATCACATCAGTACAGCAGCAGCATGTATGTGAATGAACTATTTTGGTTTGTACCAGTACCACTATCGTGAACCACACTGTTTGACCTTACTTAGCTGGCATTGGCAGCAGCTAGTAGATGAAGAAGATGGAGTCGAGGCTGGAGCTAATGACCAGCAGTAGAGAAAGGATAAGGATAAGGGGAAGGGCCCGACCTTGATCACGACGGCGGTGACGGACTTGTCGGAGCAGAAGAAGGTGCTGGAGCGCCGGGCGTACTGCTCCGAGAACTTGCGCATTATCTCCACAGACTTCTGCTAGGACGAATCCGCCGCTCCCCCGTCTCCGGCCGCTGCAAAACGTGGCAAGAACCGATTTTTTCAGATTCAGATGGTCTGGTTTGGGTTTGGGATTGGGATTTGGATTTGGATTTGGGGGGTTTGGTTGAGAGAAGAAAGTGTTACCTTGGGCTCGGACGGCGCACCTGCCTCCGCGCTGTCCGCCCCTGGAGACGCGCTGTCCGCCCCTGGAGAGTGGGGTCCCGGTGGTGGAGGTGATGGACATCATCGGTGGTGGCCGTGGGTGGGTCGAGTGGGTAACGGGGGAGGAGAAAGGGATAAGGCGAGACGAGAGGCGGACACCAGAGGAGGAGGAGACGGACTCCGGAAGGGGTGATAGCAATGGCGCATTTCCAGGGGTACGCCATTAGTGATTTTGCAAAAAAATAATAATTATAGTAGTGGCGCACCACCTACGAATGCGTCATTAGTAACCCTGGTTACTGATGGCGCACCAGCTGATGGCGCGTCATTAGTAGTTTTGCTAAAAAAATTATAGTAGTGGCGTACTAGGTGAGTGGTGCGCCATTACTAGTTAAACCAGTAATGGCGCACTTTGTCCCGGTGCGTCATTAGTAGTTTTGCAAAAAAAAATAGTAGTGGCGCACCGAGTGTGTGGTGCGCCATTAGTGTCCATCACACTAATGGCACACCTGCACATGATGCGCCACTGCTATATAGTAGTGGCGCACTACTTGTCTCGTGCGCCATTAGTGTCTATATCATCTATAGCCATTTTCCTATTAGTGAAGATCTAGTTCTCAAAATATCGACCTTGATTAATTGTCCATCTAAGTCCATTCAACTTACTTGTATTTGATCAGAGCATCTGATTCTAATATACCAAACTTGAAATCATAATTCCTTTGGTATTTAAGCATAGAAATTATTTAGATGTTGTATAATTTGATACCTTGCATTCCTTCTTTATCTGATTGGGTACCGCTACTCACTTTAGGTCCTTTGTGGACCACTATAACCATTGTTGGGTTATTATCCGACAACATCCTTCACATTCAAAGTCTTGGGATATTCCTCCCCTGTTACATGATACCATTGGTAAATTGTGTCTTCTCCCTCTCATAAGTTGTATCCTATGCTTTTGCCATCCATGCTCTTCAAGCATGTTTTAATTACTCTTGAAATTTTATGGTATATATTACTAAGATGCATCGATGGCTTGAACATATGCCTTCCCTAATCTATGTGAACCCTAGAGTTTTCATGAGTCTTACTCTTATTTTGTTTTGCCAGATAATCTTTCAAAGCTACAACTTCATCAAGCGCGAGGAGTAAATGGCAGGTGATGCATTGATGAAGTGGGAGTGGACCTTGAACTTTGTGTTCATGCCCATGGACCCGATGCGTGTCTTATCATGGAAGCTTCTCGTAACAATAAATACCCTTGGTATATTTTGATATGGTATCGGTGATCTTGTCCTTTTGCAATCGTGGTGCTGACTATGTTATTCTACTTTAATCTCATTCTCGGACCAGTTAAAGTGCTTGTCTTCCATAGACCATTTAAGTAGTATAACCACTATTCCGATCTATCTCCAAGTGGTATCACTGTTATGTCGAGAGTATCATAGAGCCATATAACTTCTAACGAGCTCCTCATCGACTATGATATTTGACTGATTCCAGTTACCTCGTGTTCTGAATTGTTGGACGCTCAAGGATGTCAAGATTTGTATCGAGTATGCATTACGATTCGACAACTCTTAGTAATGTTCTTTGCCTATGATTTTGTACTCAATTATGTCATTCCAAGCTGTTAGGCTACATCATCGTCATGCTAGATCTTGACCATGCTATTTATGTCCTTCATCCCCGGGACACATTTCCACTTGTGTATTAATCTTACATCAAGCTTTGAACATCATGTTGGTTGTCTTGAAAGGCAATTACGATTCTGAGCTAGCAATCTTATGTGTGGTTCCGACAACCTTTCCCTTCATCATTTCTTGGTTTGGTGTCGTTGCTGAACGATTGCATCTTCATGACACTTCTCGACAAATGTGTCGTGATCATCATCAGCATTCTGAGATCTTCTAGGGTATGAATTGAATTCATGATGAGAAATACCATCCTTGCCCCTTGAAGATTCGTGTTATCATGAACAGCCTTATTGCCTTCCTCCAACACAAACTTGTTCATGTTTTCTGTTGTCCCTTGGGTTCGTTACTACCCATCTTATGTTATGTTCTACCTTCGAGTATTACCATCTTTTATGTCAAGAATGTTGTGAGAATTGTTGCCCCTCTTAAGAATTCTTGATATAGTGATACTTCTCGCCATCACCATTCATTTCTTGGTCCCTGTATTATTTCTAACCGGGATACCGGCAAGTGAACTCTGATGTGTGATACCAATAATTCTAGAAACCCTATTGCTTTGAAGTTAATGACTAATTGATTCATTCTTAGTGTGTTGGATGTTGACTCGCCATTTTATCATTCGTCGTGCTACTCAGTCTTTATTTCCGAGCGCACCCTTCGATCAATGATTAATTGTTGACGTTTCTTCCAGCATATTTCATTATATCATTTTATCTAACAAATGCTATCTCTTTGTTTTTATGTTTTTGGCAATTCATCCCCATTGAAATCTTGAGGGATTGATGTTGACCCTATCGGCCACACCCTCAACTCCCCCATATTTCATGATGAAGCTTTTGGAAGCATTTTCTTTGTGCCTAGCTCATGAAGAATATGTTTGATAGAAAAAAGTGTTTTCCCAAACTTCACGCGCATTTTTGCCGCCATGAATATGAGAAAGTTTTGTTTCTCTTCCTCGGATTGTCCCAAATCATTCACACATGTGCGAAGTATTATATGTTTTCAATATTTTCTACCTTCATGTCATGTAACTTTTTAGCACCCCACGCGATTGACTAATTTGATCAAGGAAAATAAGTTCCTTCATAAGAGCTAATCTAGGTTTACACAGGGACCGTGATATCTTTCATGATGGTTCCCAAATCAGAAGTCGATTACATTTCGTTGTGAGAATTCCATGTGAGCATGAATGTCTTGACATTGTGTTCATGTGTATTACAATTCGACTTAGGATTCAAGACTTTCTTCCGTAGTTCATATTCCGAGGATCTTACATCATTGTCTCATCAAATTTTGTTGCCACTTTTCTTTTCACGCATCCCGAGGCTAAGGTATCCTGACACCAATTAGATCTGAATCTTGGGAAGATATGATGGTTGGAACATTTCCGAGTAATTATAACTTTGGTCTTTATGTAACCTGGTACTATGTTGCCTTGTCTAGCACACCAGGCCGGAGGACCAATTGTTATGTTATCTTCCTTGGTAAGGTTAGCCTTGCTCCCCTGAGGAAATTGTATGACTTATTTTATAAGTTGTTCCTCATGGATACTTTGTGTACCCAAAGTCTGACCTTTACCTAATGACTATGTCAATGCTTCCCCGAAGCATGAATGTCGTACTTCAAATATCAATAGGAACATTGGAAGCGCAATACTAAGATGTTCTTGATCTATTATCCAAAAAGTTTTGTATGGGTAAACATAACGATTCTCCTTGCCCCTTTATCCAAATGGTTTTGCACTAGGTGTCCTATCATGTAAACCATGCTCTGTTTTCCTTGGGAAAGGTATACTCTAATACTTGTGTGTGAACACATTTTCCTTTCCATTGGTCTGATGGATATGCTAATCATATTTTCCTTTCCATTGTCATGTTTAAATTTTTCGTAACTTAACTTATCTGAGCATTGGTATTTCCTTGCATAGGTAAAAACATCGGTGTACAACTCTGTCACTATTGTGGATAATATTTTGGTAGCCGCTGGTGGATGAGAACTTTGCCTATTAGTCCGCCTCCTTTCAACGGGCAGGAAAATAGTTCTATTCGTCCCTCATCCTTGGTACTCACACTGTTGCCAACATGACTAAGAGTCTATCCTATGACATGTCTTGCTACCAAAACCGTGCAAGATGTCACCACTCTGCGTACTCTTAACCCACATGGTGGGCCCATAACCCATAGCTCCACACGATCGAAACCTGACTCTCCTGCTGAAAGCACAATTGCTCTCTAAGGTGGTTTTGGTAATTAATAACAACATATGTATCATTGAACTACTTATCTTATCCAAGTATAATTTCATAAAAGTTCAAAGATGCATTGGCTAAAGGATTTGAGGAGAAACCCCTATATGCAAGGAAAGGAATAGTATTGGCTCAAGCTTCAAGCAAGAGGACTCTACATTTTATATTTGTTAGAGTCTATAGGAAAGCCAATACTATTAAAAGGAGGTGACGTATTATGATGAATAGGTTTCTCAAGTTCTTAGAGATAGCCATAAAAAATACTCAGCATTTCTCTCACAAAATCTCTGTCCAAATCCTAAACAACAAAATGGGTACCACCAAGTTTTTCCATTCGACCCTACCGATTTTCCAAGTGACATCTCCTATGCCAAACCATAATCTCTCGGTACCACCAACTTTCATATCGGTGCCACCGAATTACAGTGACTAACTTTGTGGTATCTCTATTTCAATAATTGGAATTTCCGAGTTTGGAATCGGTACCATCGTGATTTGGAAACTGCCCTAGGTCATCATATCAGTACCACCAAGATTCATATATCGGTCTCACCGAGAATTGAAAAGTTGTCACATTTAGTGCAACTCGGTACCATCCATATTCATTTTGGTGTCATGAGTTGGGAAATAATTTTGTAACGTTTGGATTTTGGGAGATGCCTATATATACCCCTCCACATCCTCTCATTCATAGAGGAAGTAGTCAGATTACACACATACTTGCGAGATCCATCGTTCTAGGAGAGAGCCAACTATTCATGTGTTGTGATTAAGATATTCCAATCCATCCATTTGAAACTTTATCTCTAGCCTCCTCCAAGTTGCTTTCCACCAAATCAATCTCTCCTACCCATGAAAAATCTTTGATAGCGTAATTGAGTGTTCAGGAGACCATCTTTTGAAGCACAAGAGCAAGGAGTTCATCATTCTACCACATCTATTACCTTTTGGAGGGTGGCGCCTCCTAGATTAGTTAGGTGTCGCTTGGGAGCCTCCTAGTTCCTGTTGTGGAGTTGAACCAAGAAGTTTGTAAGGGCAAGGTGATCAACTACTTTGTGAAGATCTACCCCGAGTGAGGCTAGTCCTTCGTGGACATAAGCCATGGTGGAATAGACAAGGACGCTTCTTCATGGACCCCTTGTGGGTGGAGCCCTGCATGGATTCTTGCAACCGTTACCCTCCATATGTTGAAGTCTCCACTAATGTGGATGTACGATAGCACGACCTATCAGAACCACACCGAAAAAGTCATTTCGACCTTTGCGTTTGATCTTATTTCCCTACCCTCTACATTACATTTGCATGTCTTTACTTTTCGCTACTACACACGTAGATATGCGTGTGTAGGGTGAACTTGACTAGTCATAATTGGTAAAACTGGCCCAGCACTAAAATTGGGAAAAGTCTAAGTTTTTAATTTGGTCAAGTAATCTAATCACCCCCTCTAGATATACTTCGGATCCTACAAGTGGTATCAGAGATTTGTGCTCCATTGCAATGATTTCACAACCTAGGATGGTATGGCATCTATTGAGGGAAATTACCACCGTAGAGTTCCATATTTTTATGGTACAAACTTTGCTAGTTGGAAGCATAAGAGGAAAATGCATATTCTTGGTCATAATCACGTCGTTAGGGCTGTTGTTCATGTTGGTGTGCAAGGTGACTTCTTTGGTGAATAAATGGAACCATGCCGCAATACAACAGCGAAAAAATCAAAGATGGTGCAATATAATGCTCAAGCATGCGACATTCTATTCAACTGCGTGTGCCCCAAAAATTCAACAAAATCAGACGCCTTGAGAATGCAATGGAAATTTGGGATACTTTGGTTTATATGCACGAAGGTACTGAACGTGTCAGGGAATGTAATTTAGATGTGCTACAAAGTCAGCTTGAAAAGTTCAAGATGAAAGATGGTGAAGGAGTCGCCGAGATGTACTCTAGGCTAGCTCTCATCACAAATGAGATTTCCGTCTTAGGAAGCGAAGAGATGACCGAAAAATTCATCACTAAGAAGATACTTAGTGCCTTGGATGGAAGATACGACATTGTGTGCACTTTGAACCAGATGGCGCCAAACTATAAGGATCTAAGGCCAGCGGAAGTCACTGGAAGGATTGTCGCTATGAAATGTCACTCAAGGATAAAGATGAGTTGCACAACAAGTCAAGGAGTGCTTAAAAAGCTTCAAGTGATAATCCTGCTATTTCAAATGACAACCTTGTTACCAATTAAGAGATAAGCCTAATGGTCAGAAAATTCAACAAGTTCTACAAGAGTAGAGGTAAAGAGAGAAGCTCAAGCTCAAGATATGAAGAGAAGCGTTCATCTAGTCACGACCAAAACTGCTGCAACTATGGAAAGCGGGTAAACTATTCCAGTGATTGCTCGGCTCCCCACAAACAAAGAGAAAAGTCACCTATTAGACGAAGCTCAAGAGATGAGTCACCTCACAGAGAGGGAAGGACTATGGAAGATTGCTATGAATGAAGACACTCCCAGAGAAGTTAGGAATCGAAGAAGAAGGACAAGTACACCAAGATTAGCTCAAGAATAAGACTTCAATCTCATGTTGGTGAATGGGTATCCGGCTCCGAGTCCGACAACCAGTCCAAGAGAAGCTACCACTCCAACTCCGAATATAGTCAAGACCAAGGTGTTGCCGGTCTTGCACTCATTTCCTCAAACTCTTACGACATATTTGATTCACCAAATGAAGGAATTGGAAGCTAATTCATAGAGAAAAATCCCCAAGGTACCACACCTCGAGTATTTTGACTTTGATAGTGATGAGGATGACTTGTTAGGTGAAAATGACTTGTCCTTTGATAAAACTAGTGACATTGATAGAAACGAACTTGATAATAACCATGCTAGTTAAGAGAAGTCGAATGATGATGATAAGAAGGTGATTGAATGACTAAATAAAGAATTAAACACTCTTAAAGTTAGCTCATCAAACTACTCTAGAAGATCATAGAGACTTGCAAGAACTCATGAGAAGCTACACTTCGAGAATCCAAATTTAGAGCAAGAGCATGAGTTTCGAAAAGCAACCAATGATGATCTTCCAAAGAACAGTTATTCTTATTTAGATAAACGATTACTCTTGTCTCCTTTTGTTCCACAAGTTAAACCCAAGAACACAAGACAAAGGCAAGAAAGTTTATTCAGCTAGTAACAACAATTCTAAAGTTAAATCAAATGATGTTTTTGCTAGTAGCTCTGTTGATTCCACTAATGATTCTCTTAGCCAAGTTACACGTGAGAAAGAAAACGATTTACTGAAATGAATTATCGAGAAAGGTGTCTTGAAGAGTCTTGATGGAAGTAACAAATTCGAGGAAATTGTATGCAAGCAAGGAGGACACCGGAAAAATCAAGGTGTTGGATACTTCAATGCCAACAGAGTTAAATGGGAAGAAGGTCAATACCCCATCCCGAAGTTTGTTCCCCAAAAGGGGACACTTTCTCAAGATGACTTTCTACCAGAAGACCACAACGGCAAGGGAAAGCTTCAAGACGAGATTGACTCGTTTGAGGAAGAACCCCAAGCTAAGGTCAAGTGGATTCCTAAGGACACTACTATCTCTACTTCATGTAGTGCTACCACAACTCCAAGGGTACCCATCAAGTTGATGTGCGTCCCCAAGAAGAAAAACTAGATAAGTTTTTTAGGGGTGACTCCGCCAATGAAATTCACTCTTCTTCATTTTGGCAAGAACTATATGAAATCAACTCCAACGATATGCATTAGTTAAATGAGTCACACATTCCCGCAAAGGTAAGAAAGGGAGAAGGTAATTAATGTCCATATATATCATTGGACATCATCTCAGATATATTTCATTCCATGTCCATAGATATTCTTGCATATGTTCCTTGTGCTTTGGGACTAACCATGTAAGTGAGAAGTGTAAGAAACAAGGATTACTCCAAACTCAAGATGATCATCATCAACACCGAGCATCTACCACTACTACACCTACATGAAGTGTTCTAAGACAAAACCCAAAGTTAGTTTATCCCTCTTAGGTGGGATGTCACATATAAGGGGCTTTACTTTAAGACTTGAGTATAAGTATCTCTTAAGATGTGACTACATTGAAAGATTTATGTAAAAGTGGTTACCCCACTTGTGCTTAAGACCTGTGATCAAGTATTCTTGCTTGGCTCCTAAGTTAATATAGTCATATATAGATGAATTCGTCATCGCCAAATTTCTTGGTAGATACTAGGGGGTCTGTGCATGTTCACCATGTTTCTTTGACATCTTATTGTCTGAGCATGTTGGTATGCATATTTTACTAATTCGAGGATATCCCATTGTTGTTATTTGGATTTCTACTTTATTTAGACAATTGGATATTCAAGAATTCCTAATTATGTCTCTCTAGCTATCTATGATTTCTTCTGTCAAACTCTAATCATGCTACATCACAAAATTTGAGCAAGCACTTTAGGGACACTCTGTGTGAGTAGCACTCGGAGATCCATCTCAACAAGGGCTAACTTCCAAAACCTCCCAAAAGCATCTCGGTGTGACCAATCTCAAAAACTCGGTCCCACCAAAGCCTAGGAATTTTCCAGACTCACCGAGTTTCACTGTCACGTGGCACTTATGGAACTCGGTGGCACCGAAAAATCCAACTCGGCGTCACCGACAACCACCGGGTATATATACCTCACGGACCCGATGTATGAAATTACTTCTTCAAACACTACTCCCCACACATCCTCGCTATCCTATCGTTGTCCTCAGGACATTGCCGTTGATTGCCGTGTGCCCTCGCTGCTGGAGTCCTCGCCGTTGATAGGAATCACCTCCATCGTCGTTGCCGTGGAAAAATCTTGACCAAGTTAAGGTAAGATCTTGTTCCTCTTTAAGCTAAAAATTCCATATCTTGTGCAAATAGCTTGAGCCTATATTCATTCCAAGTTTGCAATGTTATCGAGAAGAAAAATCCATTAGATTAGAGAAGGACGGAAATTTAGGGTTAACAGTCCGCAAAAGAAAATCTCGGTGTCACAGAGTCAAAAACATTGGTCCTACCAATTTTGGTTTTGGGCTACTGAGAACAGTCTCCGTGCAACCGAGTTTCCTTTTTGGTGAAACCGAAAAGGTTGCAAAGTTTTAGTTAAGGATATTGTCAGTACCAGTGGTTCCGAAATTTTTGTCTCGGTGGAACCGATATCCCTTTTTGCACAAAGTTAGACTTAAATTTCTCAGAGTTCAAACTTCCAAAAAGTTCTGAAACTTTTTTATTCTCATTCACTCCTGCTTTTCTAATTCTTTACACAGGGTCACCTTATTTGCTTGGACATGGTAAGTATGTCATGTTCAGAGTATAGTTAGAATGATTTCAAAGAGCCCAATGTTGAGATGGACTCGGGCACTAGTTCTGAGAGGACTCCTTCTGACTCAGGTACACCCAGCTCCCATAATTTGCCAAAGGCAACTAATAGTTCAAGGAAGAAGCATAATTCTGACGAGGAGCACCCTGATTTTATCCTATATGAGAGCATTCTATAGAACCAAACCGATAGGAAAACAGTCAAGAAGACTGTGCAAAAGGAGTATGCCAGACCATATTCTATGAGAGTTCCAGAGGCTGCTTCAGCAAGGGATGAAGCTTACACTTGAAGGCCCCTCTTCCAGGAAAGCTAAGAAGCCAGGGCATAAAAGATCCATCAAGAGAGTAGTGCATGTTGTCGGAAGGACAACATCCATGTATGAAGATCCAGCAGAAAGTGCCGAGGAAGAAGAAGAGGTTGATGCAGATGCACCTCCAACTAAGAAGAAGAAGCTCATTTGAGATGTTATGCCCAAAAAGTCTCCACCAAAACCTTCAGCACCTAAGACTAAGAAGCTAGTAGCTCCCAAGAGGACTACCAAGCATATACCTACAACAGAGAAGAACAAAGGCTCTACATCCAGAGAGGTTGCTGAAGAGGAGGAAGAAGATGGATCTGTGTTGAGAAAACTGAGAGCTCACTTACCATTGCACAACGCTTCTCATTTTGCTGTCGACGATATGAAGAAGAGAAGAGATCAAGGTTTGACAGAGTGAAGGACTGCAAATCCATATGCTATCATGAGAAGAACTGATGTCGATCCTTGTTTTCACACTAAGAAGCAACAAGAGTTTTATGAGACAATGTTAGCGGAAAAGAGTCCTGTAGTCAGTGACATGAGATATGTTGACTGGAATTACATCAAGGGTAATGAGGACTACTTTCCACATGTGAGAAAGAATTTTAGGCTGATTGAAATTGAAGATTTTGTTGGCAGAGAGATGACATCATGGAATTATGAGATGATCATACTACTCTATTCAACTGCTCATTTCTATCCAGATGGAAGGATACTGTGGATGATGGAAGCTCATCGGTATGAGTCTACCGTAGAGGGGTAGGACACTATCATTAGTGCCCCTAAGACCTAAGGGGTGATTTGGATGTGTACTCGGAATCCAACTTGAATTATAACACAATGGCAAACATGTACAATCCAATACCCCATGAGTATTTGAAGAGAAATAAGCTTGTGTCTGTCTAGTTTCTTTAAGCAGGAATACCAACAACTAATACCATTATGTGATACACCATGATCCCTAAGTCAGGGGATGATAAGATAATTAGAGGTTATTCACTTAACATGATGAACCACCTACACACCCACACCCGGATCAGAGTGATTGATTTCATAGTAGAGACTGTTAGGAGGACTGGTACAGATTAGAAGAGATGTTCTGGGTATGCACCATACATTCAGATGCTCATCAATGCCCAGATTGGCAAACATGCATATTGACTTGATCGTACACACCTGCCACTATAGCCAGAGTTCGAGGACATTGAAGTTGTGATGGACCCCAACTATCCCAGCTCAGCTACAACGCGCCGGGCAGCAGAGGCAGAGGCAACCAGAGAAGCTCTAGCTCCACGGCTTACATCGAGAGAGGAGCAGATGTCGTTGCTTTTTAGCATCATCCGAGGATGGAGAACAATATTTTTGTGATCTTGCGGAACCAGAAGATCCTTGACAGGATCGTGGATACTAAATTCCATGACCTAGATGTCAAAGTGACGAAGTTGACTACCACTATTGAGAAGCTCCATCATGAGTTTGATGCGGTGCATATTCCTCGCGCTAGCAGTGGTGATGATGAATCGCCTCTTCCCACTACTACTCATTTCAGGAGCAAGCATCAGGACCTTCAGTTTTAGCTCCATCTCCTACACCTCCAGTATCTACAGCTCCGACTCTTGGGATATCCTCAGAAGCCTTTGCCGATGCTCTTCTGTCTATAGAGCCAGAGATATGATTAGTTCCAGACCTTTGAACTTTCTAGAAACTTGTGGACAGAGGGGGAGAAGTGTATAGATCAAATAGGGCTTCAAGAGAGAGAGAGAGTTTTGCTTTTTATTTGCTCTCTTTTCGTTTTACAAAACATTTGGTCTTTTGGATGACTGAAACTTCCATGTTTGATCATGTGCTTTGATTTTTATGCCACTATGTTATACCTTTGAGATATCTAGATGATGATCGACGATGCTAATCATTGATTATATATTTTGTCGAAGCTTTGATCTATATATTGTCATCAATTACCAAAAAGGGGGAGATTGAAAGCACAATTTCTCCCTAAGGTGGTTTTGGTAATTAATAACAACATATGTATCATTGAACTAATGATCTTACGCAAGTATATTTTCAGAAAATTTCAAATATGCGTTGGCTAAAGGATTTTGAGGAGAAATCCCTTGATAGGAGGAAAGGAATAGGATTGGCTCAATATTCAAGCAAGAGGACTCTACATTTTATATTTGTGATAAATCACTTTTGAGTGCATAGGAAAGCCAATACTATTAAAAGGGGGTAGGTATTATGATGAATTGGCTTCGAAAGTGCTTAGATATAGCCACCAAAAATAGTCAGCATCTCTCTCACAAAATATCTATGCAAAGCCTAAACAACAAAATTAGTGCCACCAAGTTTTTCTGTTCGGCCCTACCGATTTTCCCAGTGTCAGATCCTTTGCCAAACCCTAATCTCTCGCTACCACCAACTTTCATATCAGTGCCATCGAAAGACAGTGACAAACTTTCTGGTATTTCTGTTTCAAGAATCGGATTTTCTGAGTTTGGAATCGGTACCACTTAGAATGGGAAACATCCCTAGGTCACCGTATCGGTACCGCCGAGATTCATATATCGGTCTCACCGAGAATTCACAATTTTCCACATTTAGTGCAACTCGGGACCACTGAATTCGTTTGGTGTCACCGAGTTGAGCAATAATGTTGTAACGGTTGGATTTTGGGAGATGCCTATATATACCCCTACACCTCCTATCATTCACAGGGGAAGCACTCAGAACACACACACACACTTGCCAAATCCATTTTTCTAGGAGGGAGCCACCTACTCATGTGGTGAGATCAAGATATTCCAATCCATCCATTTGAAACTTGATCGCTAGCCTCCCCAAGTTGCCTTCCACCAAATCAATCTCTCCTACCCATGCCAAATCTATGAGAGAGTGATTTAGTGTTGAGGAGACTATCTTTTCAAGCACAAGAGCAAGGGGTTCATCGTTCTACCACATATATTACCTTTTGGAGGGTGGTGCCTCCTAGATAGGTTAGATGTCGCTTGGGAGCCTCCTACTTCGTGTTGGGGAGTTGAACGAAGAAGTTTTTAAGGGCAAGGAGATCGTCTACATCATGAAGATCTAACTCGAGTGAGGCTAGTCCTTCATGGACATAAGACATGGTGGAATAGACAAGGCCGCTTCTTCGTGGACCCCTTGTGGATGGAGCCCTTCATGGACTCTCGTAGTCATTACCCTCCGTGGGTTGAGGTCTCCACTAATATGGACGTACGATAGCACCACCTACCGGAACGACGCAAAAAATCATCGTGTCAACCTTTGCGTTTGATCTTCCTTCCCTACCCTGTGAATTACATTTGCATGTCTTTACTTTCTACTACTATAGTCTTAGATATGCATGTGTGGGATCAACTTCACTAGTCAAAATTGTGAAAACTAGCCCGCGACTATAATTGGGAAAAGGCTAACTTTTGAATTTGATCAAGTAGTCTAATCTCCCCCCTCTCGACATACTTCTGATCCTACACATGTACCTCTTTGATTCCAAAGTATCCTTTGCACTTGGCTTCATATTTAAGACCCGAGCCGCCAACCAAGGGATGATCTATTCTAGTATCAGACACGATATTTATTCTTGTTGCTCTAAACACACCCTATCGCCTTCTAATCAAGCATCGAATGATTGCCTACCGTTTGAAATTTTTGTACCATCGCTTATTGCTCTCAATGAATTCCCTGAGTTAGAACTCAAGGAATAATTCTTGTAATCTTCCTGAGTTCACCGTTAGATGCCAAACCATGTAGGGATATAGTCTTCCAAAGTCTTCCCTCTTATCATATTCATAGGATGATGAATGTCCCCAAGAAAGGATGAACACTTCGTTGGGATGACCTAAAACAGGGAATTCAAAATGTGAACGAAGAAGATCAACTTCTTCGAAAAGAGCAGCCAAGAACTAGAAGACTCGTTAGAATTTTGTAACGAGACTTTTCCCTTTAGTTCTACCTCTTAATTCTCGTGACGAGAATTTCTTTTAGTAGTGGAGAGTTGTGACACCCTTGGATTAAGCTAAAGTAATCACTATAATAAAGCTACAGTGATGGTGAACATTAAGCTAAATGCTTTTACTAAGCAAGGTCTGCTTAAACTTTGGATCATATCTCATTTCAAATTCCTCTTGAAATTGTAAATTCAAATAATAAGTGAAATAAATATTTTGTCAAACATGAACACTAAAATCATTGTGCCCTTGCAAATATTCACCTAGTGATTGTAAAGTTGAAACCATAATTTTGAAATTTACTTAAGTGCCTCAAAATAATATTAAGAGAGGCCAAATCAAATATTTAAATAACTTTTTATTTATAGAAAATACCTGCACCATCCAAATGCCCACAAGTTCTTTCGTGACCATACCATATAATGCAATAGGAATTATGGGCTAGTTCCACTACTTTACAAAAGCCATTTTGTTACAAAAATAAAAGGAAAATAGAAACAAATAAAAAGGGGGGCAAAGGCCCCAAGTTCCCCTTGGGCCACGATCCATCACCCCCATCACCCGAGCCATCACCCGAGCCGGCCCATCACCCACCCCCCGCGGCCTACAAAAAAGGGGGCAGTACCCGTGCCCTAGTTTTTCCCTCCCCTCTCCCCGACCCCCCCGAACCCGGCAGCACCCCCTACCCGCCATGCCCTCGCCCCGACGCCACCTCACCCCGATCGCCCTCGCCGGCCCCACCCGTCATCACCGTCGTCTCCGACCCCGTTCCCACCTGTAGACCCCAACTTTGACGCCCTCGCCACCTACAGCCGCTCGTGAGGCCCCAGGGCCACCCCTTACCTACTCTCCTCTCTCCTATCACCGTGCGACTGTCATGCGCAGCCACACCCATGCGTGCTCTGCTCGCCGGCGCCCGCCCCGCGCGCGCGCCCGCCCTGCACGCGCGCTCGCCATCCCATGGCGGTGGCCGAGCCATGTGCCCACCTTTGCTCGCCTCGCTGGCCCCGCGCACCACAGGCCGCACTCGCGCACACCCTGCTCGCGCCCGTTCGCACCTCTGGACGCGCTTCACTCGCACGTGCTGCTCATTTGCCTCCCGCAGCCGCTCCGCCGCATGCAGCCCCCCTCCGACTGTCACGCTTGTCTCCCATCGTCCATGCTGGCCCTGGCCGGACCCCTCGCTGGGTGCCGCCCCTCGCCATGGGTGTCGTGGCGTGGCGCCCGTGCGTGCCTATAGCTAGCCACAGGCTAGCTAACCCACTAACAATGGGGGCCCATGCCCCTAAGAAAATTCAAAAAAGATATCATAAAAATTAAATTAATAGATAAAAATAAACTAATTAATTAATGACTTAATTAACCTCTCATTAAAGGTGTTAATTTAAATAATTAATTAAACTAATTAAATTGCCCTATCCAACTATGACACGTGGGGCTGTGTAGTTTAATTAGACAATTGCATTAAATTAAATACTCTTAACCCCACTCTCTATGATAGGTTGGGTTCAACAGTTAGTTGACCAGTCAATAGAGACTGTTGACTGTTGATGTCATGCTGACATCATGATGATGTCATAATAGCTTCTCTAATTATATTAAATCTGTTAATTCTAGAATGTTAATAAAAGTTGGAAAATTAATATAAAGTAATCTATAAGTGAGATGAAAATACTTTGTACATGAAAGTTGCTCAGAAAAACAACACGAGCATGACGAACATGGACATTTTGGCATTAGGATCACGTGTCTGATAGTAGCTAGAGAACTAGGAAATATCATTAGATATTTTCCCACTCTATCCATGACGTGTAGTACTATGTTATCTCAAGCCTAGCACTACATATTTGATGTCATGTATCATGATGCATTTGTGTGCCTTTATTTATTATTTCTCCCCCCTCTTCACTCCAGGAGACGCCAAAGCTAGCGCTGCTGCCGGATACTACTACCCCCTCACGACTAGCCTTTTGCAGGAGCACAACAAGGCAAGAAAACCCCCTTGATCATTCATATGTCGTCCATTCTTTCTCCCTCATGCTTGCATTATATTTTGCTACTCTCGTAGATAGCTCCTATGCTGGTGCATAACCTATTTTTGTTAAACTGTTATTATACCATACTAGACATTACATGCTTGGTATAGGTGGATGAGTGATCCCCATTGACCCCTTAGTCCAAGTTGCCCCCGCATTATCATCGAAGACTCGACCGACTGATCAACGAGCCATGAACCATCACATAATTTCACACCCCCTTAGTTGTACGACTCCACAGAGCTACTATGGCGTATCGAGGGAGACACCATGCTATCCACTCCTGATGATAGGTCTGTAGTGCAGTTAACCGGAGGAGGAATATGGAGGGTGATTCCTCCTTCATCACTTATGATAATGACTTTGTCGTGCAACCCCTCAAGTGGGGACCATCGAGGGTGATTCCTCCCTGGTCACCTTAACAGTTACATCGATTGGAATCCAACAAGGGTGATACCTTGAATTCCGATGACGTTATGTACACACGGTTACTTTCACTTTACTACTTGGAACATGATGAAATGTGTGTTGTGGGTGTATTCCCATGTGAATGTGATGAGGCATGACCGGGAATTCTTGGCCCTTGCCACACACTCGAAATGGGGCGATGGGGCCACATATTATAGATCGATGATCGTCGCCGCAAGTTAATTAAAAAATCAATGGGATTAGGTATTTGATCTTAGTTGGTCGATTGACCTTTTTCACACTAACCTTCACGTGGAGACGGTTATAGGCACCTAGCATCGTCGTATCAACCGAAGCTCTCAGACGTCAACACTGGAACGGCATGCGCCCGAGTGGTCCGCATAAGCATTGATCTTGTATAAGAGGTGCCAGGACTGATGTCGGTCGCCCTCGCAACATGGAGAAGTGCAAAGGAAAATTTTCCCAAGACCCTTGTATTGTTAGGATCTAGACCGGCGCGCTGGCCTCTCCGTTGTGCCTAGGTAGGTCTGCAACGTGTTGATCTCCCGAGGCCGAGCATGACCCATGAAAGTGTGTCTGGCCAGAGTGGATCGAGCATGTTGAGAAATGTGGTTCACCCCTGTAGGAATGAATTGTACTATTTGAATAGCCGTGTCCACGGTAAGAAGACGACGTGGAGTTGTATCCCGAACTAATACAACTAGAACTGTGACTTAGCTAAATGATTAGCTTCAAAATTGATTTCTTACAAGGAGTTGAGAAAGGATCTCTGGGCGTGACTTAATTTATTTGCTGCAACAATATGACTATATATGTGTTATTGATCTACACTCTTTTAATGTTGCAAGACACTGAAGACGCTAGTCTTCGATAGGACTAGTCCTTCTCTCTATTCTGGTATTTCTATAGTCAGTCCAAAGATATAGCCCCATTCCTTTGATACTGATGCATACTTAGCATAGTATTGATGTGAGTCTTGCGAGTACTCGGGATGAGTACTCACCGTTAGTTTTCTCCCCTTTTCCCCCTTGATACGATTGCCACGATCCGATGCTGGAGCTCGGTAGATGGTTGATCCCTCCAACGACTACTACCCTGACGGAGCGTACTACTACATGGATGCGCTGACGACCAAGAGTGGTTAGGAGGATCATAGGCAGGAGGCCTCACCTCTTTCTATCTATGTTATGTTTGTGCTAGCCTTCTCTATGTAAAACTTGTTGCCTTATTTCTGTACTTAGATATTATTTGCTTCTGCTGACTCATTCCAATTCGAGCTTATCTATTCGAGCCCTCGAGGCCCCTGGCTTGTAATATGAAGCTTGTATGACTTGAATTTGTGTCTAGGGTTGTGTTGTGATATATTCTCGTGAGTCCCTAATCTTGATCATATGCATTTGCATCTATGATCAGCGTACGATCAAATTGGGGGCATCACATTAACATTGATGCTTACGGTCGTGGTGTCAAAAGCGAAGTGGCCATTGTCTAAGCCATGGCAATGATGGGTGGCGGTGTTGTTGAACCGTTCCTAATTGGACGAAACACTTAATGAAATGGAAATTCTAACTCGAAATCTCCAAGAAAAATGGGGTTATCTTGGTGGAAGCATATGCTGGATGGCCGAAACAAAGATGCTAAAATGACAAAATTATAATGAAGTCAAATGGTGGTGGAATTAACTTTAGGCGAAGGGGTTGTCAACAGCTACAAAATGAGCTAAAGAACGTAAAAATTAGCATCGAGATGAAATAGTTATGGCGCAAATAAAATTTCAGCCGAGTCAATTTCAGGGGAATCCGGAGAACCTGGAGAAGATCCAAATGTTCCAAAGGTTCAACACAGAATTGTTCTCTTGGTGGAATCGGACGTCCGGGTGGGCATCCATACTATTTGGGGAATGCCCGAATGAAATGGCACATTGTCCGAATAATCCTTGTAGGTCAATTCTACGCGAGATGTTCTTCCAGATCTCCATTGGGGTAGAAAATTTTGATTTCGGGTGTCAACATTGAGGGGTAAAATAGTTTGGTGCATTTCGTAGTGGGGAAGTGGGGAATGCTAAGATCCACTTGCGAAACAACAAAATCATGAATGAACGTAGGAAAATCTCGTAAAACCAATAAAATACAAAGAAATAGTGACACTATTTTTGGTGGGGATTTTGGCAATGGGGAAAACAAAATTAGACTATAAAATGAAGGTAGAATAAAAATTAATGAAAATCTATGCTATGATCGAAGATGTGATAGGGCCAAGCCCGTGCTAGTGATCTTTCATGAATTTGAGGGGGAAACCTGATACGCCTCCAACGTATCTACAATTTTTGATTGTTCCATGTTGTTATATTATCATTCTTGGATGTTTTATGATCGTTTTAGAGAAACTTTATATGATTTTTTGGAACTAACCTATTGACATAGTGCCTGGTGACAATTGCTAGTTTTTGTTTTTTTTCCTTTGCAGAAAATCCATATCATATGAGGTCCAATTGCAATGAAACTTTACGGAGATGTTTTTGGACCAGAAGGACCTGCGGTGACCTGGTGTTTAGTGGGACCTCAGGCACCTCTTGCACCACCTCTGAGCTCTATAAATACCCCAATATTCGGAACACCCTAGAGGAGTCAACGAAAAATCATTTCAGGCGCCGCAAGTTCCACAGCTATGAAATCCAATCTAGAGCCCGTTACGGAGAGGAACACGATCTCAGAGGGGTTCACCATCCTCATTGGTGCTCCTTCAATGATGCGTAAGTAGTTCATATCACACCTACGGGTCCATAGGTAGTAGCTAGATGGCTTTGTCTCTCGTTTTGTTTCTCAATACAATGGTCTCTTGGAGATCGATATGATGTAACTCTTTCTTTTGCGGTGTGTTGGTTGGGATCCGATGAATTGTGAGTTTATGATTCGAACTATGAAAACATATTCATGCTTGTTTATTATAGCCTCGTATTCGTTTTACGATATATTTTTTTGAGTGTCCAACTTGGTCTTTTATCTTGCAATGGTAAGAGATGCTGTGTGATGGGTTCGATCTTGCGGTGCTCAATCTCAGTGACAGAAAGAGACATGACATCCATGTATCATTGCTATCAAGGATAAAACGATGGGGTCTATTCCGACATGAATAGATCTTCTCTACATCATTTCATCGTTGTTAAGGCATTACTCCGTTTCTTCATGAACTCAATACACTAGATGCATGCTGGATAGTGGTCGATGTGTGGAGTAATAGAAGTAGATGTATCCAGAATTCAGTCTACTTGTCTTAAACTTGATGCATATATACATGATCATTGTCTTGAATATCGTCGTACTTATTTACTTTTCTATCAATTGCCCAAGAGTAATTTTTCTACCCACCATTTGCTATTTCTCGAGAGAAGCCACTAGTGAAACATACGCCCCCCGGGTCTACTTCACATCATCTATTTGCAATATCTACTCTGCTATTTGCATTTCTATTTTATTTGCTCTTTTGTTTTCAGATCTGTATTATCAAAAAACCCAAAAATATCTTGATCCGTTTTATTTTCTATCACTCTTATTTGCATCTATCAATCTATCCTTACTTTACCCACGAGGGATTGGCAACCCCTCCACGCGTTGGGTTGCGGGGATTTGATATTCGTGTCCAGGTACTCCTTACATAGTCTTGTGGATCTTCCTACTAGATTTATATCCTGGTTTCCTAACTAAGTGAAATAGTTGCCGTCGCTATGCTACATCACCCTTTAAGCTTGGAGGTGAACCAACGCACCACCTAGACTATGCAAAACCTCGAAGAACACGAAGAACACACAGAAGCACTTGGAGAAATCACAAGAGTAACACTCAATAACAAGATTAATAACACATCCACTATACCCAAAACCACACAAGACCCACAAGGTACATAAAAACTAAGTGAACAGATACATGGTAAATTTTATCCCAAATCCGATGGGGAGATGAGGTCCTGAATCCAAGATGGATCTTCCGTCGAAAGGATCCGTGACATCCACTATGGATCTTATCACATGGTGGCCTTGATATACATGGGATAGGTAGTGGAAGGAGCAAAGCTCAACTAGATATGAGCTATCACTTTTCTAACCCTAAAACAGAGGAGGGGGTGGTCTATATATAGTGCTAGTACAAGGGTAGGCGAAGGAGGGGCACATGGGCCTCAGTCTAGGTCGTTGCGTGCTGACAAGTTCGGACGATCCCGGAGGGCACCAGGATGATTCAGCAGGTTCATAGCTACAAGTAGCACGTGGACATCTGGGATGCCATACGGACAATCCATACATCTTCTAGATGATCCGAGGGGAGTATCGGATCATCCAGCATCACATTGGAGTTTCGGTTACATTCGGGAGCTCTTCGAGACGTTTAGATGGATCGTTTGTACAAAGGTATGGATCATCCTGGCATCGATCAGATGATCTAAATGGTGGTATGGATCACCTAGACAAGTGCATACGTGCACTTCTTTATCCTACTTATGTCCTTTCTTCCATGCTTGCGCTTGGTCCTTGGTTTCTCCATGTTCTTCTTGAGGGTACCTGGCTATACGCAAGGTCCGCTCTTGAGGTAGCATCCATTTCTCGAATGAATGGAATGCAAGTTCAATATGGAAAGAAGTCACCTTCATTCCGTCAGCTTGTTTATGCGCTCTTCTCAATGGCCCACTTGGTGGTTGAGGTTATGAAGGCATGTTCACGGGGATGACCATAGGATGATCCACATGAATCACCGCATAGGGTTTCACCTAATATCTTCTTGGATCAAAGCATATGTTGATTCACGTCTAGGGGGACGCTGTGTGAGATTGTGCGACCCTCGTGACTCTCCTGCACCACATCTTCATCCTTTAAATTCTCATAGATTGCAAAATCCCTAAAAGGAGCCCCAAAACAATTTTTCCGTCACCACAAGTCTCTGTTCCACTGGGATCACAACTGGAGGCCTCCACTAGTACTTTGTCGGAAGGGGAATCGATCACGGAGGCCATCTTCATCAACCTTGCTTCCTCCATGATAATGCGTTAGTAGTTCACTACACTCCTACGTGTCCATATTGATTAGCTAGATTGGTTTCTCTCTTTATGATCTTCAATACCATGTTCTCTTTCGAGATCAATCCGATGCAATCCTCTTTTGAAGTGTGTTTGTTGGGATCTGATGAGTTGTGGGTTTATGATCATATTATTAGAATGAAAATAATAGAGTCTTTTCTGAAATCTATTATGACTTCACTATATATGATTTTTATAGCTATATATATGATTTTAGATTGAAAATAATAGAGTCTTCTTTGGCAAAGTAGTTGAGTAGATCACCATAGGGAGTGGTGCATAGTAGTAGGTTCAATCTTGCGACAGTAGTCATAGAAAGGGTAGCAAGGAACATATTTGTATTGTTGGTATTAAGGGTAAAACAACGAGTTCTAAATGTATTGCTAGTCATACTTTGTCTGCATTATGTCCTCTTGCTTAAAGCGTTGCTCCGTTTGTCATGAACTTAATACAATACATGCATGTTAGATATTGGTCGATTGGTGGAGTAATAGTAGTAGATGCTGGCAGGACTGTGTCTACTACTCATAGAATTAATGCCTATGTACATGATCATGCCATGAATAACATCATAACTATGCACTTTCTATCATTTGCCGAACAGTAATTTGTTTACCCACCATATCATATGTTGTTGAGAGAGATGCATGTAGTGAAAACTATACCCTAGGTTCACTTCCACATATTTACTAAAACACTATATAACTTGCTACAATGTATTTATTTTCAATATACTTTGTAGTTTATCTACCAAACACTATCACATTTTATCCTTGCAATTAACAAGTACAAGGGGATTGGCAACCCTCTTGCCCATGTTGGGTGCAATATTTGCTCTTGTTTGTGTAGGTATTTTTGATGGTTGATTGAGTTCTTATGTTATTGGTTCAATAAATCTTGGTTACCACTAAAAATATTTTTGCTAATATACTAAATCACCCATTCTTCTTCGAGGAAAAACCCAACACATCTACAAAGTAGTAGAAGGATTTCTGGCGTCGTTGCGGGGAGAATCATCAACGAAATATATGTTCCTTCACACACATTATCATTTACATGTTATAATTTGTATTTTCTTTTATTTTAAGTTTTATAAACATTAAAAATACCAAAAATATGTGTGCTTGTGTTGACATGTGTTTCCTATTTTCTTGCATCTCTGCATGTTAAAATATGGATCACCTTACAGTTTTATACTTGGCTCATCTTCGATCCCTTTGTGCTCATTCTGCAACCCAACTAGCTTACTTGAGGGAAAATCATTACATGAGCAAGATTATTTTGTGCATTACCACTTGTCTCAAAAAGGGAGACACCTATGGAATCAAATACCTAGATTGGAATGCTATGCTAATAACTTATGCTAAATAGTTGATTTTACGTGTTGCTTCTAAAACCCCAACAAAACACTTTCCCTTCCAATTTGAGTTCAATGATAGTGATGTCGTATCTTCTTATTCCATGGGTGTTTACAGTTATTACGATATTGAATATATTTAAGAATTTGTTCCTTCTAAGGGTGCCTCTGAATTTTCGATTTTGATTGAAAAGTATGATGACACTCTTTAGATATATGAAACTTTTTCCATACTTAAGAACTGTTATGAAATTTATTGTTCTAGTTGTTATATTGAAGATTATATTAGGCCATGATAATTGTTATGATCCGGTTGATTCATTTGAAATGTCCCTTTCGATGAACTTGATGCTTGATATGCTTATGTCCATGATGCTAATATTAATGAAGCTTATGGAGATGAACTTGATGTAGTTCCTTGTGTTAAAAATGGAATTATTACTGTTGCACCACATTTGATAGTCCTATTATGCATTTGAATTTTCCCAATAACACTATGCTGGGGATTATCTTGACGGGTTTTGTTTTACCATTATACATGATTATTTTGTTGTGCCTAATACTTGTTATAATGATCATGATTGGGGTGATTGTAATGCTATGAGTATTGAAAGTGGGTTTGGAAGAGTGTCAACCTTAGGAATTACTAATCCCACTATTTTGGAGAATAATCAATCTATTGATTTTTTTACAAAAGTGGATTTGGAGTGGTCACAACTTTAGTTGATGTTAATCCCACTATCTTGGAAGATTGTAAAACTTTTATGCATGTGGATCATGAAGAGAATATTTTATATGATAGCTATATTTTCTAATTTCATTATGTTCTTACATGCAACTATTATGAGAGAGGCAAATATGATCATAGGAATTTTCGTGTTTAAACACCCCTATTGGGATTCAAATTGCTAATTCTTAATTCTTCATATTTGTATATGCTAGATACTTC
This sequence comes from Hordeum vulgare subsp. vulgare, assembly GCF_904849725.1. Lineage (NCBI taxonomy): Eukaryota > Viridiplantae > Streptophyta > Magnoliopsida > Poales > Poaceae > Hordeum > Hordeum vulgare. The sequence goes on from NC_058521.1 coordinate 263,777,961, forward strand.
TTGCCTTGATAATTTTTTTCTCATAAAATGCTTATGCATAGGAAGTATGTTAGACTTAAATATGTTTTTCACATTTTTTATGATGCTCTCTTTGTTCTTCAGTTGTTGTCTTTTACGTGAGCATCATTATTATCTCAAGCCTATCTTTATGGCCATAAAGAAAGAGCTTGTTTTTCTGAAGGAAAACTGTAAGGGAAACACCCCACAGCGAGTTTTTTTTCAAATAATAAGAACCCAAATTCACGCCCGTGGGGACTTGAACTTGGGTGGTTGGGTTGTACATCCACTCCACTAGCCAAGTGAGCTAGGAGCTTGTTGGGAGGCAACCCAATAGTTATCTTAAACTTTTGCTTCTACTTTCTGTTTTTGTCTATTGACATGATTGTTGCTGCTGTAATGATTATGTTTTTATCTCTTAAATAGTTCTTCTGCCAAGTATTGTCGGGGAACGTTGCATGGGAAACAAAAAATTTCCTACGCACACGAAGACCTATCATGGTGATGATCATCTACGAGAGGGAGATCGGATCCACATGCCCTTGTAGATCGCTAAGCAGAAGCCTTAATAAATGCGGTTGATGTAGTGCTACGTATTCACGATCCGTCCCACGAACCATCCCACGATTCGTCCCATGATCTGTCTCGATCAAGTGCCGGACGGACGACACCTCCGCGTTCCGCACATGTACAGATCGATGACGATCTCCACCTTCTAGATCCAGCAAGAGAGATGGGGATGTAGATAAGTTCCCCGGCAGCGCGACGGTGCTCCAGGGATGGTGGTGATCTATTCCTGCAGGGCTTCGCCCGAGCTCCGTAGAAAACCAATCTAGAGGAAGAACTACGAAGTAGAGGTTTAGGGTTGCACGTGGCAAAGTTGTGTCTCAAAAACCCTAAAACCTCTAGTATATATAGGAGGAGGGGAGGGGCTAGCCTTGAGGCTCAAGGGATCCTCTATGGTGTCGGCCGAAGTGGGAGGAGGAGGGACACTCCTCCAATTCGGATTGGATGGAGGAGTCCCTTCCTTCCTTCCCACCTCCTCTCATTTTTTTCCTTTTGCATTGTCTTTTCTCCTTGGCCGAAGTAGCCGTATTGGGCTGGCTACACCAGCCCACTAACGGCTGGTATACCACCCATGGGCCTATTAGGTTCTCTCCCGGGTGGGTGACCCCTCCCGATAAAACCCCACAACCCATTCGTCACTATCGGTACACTGGCGACAATGCCCGAAATCTCTGTGGAAGCCAAATGCAACAATCCTATATATCAATCTTCGTTTTCAGACCATTCCGGAAACCTTCGTGACGTCCGTGATCTCATCCGAGAGTATGAACAAAACTTCCGTCACCAGCACCTTAAGTGTGCAGACCATGCGGGATCGAGAACTATGCAGACATGACCTGAGACACTTCCCGGTAAATATCCAATAGCAGTACCTGGATGTCCATATTGGATCCTACTTATTCTACAGAGATATCATGGTCATAGGAATAGATACATTGACATAGGAGCAGATACATTGACGTGCAGAAAATAGTAGCAACAAACTGACACGATCATACGCTACGTTTATAGTTTCGGTCTTGTCTATCACATAATTCTCCTAATGATGTGATCACGTTATGAAGTGACAACACTTGTCTATGGTTAGGAAACCTTAACCATCTTTGATCAACGATCTAGTCAACTAGAGGATTACTAGAGAAAGTGTTTTGTCTATGTATCCGCACATGTATTTGTGTTTCCTATCAATGCAATTATAGCATGGATAACAAACGATTATCATGAACAAAGAAATATAATAATAACTAATTTATTATTGCCTCTAGGGCATATTTCCGACAGTCTCGCACTTGCACTAGAGTCAATAATCTAGTTCACATCACTATGTAATTTTAACGAATCCAACACCCATACAGTTCTAGGTTTGGTCACGTCTTGCTTGTGAGATATGTTTTAATCAACGAGTCTGAACCTTTCAGATCTATGTGTGCTTTACAAATCTCTATGTTATCCTGTAGATGCTACTACTACGTGCCATTTGGAACTATTCCAAATGACTACTCCACTACGAATCCGCTTTACTCCTTAGAGTTATTCGGATTAGCATCAAAGCTTGCATCGACCTAACCCATTACGATGAACACTTTAAACACCTCCATAATAGAGAAAAATTCCTTAGTCCATTAGTTACTAAGGATAACTTTGACCGCTATTTAGTGATTGAATCCTGGATCACTCTTTGTACCCCTGGACAGACTTATGGCAAGGCACACATTAGGTGCGGTACACATCATGGCATACTTTAGAGCCTACGGCTAAGGCGTAGGGAACGACCTTCGTCATTTCTCTTTTTTCTTTCGTGGTCGGGCTTTGAGTCTCATTCAAATTCACACCTTACAACATAGCAAAGAACTCCTTCTTTGTTGATCTATTTTAAACTCCTTCAAAAACTTGTCAAGGCATGCATTTCATTGAAAGTTTTATTTAGCGTTTTGATCTATCTCTATAGATCTTGATGCTCAATGTTCAAGTAGCTCTATCCAGGTTTTTCTTCGAAAAACTCCTTTCAAACAACCCTTTATATTTTCCAGAAATTCTACATTACTTTTGATCAACAGTATGTCAACCACATATACTTATCAGAAATTCTATAGTGCTCCCACTCACTTCTTTGGAAATACAAGTTTCTCATAAACCTTGTATGAACCCAAAAGCTTTGATAATCTCATGAAAGCGTATATTCCATCTCAGAGATGCTTGCACCAGTCCATAGAAGGATTGCTGGAACTTGCATACTTGTTAGCATCCTTATGATCGACAAAACCTTTTGGTTGTATAACATACAACCTTCCTCAAGGAAATCGTCGAGGAAACAATGTTTTGACATCCTATGTGCAATATTTCATAAATAATGCAGTAACTGCTAACATAATTCCAACAGACTTTTAGCATCACTACGAGTGAGAAAGTCTCATCATAGTCAACTCTTTGAACTTGTCGGAAACTTCTTTGTGATAAGTCGAGCTTTTCTTAATGGTGACTTTTAACCATCATCGTTTGTATTCCTTTTAAAGATCCATATGTACTTAATAGTCTTACGACCATCAAGTAGTTCTTCCAAAGTCTATACTTTGTTTTCATACACGGATCCTCTCTCTGATTTCATGGCCTCCAGCCATTTGCCGGAATCCAGGCCCACCATCGCTTCTCCATAGCTCGTAGGTTCATTGTTGTTCAACAACATGACCTCCAAGACAGGGTTACCATACTACTCTGTAGCAGTACGCGACCTTGTCGACCTAAGAGGATTGTAGTAACTTGATCCAAAGCTTAATGATCACTATAATCTGTTTCCACTTCAATTGGCGTAGGCGCCACAAGAACAACTTCCTGCGCCCTGCTACACACTGGTTGAAGTGACGGTTCAATAACCTCATCAAGTTCCACCACCCTCCCAATCAATTCTTTCGAGAGAAAACTTTCCTCGAGAAAGGACCCGATTCTAGAAACAAACACTTTGCTTCCGGATCTGAGATAGGATATGTACCCAACTGTTTTGGATATCCTATGAAGATGGATTTATCCGCTTTGGGTTCGAGCTTATCAGACTGAAACTTTTTCACATAAGTGTCGTAGCCCCAAACTTTCAACAAAGGACATTAGGTTTCTCCAAACCATAGTTTATACGGTGTCATCTGAACGGAATCATGTGGTGCCCTACTTAAAGTAAATGTGGTTTTCTCTAATGCCTAACCCAAAACGATAGTGGTATTTCGATAAGAGACATCATAGTATGCGCTTTATCCAATAGGGTGCGGCTATGACATTCGGACACACCATCACACTATGGTGTTCTAGGTGGCAAAAATTGCAAAACAATTTTCACATTGTCTTAACTATGTACCAAAAGTCGCAACTCAGATATTCATCTCTATGATCATATCGTAGACAGTTTATCCTCTTGTCACAACGATCTTCACTCTGAAATAGCTTTGAACCTTACAGTATTTCAGACTTGTGATTCATCAAGTAAATCCTCCTGTATCTACTCAAATTGTCAATGAAGTAAGAACATAACGATCTCCACTGCGTGCCACAGCACTCATTGGACTGCACACATCAAAAAATGTATTGCTTCCAACAAATTACTTTCTAGTTCCATATCACTAGAAAACGAGGCCTTCAGTCATCTTGCCCATGTGGTATGATTTGAATGTCTCAAGTGATTCAAAATCACGTGAGTCCAAACGATCCATCTGCATGGAGTTTCTTCATGCATTTATACCAATAGGAATGGTTTTCATGTTTCAAACATTTCAAAAATGAGTCAGTACAAAGTTCCATCAGCATGGAGCTTCTTCATGCATTTTACTACTTTGTATCTTTTGGCATCAATATTATGAACATGTGTAGCACTACGATCGAGATTCAATAAACCATTGAAGGTAATTATTAAAGCAAATAGAATAACCATTATTCTCTTTAAATGAATAATCATATTGCAATAAACACAATCCAATCATGTTCATGCTCAACGCAATCACCAAATAACAATTATTTAGGTTTAACACTAATCCCGATGGTAGAGGGAGCGTGCGTTGTTTGATCACATCAACCTTAGAGTTACTTCCAACACACATCGTCACCTCACCCTTGCTAGTATCATTTTAGTCCATTACTATAACTTCAAGTTACTGACACTTAGCACCTGAACCGGTATCTAATAACCTGGTGGTACTAGGAATACTAGTAAGGTACACATCAATATCAGGTATATCCAATACACTTTTGTTGAATTTGCCAGCCTTGTCACCTACCAAGTATCTAGGGTAGTTCCGCCTCAGTGACCGTTTCCCTCATAACAGAAGCACTTAGTCTCAGGTTTGGGTTCAACCCTGGGTTTCTTCACTAGAGAAGCAACTGTTTTTCCGTTTCATAAAGTATCCCTTCTTACCCTTGCCCTTTCTTGAAACTAGTGGTTTTACTAAGCATCAACAATTGATGCTCCTACTTGATTTCTACTTTTGTAGTGTCAAACATTGCGAATAGTTCAAGGATCATCATATGTATCCTTGATATGTTATAGTTCATCACGAAGCTCTAGTAGCTTGATGGCAGTGACTTTGGAGAACCATCACTATCTCATCTGGAAGATCAACTCCCACTCGATTCAAGTGATTGTAGCACTCACACAATTTGAGCACATGCTCAACGATTTATCTTTTCTCCTGCACTTTGTAGAGAAAGAATCTTGTCGGAGGTCTCATACCTCTTAACAAGGGCACGAGCATCAAATCCCAATTTCATCTCTTGGAACATCTCATATGTTCCATGACGTTTCAAAATGTCTTCGGCGCCCCAATTCTAAGTCGTTAAGCATTACACACTGAACTATCATGTAGTCATAAAAAATGTGTATGTCAGATGTTCGTAACATCCACACACGACACTCGAGGTTCAGCCCACCGAGTGGTGCATTAAGGACATAAGTCTTCTACGCAGCAATGAGGACAATCCTGAGTTTACGGACTCAGTCCGCAAAATTGCTACCATCATATTTCAACTAAATTTTCTATAGGAACATATAAAAACAGTAGAGCTACGGTGCAAGCTACAACATAATTTGCAAAGACCTTTTTGACTATGTTCATGATAATTGAGTTTAGCTTATCATATAACTAATAACTCCCACTCAAAATAGACATCCCGCTAGTCATTTGAGTGGCACATCATCCAAATCCACTAAGTCAAGTCCGATCATCACGTGAGTTGAGTATAGTTTCAGTGGTGAGCATCTCCATGTTGATCATATCAACTATATGATTCATGCTCGACCTTTCGGTCTCTTGTGTTCCGAGGCCATGTCTGTACATGCTAGGCTCGTCAAGTTTAACCCGAGTGTTTCGCATGTGCAACTGATTTGCACCCGTTGTATGTGAACGTTGAGTCTATCACACCCGATCATCACGTGGTGTCTCGAAACGACGAATTGTCGCAACGGTGCAAAGTCGTGGAGAACACAATTTTATCTTGAAATTTTAGTGAGGGATCACCTTATAATGCTACCGTCGTTCTAAGTAAGATAAGGTGCATAAAAAGGATTAACATCACATGCAATTCATAAGTGACATGATATGGCCATGATCTTGTGCTTCTTGATATCCATCACCAAAGCACCGACATGATCTTCATCGTCACCAGCGCCACACCAGGATCTCCATCATCGTGTCGCCATCGAGGTTGTCGTGCTATCTATGTTATTACTACTAAAGCTACAACCTAGCAATATAGTAAACGCATCTGCAAGCACAAACGTTAGTTTGAAGACAACCCTATGGCTCCTGTCGGTTGCCGTAGCATCGACGTGCAAGTCGATATTTAATTATTACAACATGATCGTCTCATACATCCAATATATCACATCATGTCTTTCGCCATATAACATCACATGCATACCCTACAAAATCAAGTTAGACATCATCTAATCTTTTGTTGTATGTTTTACATGGCTGCTATGGGTATCTAGTATGATCGTATCTTACTTACGCAAAGCCACAACAGTGATATGCAAATTGCTATTTAACCTTTCTCCAAGGACCGCCTCGGTAAAATCTGATTCAACTAAAGTTGAAGAAACAGACACCCGTTAGTCATCTTTACGCAACAAGTTGCATTTTAGTCGATCAAACCGGTCTCTCATAAGCATAAGAGTAAGGTTGGTCTGAGCCGCTTCAATCCAACAATACCGCCGAATTGAGATAAGACTAAGGAGGGAAGAAAATCGAACATCAACGACCACAAAAACTTTTATGTTCTACTCGAGATTACATCTATGCATGAACCTAGCTCTAATACCATTGTTGGGGAACGTTGCATGGGAAACAAAAAATTTCCTACGCACACGAAGACCTATCATGGTGATGATCATCTACGAGAGGGAGATCGGATCCACATGCCCTTGTAGATCACTAAGCGGAAGCGTTAATAAGCGCGGTTGATGTAGTAGTACGTCTTCACAATCCGTCCCACGATCCGTCCCGATCAAGTGCCGAACGGACGACACCTCCGCGTTCCGCATATGTACAGCTCGATGACGATCTCTGCCTTATTGATCTAGCAAGAGAGATAGGGATGTAGATGAGTTCCCCGGCAACGCGATGGTGCTCCGGTGGTGGTGGTGATCTATTCCTGCAGGACTCCTCCCGAGCTCTGCAGAAAACCGATCTAGAGGAAGAACGATGAAGTAGAGGTTTAGGGTTGCACGTGGCAAAGTAGTGTCTCAAAAACCCTAAAACCTCTAGTATATATAGGAGGAAGGGAGGGGCTAGCCTTGAGGCTCAAGGGAGCCTCTAGGGCGTCAGCCGAAGTGGGAGGAGGAGGGATCCTCCTGCAATTGTTTTTGGAGGGAGGAGTCCCTTCCTTCCTTCCCACCTCCTCTTTTTTTTCCTTTTGCATTGTTTTTTCTCCTTGGCCGAAATAGCCCTATTGGGATGGCTACTCCAGCCCACAGTATACCACCCATGGGCCTATTAGGTTCTCTCCCGGGTGGGTGGCCCCTCCCAGTAATAACCCAGAACCCATTCGTCACTCCCGGTACACTGCTGGCAATGCCCGAAATCATTCACAAAGCCAAATGCAACAATCCCATATATCAATTTTCATTTCTGGACCATCTCGGAAACGCTCGTGATGTCCGTGATCTCATTCAGGACTCAGAACAAAACTTTGGTCACCAGCACCTATAAGTCAACTGTACCGAAACGTCACTGAACCTTAAGTGTGCAGACACTGCGGGTTCGAGAACTATGCCGACATGACCTGAGTCACTCCCCGGTCAATATCCAATAGCGAGACGTCGATTTCCATATTGGATCCTACATATTCTACGAAGATCTTATCGGTTGAACCTCTATGCCAAGGATTCATATAATCCCGTATACCATTCCCTTTGTCCTTCGGTATGTTACTTTCCCGAGATTTGATCATCGGTATACCTATACCTATTTCAATCTTGTTACCGGCAAGTCTCTTTACTCGTTCCGCAATACAAGATCTCGTGACTAACACTTTAGTCACATTGCTTGAAAGGCTTATATGTGATGTTGTATTACCGAGTGGGCCCCGAGATACCTCTCCATTACACGGATTGACAAATCCCAGTCCTGATCCATGCCAACCCAACAGACACCTTCAGAGATACCTGTAGAGCACTTTTCTAGTCACCCAGTTACGTTGTGACGTTTGATAACCCATAAGGTATTCCTCCGGTGTCAGGGAGTTGCATGATCTCATGGTCATAGGAAGAGTTACATTGACATGCAGAAAACAGTAGCAATAAACTGACACGATCATACGCTACATTTATAGTTTGTGCCTAGTCCATCACATCATTTATTCTAATGATGTGATCCCGTTATCAACTGACAACACTTGTCTATGGTTAGGAAACCTTAACCATCTTTGATCAACGAGATAGTCAACTAGAGGCTTACTAGGGACACTGTTTTGTCTATGTATCCACACATGTATTTGTGTTTCCAATCAATACAATTATAGCATGGATAATAATAGATTATCATGAACAAATAAATATAATAATAACTAATTTGTTATTGCCAATAGGGCATATTTCCAACATGTATATCCTTTGGGATGATTTGGTTGATCGGATATTTGATGATGTGCAAAAATAGGTACTTTTACGCCTACTATTTGAGTTTACATTTTTAAATAGAACGTGATAAATTGGTGAAATTTCTTAGAGTATTGTCATACAGATGGCCCATGCCGTCCTAATTGTTTTGAATTTTCGGAGTTACAGAAGTATGGTTTTAGTGTATATCATTACAAATTATTGTATTTTAGACATATTCAGTTTTTGCTTACATAGTGCACATGTTTAAATGATTCTATGGATTGTATCGGGGGATATAACTCATGGGAAAGTTAGAGTACGATATGTGTTATGCAAGAACTAATATGAATTGGTTTATAATAGTACCCAAGTTTATCGTTTGCTAATTAAACTAACGGATCTCACGAGGTTTCTGTTGAGTTTTCTGGTCAGAAATTTTCCAAGTTTTGGGTGAGATCACAATGGATGAAGTAATAAGGAGCAACAAGAACCTAAGATCTGGGATGCCCAAGGCACCCTAGGGCAATATTCAAGGAAGACCCAAGCGTCTAAGCTTGGGGATACCCAGGATTGCATCCCCTCTTTCGTCTACAATCCATTGGTGTGTTATTTGGAGATATATTTTTATTCATGACATTATATGAATTTTGATTTTAGGGTCATGTATTATAGTTTGTTTGGTTTTTAGTTTGCCACATTCATTGCTTCCCAGAAACAACTTTTGAGAGAGAGACACGTGCATCATAATTTATTAGAATGCTCTTTGTGCTTCGCTTATTTATTTTGAGTTAAATTAATTATGCTCATGTGCTTCACTTATATCATTAGAGCACAAGGGAAATTATATGTTTTAGAAATCCCTAGCTCTCTCATGCTGCACTTAAATCTTTTTGAGAGTCTCTAAAACTAGAAGTGATAATTTGCACTAGTTATATGTTTAGTCAGAAAATGATAGGTACAAATGAGGGATATAATAAAATCTTGCATGTAGATTGCCAATTGTGAAACATATGATTAAGTGTATTGAGGTTACAATATGGGGGTTTACTAGCTTGTGGAAATAGATTAGTAAGAATAATGCTACTATGGTCTGTGTTAAACTATTCATGAAAATGTCGGTCGTGGCATGACCGGGAATTGGAGCATTTTATATCCTTTATTGAAATAATTATGTGATGTCTGGCTAGGGGCGCACGATGGTAAGCTCCTCCCAACCTTCTCCCTAGGAGCATGCGATCAAATCTTTGCTTCGATAGAGATATTAGAGGACACAATAAGTATCTGAATTCCTTGTGTTTGATGTGACTTTGTGCACCGTAAGCACTTCTATCGTTTCTGTATTTTTCTAGACTCTTGGGTATAGTGAATTTCCCATTCACACCTCGATATTTGGAGAATACTTCACTAGTGCATCCAAACCCATGATATGATACGCTTTATCACACATAAGCCTTATTATATCTTCCTCAAAACAGCCACCATACCTACCTATCATGCATTTCCATAGCCATTCGAAGATATATTGCCATGTAACTTCCATCATTCCTATGACCTGAGTATCCATAGTCATTTTGCTTTGCATGGTCATATAGCTCACATTATATGTATGGCATATCCATCATTCATCATTGTATATCTGTTACTCTAGTATCATTGCACATCATGGTACACTCCTAGAGGTATTCATATGAAGTCATAGGATAATTTCAGTTTTATTGACTTGTAAAGTAAAAAGAAACGTATGACCGTCATCATTAGAGCATTTTCCCACTAAGGAAAGGGATGATGAAGGCTAATGACCCATTCAAAGAATGAGGATGAGGTTCCGCACAGACAAGAAGAAAAAAAAATATTAAAATATTAAAATGATTTTTTTTGATAAAAAGAGAGAAGAGATTGAAGGGGCATGACACTATCATTTGTTAGATTTGTGCTTAAAAGTAGCACCATGTTCTTCACATAGAGAGTTTCGATGATTTATTACTTTCATATACTAGCTAGAATTTTTATGTTACATATCTTGGCTCATATATTGCGGTGATGGGCTTCCTTGGATGGCAGGGTGTCGGTGTACTAAAGAACGGATCCCTTAGTACCCTGACTTGTGCACAAACGACAGTGACCTCCCACACGTCAAGGCCTGCCGGAATACAATACAACTAACACTCGAATGTAAATCCAAGCCTTGATACATCTCGAACGTATCTATAATTTTGGATTGTTCTATGCTGATATATTATCATCCTAGGATACTTTTTGGGTCATAATTTACCAATTTATATTATTTTTGAGCACTAACCTATTGACCCAATGCCCAGTGCTAGTTGTTGTTTTCTACGTGTTTTTTTTCAGGTTTACTATACCAAACGAAGTCCAATTGCCCTAAAACTTATTTATGATTTTTTTCAGGACCAAAAAAATACTTGGAAGCTTCGGGAGGAGGTCAGAAGACAAACGAGGGAGGCACAAGCCAATAGGGTGAGGCCAGGGGGGTTGGCGTGCCCTAATGGCTTGTCCCTCCCTGGTGGCTCCACTTCCTCTGTTTTGTGGCCTATAAATTCACATATATTCCACAAACCCTAAATATGATCCCATCCGGAGCTCTGTTCCCGCATTGTGCCGGAGGGGGGATCGATCATGGAGGGCCTCTTGATCACATTGTTTCCCTCGTGATGATATGTGAGTAGTTCTCCACAGACCTATGGGTCCATAGTTAGTATCTAGATGGATATCTCTCTCCCTCTCTCTTGATCTTCAATATAACAACCATCACATCGTCTCTTTGATCTATCCAATGTAATTGTTTTTTATGGTGTGCTTGTTTGGATCTGATGAATTATGGGTTTATGTTCAGATTATTCATGAAAAATATTTGAGTTTTCTTTGATTTTTATGATTCTTATTTGCATGATCATCATAGCTTTGTAATTCTCCCCGGTCTATTGAATTGTTTGGCCAAGTAGATTGGTATTTCTTCAGTGACAGGGATGCGTTGTAGTGGGTTCAACCTGGCGAGTTTCTATATCCTAGTGGCACAAGGGGACAAGTTTCATCTTTGTGTTGTTTCCACTAAGGATAAAATGATGGGGTTTATTCATATTGTTTGAGTTTACTTTGTCTAGATCATTTCATCGTTCTCCAAGCATTAATCTATTTCTCATGAACTTAATATGTAGAGAGGCAAGCATAGAAGCGCTCTTGAAGTGGAGTAACAGTAGTAGGCGCAGGCAGGGGTCGCCCTATTTGCTTATGGACATGATGCCTATATACACATGATCATTGCCATGAAAATCGCATAACTATTTGTTGTTCTATCAATTGCCCAACAGTAATTTGTTTACCCACCATATGTTCGTTTCATGAGAGATGCCACTAGAGAACACCATGGCCCCCGGGTCTTGATACTTGTGATCTGCGTTTGGTTATTCGTGAAGAGGAACTGGTTATTGCAGCATAATGCCGGTAAGTATTTCTCTCTACTAATGAACCAAGGTTTATCCAACCAATAGTGATATCAATTCTCAACTGTCTTGAACGGCTCCACACAAAAGAGCAAACAACTTGCACCCAACGCGGGCAAGAGGGTTGTCACTCCCCTTGATCTTGTTATTTGCAAGAGAATGAGGTGTGTAGCTAATTATAGATAGTTGTGACTTGCAAAATAAAGTAAAAGACAAATAATAACACAAAGGAAACCACAAGTTTTCTGAATATGTAAGTGAATAGACCCAGGGGCATAGTGTTCTCTAGTGGCATCTCTCATGAAAGCAGCAAATGGTTGGTAAACAAATTACTCTTGGGAAATTGATAGAATAATAGATAGTTATTTGATTTTCACGGCAATTATGATGTGTACATAGGCATAATTTTCATAAGGAAATAGGCCAACTCCTGCATGCACCTACTACTATTATTCCACCCATCGACCGCTATCCAGCATGCATCCAGATTATTAAGTAAAACAGAGTAATGCTTGGAGAATAATGACATGCTGTAGACAAAGTATACTCAACCAATATGAATAGACCCCATCATTCTTTCATTAGTGGAAGCAACACAAAGATGCATCTTGTCCCCTTCTGTCACTGGGATATTGAAACTTTCTAGGTTGAACCCCCTACAAGGCAAACCTACCACTGAAGAAATATCAAACTACTTGGCCAAAGCAATTCAATAGGTCGGATAGATTTACGAAGCTTTGATGATCATGAAAATAAGAATCATAAAACTCACAGAAGATTCAAATACTTTTCATGAATAAGGTGAATATAAACCCACAATTCATTAGATCCCAAAACACACCATACAAAAGAATTACATCGTATATATAAAAGAAATGATGTGATGATCACCGTATTGAAGATCAAGACACACACACAGACACAGAGAGAGATAGCCATCTCGATACTAACTACGGACCCGTCGGTCTATGGTGAACTACTCACACATCATCACGAGGGCACCATGGTTGATGAAGAGGCCCTCCGTGATCGATCCCCCTCCAGAAGGGTGCCGGAACGGAGCTTGAGATGACATCGCCATGGAATAGACAATTATGGCGGCGTAAAAAGTGTTTGCAGATAATATTTAGGGTTTTTGGAATATTTGGGAATTTATAGGCGAGATAATGATGCAAGTGTGTCCACAAGGAGGTGCGAAGGCATTAGGGCGCGACCACCCCCCTAGCCATGCCCTGTTGCTTTTGGAGCTTGATACGTCTCCAACGTATCTATAATTTTTGATGGTTTCATGCTATTATCTTGTCAAACTTTGGACGTTTTGTATGAATTTTGTATCCTTTTTGGGACTAACTTATTAACTCAGTGCCAAGTGTCAGTTCCTGTTTTTCCATGTTTTTGACCCATTTCAGAGGAGAATTTTAAACGTAGTCCAAACGGAATAAAATTTGCGAAATGATTTTTTCCATAACAGAAGACGCACGGGAGACTTGAGAACCAAGGTAGGGGACCTCCGAGGAGGTCACAAGCCCACCAGGGCCGACCTAGGTGGGGGGCGGGCCTAGCAAGCTTGTGAGCTCCCAGTGGCTCCCCTGCCCTAGGTCTTTCGCCTATATATTTCCTAAAATCCCAGAAAAAATCAAGAGATCATCAAAGGTACTTTCCGCCGCCGCAAGCTTCTGTCTCCGCAAGATCCCATCTGGGGCACGTTCTGGTGCCCTGCAGGAGGGGGATTCGGATACGGATGGCTTCTTCATCAACACCATGACCTCTCCGTTGATGCATGAGTAGTTCACCATAGACCTACGGGTCCATAGCTAGTTGCTAGATCGCTTCTTCTCTCTCCTGGATCTTCAATACAAAGTTCTCCATGATCTTCATGGAGATCTATCCGATGTAATCTTCTTTTGCGGTGTGTTTGTCGAGATCCGATGAATTGTGGATTTATGATAAGATTATCTATGAATTTTATTTTTGTTTATTTTGATATCTCTTATGCATGATTTCATATCCTTGTAATTCTCTTCGAGTTGTGGGTTTTGTTTGGCCAACTAGATCTATGATTCTTGCAATGGGAGAAGTGCTTGGTTTTGGGTTCATACCATGCGGTGACCTCATCGAGTGACAAAAGGGGTAGCGAGGCACGCATCGTGTTGTTGCCATCAAGGGTAAAAAGATGGGGTTTTGATCATTGGTTTGAGATTATCCCTCTACATCATGTCATCTTGCTTAAGGCGTTACTCTGTTCGTCATGAACTCAATACACTAGATGCATGCTGGATAGCGGTCGATGTGTGGAGTAATAGTAGTAGATGCAGAAAGTATCAGTCTACTTGTCTCAGGCGTGATGCCTATATGTATGATCATTGCCTTAGATATCGTCATGACTTTGCGCGGTTCTATCAATTGCTCGACAGTAATTTGTTCACCCACCGTAATACTTGCAATTTTGAGAGAAGCCTCTAGTGAACACTATGGCCCCCGGGTCTACTCCACACCATATTTTCAGCCTTACACTTTTACTTCGTTGCACTTTCCGCCTTCAGATCTCACTTTGCAATCAATCTTGAAGGGATTGACAACCACTTTATAGCGTTGGGTGCAAGCTCTTTGTGTTTGTGCAGGTACTCTGGACTTGACGAGATTCTCCTACTGGATTGATACCTTGGTTCTCAAACTGAGGGAAATACTTGCTGCTCCTGTGCTGCATCGCCCTTTCCTCTTCAAGGGAAAAACCAACGCAAGCTCAAGAGACGACAAAAGTATTTCTGGCACCATTGTCGGGGAAGGACTTTTGTTGCCGTAGCAGAAGGATTTCTGGCACCGTTGCCGGGGAGGATCAATTCAAGAACTCATCCAAGTAAGTGTCGCAAACTCATCTCTTGCATTTACTTTTTTTGCCTCTCGTTTTCCTCTACCCCAATTCTGAAAAGCGAAAATTTACAAAAAGATTTGCCTTTTTTGTTTGCCTTTTTCGTTTGCCTTTTTCGTTCGCCCTTTTCTCCCGCTTGCTTTCTGTTCGTTTGGGTGGGATAGTCTACCTGTCCTCATGGCTAGATCCACCACTTTGAACGATACTCCCGAGAACGAAGTTCTCTATTTCAAACAAATTCAGGGAGAAAACTTAAAGGACGCTTGGTTTAGGATTTGCAATGCTCAGAGTAGATCTACTCATAAGCAATCAACTACCGTCCTGCTCGCAACTTTTATGTGGGTATTTCTCCTTGGAATAGGTATGTTCTTGACACCATCGTAGGTGGAAATTTCTTGGGTAGCCATACCGTTGATTTTTACGGAGCTGTAATAAATTTGGTAGGCTCACCACCACTCATGATTAATGGAACTACCTTATCTCTGGAACATGTGATGCGTAGGCTGGATGTCATTGAAAATAAAGTTGCTACGATCGAACTTTTTGAGAATTTGGATTAAAAAATCCACAATCAAATCACCTAGTACGGATCCAAGGTGGGAATGGTTTTGAAAAATTTAAAGGAGAAGGAACCCACAATTAACGAAAAACGAGGTCGTGATTCCGCTAGGATTGGCAAACTAGAGGATGTTATAACCAACTTGGGTTCCGCTTTTGCCGTTGTGCAGAATACTCCAATTTTTTCCCACAATAAGGTCACCAAGTCTGTTTTTGTTCCCAAAAATAGTTGTTAATCATATAGCAAGAAAGATGAAAACCTTAAGATGATAAGTGATCACGCTACTTATGGTTTGAGCACCAAAGACGACGATACGTGATTCTATCGCCTTATGCCTAGCTAAGGGCATTAAACAATAGCGCTTATTGGGAGGCAACCCAATGAATTTATCTTTTTCTTTCTGTTTTGTTGCATACACGCCATCATAATTCTGTTGTGATTGTGTTTTTTGTGTTTCTTTTTGTGTTTGAGCCAAGCAAAACCTTTATGACTAGTCTTTGTGAGGGTTGTTTAATCCTCCTGGAAAAAGACAGAAACTTTTCGCTCACAAAATGATTTTTCATTTTTATTCAGAAAGAGCTTTTGAGTTGATTCGTTTTGCTTCTGGTTCATACGCCTTTTTCCAAGGCAGTCGTAATTTTTCAGAATTTTTGAGGTACCAAAAGTATATGAAGTATACAGATTTCTACAGACTGGTCTGTTTTTGACAGATTCTGTTTTTGTTGAGTTGGTTGCTTGTTTTGATGAAAATATGGATAGTATCGGGGGGGTACTAGCCATGGAAAGGTGAGAATACAGTATCCCAACACCAATATAAATGGAAATCAAGATTGCTACAGAACCTAAGGTGGTGGTAGTTTGTTTTCTTGTGCTAATGTTATCACGAGTTTCTGTTTAAGTTTTGTGTTGTGAAGTTGTCATGTTTTGGGTGATGTTCTCATGGACAAAGAGATAAGGAGTGGAAATAGATCAAGCTTGGGGATGCCCAAGACATCCCCAGCAAAATTCAAGGACACCAAAAAGCCTAAGCTTGGGGATGCCCCGGGAAGGCATCCCCTGTTTCGTCTTCAATCCCTCGGTAACATTACTTGGAGCTATATTTTTATTCACCACATGATATGTGTTTTGCTTGGAGCGTCTTGTATCTTAGGAGTCTTTTCATTTTGTTTTGTCACAATCATCGTTGCTGCACACCTTTAGAGAGAGACATGCACTCATCGTGATTTTTCTAGAATGCTCATCGTGCTTCACTTATATCTTTTGAGCTAGATAATTTTTCTCTATGTGTTTCACTTAGATCTTTTAGAGCACGGCGGTGCGTGACTTGGTAGTTGGCTTATGCTATGAAAGTAGTCCCAAAGGTGATAGGTACCCAAAGAGGATACAAAAACCTCCATCTTCATGTGCATTGAGTAGAAAGAGAAGTCTTGATTCCACTCAATTAGTTTTGAGACGTGGATTTGGTAATATTAAGAGTTATGTTAGTAGGGTGTTGTGAATCTAGAAATACTTGTGTTGAAGTTAGTGATTCCCATAGCATGCACGTATGGTGAACCGCTATGTTGGGAAGTCGGAGCATAATTGATCTATTGATGGTCATCCTTTGTGTTGAGGTCGGGATCGTGCGATGGTTAACACCTACCAACCCTTCCCCTAGGAGTATGCGTTTAGCACTTTGTTTCGATTATTAATAAAAACTTTCACAAGTATGTGAGTTCTTCATGACTAATGTGAGTCCATGGTATAGGTGAACTTTCACCTTCCACCATTGCTATCCTCTCTAGTACCGCGCAATTCTCGCCGGTGCACGAACCCACCATATGCCTTCCTCAAAACAGCCACCATACCTACCTACTATGGCATTTTTATAGCCATTCCGAGATATATTGCCATGCAACTGCCACTGTTCCATCTCATGACTTGTGCCGTCACTCTCATATTGTCATTGCATGATAGTAAGATATCTAGCGAGATGTTTCAACGTCATACGCCAAGCTAGATTGTTGCACATCCCAGTACACTGCCGGAGGCATTTCCTATAGAGTCATCATCATTTTGAGCTTTGAGCTATGAGTAAATAGAAGTGTGATGATGATCATTATTAGAGCATTGTCCCATGTGAGGAAATAAAAAAAGAGGCCAAAGAGCCCAAATAAAAAAAGAGGCCTAAGGTCCCAAACAAAAAAATAATAAGAAAAAAAGAGAGAAAAAGAGAGAAAAAGAGAGAAGGGACAACCATATGTTACTTGGAGCTACTATCTTTTTCCACACTTGTGCTTCATAATAGCACCATGTTCATCATGATTGAAAGCTTCTTGCTTTGTCACAACCATATGCTAGTGGGAATCTTCATTATTTAACTTGGCTTGTATATTCCAATGATGGGCTTCCTCAAATTTCCCTGGGTCTTCGTGAGGAAGTAAGTTGGATGCACACCCACTAGTTCTCCTTTTGAGCTTTCACACACTTATAGCTCTAGTGCATCCTTTGTATGGCAATCCCTAC
Organism: Hordeum vulgare subsp. vulgare; assembly: GCF_904849725.1. Taxonomy (NCBI): domain Eukaryota; kingdom Viridiplantae; phylum Streptophyta; class Magnoliopsida; order Poales; family Poaceae; genus Hordeum; species Hordeum vulgare. The sequence goes on from NC_058521.1 coordinate 263,795,993, forward strand.
TCATTCACATTGATATCTATTAATGGGCATCTCCATAGCCCTTTGATACGCCGAGTCAATGTGACCATCTCCTCCTTTTGTCTCACAACCACCACCACACTCTATTCCACCTATAGTGCTATATCCATGGCTCACGCTCATGTATTGCGTGATAGTTATAAAAAGTTTGAGAAAGTAAGAGTGCGAAAATAATTACTTGGCCAATACCGGGGTTGTACATGATTTACATTAGTTGTGTGAGAATGATGGAGCATAGCTAGACTACATGATTTTGTAGGGATAACTTTCTTTGGCCTTGTTATTTTAAAAGTTCATATTACCTTTCTAGTTCGCTTGAAGTATTATTGTTTACATGTCAATAGCAAACTATTGTTTTGAGTCTTACGGATCTGAACATTCATGTCACATGAAAGAAGTTGCACAGGACAACTATGCTAGGTAGCATTCCACACCAAAAATTTAGTCTTTATCACTTCCCTACTCGAGGACGAGCAGGAGTTAAGCTTGGGGATGCTCGATACGTCTCCAACGTATCTATAATTTTTGATGGTTTCATGCTATTATCTTGTCAAACTTTGGACGTTTTGTACGCCTTTTATATCTTTTTGGGACTAACTTATTAACTCAGTGCCAAGTGTCAGTTCCTGTTTTTTCCGTGTTTTTGACCCTTTTTAGAGGAGAATTTTAAACGGAGTCCAAACGAAATAAAATACACGGAATGATTTTTTCCATAACAAAAGACACACGGGAGACTTGAGAACCAAGGCAGGGGACCTCTGAGGAGGTCACAAGCCCACCAGGTCCGGCCTAGGGGGGCCGGGCCTAGCAGGCTTGTGAGCTCCGTGTGGCTCCCCTGCCCTAGGTCGTTCGCCTATATATTCCATGAAATCCCAGAAAAAATCAAGAGATCATCGAAAATACTATTCCGCCGATGATGTGTGAGTAGTTCACCATAGACCTATGGGTCCAGAGCTAGTAGCTAGATGGCTTCTTCTCTCTCTTGGATCTTCAATACAAAGTTCTCCATGATCTTCATGGAGATCTATCCGATGTAATCTTCTTTTGCGGTGTGTTTGTCAAAATCCGATGAATTGTGGATTTATGATCAGATTATCAATGAATTTTATTTGAGTTTCTTCTGATCTCTCTTATGCATGATTTCATATCCTTGTAATTCTCTTCGAGTTGTGTGTTTTATTTGGCCAACTAGATCTATGATTCTTGCAATGGGAGAAGTGCTTGGTTTTGGGTTCATACCATGCGGTGACCTCACCCGGTGACAGAAGGGGTAGCGAGGCACGCATCGTGTTGTTGCCATCAAGTGTAAAAAGATGGGGTTTTCATCATTGGTTTGAGATTATCCCTCTACATCATGTCATCTTGCTTAATGTGTTACTCTGTTCGTCATGAACTCAATACACTAGATGCATGCTGGATAGCGATCGATGTGTGGAGTAATAGGAGTAGATGCAGAAAGTATCGGTCTACTCCACGGCATATTTTCAGCCTTACACTTTTACTTTGTTGCACTTTCCGCCTTCAGATCTCACTTTGCAATCAATATTGAAGGGATTGACAACCCCTTTATAGCATTGGGTGCAAGCTCTTTGTGTTTGTGCAGGTACTCTGGACTTGACGAGATTCTCCTACTGGATTGATACCTTGGTTCTCAAACTGAGGGAAATACTTACTGCTCCTGTGCTGCATCGCCCTTTCCTCCTCAAGGGAAAAACCAACGCAAGCTCAAGAGACCACAAAAGGATTTCTGGCACCATTATCGGGGAAGGACTTTTGTTGCCGTAGCTGGGCTCCTCGTGTGGCTTCAGGTTTTCTCCTGGAGCTTCCACATCTTCTTTTGGCCCAACAAAAATCATAAAAACATTTCATGGCAATTGGACTTCATTTTGTACTAAAAACCTTAAAAGAAAAAACACACAGAAAACAACAATTGGCACTAGGCACTGGGTTAATAGATTAGTGCTCAAAAATAATACAAATTGGTTAATTATGACCCATAAAGTATCCTAGGATAATAATATAACAACACGGAACAATAAAAAATTATAGATACATTGGTGACATATCACGTGTATTCACTTATCTATTCAGAAAACTTATAATTTCTTTGATGTTAGTATTTGTATTTTACTTTGTAAGTTACAGTTCTCTTGAATTATCTACACACCTCACGCGCTTGCAAATAACGAGATCAAGGGAATTGACAACCCTCTTGCCCGCATTGTTGCAAGTTGCAAGTTGTTTGCTCTTTTGTGTGAAGCCACTGAAGATGGTTGAGGATTGATATTTCTATTGGCTCAATAAACCTTGGTTCCTTAACTAAGGGAAATACATACCCTTATTGTGCTCCAATTACCCATTACTCGTCATGGAAAACCCAACGCAAATCACAAGTATCAGAAAGGATTTCTAGCGCCGTTTCCGGGGAAAATCATCATCAACTATCAAAAATCTTTGGACAACATTATGGACAACTATTCTCAATGGCATGCCACAAGAGGCCCAACTGGTGTCGTGGGAACGAGCCTGACAGTATAGGTGAGGGGTACGTAAGGAGAGGGATAGTCCTAGCTATGGCGAGATTGTACAGACGATGTATGAGTTCAGACCCTCTCGTGTAGGTAACAGCCCTATGTCTCAGTGCTCAGGAGCTCTTGTCGTGTGGAATATGTGTGTCACAGGGGGTGCGAAGCTAGGTCGGGCAACCAAGAGTTTGATTAATAGATATAAAAGCAGATGTTACTAATAATTTACGTAATAAATGTTACTCATGAAAAGCAGTCGAATGCCCGCTCGTTGGCCTCCCTGGAGTGGCTTCTGATCTTCTGCGGTCGACTGGCTTCTAGTTCTTCCGAGTGAAGGGAGAAACCATTTGAGTGGATGTTTTACCGAGTGACCCATGCACCACGGCGAGTCAGTCGGAGCCTTCCTTGTAATCTTTAAGTCTTTAATGTCGTGCCCTTGGCTAGAAATTGTAGGCCATGCCTATGACCCTACCCTTGGTACATATCCCCATCATTAGCCCCCGAATGGACCGGGGTTCGAGTGAGGAAGGGGTCGATGCAAATTCTGAGAAGACACGCAAACTCCGAATGCACTTCAAGGCTTAGCAGAAGTGTGCGTGGATTGAAGTTTTTGTCGTTCACCCAGATCGATTCTGTCTTGAAATGCATCCAAGTTATTTTGAAAGTGAAAACTGCTCCGAGTGATCCACATGATCTTTTGATGTGATGGGTCGCTTCATCAGGTCCAGATTTCATGGGATTCAATAATTTTCTAAGCGTGGCCGCGCGATGATGACGCAACAACTGGGCCAAGTAGAAGGATGACTCCTCGATTATCATGTCATAAATATCCCCAAATATTATGTTTCCTCTGTTATCCGGATAGACAGAGATCTGGTGGGCCCATAGGACGGGTGCTATAAATGTGACAGTGCTAGGGTTGGGACAGTGTTCCTCCTCAATTCCCCTCTTTTTCTCCATCACCTCTGCCTCCCGAGCGCTGCATAGCTCCGTCTCCACTACCTTCATTGAGATGATGAAGGGGAAGACAGGGAAACTCGACTTGCGGCCAAGAAGCCGTCGGGCGCCCGATCTGCGGCGCCGCTAGGGTGGATCCAGGGGGATTTCCTCCCGTCAACTGTCAAGGAGGTGGACGTCTTGAACCTTGTCAACAACGGGGTGATAGCCGCCGATTCATGGAGGTTGCCTGATGGGGAAGCCGAGCCGGAGCCGCGCGAAAGTGAGAGAGTCCTCCTCCTCACCCACGTCCAGCAAGGTTTTTCTTTCCCTCCTCACACATTCATCCATGGATTCTTAAACTTCTTCGATGCTCAACTCCACCACTTTCCTCCAACTGTTGTAGCACACCTTGTCGCGTTTATAATGTTGTTCGAATCTTTCTTGGGCTATTCCCCTTATTAGGGACTGTTCAAACATATCTTCACCGTGCGTTCTCAGTCGGTAAAGGAAGCCAAACCTAGGGATAGTGTAACCAATGTCATCGAGTTGTGTGGTGGCTTGGGGATCCAGAAGAGGAGTAAGAGTGTGTTTGCGCAAATACTCTTCCTGAAGTTGTCCGAGGCTTGCAGTCGACTTGGTTTTATTGCGAAGACGTAGCATCTCCAAATATGTCAACCGGTCTTCCCTCCTTCACTTTGGAGCGACCCACTGCTCCCAGAACGCTGACATTGTCAGAGGGGGAGAAGGTCTAGGTAGGAATTCTGGTGAATGTGTTAGTCGATCTGATCCATGGCGGAGTCACTTGGATGGACCTACTTGAGATATTTCTCAATAAGCGAATCCAGCCTCTTCAAGTGAGATACCACACCAGGTGGCATTATTCGGGTCGAGGGGACTTCACTCGGTCACACCCACAGGAGGTCTCTGAAGAAACCATGGCGCAGTGGCTTAGAAGCATCATTGGGGCCTGTGACAACCCACTGGGAGCCAAACATGTCTTGCCCTTCTCTGCTGAGAATCGGCTGCGGAACGTGGTGAGTTATGTCCTTGCCGAATACTTTCATATATTTGTCGAGTGATTGAATCTCCAGTCGTCTTACTTAGCTGTTTATATCTTGTAGGAGTTGACAAATATGCATTCGCCCGTGCTGAACGGAGAGCAACTTGACGTTGGTGAACAGAGCGCACTGTTGGAAATATGCCCTAGAGGCAATAATAAATTAGTTATTATTATATTTCCTTGTTCATAATAATCGTTTATTATCCATGCTAGAATTGTATTGATTGGAAACTCAAATACATGTGTGGATACATAGACAACACACTGTCCCTAGTGATCCTCTAGTTGACTAGTTCGTTGATCAAAGATGGTCAAGGTTTCCTGGCCATAGGCAAGTGTTGTCACTTGATAACGGGATCACATCATTAGGAGAATCATGTGATGGAAAAGACCCAAATTATATATGTAGCATATTGATCGTGTCATTTTATTGCTATTGTTTTCTGCGTGTCAAGTATTTATTCCTATGACCATGAGATCATATAACTCACTGGGACCGGAGGAATACCTTGTGTGCATCAAACGTCACAATGTAACTGGGTGACTATAAAGGTGTTCTACATGTATCTCCGAAGGTGTCCATTGAGTTAGTATGGATCAAGACTGGGATTTGTCACTCCGTGTGATGGAGAGATATCTCGGGGCCCACTTGGTAATACAACATTATACACAAGGCTTGCAAGCAATGTGACTAAGTGTAAGTCACGGGATCTTGTATTGCAGAACGAGTACAGAGACTTGTCGTTAACGTGATTGAAATAGGTATGCGGATACCAACGATCAAATCTCGGGCAAGTAACATACCAAAGGACAAAGGGAATGACATACGGGATTATATGAATCCTTGGCACTGAGGTTCAACCGATAAGATCTTCGGAGAATATGTAGGATCCAATATGGGCATCCAGGTCCCGCTATTGGATATTCACCGAGGAGTGCCTCGGGGCATGTCTACATAGTTCTCGAACCCGCAGGGTCTGCACACTTGAAGTTCGATGATGTTTTAGTATAGTTGAGTTATATGTGTGGTTACTAAATGTTGTTCGGAGTCCCATATGAGATCATGGACGTCACGAGGGTTTCCGGAATGGTCCGGAAACGAAGATTGATATGTAGGATGGTTTCATTTGGTTACCGGAAAGTTTTCGGGCATTATTGGCATTGTACCGGGAGTGACGAATAGGTTCCGAAAGTTCACCGGGAGGAGGGGCAACCCACCCGGATGGAGCCCAATGGCTTTGGGCTGGCGCACCAGCCCTTAGTGGGCTGGTGGGATAGCCCAAGAATGCCTTGGCGCCAAAAGAAGAAAAACCAAAGAGAAAAAAAGTGGGAGGTGGGAAGGAAGAGAAGGACTCCACTTTCCAATCCTAATTGGAGTAGGTTTCCTCCTGTCCTCCTGGCCGGCGCACCCGTGAGGGCTTGGCCCTCAAGGCAAGCCGCCTCCCCCTCCCTCCTATAAAAATGTTTCCTTACCAAAGGCACTTCACTCTCCGGCAATGGCGCCAGAAAAGAGTCTTGATGACCCACAAGTATAGGGGATCAATCGTAGTCCTTCCGATAAGTAAGAGTGTCAAACCCAACGAGGAGCAGAAGGCTCTGATAAACGGCTTTCAGCAAGGTAATAACTGCAAGCACTGAAAGTAGAGGTAACAAGTGATGGTGTAGTGAGGAGAAACGTAGCAAGCAGAAAGTAACAAGTAACAAGTAGTAGCAATGGTGCAGCAAGTGGCCCAATCCATTTTGTAGCAAGGGACAAGCCTGAACAAAGTCTAATAGGAGGAAAAATGCTCCCGAGGACATGCTAGTTTCATCATGTTCATATGATTCGCGTTCGTTACTTTGATAGTTTGATATGTGGGTGGACCGCCGCTTGGGTACTGACCTTACTTGGACAAGCATCCCACTTATGATTAACCTCTCCCGTAAGCATCCACAACTACAAAAGAAGAATTAAGACAACGTCTAACCATAGCATTAAACTAGTGGATCCAAATCAGTGCCTTATGAAGCAACGCATAGACTGGGGTTTAAGCTTCTGTCACTCCAGCAAACCATCATCTACTTACTACTCCCCAATGCCTTCCTCTAGGCCCAAGTATGGTGAAGTGTTATGTAGTCGACGTTCACATAACACCACTAGAGGAAAAACAACATACAACATATCAAAATACCGAACGAATATCAAATTCACATGATTATTATCAGCATGACTTATGCCATGTCCTCAGGAACGAAAGTAACTACTCACAAAGCATAATCATAATCATGATCAGAGGTGTAATGAATAGCATCAAGGACCTGAACATAAACTCTTCCACCAAGTAATCCAACTAGCATCAACTACAAAGAGTAATCAACAATACTAGTAACCTTACAAGTACCAATCGTAGTCGTGAGACGGAGATTAGTTACAAGAGATAAACTAGGGATTGGACAGGAGATGGTGCTGAAGAAGATGTTGATGAAGATGCCTCCCCTCCGACGAGAGGAGTGTTGGTGATGACGATGGCGATGATTTCCCCCTCCGGGAGGGAAGTTTCCCCGTCAGGATCGTCCTGCCAGAGCGCTAGATTGGATCTGCTCAAGTTCCGCCTAGTGGCGGCGGCGAAACCACGAAAAAGCTCCCAATTGATTTTTTCTGGAACGAAACCCTTCATATATCAAAAGAGGGGGGCTAGTGGGCCGTCAGGGAGCCCACAAGCTTGCCATCCGCCACCAGGGGGGTGGCGGTGGCAGGGCTTGTGGCGCCCTGGTAGCCCCCCTCTGGTACTTCTTTTGCCGAGTATTTTTTATATAATCCCAAAACATTCCACGTAACTTTTCAGGGCATTTGGAGATGTGCAGAATAGTGGACAAAGATTTGCTCCTTTTCAAGTCCAGAATTCGAGCTGCCTGAATTCTCCCTCTTCAAATAAACCTTGCAAAATAAGAGAGAAAAGGCATAAATATGGTACCACAAAGTAATATAACAGCCCAAAAAGCAATAAATATCAACATGAAAGCATGATGCAAAATTGACGTATCAACTCCCCCAAGCTTAGACCTCGCTTGTCCTCAAGCGAAAACCAAGTTCCATAAACATGTCCACATGTTTAGGGACGAAGGTGTCGATCAAACATAATACGGACATGAGGGCATCATGATCACACATAGAACAACAATACATCATAAAGATTCTTATGGAAAAGTAACAATTCCTTCACAAAGCAAAGCATGAAGAAAAACCTTACCGATAAGTAACCTACAACAGTCCATAGTCATTGAAGCAATTGCAATTCATCACAACATGAGAAAGAGTCAAATAAGAGCTTGTAAGGCAAACCCACACACTCAAGCATCTCTTTTGTTTTCCACAATTGTTACAACTCACATGCTACTCATGGTGTAAAAGTTTCAGCTTGACATAAAGGAACATAGGGGCTTATAGTTTTGCCTCCTATCTATTTACCTCAAGGGTAAAGTCAACAAAAATAAAGCGTAAGTACTCAACTCCAAGTTCATATATGAATATAGATCTTTCCCAAGCATGTGACAGTAGCCAAGACAAAGGCAAAAATAGGGAATTGGTGAAGATCACCATGACTCTTACAAGGGAAAAAATTAAAGGTACAAGATAGGCCCTTCGCAGAGGGAAGCAGAGGTTGTCATGCGCTTTTGAGGTTTGAATGCGTGTCCTCTTAGTGCCGAGGAACGTCGCTTTCTATTGCCTCTTGTGTTAAAGAACTTTATTATGCAGTATGTCGCTTTTATGCCTTCCTCATCATAGGTTCGTACAAAGCTTATTTTCCACACACTAATAGATCATACATATTAGAGAGAAATTTTTATTGCTTGCACCAATGACAACTTACTTGAAGGATCTTATTCAATCCATAGGTAGGTATGGTGGACTCTCATGGCAAAACTGGGTTGAAGGATTATGGATGCACAAGTAGTATCTCTACTTGGTGTGGGAGTTTTGGCTAATATGAGGTTGAAGAAATCATCACATGCTAAGGGATCTCTAATCATATAACATTATTTGGAACCAAGCAAACACTATTCATTATGTTGTCTTACTTGTCCAGCATCTACTCCTAAGCATGTAATAGTTTGGTGAGTGCTCACAATTGTAAAAAGTGCCTAAGATGATATATTTATATGTGAACCTCGCTTTCCTTATTACTTCTTACTAATTGCAACAATGACTAAGGTCTATGTTGATTTAATCTCAACAAGTTTCAATCATCATACTTGTCATATGTGAAGTTATCACTTTCCATAAGATCGTCTCATGATCTTTCATGCTAACGTTCTTTTCATACTTTTGATCATGGCACAAAAGCAAAGCCCTTGACTAAGATACTCTTTATTATACAGCTCATGAGCTCGAATACATCGGGGGAGAGACAAAAGCAAAAGACTCAAACTAAACACTGAAGACTTATTCCTCTAAGAGAAGAAATAAAAACTAAAACGGAAAGAACTAAAACAAAGGTAAAAGCAAAAGATATAAAGGTGATACGATACCAGGGCAACTCCCCCAAGCTTGGGAAAAGCCAGGGGGATTGCCCATACCAATGCCTAGCTGTCTTCCTTTGGTGGTGATTGTTCTGGAGTTGTTGAAGTAGTCTTGAGCTTGTCTAATTTCCACTTGAGCAAAAAGTTATGCTCCCTTAGATCGTCATTATCCTCCTCAAGTTTCAACACTCTATTGCAAAGTTCAAGCTTACTCTCCTGCAAGAAAAGAGAGGGGATAAATATGGTCTTATGCTTCTTCGTAGAGTTGGGGAGGCTTGACTTCTTGAACTCCACATGGGTGTTTGCAGGTTGAGGTAGAGGAGCCTCCTCTACATCGGAACTCGTTTGTTCCTTCCCCTTGGGCTCATAGTCTTCTTCCTCATCAGTGGTCGAGCAATATGATTCCAAGTCCCCATTAATCCTAGAATTAGCATAATCATCAGCCACATAGATCTCTTCTTCTGAATATTGAGAAGACATCTTGACTTAAATCTGCGGCAGACAACAAGCTCGAAACGAAAACAGAGGAAAACTGCGCGATACGAAGATCAAAACCTTTGGGCGATTATATATTGATTTTTTTGGACCAGAAGGAGTGCTCTGCAAGAAAATGGAGTCCGGGAGGCACACGAGGTGCCCACAAGCCCTCCTTCCACCACCAGGGGGGTAGGTGGCGGCTTCCAAGCTTGTGGTCGCCTCGTGCGCTCTCCGGACTGCTTTTTATTTTTCTAATTTTCCAAAAATTCCAAAATGGAGGAAATTTCCTATTGGAAAAGCATCAGAGTCCAATTTCTTATCGAAACAGATACCTCTTCATTTTCAGGGTCTGAAAGAGGCTGATAAACATCTCTTATGTACTCCTCTGGAGTTATGACATTGATGATATTGGTCTCAACATTTATGGGAGTACCAGAGATGTAATGCTTGATTCTTTGCCCATTTACCACTCTAGGAAAATTTCCTTCCGTGTTATTGATTTTGATGGCACCGGAATGATATACTTCCTCGATAATGTAAGGACCTTCCCATTTAGAGAGAAGCTTGCCTGCGAAGAATCTCAAACGAGAATTGTATAGCAGGACATAATCACCTACGTTGAACTCTCGTTTCTGTATTTGTTTGTCATGCCATCTCTTAACCTTTTCCTTGAACAACTTGGCATTCTCATATGCCTGGGCACTCCATTCATCTAACGAGCTGATGTCAAACAACCGCTTCTCACCGGCAAGTTTGAAATCAAAGTAGAGCTCTTTGATTGCCCAATAAGCTTTGTATTCCAGCTCAAGAGGTAAATTATAGGCCTTACCGTAAACCATTTTATACGGTGACATGCCCATGGGATTCTTATAGACAGTCCTATAAGCAAATAGTGCATCATCAAGCTTGCTAGACCAATTCTTTCGAGATCTATTGACGGTATTTTGTAGGATCAATTTGATCTCCCTATTACTCAACTCCACTTGACCACTAGACTGAGGATGATAAGGAGATGCAACTCTATGGTTGACATCATACTTAGCGAGCATCTTGCGGAAAACACCATGAATGAAGTGTGAACCGCCATCAGTCATCAAATATCTAGGGACTCCAAATCTTGGGAAAATGACTTCTTTAAGCATCTTAATAGAGGTGTGGTGATCAGCATTTTTAGTGGGGATAGCTGATACGTCTCAAACGTATCTATAATTTTTGATGGTTTCATGCTGTTATCTTGTCATCCTTGGATATTTTATGTACCTTTTTATATCTTTTTTGGGACTAACTTATTAATTCAGCGCCAAGTGTGAGTTCCTATTTTTTCTGTGTTTTTGGCTCTTTTCAGATCTGATTTTGGAACAGAGTCCAAACAGAATAAAATCCCCGAAATGATTTTTTCGCGAACGGACGAAGATCAGGGGGCCTGTGGGCCAAGCCACGAGGGCTCCAGGGATCCCACAACCCCCCACTCCGCCACCAGGGGGAGGCGGCGGTGGCAGGGCTTGTGGCTTCCCTGAGCGCCCTCTGACCTAGATCTTTGGCCTATATATTCCCTAAAATACAGCAAAAAAGCAAGGGATCCACGAAAATACTTTTCCGCCGCCGCAAGCTTGCGTTTTCGCGAGATCTCATCTGGAGACCCTTCCCGGTGCCCTGCCAGAGGGGACTTTGGAGTTGGAGGGCTTCTTCATCATCATCATCGCCCCTCCAATGACTCGTGAGTAGTTCACTTCAGACCTACGGGTCCGTAGTTAGTAGCTAGATGGCTTCTTCTCTCTCTTGGATCTTCAATACAAAGTTCTCCATGATCTTCATGGAGATCTATCCAATGTAATCTTCTTTGGCGTAGTGTTTGTCGAGATCCGATGAATTGTGGATTTGTGATCAGATTATCTATGATATATATTTGAGTCTTTGCCGATTTCTTATCAGATTGTCTATGATTTGATATCCTTGTAAGTCTCTCCGAGTCTTGGGTTTTGTTTGGCCAACTAGATCTATGATTCTTGCAATGGGAGAAGTGCTTGGTTTTGGGTTCCTACCATGTGGTGACCTTTCCCAGTGACAGTAGGGGCAGCAAGGCACACATTAAGTAATTGCCATCTTGGGTAACAAGATGAGCTGTGTCGTTGATATGAGATTGTCCATCTACATCATGTCATCTTGCTTAAAGCGTTACTCTGTTCTTTTGGACTTAATACACTAGATGCATGTTGGATAACAGTCGACGTGTGGAGTAATAGTAGTGGATGCAGACAGTATCGGTCTACTTGTTTTGGACGTTATACCTATAGATATAATCATTGCCATAGATGACGTCACGACTTTGCGTGGTGCTATCAATTGCTCGACAGCAATTTGTTCACCCACCGTCTACTTGCTTCCATGAGAGAAGCCACTAGTAAACACTACGGCCCCCGGGTCTATTCATATCTATCATTTCCACTTTCACTTTTACTTTGCTTTGTTACTTTGTTGCTTTCAGTTCTCACTTGCGAACAATCTATAAGGGATTGACGACCCCTTCATAGTGTTGGGAGCAAGCTTTTTGTGTTTGTGCAGGATCTTGTGATACTCCTCCACTGGGTTGATACCTTGGTTCTCAAAATGAGGGAAATACTTACCACCGCTGTGCTACATCACCCTTTCTGCTTCGAGGGAACACCAACGCAAAGCTCCAAGGCCACGGGGGAAATCCTTTGCATATTTTCCTAGGCAGTCCCTTAAGGCGTAGCCGTAGCAGAAGGATTCCTGGTGCCGTCGACACGACTATTCCTGTCGCCGTTGCCGGGGAAGCACAGCTGACGTCAGAAGTATTTCTGGCGCCGTTGTCGGGGAGGAGAGATCAAGGTCTATCCAAGTAGGTCTCACAAACTCATCTCTTGCATTTACTTTTGTTGCCAGTTGACTCTCATTTTCCTCTCCCCCACTTCACATTTGCCATTTTCATTTGCCTTTCTCCTTCGCCTTTTCTTTTGCATTTGCCGTTTCCCTTTGCCAGTTTTCTTGCTTGCTTGTGTGCTTGTTTGTTTGTCGAAGTCATCATGGCTGAAAACACCAAACTTTGCGACTTCTCGAGTACCAATAATAATGATTTTATTAGTACTCCGATTGCTCCCGCCACTAGTGCGGAATCGTATGAAATCAACGCAGCTTTGCTGAATCTTGTTATGAAAGAGCAATTCTCTGGCCTTCCTAGTGAAGATGCCGCATCCCATCTCAATACCTTCATTGAGCTTTGTGATATGCAAAAGAAAATAGATATGGATAATGACGTGATTAAGTTGAAACTTTTTCCTTTCTCGTTGCGAGATCGCGCAAAAACTTGGTTATCTTCTTTGCCTAAAAATAGTATCGATTCTTGGGATAAGTGCAAAGATGCTTATATATCCAAGTATTTTCCGCTGGCTAAGATCATCTCCTTACGTAACGATATCATGAATTACAAGCAACTTGATCATGAACACGTTGCACAATCTTGGGAGACGATGAAGCTTATGATTAGAAATTGTCCCGCTCATGGCTTGAGTTTGTGGATGATTATACAAATCTTTTATGCTGGCTTGAATTTTGCTTCTCGCAATATCTTGGACCCTGCCTCAGGTGGAACGTTCATGGAAATCACGTTAGGAGACACTACAAAACTCCTAGACAATATCATGACCAACTACTCTCAGTGGCATACCGAAAGGTCACATGCTAGCAAAAAGGTACACGCTATAGAAGAGATTAACTCGCTTAGTGCTAAGATGGACGAGTTGATGAATTTGGTTTCTAGTAGAAACGCTACCGTAGATCCTAATGACATGCAACAATCTTCTTTGATTGAGAGTAGCAACGCTAGTTTGGACGTGAATTTTGTTGGTAGGAACAATTTTGCAACAACAACGCTTTAAGAGGAAACTATGTTCCTAGGCCTTTTCCTAGTAACTCCTCTAACAACTATGGCAATTCCTACAACAACACTTATGGAAATCACAACAAATTACCCTCTAATTAAGAGAGTAATATCAATGAGTTCATCAACTCTCAAAAGATTTTCAATGCGTCCATAGAGGAAAAACTACTCAAAATAGAGGATTTGGCTAAGAGCGTTGATAGGTTATCTTGTGATATTGATGCTTTGAAAGTTAGATGCGCTCCTCCCAAGGTCAACTTGGATGAAACTTTGAAAGCTAAGCGTATCTCCATGAATGAGAGCAAAGAAAGAACCACCCAAATTCGCGCTAAACATGAATAGTTTAAAAGGGTGCCTTCTAGTGATGCAAATCACGAGGATCTTAAAGTGCTTGGTGTGTCTCCTCTTGAATCTTTGTTTTCGCATGTCAAACCTATTTATGGAGGGGCTGGATATGAATCCACTTTGGTTGAAAACCGCCCTAATGATTCGGAGTCCACCCATCTTGATGATAAAGGTGTGGAGAGTGGAGTAGAAGAAGTCAAAATTTTGGGTAGTAATGAAACTCCCACTTTCGATTTCAAGGAATTCAATTATGATAATTGCTCCTTGTTTGAATGCATTTCTTTCATGCAATCCATTGCACACTCTCCACACGCTTATAGCCAAAGCAAAGCCTTTACCTCGCATATCGTAGATGCTATGATGAAATCTCTTGACGAGAAGCTCGAATTAGAAGGCTCTATACCTAGCAAACTTCATGAAGAGTGGGAACCTACTATCAAAATCAAGACAAAAAACTATGAGTGCAATGCTTTGTGTGATTTGGGTGCTAGTGTTTCCGCGATTCCAAAGTCTTTATGTGATATTCTTGGTTTTCATGAGATTCAAGAGTGTTCTCTTAATTTGGACCTTGCGGATTCTACTATCAAGAAACCCATGGGAAGGATCGATGATGTTCTTATTGTTGAAATAAGAACTATGTACCCGTGTATTTCATTGTACTTGACATAGATTGCAATCCTTCATGTCCCATTATTCTTGGTAGACCTTTCCTAAGGACTATTGGTGCTATCATCGATATGAAGGAAGGGAATATTAGATTTCAATTTCCTATGAAGAAGGGCATGGAGCACTTTCCTAGAAAGAAAATAAGATTGCCTTATGAATCTATGATGAGGGCTACTTATGGTTTGAGCACCAGAGATGACTATACGTGATTCCATCACTTTTTGCCTAGCTAAGGGCGTTAAATAAAAGCGCTTGTTGGGAGGCAACCCAACGAATCTATCCTTTTTCTTTATGTTTTGCGTTTTCCACACTTTCATAGTTCTGTTATGATTGTGTTTTTTGAGTCTCTTTCTGCGTTTGTGCCAAGCAAAACCGTTATGATTAGTCTTGGGGATGATCGTTTGGTCATGCTGGAAAAGACAGAAAGTTTCTGCTCACGAAAAGAATTTTCATTTTTTTCTGTAAGAGCTTTTAGGTTGATTCTTTTTGCTGCTGATTGCTACGCAAATTCTTCAGACTGTCGTAATTTTACAGAATTTTTGAAGTACAGAGGTATAAGAAATATACAGATTGCTACAGACTGGTCTACTGTTAACAGATTATCTTTTTGTTGTGTTGGTTGCTTATTTTGATGAAACTATGGATAGTATCGGGGGGTATTAGCCATGGAAGATTGAAAATACAGTAACCCAAAATCAGCATAAGAATAATTTAAGTTTGCTATAGTACCTCAAGAAGTGGTGGTTTGCTTTCTCATACTAATGTTATCACGAGTTTCTGTTTAAGTTTCGTGTTGTGAAGTTTTCAAGTTTTGGGTGAAGTTCTTATGGACAAAGAGATAAAGATTGGCAAGAGCTCAAGCTTGGGGATGCCCAAGGCACCCCAAGAGACTCAAGGATGCCGTAAAAGCCTAAGCTTGGGGATGCCCCGAGAAGGCTTGTGTTGAAGTTAGTGATTCCCGTAGCATGCACGTACGGTGAACCCCTATATGATGAAATTTGAGCATGATTAGTCTATTGATTGTCATCCTTTGCGTGGCGGTCGGGATCGCGCGATGGTTTATACCTACCAACCCTTCCCCTAGGAGTATGTGTTGAATGCTTTGTTTCGATTACTAATAAAACTTCTGCAACAAGTATATGAGTTCTTCATGACTAATGTTGAGTCCATGGTTTAGATGCACTTTCACCTTCCACCATCACTATCTTCTTAGTGTCGTGCAACTTTCGCTGGTGCACAAAAACCCACCATTAGCCTCCCTCAAAACAGCCACCATATCTACCTACTATGGCTTTTTCAGAGTCATTCCGAGATATATTGCCATGCAACTACCACCATGACATGTGCCACCATGTCTACATTGCCATTGCATGATCGTAAGATAGCTAGCATGATGTTTCCATTAATGTCTATGCCATGCTAGATCATTGCCACGGTACACTACCGAAGGCATTCCATATAGAGTCATCGTTGATCTAAGTTTTGAGTTGAAAGTGTGATGATCATCATTAATGGAGCATTCTCCCATGTGAGGAAATAAAAGAGGCCAAAGAAGCCCACCAAAAAAAGAGGCCAAAGAGCCCACCAAATTTTTTTTTGAAAAAAATAAAAAAAATGAGAGAACAAGAGAGAATGGACAATGCTACCACTTTTTCCACACTTGTGCATATTAAGCACCATGATCTTCATGATTGAGAGTATCTTGTTTTGTCACCACCATATAGCTAGTGGGAAATTTTCATTATATAACTTGGCTTGTATATTCCAATGATAGGCTTCCTCAAAATTGCCTTAGGTCTTCGTGAGCAAGCAAGTTGGATGCACACCCACTAGTTTTCTTTAAGAGCTTTCACATACTCTTAGCTCGAGTGCATCATTTGTATGGCAATCCCTACTCATTCAGATTGATATCTATTTATGAGCGTCTCCACAGCTCATTGATATGCCTAGTTAATGTGACGATCTTCTCATTTTTTGTCTTGCAACCTTCACCACACTCCACACCATCTATAGTGCTATAACCATGGCTCACGCTCATGTATTGCGTGAGAGTTGAAAAGGTTTGAGAAAGTAAAGGTGTGAAACAATTACTTGGCCAATACCGGGGTTGTGCATGATTTAAATTCGTTGTGCAATGATGATAGAGCATAGCAGACTATATGCTTTTGTAGGGCAAACTTTCTTTTGGCCTTGTTA
This sequence comes from Hordeum vulgare subsp. vulgare, assembly GCF_904849725.1. Taxonomy (NCBI): domain Eukaryota; kingdom Viridiplantae; phylum Streptophyta; class Magnoliopsida; order Poales; family Poaceae; genus Hordeum; species Hordeum vulgare. The sequence goes on from NC_058521.1 coordinate 263,812,617, forward strand.
TTTTGAAAGTTCATGATTACCTTGCTAGTTTGCTTGAATTATTATTGTTTCCACGTCAATAGAAAACTATTGTTTTGAATCTAATGGATCTGAACATTCATGTCACATAAGAGGAGTTACAAAGGACATCTATGCTAGGTAGCATGAAAGCATCAAAAATTCATCCTTTATCACTTCCCTACTCGAGGACGAGCATGAGTTAAGCTTGGGGATGCTTGATACGTCTCAAACGTATCTATAATTTTTTATGGTTTCATGCTGTTATCTTGTCATCTTTGTATGTTTTATGTACCTTTTATATCTTTTTGGGACTAACTTATTAATTCAGTGCCAAGTGCCAGTTCTTGTTTTTTCTGTGTTTTTGGCTCTTTTCAGATGTGATTTTGGAACGGAGTCCAAACAGAATAAAATCCCCGAAATGATTTTTTCCCGAACGGAAGAAGATCAAGGGGTGTGTGGGCCAAGCCAGGAGGGCTCCAGGGAGCCCACCAACCCCCACTCCGCCACCAGGGGGAGGAGGCGGCGGCAGGGCTTGTGGCCTCCCTGAGCGCCCCCTGACCTAGATCTTTGGCTTATATATTCCCTAAAATACAGCAAAAAATCAGGGGATCCACGAAAATACTTTTCTGCCGCTGCAAGCTTCCGTTTCCGCGAGATCTCATCTCGAGACCCTTCCCGGCGCCCTGCCGGAGGGTACTTTGGAGTTGGAGGGCTTCTTCATCATCGTCATCGCCCCTCCAATGACTCGTGAGTAGTTCAGTTCAGACCTACGGGTCCGTAGTTAGTAGCTAGATGGCTTCTTCTCTCTCTTGGATGTTCAATACAAAGTTCTCCATGATCTTCATGGAGATCTACCCGATGTAATCTTCTTTGGCGGTATGTTTGTCGAGATCCGATGAATTGTGAATTTGTGATCAGATTATCTATGATATATATTTTAGTCTTTGTTGATTTCTTATATGCATGATTTTATATCCTTGTAAGTCTCTCCCAGTCTTGGGTTTTGTTTGGCCAACTAGATCTATGATTCTTGCAATGGGAGAAGTGCTTGGTTTTGGGTTCTTACCATGTGGTGACCTTTCCCAGTGACAGTAGGGGCAGCAAGGCACACATTAAGTAGTTGCCATCAAGGGTAACAAGATGGGCTCTCTCGTTGATAAGAGATTGTACATGTAAAACATGTCATCTTGCTTAAGGCGTTACCCTGTTTCTTTTGGACTTAATACAATAGATGCATGCTGGATAGCGGTCGACGTGTGGAGTAATAGTAGTAAATGCAGACAGTATCGGTCTACTTGTTTTGGACATGATGCCTATAGATATAATCATTGCCATAGATGACGTCACGACTTTGCGCGGTTCTATCAATTGCTCGACAGTAATTTGTTCATCCACTAGTAAACACTACGGCCCCCGGGTCTATTCACATCTATCGTTTCCACTTTTGGTTTTCCTATGCCTTGTTACTTTGTTGCTTCCAGTTTTCACTTGGTGAACAATCTATAAGGGATTGACAACCCCTTCATAGCGTTGGGAGCAAGCTTTTTGTGTTTGTGCAGGATCTTGTGATACTCCTCCACTGGATTGATACCTTGCTTCTCAAACTGAGGGAAATACTTACCACCGCTGTGCTACATCACCCATTCCGCTTCGAGGGAACACCAACGCAAGGCATAGCCGTAGCAGAAGGATTCTTGGTGCCGTCGACACGACAATTCCTGTCGTCGTGGCCGGGGAAGCACAACTGACATCAATAGCTTCTTCCCACTTAGTGACGTAATCCACCGCAACTAAGATGTGAGTGTACCCATCGGAACTCGGGAAGGGTCCCATATAATCAAATCCCCAAACATCAAATGGTTCAATGACAAGTGAATAGTTCATAGGCATTTCCTAACGCTTACTGATTTTCCCTATTCTTTGGCATTCGTCACAAGACAAGACAAACTTACGGGCATCCTTGAAGAGAGTGGGCCAATAGAAACTTGATTGCAATACCTTATGCGCAGTTCTATCTCCAACGTGGTGTCCTCCGTAGGCTTCGGAATGACACTTCTGCAAGATTTGTCCCTATTCATGTTCAAGCACACAACGTCTAATCACACCACCTACTCCTCCCTTATAAAGGTGAGGATCATCCCAAAAGTAGTGTCTCAAATCAAAGAAGAATTTCTTATTTTGCTGATAGGTGAAACTGGGTGGTATGTATTTGGCTACGATATAGTTTGCCTAATCAGCATACCACGATGCACTATGTGAAGTGCGAATGACATGACATTTAATTTCTCATCCGGGAGGTTGTCATCAATAGGTCGTGGGTCGTCAAGGACATTCTCTAGCCTAGACAAGTTATCTGCTACAGGGTTATCAGCACCCTTTCGGTCAACGACGTGCAAATCAAATTCCTGTAGCAGGAGAACCCATCTGATCAGCCTAGGCTTAGCGTCCTTCTTCTCCATAAGGTACTTAATAGAAGCATGATCAGAGTGAATAGTGACTTTGGAGTCAACTATATAAGATCTGAACTTTTCACATGCAAACACGACTGCCAAAAATTCTCCGTAGTGGCATAGTTTCTTTGGGCACTGTCTAGAGTTTTACTAGCGTAGTGAATAACATTCAACTTCTTGTCAACTCTTTGTCCTAGAACAGCACCAACATCATAATCACTAGCATCGCACATGATTTCAATGGGCAAGTTCAGTTAGGTGGTTGAACAATAAGTGCGGTTATCAAAGCCTTCTTAAGTATTTCAAAGGCTTCCTCACAATCCTCATCAAAAACGAAAGGAACATCCTTCTGCATGAGGTTCGTAAGAGGCCCAGAAATCTTAGAGAAGTCTTTAATGAACCTTCTATAGAAACCAGCATGACCTAGGAAACTTCGTATACCTCTGATATCTGTGGGGCAAGGCATGTCCATAGTTATTGAAGCAATTGCAATTTATCACAACATCAGAAAGAGTCAAATAAGAGCTTGTAAGGCAAACCCACATACTCAATCATCTCTTTTGTTTTCCACAATTGTTACAACTCACGGGATACTCATGGTGTCAAAGTTTCAGCTGGACACAGAGGAAGATAAGGGCTTATAGTTTTGCCTCCTAACTATTTACCTCAAGGGTAAAGTCAACAACAATAAAGCGTAAGTACTCAACTCCAAGTTGATATATGAATATAGATCTTTCCCAAGCATGTGACGGTAGCCAAGACAAAGGCAAAGAGAGGGAATTGGTGACGATCACCATGACTCTTACAAGGGCAAAAAGTAAAGGTACAAGATAGGCCCTTCGTAGAGGGAAGCAGAGGTTGTCATGCGCTTTTGAGGTTTGAATGCGTGTCCTCTTAGTGCGGAGGAATGTCGCTTTATATTGCCTCCTGTGATAAAGAACTTTATTATGCAGTCTGTCGGTTTTATGCCTTCCTCATCACAGGTTCGTACAAAGCTTATTTTCCACACACTAATAGATCATACATATTAGAGAGAAATTTTTATTGCTTGCACGGATGCCAACTTACTTGAAGGATCTTATTCAATCCATAGGTAGGTATGGTGGACTCTCATGGCAAAACTGGGTTGAAGGATTATGGATGCACAAGTAGTATCTCTACTTAGTGCGGGAGTTTTGGCTAATATGAGGTGGAAGCAATCGTCACATGCTAAGGGATCTCTAATCATATAACATTGTTTGGAACCAAGCAAACACAATTCATTATGTTGTTTTCCTTGTCCAACATATACTCCTAAGCATGTAATAGTTTGGTGAGTGCTCACAAGTGTAAAAAAGTGTCTAAGATGATATATTTATATGTGAACCTCTCTTTCCTTATTACTTCTTATTAATTGCAACAATGACTAAGGTCTATGTTGATTTATTCTCAACAAGTTTCAATCATCATACGTGTCATATGTGAAGTTATCACTTTCCATAAGATCGTCTCATAATCTTTCATGCTATCGTTCTTTTCATACTTTTGATCATGGCACAAAGCAAAGCCCTTGACTAAGATACTCTTTATTATATAGCTCATGAGCTCGAATACATCGGGGGAGAGACAATAGAAAAAGACTCAAACTAAACACTGAAGACTTATTCCTCTAAGAGAAGAAATAAAAACTGAAAAGGAAAGAACTAAAACAAAGATAAAAGCAAAAGATATAGAAGTGATACGATACCAGGGCAACTCCCCCAAGCTTGGCATAAGCCAAGGGGATTGCCCATACCAATGCCTAGTTGTATTCCTTTCATGGTGATGGTGGTGGAGTTGTTGAAGTAGTCTTGAGCTTGTGTAATTTCCACTTGAGCAAAAAGTGCTGCCCCCTTAGATCGTCATTTTCCTCCTCAAGTTTCAACACTCTATTGCAAAGTTCCTGCTTAGTCTCCTGCAAGAAACAAGAGGGGATAAATATGGTCTTAGGCTTCTTCCTAGAGTTGGGGAGCCTTGACCTCTTGAACTACACATCGGTGTTTGCAGGTTGAGGTAGAGGAGCCTCCTCTTCATCGAAACTCGTTTGTTCCTTCCCCTTAGGATCTTAGTCTTCTTCCTCATTAGTGGTCCAGCCATATGGTTCCAAGTCCCCATTAATCCTAGAGTTAGCACGATCATCGGCCACATAGATCTCTTCTTCTGAATCTTGAGAAGACATCTTGACCTAAATCTGCGGCAGACAACAAGCTCGATACGAAAACAGAGGAAAACTGCGCGATACGGAGATCAAAACCTTCGGGTGACTATATATTGATTTTTTCTGGACCAGAAGGAGTGCTCCGCAAGAAAAAGGTGTTCGGGAGGCACACGAGGTGCCCACAAGCCCTCCCGCCGCCACCAGGGGGTAGGTGGCGGCTTCCAAGCTTGTGGCCGCCTCGTGCGCTCTCCGGACTGCTTTTTATTTTTCTAATTTTCCAAAAATACCAAAACGGAGGAAATTTCCTATTGGGAAAGCATCGGAGACCAATTTCTTACCGAAACAAATACCTCTTCGTTTTCAGGGTCTGAAACAGGCTGATAAACATCCCTTATGTACTCCTGTGGAGTTATAACATTGATGATATTGGTCTCAACATTTATGGGAGTACCATAGATGTAATGCTTGATTATTTGCCCATTTACCACTCAAGGAAAATTTCCTTTCGTGTTATTGATTTTGATGGCACCGGAACGATATACTTCCTCCATAACATAAGGGCCATCCCATTTAGAGAGAAGCTTGCCTGCGAAGAATCTCAAATGAGAATTGTATAGCAGGACATAATCACCTACATTGAACTCTTGTTTCTGTATTCGTTTGGCGTGCCATCTCTTAACCTTTTCCTTGAACACCTTGGCATTCTCATATGCCCGGGCCCTCCATTCATCTAACGAGTTGATGTCAAACAACCGCTTATCACCGGTAAGTTTGAAATCAAAGTTGAGCTCTTTGATTGCCCAATAAGCTTTGTGTTCCAGCTCAAGAGGTAAATGACAGGCCTTACCGTAAACCATTTTATATGGCGACATGCCCATGGGATTCTTATAGGAAGTCCTATAAGCCCATAGTGCATCATCAAGTTTGCTAGACCAATTCTTTCGAGATCTATTGACGGTCTTTTGTAGGATCAATTTGATCTCCCTATTACTCAACTCCACTTGACCACTAGACTGAGGATGATAAGGAGATGCAACTCTATGGTTGACATCATACTTAGCGAGCATCTTGCGGAAAACACCATGAATGAAGTGTGAACCACCATCCGTCATCAAATATCTAGGGACTCCAAATCTTGGGAAAATGACTTCTTTAAGCATCTTAATAAAGGTGTGGTGATCATCATTTTTAGTGGGGATAGCTTCTACCCACTTAGTGACGTAATCCACAGCAACTAAGATGTGAGTGTACCCACTGGAACTCATGAAGGGTCCCATATAATCAAAGCCCCATACATCAAATGGTTCAATGACAAGTGAATAGTTCATAGGCATTTCCTGACGCATACTGATGTTCCCTATTCTTTGGCATTCGTCACAAGACAAGACAAACTTATGGGCATCCTTGCACAGAGTGGGCCAATAGAAACATGATTGCAATACCTTATGGGCAGTTCTATCTCCAGCGTGGTGTCCTCCGTAGGCTTTAGAATGACACTTCTGCAAGATCTGTCCCTGTTCATGTTGAGGCACACAACGTCTAATAACACCATCTACTCCTTCCTTATAAAGGAGAGGATCATCCCAAAAGTAGTGTCTCAAATCAAAGAAGAATTTCTTCTTTTGCTGATAGGTGAAACTGGGTGGTATGTATTTGGCTACGATATAGTTTGCGTAATCAGCATACCACGGTGCACTATGTGAAGTGCGGATGACATGACATTTAATTGCTCATCAGGAAAGTTGTCATCAATAGGTCGTGGGTCGTCAAGGACATTCTCTAGCCTAGACAAGTTATCAGCTACAGGGTTATCAGCACCCTTTCGGTCAACGACGTGCAAATCAAATTCCTGTAGCAGGAGAACCCATCTGATCAGCCTAGGCTTAGCGTCCTTCTTCTCCATAAGGTACTTAATAGAAGCATGATCAGAGTGAATAGTGACTTTGGAGTCAACTATATAAGATCTGAACTTTTCACATGCAAACACGACTGCCAAAAATTCTCCGTAGTGGCATAGTTTCTTTGGGCACTGTCTAGAGTTTTACTAGCGTAGTGAATAACATTCAACTTCTTGTCAACTCTTTGTCCTAGAACAGCACCAACATCATAATCACTAGCATCGCACATGATTTCAAAGGGCAAGTTCCAGTCAGGTGGTTGAACAATAGGTGCGGTTATCAAAGCCTTCTTAAGTATTTCAAAGGCTTCCTCACAATCCTCATCAAAAACGAAAGGAACATCCTTCTGCATGAGGTTGGTAAGAGGCCTAGAAATCTTAGAGAAGTCTTTAATGAACCTTCTATAGAAACCAGCATGACCTAGGAAACTTCGTATACCTCTGATATCTGTGGGGCAAGGCATTTTCTCAATTGCATCAACCTTAGCCTTATCAACTTCAATGCCTCTTTCAAAAAAATGTGTCCTAAGACGATACCTTCATTAACCATAAAGTGGCACTTCTCCCAATTCAAGACGAGGTTGGTATCTTCGCATCTCTGTAAGACTCGATCAAGGTTGTTGAGGCAATCATCAAAGGAAGACCCGTAAATGGGGAAGTCATCCACGAAAACCTCGACAATCTTTTCACAAAAGTCAGAGAATATAGCCATCATACATCTTCGAAAGGTGGCAGGTGCATCACATATGCCAGAAGGCATACATCTATAAGCAAAGGGACCTACGGGGCAGGTGAAAGTGGTTTTCTCTTGGTGAGATTGTGCAACAGGTATTTGCGAGAAACCTGAATAACCATCTAGAAAGCAGAAGTGTGTGTGTTTTGATATCCTTTCTAGCATTTGGTCGATAAATGGCAAAGGATAATGATCTTTCCTGGTTGTCTTGTTCAGTTTTCGAAAGTCTATCACCATCCTATAGCTAGTAATAATCATTTGTGGGATTAGTTCATCCTTATTATTAGGAACGATGGTGATACCTCCCTTCTTAGGTACACAATGTACTGGACTTACCCAATCACTATGAGCAACAAGATAAATGATTCCTGCTTCCAGAAGCTTTAATATTTCTTTTCTAACGACCTCTTTCATCTTAGGATTCAATCTCCTTTGATGATCAGCAACTTGTTTAAAGTCAGGATCGGTTTTAATCTTGTGCTGACATAGAGTGGGACTAATACCCTTAAGATCATCAAGAGTGTATCCAATAGTAGCACGGTGCTTCCTCAGAGTTTTTAGTAACTTCTTCTCTTGGTGCTCTGAGAGGAGAGAACTAATAATAACAGGATATATCTCCTTCTCATCAAGATAGGCATACTTAAGAGTATCAGGCAACTGTTTAAGCTCGAACACAGGATCACCCTTCGGTATGGGAGGATCCCCAAGCAGTTCAACATGCAGATTATTCTTGAAAATAGGATATTGTTCTAAGACAATTTTATCTATGTCATCTCTTTCATCTATATGCATATCATTTTCATGCTCAAGCAAATATTTCTCTAAAGGATCCGTAGGAGGTACGGCAATAGAGGCAAGAGCAATGATTTCATCCCTACCAGACGACTCTCTTTCATGGGGTTGTCTTCCAAACTTGGAGAAGTTAAATTAGTGAGACACATCGTCGAAACTTACAATGACGGTCTGCTTAATGCAATCAATGTGAGCATTGACAGTGTTGACTAAGGGTCTACCAAATATGATGGGACAAAAGCTATCTTGTGCAGTACCAAGGACGAGGAAATCAGTAGGATACTTCGTCTTACCACACATGACTTCTAAGTCTCTCACAATTCCCAGGGGGTAGATAGTGTCTTTATTAGCTAGCGTAATAGTGAAATCAATGGATTCTAACTCAGCAGGTGCAATCTCATCTTTGATTTCATCATATAGAGAATGAGGTATTGCACTAACACTAGCACCCATATCACATAAACCATGGTAATAGTGATCTCCTATCTTGACAGAGACAACGGGTAGGCCAACTACAGGTCCGTATTTGTCTTTCGCGTGAGGTTTAGCATTTCTAGCGGAGTACTCACAAAATTTGATAACATGCCCATCTATGTCTTCGGCTAAGATATCTTTTATAATAGCAACACTAGGTTCAACTCTAATTTCCTCAGGGGTGCAAGTGGTCTAATGTAACCCCTACGTATCACAGTTGGAGCTTTAGAATAATCCTTTATCCTAGTTGGGTAAGGTGGTTTCTCAGTGTAAGCACAAGGAACAACAGGATCACTAAAAGCAATGACTTTCTCCTCAACTAGATTGGTTTTGGCTATGTTGCTTTATACAGGAGGATGATACTTAAACCACTTCTCTTTGGGAAGATCAACATGAGCAGAAAAAGATTCACATAGAGAAGCTACTATCTCAGAGTCAAGTCCATACTTAGCGCTAAAATCTCTAGATGTGTTGTTCTCAACAAAAGATTTAGCGCAATCAAACTGGAAATACATACCTGACTCCTTACCTTCCTCCAGCTCCCAATCTTCAGAGTCGCGTTTGATTATTTCCAATAAATTCCACTTGTGGTCAATATCCTTCTTCATAAAAGAACCGGTACAAGAAGTGTCAAGCATGGTATGATCTTCATGCGAAAGCCGAGCATAAATGTTTTGAGTGATAATTTCCCTCGAGAGCTCATGATTGGGGCATGAATATAGCATTTATTTAAGCCTCCCCCAAGCTTGAGCTATGCTTTCCCTGCCACGAGGCCAAAAGTTATAAATAAAGTTCCGATCACGATGTACTAAATGCATAGGATAAAACTTTTGATGAAATTCCAATTTCAGCCGATTGTAGTCCCATGATCCAGTATCATCACATAGCCTATACCATGTCAACGCCTTATCCTTCGAAGATAAAGGAAAGACTTTCTTCTTTACCTCATCCTCGGGCAAACCTGCAAGCTTAAATAAACCACAAACTTCATCTACATAGATCAGATGCAAGTCTCGATGTGAAGATCCATCTCGTGTAAAAGGATTAGCTAGCAGTTTCTCAAGCATACACGACGGAATTTCATAAAAGATATTTTAAGTAGGTACCTCAGGTCGAGGAAAAACTCCTCATGCTTCCGTTCGTGGTGAAGATACCCTAAACAAATCCTCAAAGGAACAGTTTCCAAAGTGACAAGTGACAATAAATTTCAGCACAGTATAAAAAATTTTCCTTACCAATTTCCACTTACCAAAGGGGCTTCACTCCCTGGCAATGGTGCCAGAAAAGAGTCTTGATGACCCACAAGTATAGGGGATCAATCATAGTGCTTTTGATAAGTAAGAGTGTCGATCCCAACGAGGAGCAGAAGGCTCTGATAAACGGTTTACAAGAAGGTAATAACTCCAAGCACTGAAAGTAGCGGTAACAAGTGATGGTGTAGTGAGGTGAAACGTAGCAAGAGAAAAGTAACAAGTACAAGTAGTAGCAATGGTGTAGCAAGTGTCCCAATCCCTTTTGTAGCAAGGGACAAGCCTGAACAAAGTCTTATAGGAGGAAAAACGCTCCCGAGGACACACAGGAATTTCTGTCATGCTAGTTTCATCATGTTCATATGATTCGTGTTCGTTACTTTGATTGTTTGATGCGTGGGTGGACCGGCGCTTGGGTACTGCCCTTACTTGGACAAGCATCCCACTTATGATTAACCTCTCTCGCAAGCATCCTCAACTACAAAAGAAGAATTAAGACAACGTCTAACCATATCATTAAACTAGTGGATCCAAATCAGCCCCTTACGAAGCTAGGCATAGACTAGGGTTTAAGCTTCTGTCACTGCAGCAACCCATCATCTACTTAATAATCCCCAATGCCTTCATGTAGTCCCAAGTATGGTTAACTGTTATGTAGTCGACGTTCACATAACACCACTAGAGGAAAAACAACATACATCATATCAAAATACCGAACGAATATCAAATGCATATGACTATTATCAGTATGACTTATCCCATGTCCTGAGGAACAAAAGTAAATACTCACAAAGCATAATCATAATCATGATCAGATGTGTAATGAATAGCATCAAGGATCTGAACATAAACACTTCCACCAAGTAATCCAACTAGCATCAACTACAAAGAGTAATCAACACTAGTAGTAACCTTACAAGTACCAATAGGAATCGTGAGACGAAGATTGGTTACAAGAGATGAACTAGGGATTGGAGAGGAGATGGTGCTGATGAAGATGTTGATGAAGATGCCTCCCCTCCGACGACAGGAGTGTTCGTGATGACGATGGCGACGATTTCCCCCTCCGGGAGGGAAGTTTCCCCGGCAGGATCGTCCTGCCGGAGCTCTAGATCGGATCTTCTCAAGTTCCCCTCATGGCGGCGGTGAAACCACGAAAAAGCTCCAGATTGATTTTTTTTCTGGAACTAAATCCTTCATATAGAAAAAGCGGGGGCCAGTGGGCCGTCAGGGAGCCCACAAGCTTGCCATCCGCCACCAGGGGGTGGCGGTGGCTAGGCTTGTGGCGCCCTGGTAGCCCCCCTCTGGTACTTCTTTTGCCCCGTATTTTTTATATAATCCCAAAAAATTCCACGTAACTTTTTAGGGCATTTGGAGATGTGCAGAATAGTTGACTAAGATTTGGACCTTTTCAAGTCCAGAATTCCAGCTCCCTGAATTCTCCCTCTTCAAATAAACCTTGGAAAATAAGAGAGAAAATGCATAAATATGGTACCACAAAGTAATATAACAGCCCAAAAAGCAATAAATATCAACATGAAAGCATGATGCAAAATGGACGTATCATGCAACTCAACCCTAGACCACATACTTCTACCTCTAGATCGGATTTCTGCAGAGCTCGTGCGGAGCTTGTAGGAGTAGATCATCACCACCACCGGAGCGCCGTCACGTTGCCGGAGAACTCATCTACTTCTCCGTCTTGCTTGCTGGCTCAAGAAGGCGGAGATCATCATCGAGCTGTACGTGTGCTGAACACGGAGGTGTCATCCGTTCGGCACTAGATCGGAACGGATGGTGGGACGGATCGCGGGACGGCTCGTGGGACGGTCCGTGGGGCGGATCGAGGGACGTGAAGACGTTCCACTACATCAACCGCGTTTCTTTACGCTTCTTGCCGTGCGATCTACAAGGGTACGTAGATCCAAATCTCCTCTCGTAGATGGACATCACCACGATAGGTCTTCGTGTGCGGAGGAATTTTTTTATTTCCCATGCAACATTCCCCAACAGTGGCATCATGAACACAAAGGGTTTTGTGGACGGTGATGTTTGATTTGCTGCCCTCCTTAGTCTTTTCTTGATTCAGCAGTATTGTTGGATTGAAGCGGCCCGAACCGACATTATTCGTACGCTTATGAAAGACTGGTTTCATCGATTGACATGCAAACTCGTTGCATAAAGATGACTAACGGGTGTTGGTTTCTAACTTGGAGAGGTTAAATAGGAATTTGCACATCTCCATTGTGGTTTTTGCGTAAGTAAGATGCGATCGTACTAGATATCCATAGCATCCACGTAAAACATGCAACAACGAATTAGAGGACTTCTAACTTGTTTTTTCATGGTATGCTTGTGATATGATATGACCAGTGACGTGATGTGATATATTGATGTATGAGATGATCATGTTGTAATAGTTAATATCAACTTGCACGTCGATGGTACGGCAACCGGCAGGAGCCATAGGGTTGTCTTTAAACTAAAGTTTGTGTTTGCAGATGCGTTTACTATATTGCTAGAATTTAGCTTTAGTAGTAATAGCATAACTAGAACGACAACCTCAATGGCGACACGTTGATGGAGATCATGGTGTGCTGCTGGTGACAAGAAGATCATACCGGTGCTTTGGTGATGGAGATCTAGAAGCATGAGATGATGGCCATATCATGTCACTTATGAATTGCATGTGATGTTAATCCTTTTATGCACCTTATTTTTCTTAGAACGACGGTAGCATTATGAGGTGATCTGTCACTAGAATTTCAAGACGAAATTGTGTTCTCCCCGACTGTGCACCGTTGCTACAGTTCGTCGTTTCGAGACACCACGTGATGATCGGGTGTGATAGACTCAACGTTCACATACAACGGGTGCAAAACAGTTGCACACGCGGAACACTCGGGTTAAACTTGACGAGCCTAGCATGTGCAGACATGGCCTCGGAACACATGAGACCGAAAGGTCGAGCATGAATCGTATAGTTGATATGATTAGCATAGGGATGCTTACCACTGAAACTATTCTCAACTCACGTGATGATCGGACTTGAGTTAGTGAATTTGGATCATGTACCACTCAAATGACTAGAGAGATGTACTTTTTGTGTGGGAGTTCTTAAGTAATATGATCAATTGAATGAAATATAATGTACATAGTCAAAAGGTCTTTGCGAATTATGATGTAGCTTGCGCTATAGCTCTACTGTTTTTTATATATGTTCCTAGAGAAAATTTAGTTGAAAGATGATAGTAGCAACTTTGCGGACTGAGTCCGTAAAACTGAGGATTGTCCTCATTGTTGCGCAGAAGGCTTATGTCCTTAAATGGATCACTCGGTGTGCTGCACCTCCAGCATCGTCTGTGGATGTTGCGAACATCTGACATACACTTTTTTGCTGACTACCTGATAGTTCAGTGCATAATACTTAATGGCATAGAAGCAAGGCGTCGAAGACGTTTTGAAACGTCACGGAACATAAGAGATGTTCTAAGAGATGAAATTGAGATTTCATGCTCATTCCCTTGTTGAGAGGTAAGAGACATCCGACAAGATTCTTTGTCTACAAAGTAAAGGAGAAAAGCTCAATCGTTGAGCGTGTGCTCATATTGTCTGAGTACAACAATCGCTTGAATCAAGTGGGAGTTAATCTTCCACATGAGATAGTGATGGTTCTCCAAAGTCACTGCCACCAAGCTGCTAGAGCTTCGTGATGAACTATAACATATCAAGGATAGATATGATGATCCTTGAGCAATCCGCAATGTTTGACACTACGAAAGTAGAAATCAAGAAGGAGCATCAATTGTTGATGGTTGGTAAAACCACTAGTTTCAAGAAGGGCAAGGGCTAGAAGGGATACTTCATGAAACGGCAAACCAGTTATTGCTCTAGTGAAGAAACCCAAGATTGAACCCAAACCCGAGACTAAGTGCTCCTGTTATGAGGGGAACAGTCACTAAGGCAGAGCTACACTAGATACTTAGTAGATGAGATGGTTGGCGAAGTAAACATAAGTATATTTGATATACATGATATTGATGTGTACTCTACTAGTACTCCTAGTAGCACAAGGGTATTAGATACCGGTTCGATTTCTAAGTGATTAGTAACTCGAAATAATAGCTACGGAATAAACGGAGACTTGCTAAAGGCGAGGTGACGATACGTATTGGATGTGTTTCCAAGGTTGATGTGATCAAACATCACGCACTCCCTCTACCATCGGCATTGGTGTTAAACCTAAATAATTGTTATTTGGTGTTTGCATTGAGCATGAACATGATTAGATCGTGTTTATTGGGATACGACTATTCATTTAAAGATAATAATCTTTATTCTATTTGCTTGATTAATTACCTTCGATGGTTTATTGAATCTCGATCGTAGTGTTACACATGTTCATAATATTGGTGCCAAAAAGATACAAAGTAATACTGATAGTACCACTTACTTGTGGCACTTCCGATTGGGTCATGTTGGTGTAAAATGCATGAAGAAGCTTCATGTTGATAGATCTTTGTACTCACTCATTTTTGAAATGTTTGAGACATGCAAACCATACATGTTGGTATAAACGCATGAAGAAACTCCATGCAGATGGATAGTTTGGACTCACTTTATTTTGAATCACTTGAGACATGCAAAATCATACCACATGGAACAATAGAGTAACTTGTTGGAAGTAATACATTTTGATGTGTGCACACCAATAAGTGTTGAGGCACACAGTGGATATCATTATGTTCTTACTTCAGTGATGACTTTAGTAGATACATGACTATTTACTTGATGAATCACAAGTCTGAAATATTGAAAACTTCAACGCTATTTGAGAGTTAAATTCGTCGTGACAAGAGGATACACTATCTATGATATGATCATAGATATGAATATCTGAGTTGCAAGGTTTGGTACACAATTGAGACAATGTGGAAATTGTTTCACAATTTATACCACTTGGAACATCCTAGTGTGATGGTGTGTCCGAATGTCATAGCCCTATTTGATATGGTGCATACTATGATGTCTCTTATCGAATCACCACTATCGTTTATGGGTTATGCATTAGAGACAACCGGATTCACTTTAAATAGGGCACCGCATATTTCCGTTGAGATGATACAGTATAGACTATGGTTTGGAGAAACCTAAGCTATCATTTCTTGAAAGTTTGGGGCTGCGACGCTTATGTGAAAAAGTTTCAGTCTGATAAGCTCGAACCCAAAGTTGATAAAAGAATCTTCATAGGATATCCAAGACAGTTGGATACATCTCCTATCTCAGATCCGGAAGCAAAGTGTTTATTTCTAGAAACGGGTCCTTTCTCGAGGAAAGGTTTCTCTCGAAAGAATTGAGTGGGAGGGTGGTGGAACTTGATGAGGTTAGTGAACCGTCACTTCAACCAGTGTTTAGCAGGGCACATGAAGATCTTCCTGTGGCGCCTACACCAATTGAAGTGGAAACCGATGATGGTGACCATTGAGCTTAGGATCAAGTTACTACAAACCTCGTAGGTCGACAAGATCGTGTACTACTACAGAGTGGTACGGTAACCCTGTCTTGCAGATCATGTTGTTGAACAACAATGAACGTACGAGCTATGGAGAAGCGATGGTGGGCCCAGATTCCGACAAATGGCTGGAGGCCATGAAATCCGAGAGAGGATCAATGTATGAAAACAAAGTGTAGACTTTGGAGGAACTGCTTCATGGTCATAAGAATATTAAGTAAAGATGGATCTTTAAAGGAAGATAGACGATGATGGTGAAAAGTCACCATTAAGAAAAGCTCGACTTGTCGCAAAGATGTTTCCGACAAGATCAAAGAGTTGACTATGATGAGATTTTCTCACTCGTAGCGACGCTAAAAGTCTGTTGGAATTATGTTAGCAATTGTTGCATTATTTGTGAAATATTGCACATAGGATGTCAAGACATTTTTTCCTCCACGGATTCCTTGAGGAAAGGTTGTATGTGATACAACCAGAAGGTTTTGTTGATCCTAAAGATGCTAACAAGTATGCAAGCTCCAGTGATCCTTTCGTGGACTGGTGCAAGCATATCGGAGTTGGAATATACAATTTGATAAGATGATCAAAGCTTTTGGGTTTATACAGGGTTTATGAGAAACTAGTATTTCCAAAGAAGTGAGTGGGAGCACTATAGAATTTCTGATAAGTATATGTGGTTGACATATTGTTCATCGGAAGTAATGTAGAATTTATATGAAGCATAAAAGGTTGTTTGAAAGGAGTTTTTCAAAGGAAGACCTGTATAGAGCTATTTGAACATTGAGCATCAAGATCTATAGAGATAGATCAAAACGCTTAATAGAAGTTTCAAATGAAATGCATGCCTTGACAAGTTTTTGAAGGAGTTCAAAATAGATCGGCAAAGAAGGAGTTCTTAGCTGTGTTGTAAGGTGTGCATATGAGTAAGACTCAAAAGCCCGACCACGGTAGAAGAAAGAGAAAGGATGAAGGTCGTCCCGTATGCCTTAGCCGTAGGCATTAAAGTATGCGAAGCTATGTACCGCACCTGATGTGTGCCTTGCCATGAGTCTGTCACGGGGTACAAAAAGGTGATCCAGGATTGGATCACTAAAACAGCTGTCAAAGTTATCCTTAGTAACTAGTGGACTAAGGAAATTTCTCGACTATGGAGGTGATTAAAGAGTTCATCGTAATGGGTTACGATGATGCAAGCTTTTACACTAATTCGAATAACTATGAGTAGTAAAATAGATTCGTATAGTAGAGTAGATATTTGGAGTATTTCCGAATAGCACGTTGTAGGAACATCTATAAGATGACATAAAGATTTGTAAAGAACCGTTGACTAAAACCTCTCTCACGCGCAAGAAGTGATCAAACCCCAGAAATATATGGGTGTTGGATTCGTTAAAATCACATGGTGATGTGAAGTAGATTATTGATTCTAGTGCAAGTGGGAGACTGTTGGAAATATGATCTAGAGGCAATAAAAAATTAGTTATTATTATATTTCCTTGTTCATAATAATTGTTTATTATCCATGCTAGAATTGTATTAATTGGAAACTCAAATACATGTGTGGATACATAGACAACACATAGTCCCTCGTAAGCCTCTAGTTGACTAGTTCGTTGATCAAAGATGGTCAAGGTTTCCTGGCCATAGGCAAGTGTTGTCACTTGATAACGGGATCACATTATTAGGAGAATCATGTGATGGACAAGACCCAAATTATATACGTAGCATAGTGATCGTGTCGTTTCATTGCTATTGTTTTCTGCGTGTCAAGTATTTATTCCTATGACCATGAGATCATATAACTCACTAGCACCGGAGGAATTCCTTGTGTGCATCAAACGTGACAACGTAACTGGGTGCCTATAAAGGTGTTCAACAGGTATCTCCGAAGGTGTCCGTTGAGTTAGTATGGATCAAGACTGGGATTTTTCACTCCGTGTGACGGAGAGGTATCTCGGGGCCCACTCGGTAATAGAACATCATACACAAGCCTTGCAAGCAATGTGACTAAGTGTAAGTCATGGGATCTTGTATTAAAGAATGAGTAAAGAGACTTGCCGGTAACGATATTGAAATAGGTATGCGGATACCAACAATCAAATCTCGGGCAAGTAAGATACCGGAGGACAAATGGAATGACATACTGGATTATATGAATCCTAAGCACTAAGGCTCAACCGATAAGATCTTCGGAGAATATGTAGGATCCAATATGTGCATCCAGGTCGCGCTATTGGATATTGACCAAGGAGTACCTCGGGGCATGTCTACATAATTCTCGAACCCGCAGGGTCTGCACACTTAAGGTTCGATGATGTTTTTGTATAGTTGAGTTAGATGTGTGGTTACCGAATGTTGTTAGGAGTCCCGGATGATATCATGGACTTCACGAGGGTTTCCGGAATGGTTCTGAAACAAAGTTTGATATATAGGATGGTTTCATTAGGTTACCGGACAGTTTTCGAGCATAACCGGCATTGTACGGGGAGTGACGAATGGGTTCCGGAAGTCACCAGGAGGGGGACAACCCACCCGGAGGGAGCCCAATGGCTTTAGGATGGGGCACCAGCCCTTAGTGGGCTGGTGGGACAGCCCAAGAAGGCCTTGGCGCCAAAAGAAGAAAACCCAATAGAGAAAAAAAGGGAGGTTGGAAGGAAGAGAAGGACTCCACTTTCCAATCCTAATTGGAGTAGGTTTCCTCCTCTCCTCCTGGCCAGCGCACCCTTGAGGGATTGGCCCTCAAGGCAAGCCTCCTCATCCTCCCTCCTATATATAGTCATTATTTAGGGCTAATTTGAGACAACTTTTGCCACGTGCAACGCAACCCTAGACCACATAGTTCTACCTCTAGATCGGATTTCTGGAGAGCTCGGGCGGAGCCCTACAGGAGTACATCATCACCACCACCGGAGCGTCGTCACACTGCCGGAGAACTCATCTACTTCTCCGTCTTGCTTGCTGGATCAAGAAGGCCGAGATCATCATCGAGCTGTACATGTGCTGAACGCGGAGGTGTCGTCCGTTCGGCACTAGATCGGAACGGATCGTGGGACGGATCGCTGGACGGTTCGTGGGGCAGATTGTGGGACGTGAAGACGTTCCACTACACCAACCGCGTTTCTTAACGCTTCCTGCTGTGCAATCTAGAAGGGTATGTAGATCCAAATCTCTTCTCGTAGATGGACATCACCATGATAGGTCTTCGTGTGCGTAGGAATTTTTTTGTTTCCCATGCAACGTTCCCCAACACGCATGCGGCAGTGTGGACAGTGATTATGCTGAGGACAACAAGGACAACAAAGATGGCTCGGAGGAGAGTGAAGAAGAGATTCAGTCTCCTCCATGTAACAAGTCTCGATCCAAACATCACCAAGACCGGCGGCTGTACCAAGCAGGACTGTGGCGTCAAGCACCAGGAATATGAAGCGTGATCGGGCCGCAACAAGTAACTTGGCAGAGAAGGTTGCGAAACAGCCCAAACTCGATGCTCCCAAACCTCGGAAATATTTGCCCCGAATGAGTATCGTTGTGCCAATCGCCTCTGCGTGAGTGTTTATTTCCTTTCTTTTGTTATTGTGGAATTATGAACGAGTGGAATTTGCTCGTCGGAGTTGCTACCTCGGCGATGTTGCTTTTGGGAGACGAAGAGGATCAAATGGACGTGGCTATTGCAAAGGTGGCCACCTCCCAACGAGGTATAACAAATCTTCACTCTGTTATGTTTTTTGGATATAATCCGTCAATTTGATAAACTAATAATGATGACTGACAGCTACAAACGTCATCTACTTGGAAGACGATGATGAACTGCAACGATCGACTACTGAATTGCCTACAGAACTTGACGACTTGCCCCGAGCCAAAACTGTGATTGAGATACCATTGTCGAATGCTCCTCCGGCGAGCTCAACCTTGTGACTCCAGCACCAATTGAACAACTTCCGCTAACTCCTGTGAACTAGGCTGTAGTGCCGACCCCTCCCATGCATGCATTCTCTCTGCACCGTGTCCGAGAAGACCAAATTGGAGCCGGTAAGGTGGCCATGATCCATGCTGAGCAGATGATGTTGCAAACCAAGGAGGCGTATGAGGCCAACAAGTTGGCCTATGATGCCAGCTCGACGCTTCGTGCTAATGTCCGAGTAAGTGTGATTGTAAGTTCATTTCTGATTAGATTGTGTCCATCTTGACTCTACACCCACTAGGTGTTTTATTTTGGCATATACTTCCTTGTTTCTGGTCCAGTAGGGGCACACTGAGTACACCCACTGGGTCTAGTCCCCGAGACCGCTGTCGAATGATGGTGACATCGGCAAGGGTCTTTGATTGGTTTTTGATAATCGTTGGCACTCGACAGCACAGACCTGCACGAGTGATAATAAATCGAGTGGGGCACGCTGAGTGCACCCACTGGATGTAGTCCGTGAGACCATCGCCGAGTGCTTGCATCGGCGGGGGTCTCATTGAGACAGTTTTAGATATTTTCTCTCCTTTTGTTTTGACTCGGACAGGCCGTACCTGGTCGAGTGGTGTCGAATCCAGTGGGGGCACGCTGAGTGCACCAACTGGGTGTAGTCTATGAGACTACTATCCATCCTTTACGATGAGCAGTAGTCTTAAGAGCATGGACTCAGGGTCCTTTTTCATACTTGTAGTAATTTTATCACTGAGTCTCTCGAGTGAATTGTTTTTCCTTAGTGTCTCCAGCAGTGAGCTTTTATCGTAGGTATGAAAAGGTCAGAACCAGCAAGATTTATCGTACAGGTTTCATGGACATCATTTCCATCAACTATGATATGATGCTTTGCAGGGGTGTGGGGTGAGGCGGCGGGCCGCCATCTAGTCGACTAAACTGCTCTTCTCCACTTGGAAGTGGAGAAATATTAGTGTTGAATGAACTACTTCTTTGATGATTTCAGAAAACCTGTAACCTTGGGACCAAGGACGTCGACTTTGAAAAGGAGAAGAACCAGCTTCAGCTCGATTTGGAGGTGACCACAAATGATCTGAAGCTCTTGAAGAAGGCGCTCGAAGACAAGGACAAAGCACTTGCTGAGGCTAAGGAGAAATCCAAGGCCACGGAGAAAAAGCTCGCTGCGGCCAGCAAATTGGAGGAGGAAAATGCCAAACTAAAGCAGGAACGGGCCGACTGGCATAAGAAGCTTGCACAGATGACCAAGAGGATGAACGGCCTGGAGAGCTACTTGGGTGACTTTGCAAAGAAGATGTTCGGCATGCTTACTGGTTACTTTCTTTTGCCTAGTGAATTTCCTCCATTTCCACCGAATGACAGTGTGACCAACTTTTCATTTTCCCTTCGTGTAGACTTCTGACACGACTTTGACAAGTAGAGTGAAGAGATCGAGCCAAATCTGGACCCCACCAAGTCACCTGTTGAGGATGTTGTGGTAATGGTATGTTTCGCCTTGACGCTCGTCTTAGAAATGTTCAAGAATAAGTCACCCGGATGAGTGCTACACTTGAGGATCGACAAGGAACTTTGGCCAGAATACACCCTCCAGACCGACCTTGAGTCAATGATGAGCCGCCCTAACCAGATTCCCAGCCAAGTACAAGCATGGAAGAACTGTTCTACGCACTGCGGAGTTGACGTGGCTCTTTCACTCGTTCGGGTCCATTGCAAGGAGGCTAAGGAGGACAAACTGAAGGCGCTCCAGGTGGACAATACGAAAAGCTTCAGTATGAGAACATCGTGAAGACCTTCATCAACGTAGCCACCTGCATCGCTGATGGGATTGATCTAGACACCTTCGTCGAGCATGCGAGTCCTCGCGAGCCTTGAAAAACTTTGATTACAGTTTAAACTTTATTTGCCTTGGTATGTCGAGTGATGGTGTGACCGCTTTAAACTTTGTTTGGGTCTTAAGCCCGAGTACTTTCGTTTGCGTAGATGATGACCCACAAGTATAGGGGATCAATCCTAGTCCTTTCGATAAGTAAGAGTGTCAAACCCAACGAGGAGCAGAA
Source organism: Hordeum vulgare subsp. vulgare (assembly GCF_904849725.1). NCBI lineage: Eukaryota > Viridiplantae > Streptophyta > Magnoliopsida > Poales > Poaceae > Hordeum > Hordeum vulgare. The sequence continues at coordinate 263,833,889 of NC_058521.1, forward strand.
GGCTCTGATAAACGGTTTTCATCAAGGTAATAACTGCAAGCACTGAAAGTAGCGGTAACAAGTGATGGTGTAGTGAGGTGAAACGTAGCAAGCGAAAAGTAACAAGTAACAAGTAGTAGCAATGGTGCAGCAAGTGGCCCAATCCCTTTTGTAGCAAGGGACAAGCCTGAACAAAGTTTATAGGAGGAAAAACGCTCCCGAGGACACATGGGAATTTCTGTCATGCTAGTTTCATCATGTTCATATGATTCGCGTTCGTTACTTTGATAGTTTGATATGTGGGTGGGCGGGCGCTTGGGTATTGCCCTTATTTAGACAAGCATCCCATTTATGATTAACCTCTCTCGGAAGCATTCGCGACTACAAAAGAAGAATTAAGACAACGTCTAACCATAGCATTAAACTAGTGGATCCAAATCAGCCCCTTACGAAGCAACGCATAGACTAGGGTTTAAGCTTCTGTCACTCTAACAACCCATCATCTACTTACTACTCCCCAACGTCTTCCTCTAGGCCCAAGTATGGTGAAGTGTTATGTAGTCGACGTTCACATAACACCACTAGAGGAAAAACAACATACGACATATCAAAATACCGAACGAATATCAAATTCACATGACTATTATCAGCATGACTTATCCCATGTCCTCAGGAACAAAAGTAACTACTCACAAAGCATAATCATAATCATGATCAGAGGTGTAATGAATAGCATCAAGGATTTTAACATAAACTCTTCCACCAAGTAATCCAACTAGAATCAACTACAAAGAGTAATCAACACTACTAGTAACCTTACAAGTACCAATCGGAGTCGTGAGACGGAGATTGGTTACAAGGGATGAACTAGGGATTGGAGAGGAGATGGTGCTGATGAAGATGTTGATGAAGATGCCTCCCCTCCGATGAGAGGAGTGTTGGTGATGACGATGGCGACGATTTCCCCCTCCGGGAGGGAAGTTTCCCCGGCAGGATCGTCCTGCCGGAGCTCTAGATTGGATCTGCTCAAGTTCCGCCTCGTGGCGGCGGCGAAACTACGAAAAAGCTCCTGGTTGATTTTTTCTGGAACGAAACCCTTCATATAGCAAAAGAGGGGGTCTAGTGGGCCGTCAGGGATCCCACAAGCTTGCCATCCGCCACCAGGGGGTGGCGGTGGCAGGGCTTGTGGCGCCCTGGTAGCCCCCCTCTGGTACTTCTTTTGCCCAGTATTTTTATATAATCCCAAAAAATTCCATGTAACTTTTTAGGGCATTTGGAGATGTGCAGAATAGTGGACTAAGATTTTCTCCTTTTCTAGTCCAGAATTCCAGTTGCCTGAATTCTTCCTAAGAGGCCTGAATTCTCCCTAAGAGCCAAAATAAGAGAGAAAAGGCATAAATATGGTACCACAAAGTAATATAACAGCCCAATAAGCAATAAATATCTACAAGAAAGCATGATGCAGAATGGACGTATCAACTCCCCCAAGCTTAGACCTCGCTTGTCCTCAAGCAGAAACCAAGTTCCATAAACATGTCCACAAGTTTAAGGACGAAGGTGTCGATAAAACATAATACGGACATGAGGGCATCATGATCACACATAGAACAACAATACATCATAAAGATTCTTATGGGAAAGTAACAATTCCTTCACAAAGCAAAGCATGAAGCAAAAATCTTACCGAGAAGTAACCAACAATACTCCATAGTCATTGAAGCAATAGCAATTTATCACAACATTAGAAAGAGTCAAATAAGAGCTTGTAAGGCAAACCCACATACTCAATCATCTCTTTTGTTTTCCACAATTGTTACAACTCACGTGGTACTCATGGTGTCAAAGTTTCAGCTGGACACAGAGGAAGATAAGGGCTTATAGTTTTGCCTCCTAACTATTTACCTCAAGGGTAAAGTCAACAACAATAAAGCGTAAGTACTCAACTCCAAGTTGATATATGAATATAGATCTTTCCCAAGCATGTGACGGTAGCCAAGACAAAGGCAAAGATAGGGAATTGGTGAAGATCACCATGACTCTTACAAGGGCAAAAAGTAAAGGTACAAGATAGGCCCTTCGCAGAGGGAAGCAGAGGTTGTCATGCGCTTTTGAGGTTTGAATGCGTGTCCTCTTAGTGCGGAGGAATGTCGCTTTATATTGCCTCCTGTGATAAAGAACTTTATTATGCAGTCTGTCGCTTTTATGCCTTCCTCATCACAGGTTCGTACAAAGCTTATTTTCCACACACTAATAGATCATACATATTAGAGAGCAATTTTTATTGCTTGCACGGATGACAACTTACTTGAAGGATCTTATTCAATCCATAGGTAGGTATGGTGGACTCTCATGGCAAAACTGGGTTGAAGGATTATGGATGCACAAGTAGTATCTCTACTTGGTGCGAGAGTTTTGGCTAATTGTTTGGAACCAAGCAAACACAATTCATTATGTTGTCTTCCTTGTCAAACATATACTCCTAAGCATGTAATAGTTTGGTGAGTGCTCACAATTGTAAAAAGTGTCTAAGATGATATATTTATATGTGAACCTCTCTTTCCTTATTACTTCTTATTAATTGCAACAATGACTAAGGTCTATGTTGATTTATTCTCAACAAGTTTGAATCATCATACGTGTCATATGTGAAGTTATCACTTTCCATAAGATCGTCTCATGATCTTTCATGCTATCGTTCTTTTCATACTTTTGATCATGGCACAAAGCAAAGCCCTTGACTAAGATACTCTTTATTATATAGCTCATGATCTCGAATACATCGGGGGAGAGACAAAAGCAAAAGACTGAAACTAAACACTAAAGACTTATTCCTCTAAGAGAAGAAATAAAAACTGAAAAGGAAAGAACTAAAACAAAGGTAGAAGACAAAGATAGAAAAGTGATACAATTCCAGGGCAACTCCCCCAAGCTTGGCAGAAGCCAAGGGGATTGCCCATACCAATGCCTAGTTGTCTTCCTTTCGTGGTGATGGTGGTGGAGTTGTTGAAGTAGTCTTGAGCTTGTCTAATTTCCACTTGAGCAAAAAGTTCTGCCCCCTAAGATCGTCATTTTCCTCCTCAAGTTTCAACACTCTATTGCAAAGTTCCTGCTTACTCTCCTGCAAGAAACAAGAGGGCATAAATATGGTCTTAGGCTTCTTCCTAGAGTTGGGGAGGATTGACTTCTTGAACTACACATGGGTGTTTGCAGGTTGAGGTAAAGGAGCCTCCTCTTCATCAGAACTCATTTGTTCCTTCCCCTTGGGCTCATAGTTTTCTTCCTCATCAGTGGTCCACCCATATGGTTCCAAGTTCCCATTAATCCTAGAGTTAGCACGATCATCGGCCACATAGATCTCTTCTTCTGAATCTTGAGAAGACATCTTGACCTAAATCTGCGGCAGACAACAAGCTCGAAACGAAAACAGAGGAATACTGCACGATACGGAGATCAAAACCTTCGGGCGAATATATATTGATTTTTTCTAGACCAGAAGGAGTGCTCCGCAAGAAAAAGGAGTCCGGGAGGCACACGAGGTGCCCCAAGCCCTCCCTCCGCCACCAGGGGGGTAGGTGGCGGCTTCCAAGCTTGTGGCAGCCTCGTGCGCTCTCAGGAGTGCTTTTTATTTTTCTAATTTTCCAAAAATTCCAAAACAGAGGAAATTTCCTATTGGAAAAGCATCGGAGTACAATTTCGTACCGAAACAGATACCTCTTCGTTTTCAGGGTCTGAAAGAGGCTGATAAACATCCCTTATGTACTCCACTGGAGTTATGACATTCATGATATTGGTCTCAACATTTATGGGAGTACTAGAGATGTAATGCTTGATTCTTTGCCCATGTACCACTCAAGGAAAATTTCCTTTCGTGTTATTGATTTTGATGGCACCGGAACGATATACTTCCTTGATAACGTAAGGACCTTCCCATTTAGAGAGAAGCATGCCTGCGAAGAATCTTAAATGAGAATTGTATAGCAGGACATAATCACCTACAATGAACTCTTGTTTCTGTATTCGTTTGTCGTGCCATCTCTTAACCTTTTCCTTGAACACCTTGGCATTCTCATATGCCTGGGCCCTCCATTCATCTAACGAGCTGATGTCAAACAACCACTTATGACCGGCAAGTTTGAAATCAAAGTTGAGCTCTTTGATTGCCCAATAAGCTTTGTGTTCCAGCTCAAGAGGTAAATGACACGCCTTACCGTAAACCATTTTATACGGCGACATGCCCATGGGATTCTTATAGGAAGTCCTATAAGCCCATTGTGCATCGTCAAGTTTGCTAGACCAATTCTTTCCAGATCTATTGACGGTCTTTTGTAGGATCAATTTGATCTCCCTATTACTCAACTCCACTTGACCAATAGATTGAGGATGATAAGGAGATGCAACTCTATGGTTGACATCATACTTAGCGAGCATCTTGCGGAAAACACCATGAATGAAGTGTGAACCGCCATCGGTCATCAAATATCTAGGGACTCCAAATCTTGGGAAAATGACTTCTTTAAGCATCTTAATAAAGGTGTGGTGATCATCATTTTTAGTGGGGATAGCTTCTACCCACTTAGTGAGGTAATCCACAGCAACTAAGATGTGAGTGTACCCACTGGAACTCGGGAAGGGTCCCATATAATCAAAGCCCCATACATCAAATGGTTCAATGACAAGTGAATAGTTCATAGGCATTTCCTGACGCATACTGATGTTCCCTATTCTTTGGCATTCGTCACAAGACAAGACAAACTTATGGGCATCCTTGCACAGAGTGGGCCAATAGAAACATGATTGCAATACCTTATGGGCAGTTCTATCTCCAGCGTGGTGTCCTCCGTAGGCTTCGGAATGACACTTCTGCAAGATCTGTCCCCGTTCATGTTGAGGCACACAACGTCTAATAACACCATCTACTCCTTCCTTATAAAGGAGAGGATCATCCCAAAAGTAGTGTCTCAAATCAAAGAAGAATTTCTTCTTTTGCTGATAGGTGAAACTGGGTGGTATGTATTTGGCTACGATATAGTTTGTGTAATCAGCATACCACGATGCACTATGTGAAATGCGGATGACATGACATTTAATTGCTCATCAGGAAAGTTGTCATCAATAGGTCGTGGGTAATCAAGGACATTCTCTAGCCTAGACAAGTTATCTGCTACAGGGTTATCAGCACCCTTTCGGTCAACGACGTGCAAATCAAATTCCTGTAGCAGGAGAACCCATCTGATCAGCCTAGGCTTAGTGTCCTTCTTCTCCATAAGGTACTTAATAGAAGCATGATCAGAGTGAATAGTGACTTTGGAGTCAACTATATAAGATCTGAACTTTTCACATGCAAACACGACTGCTAAAAATTCTTTGGGTACTGTCTAGAGTTTTACTAGCGTAGTGAATAACATTCAACTTCTTTTCAACTCTTTGTCCTAGAACAGCACCAACAGCATAATCACTAGCATCCCACATGATTTCAAAGTGCAAGTTCCAGTCAGGTGGTGGAACAATAGGTGCGGTTATGAAAGCCTTCTTAAGTATTTCAAAGGCTTCCTCACAATCCTCATCAAAAACAAAAGGAACATCCTTCTGCTAGAGGTTGGTAAGAGGCCTATAAATCTTAGAGAAGTCTTTAATAAACCTTCTATAGAAACCAGCATGACCTAGGAAACTTCGTATACCTCTGATATCTGTGGGGCAAGGCATTTTCTCAATTGCATCAACCTTAGCCTTATCAACTTCAATGCCTCTTTCAGAAATTTTGTGTCCTAAGACGATTCCTTCATTAACCATAAAGTGGCACTTCTCCGAATTCAAGACGCGGTTGGTATCTTCGCATCTCTGTAAGACTCGATCAAGGTTGCTGAGGCAATCATCAAAGGAAGACCCGTAAACGGAGAAGTCATCCATGAAAACCTCGACAATCTTTTCACAAAAGTTAGAGAATATAGCCATCATACATCTTTGAAAGGTGGCAGGTGCATTGCATAAGCCAAAAGGCATACGTCTATAAGCAAAGGTACCGAAGGGGCAGGTGAAAGTGGATTTCTCCTGATCAGATTGTGCAACACGTATTTGCGAGAAACCTGAATAACCATCTAGAAAGCAGAAGTGTGTGTGTTTTGATAGCCTTTCTAGCATTTGATCAATAAATGGCAAAGGATAATGATCTTTCCTGGTTGCCTTGTTCAATTTCCGGAAGTCTATCACCATCCTATAGCTAGTAATAATCCTTTGTGGGATTAGTTCATCCTTATCATTAGGAACGACGGTGATACCTCCCTTCTTAGGTACGCAATGTACTCGACTGACCCAATCACTATGAGCAACAGGATAAATGACTCCTGCTTTCAGAAGCTTTAATATTTCTTTTCTAACGACCTCTTTCATCTTCGGATTCAATCTCCTTTGATGATCAGCAACTGGTTTAAAGTCAGGATCGGTTTTAATCTTGTGCTGACATAGAGTGGGACTAATACCTTTAAGATCATCAAGAGTATATCCAATAGCAGCACGGTGCTTCCTCAGAGTTTTTAGTAACTTCTTCTCTTCATGCTCTCAGAGGAGAGCACTAATAATAGCAGGATATATCTCCTTCTCATCAAGATAGGCATACTTAAGAGTATCAGGCAACTGTTTAAGCTCGAACACAGGATCACCCTTCGGTAGGGGAGGATCCCCATGTAAATCAACAGGCAGATTATTCTTGAGAATAGGATATTGTTCTAAGACAATTTTATCTATCTCATCTCTTTCCTCCATATGCATGTCATTTTCATGCTCAAGCAGATATTGCTCTAACGGATCCGTAGGAGGTACGGCAATCGAGGCAAGAGCAATGATTTCATCCCTACTAGACGACTCTCTTTCATGGGGTTGTCTCCCAAACTTGGAGAAGTTAAATTCATGAGACAAACTCGAAACTAACAGTGACGGTCTACTTTATGCAATCAATGTGAGCATTGATAGTGTTGAGAAAGGGTCTACCAAATATGACGGGACAAAAGCTATCTTGTGGAGTACCAAGGACAAGGAAATGAGTAGGATAATTCGTCTTACCACACAGGACTTCTACGTCTCTCACAATTCCCAGGGGGCAGATAGTGTCTCTATTAGCTAGCGTAATAGTGACAGCAATGGGTTCTAACTCAGCACGTGCAATCTCATATTTGATTTCATCATATAGAGAACGGGGTATTGCACTAACACTATCTCCCATATCACATAAACCATGGTAACAGTGATCTCCTATCTTGACAGAAACAACGGGCAAGCCAACTACAGGTTCGTATTTGTCTTTCGCATGAGGTTTAGCAATTCTAGCGGAGTCCTCATAGAATTTGATAACATGCCCATCTATGTCTTCGGCTAAGAGATATTTGATAATAGCAACACTAGGTTCAACTCTAATTTCCTCAGGGGTGCAAGTGGTCTAATGTAACCTCTACGTATCACAGTTGGAACTTCAGAATAATCCTTTATCCTAGCTGGGTAAGGTGGTTTCTCAGTGTAAGCACAAGGAACAACAGGATCACTAAAAGCAATGACTTTCTCCTCAACAAGATTGGTTTTGGCTATGTTGCTTTATACAGGAGGATGATACTTAAACCACTTCTCTTTGGGAAGATCAACATGAGCAGCAAAAGATTCACATAGAGAAGCTACTATCTCAGAGTCAACTCCATATTTAGCGCTAAAATCTCTAGAAGTGTTGTTCTCAACAAAAGATTTAACGCAATCAAACTGGAAATTCATACCTGACTCCTTACCTTCCTCCAGCTCCCAATCTTCAGAGTTGCGTTTGATTCTTTCCAATAAATTCCACTTGTAGTCAATATCCTTCTTCATAAAAGAACCGGTACAAGAAGTGTCAAGCATGGTACGATCTTCATGAGAAAGCCGAGCATAAAAGTTTTGAGTGATAATTTCCCTCGAGAGCTCATGATTGGGGCATGAATATAGCATTTATCTAAGCCTCCCCCAAGCTTGAGCTATGCTTTCCCTGCCACGAGGCCAAAATTTATAAATAAAGTTCCGATCACGATGTACTAAATGCATAGGATAAAACTTTTGATGAAATTCCAATTTCAACCAATTCTAGTCCCATGATCGAGTATCATCACATAGCCTATACCATGTCAACGCGTGATCCTTCAAAGATGAAGGAAAGACTTTCTTCTTTACCTCATCCTCGGGCAAACCTGCAAGCTTAAATAAACCACAAACTTCATCTACATAGATCAGATGCAAGTCTGGATGTGAAGATCCAACTCCTGTAAAAGAATTAGCCAGCAGTTTCCCAAGCATACCCGAAGGAATTTCATAAAAGATATTTTCAGTAGGTACCTCAGGTCGAGGAACAAATCCTCGTGCTTCCGTTCTTTGTGAAGATACCACGAACAAACTCCTCAAAGGAATAGTTTCCATAGTGACAAGTGATAATAAATTTCAGCACAGTATAAAAATGTTTCCTTACCAATTTCCACTTACCAATGGCACTTCACTCCCCGGCAACGGCGCCAGAAAAGAGTCTTGATGACCCACAAGTATAGGGGATCAATCGTAGTCCTTTCGATAAGTAAGATTGTCGAACCCAACGAGGAGCAGAAGGCTCTGATAAACGGTTTTCAGCAAGGTAATAAATACAAGCACTCAAAGTAGCGGTAACAAGTGATGGTGTAGTGAGGTGAAACGTAGCAAGCGAGAAGTAACAAGTAACAAGTAGTAGAAATGGTGCAGCAAGTGGCCCAATCCCTCTTGTAGCAAGGGACAAGCCTGAACAAAGTCTTATAGCAGGAAAAACGCTCCGAGGACACATGGGAATTTCTGTCATGCTAGTTTCATCATGTTCATATTATTCGCGTTCGTTAGTTTGATAGTTTGATATGTGGGTGGACCGGCGCTTGGGTACTGCCCTTATTTAGACAAGCATCCCACTTATGATTAACCCCTCTCGCAAGCATCCGCAACTACAAGAGAACAATTAAGACAACGTCTAACCATAGCATTAAACTAGTGGATCCAAATCAGCCCCTTACGAAGCAACGCATAGACTGGGGTTTAAGCTTCTGTCACTCCAGCAACCCATCATCTACTTACTACTCCCCAATGCCTTCCTCTAGGCCCAAGTATGGTGAAGTTTTATGTATTCGACGTTCACATAACACCACTAGAGGAAAAACAACATACGACATATCAAAATACCGAACGAATATCAAATTCACATGACTATGATCAGCATGACTTATCCCATGTCCCGAGGAACAAAAGTAACTAATCACAAAGCATAATCATAATCATGATCAGAGGTGTAATGAATAGCATCAAGGATCTGAACATAAACTCTTCCACCAAGTAATCCAACTAGCTTCAACTACAAAGAGTAATCAACACTACTAGTAACCTTACAAGTACCCATCGGAGTCATGAGACGGAGACTGGTTACAAGAGATGAACTAGGGATTGAAGAGGAGATGGTGCTGATGAAGATGTTGATGAAGATGCCTCACCTCCTACGAGAGGAGTGTTGGTGATGACGATGGCGACGATTTCCCCCTCCGGGAGGGAAGTTTCCTCGGCAGGATCGTCCTACCGGAGCTCTAGATTGGATCTGCTCAAGTTCCGCCTCGTGGCGGAGGCGAAACCACGAAATTCTCCCGATTGATTTTTTCTGGAACAAAACCCTTCATATAGCAAAAGAGGGGGGCTAGTGGGCCGTTAGGGATCCCACAAGCATGCCATCCGCCACCAGGGGGGTGGCGGTGGCAGGGCTTGTGGCGCCCTGGTAGCCCCCCTCTCGTACTTCTTTCGCCAGTATTTTTTATATAATCCCAAAAAATTCCACGTAACTTTTCAGGGCATTTGGAGATGTGCAGAATAGTGGACTAAGATTTGCTTCTTTTCCAGTCCAGAATTCTAGCTGTCTGAATTCTCCTTTTCAAATAAACCTTGCAAAATAAGAGAGAAAAGGCATAAATATGGTACCACAAAGTAATATAACAGCCCAAAAAGCAATAAATATCAACATGAAAGCATGATGCAAAATGGACATATTAGTAGACAACATTAATCTGGAGATTTTGCTTTCCAATACTTTGCTTGACTGAGTTTGCTTGGTTTCCAAATGAGCTTGATGTTCATTACTGAGAAGAATTTTGGGCTTAGGCTAAGTCTCCGAGTAAGAGGACTGCTCGTCATTCGGGAAAGTTTTTTACTTAGGCAAAGACTGATTCATGGCTAAGTATCCGAGTGAATAAGTTTCTATTCCCTCGGTCGCATTTTAGCTTAGGCGAAAACTTGTTCGCAAATAAGTTTTCGAGAAAGAGGGTTGCTCACGACTAGGAGGGTTTTAAACATAGGCGAAAACTTGTTCGCAGCTATGTTTCCGAGTGAGAGGGTTTCTCACCACTCAGAGGGTGTTTTGATCTTGGGGAAAATCTGGTCCTTGTTCACTCAGCTGAGTTTTAACTTAGGCGAAAACTTGTTTGCAGCTATGTCCCCGAGTGAGAGGATCGCTCACCACTCGGAGTTTTTTTTGAAGTTAGTCGAAGAATGGTTCGCAGCTAAGCCCATGAGTGAGAGGATTGCTCGCCACTCGTAGTGTTTTTTAAACATAGGCGAAGATTGGTTCGCAGCTAAGTCTCTGAGTGAGAGGATTGCTCGCCACTCAGAGTTTTTTTTGAACTTAGGCGAAGCCTCGTTCACAGCTAAGACCCTAAGTGAGAGGATCGCTCGTCACTCGGAGAATTTTTAGATACTTAGGTGAAATCTGGTTTGCAGCTAAGCCCCCGAGTGAGAGGATCACTCACCACTCTGAGTGTTGTAGAAACTTAGGCGAAATCTTGTCGCAACTAAGTGCGCGAGTGAGAGGATCGCTCGCCACTCGGAGTGTTTTTTAAACTTAGGCGAAGTCTGGTTCACAGCTAAGTCCCGAAGTGAGAGGATTGCTCTCCACTAGGAGTGTTTTTTGAATATGAGATTGCACAATCAGAATCGACAAAAACTACGAGAGTCATAAATTTGATAAAAACATTGTCCAGAACACTCTTATTACATCAAACCGCTCAATCCTCAAGTGTAAAAACATCAAAGTATATCTGCGTTTCAATTACATGGTTCGTCAGTTATCTTCTTGAGGTTGAAGAGGTGGTAGGTTCCATTAATCAACACTTTGGTAATGAGAAAGGATCTTCCAATGTGGGGGCGTGCTTGTGAGACCGTTGCTGATCCACTCGAAGCACCAGATCACCTTCGTGGAATGACCGATTCCTAACATGTCTTGCATGGAAACGGCGTAGATCCTGCTTGTATACTGTCGACCAAATCAAGGCCAGTTCGCGCTCTTCTTCCAGAAGATCTACACCATCGTGTCGCGCCTGTTCAGCTTCAGCTCTCAGAATAAATCTCTACTCAGGGAGAATTGTGAAGGATATCACTCAGCAAAATGGCTTTGGCTCCATATACCAAGAAGAAAGGAGTGCGTCCAGTAGTCTGGTTGGGAGCCTTCCTGAAGCCCCACAAAACTAACGGTAATTCAGTAACCCAAGCTCCAACTGCATGTTCCAGATCTTGCATGAGTCGAGGCTTCAACCCTTGAAGGATAAGGCCATTCGCTCGCTGAGCTTGACCATTAGTCTAGGGGTGCGCAATGGACGTGTAATCCACCTGAGTGCCTCGGGCAGAGCAAAAGTATCTGAATTTTTCCGAGTCAAAGTTGGAACCAATGTCTGTGATGATACCATGGGGAACTCCATACCGAAACGTTATTTCCTTCATGAACTTGATAGCAGTGCGCGAATCCAGCTTTTTTATTGGTTTAGCATCAATCCACTTATTGAATTTGTCGACTGCTACAAGCAAATGTGTGAATCCACTCTGGATCGTTCGAAGAGGACCGACCATATCTAAACCCCATACAGTGAACAGCCAAACGAGTGGAATAGTCTTCAGGGAAGACACGGGCTTGTGTGACAAGTTTGAGTAAATGGGCATCCTTTGCAGTGATCCACGATTTCCTTAGCCACTTCATAAGCGCGCGGCCAGAAAAAACCAGCTCGGTATGCTTTGGTAACAATTGTCCGAAAGGACGCATGATGACCAGAGGTCCCCGGGTGAATTTCCTCCATAATCAATTGACCTTCCACGAGAGAGATGCAACGCGGTTCTACGCCCTTACACTTTCTCTGTAAAGCTATCCATCCATTACAGTAAGCGCCTTGGACCTTTGGACAATCTTTCGAGCCTCAACCTCATCTTCTGGGGGTTCTTGCCTTAGTATGTATGCAATATATGGCACCGTCCAATCAGGCGTAATCACCAGAATCTCCATGACTAGATCAATGACTGTTGGGACATCAACCTCAGTCGTATTGGAAGTTCTTAATGCTTGTGTGGGCTCTTCAGTGAAGGGATCTTCTTGCAGTGAAGGGGAATGTAAGTGTTCCAGAAACACATTGCCAGGTACAGGCTTCCGAGTGGATCCAATCTTGTCTAGGTCGTCAGCTAATTGATTCTTCACTCGGGGAATGTGATGGAGTTCCAAACCTTCATACTTCTTCTCAAGCTTTCTCAATGCGTTGCAATACCCAGTCATGGCAGGGTTCCTGACATCCCATTCCTTCATCACTTGATTGACCCCCAAATCCGAATCACCGTATACCATCAAGCGGCGGAGACCGAGTGAGATGGCCATATGTCACCCGTAGAGGAGTGCCTCGTATTCAACTTCATTATTGGAGGAATCAATGTGAATCTGGAGGACATAGCTGATCTTGTCAACCTTTGGAGATACCAAACCCACGCCAGCACCAGACCCATTCAACATTTTAGACCCATCAAAGAACACTTTCTAGTGTGCCAAGTGAATTTGGATTAGCTGCTGCAGTTCTACCCACTCAGCCATGAAATTAGCAAGCGCTTGAGACTTGATTGCCTTCTTTGCTTCAAATTTAATATCAAATTATACAAGTTCGATGGCTCATTTGGCCACTCGACCAATTGTGTCTCGGTTGTTGAGGATCTCAAACAACGGAGCATCACTGACGACTAAGACTGAATGATCTTGAAAGTAGTGTGGCACCTTCTTCGCTGATAAATATATGCCATAGAGGAGCTTCTGATAATGAGGGTACCTTTGCTTTGAAGGAGTCAGCACTTCAGAAATATAGTAGACTGGACGCTCGACTTTGTAAGCCTTGCCCTCTACTTCTCGCTCGACAGTTAGAACTATGCTGATGACTTGATTCATAGCTGCAATATATAAGAGCAGGGGTTCTTTGCTGTGTGGAGCAGCAAGCACCCAGTGGGTAGAAAGCAGGGCTTTTAGCTTGACAAACACTACATCTGCCTCGGGAGTCCACTCGACACATCAGACTTCTTCATGAGTCGGTATAAAGGCAATGCCTTCTCACTAACGCGAGAAATAAACCTACTCAACCCCGCCAGGCAGCCTGTGAGTCTCTGGACATTGTGCACACGCTCAGAGCTTTTCGTTCGGACAATGGTGCCGATCTTCTCAAAAACGAGGAAACCGAGTAACTTTCCACCAGGAACTCCAAAAGTGCACTTAGCCAGATTCAACTTGACATCATATTTCCTCAGATTGGCGAATGTTTCTGCCAAGTCAGTCAACAGGTTGGAAACTTTGTGAGATTTGTTGGGGAACGTCGCATGGGAAACAAAAAATTTCTTACGCGCACGAAGACCTATCATGGTGATGTCCATCTACGAGAGGGGATGAGTGATCTACGTACCCTTGTAGACCATACAACAGAAGCGTTAGAGAACGCGGTTGATGTAGTGGAACGTCCTCACGTCCCTCGATCCGCCCCGCAAACAATCCCGCGATCAGTCCCACGATCTAGTACCGAACGGACGGCACCTCCGCGTTCAGCACACGTACAGCTCGACAATGATCTTGGCCTTCTTGATCCAGCAAGAGAGATGGAGAGGTAGAAGAGTTCTCCGGCAGCATGACGGCGCTCCGGAGGTTGGTGATGACCTTGTCTCAGCAGGGCTCCGCCCGAGCTCCGCAGAAACGCGATGTAGAGGAAAAACCGTGGAGGTATGTGGTCGGGCTGCCGTGGAAAAGTCGTCTCAAATCAGCCCTAAAACCACCGTATATATAGGTGGGAGGGAGGGGGCCTTGCCTTGGGGTCCAAGGACCCTCAAGGGGGTCGGCCGAGCCAAGGGGGAGGACTCTCCCCCCCCAAACCGAGTTGGACTAAGTTTGGTGGGAGGGAGTCCTCCTCCCTTCCCACCTCCTCCTTTTTTTTATTTTCCTCTTGATTTTTCTTCTCTTGGCGCATAGACCACTTGTGGGCTGTCCCACCAGCCCACTAAGGGCTGGTGTGTCTCCCCCAAGGCCTATGGGCTTCCCTGGGGTGGGTCGCCCCCCCGGTGAACTCCCGGAACCCATTCGTCATTCCCGGTACATTCCCGGTAACTCCGAAAACCTTCCGGTAATCAAATGAGGTCATCATATATATCAATCTTCGTTTTTGTACCATTCCGGAAACCCTCGTGACGTCCGTGATCTCATCCGGGACTCCGAACAACATTCGGTAACCAACCATATAACTCAAATACGCATAAAACAACGTCGAACCTTAAGTGTGCAGACCCTGCGGGTTCGAGAACTATGTAGACATGACCCGAGAGACTCCTCGGTCAATATCCAATAGCGGGCCCTGGATGCCCATATTGGATCCTACATATTCTACGAAGATCTTATCATTTGAACCTCAGTGCCAAGGATTCGTATAATCCCGTATGTCATTCCCTTTGTCCTTCGGTATGTTACTTGCTCGAGATTCGATCGTCAGTATCCGCATACCTATTTCAATCTCGTTTACCGGCAAGTCTCTTTACTCGTTCCGTAATACAAGATCCCGCAACTTACACTAAGCTACATTGCTTGCAAGGCTTGTGTGTGATGTTGTATTACCGAGTGGGCCCCGAGATACCTCTCCGTCACACGGAGTGACAAATCCCAGTCTTGATCCATACTAACTCAACTAACACCTTCGGAGATACCTGTAGAGCATCTTTATAGTCACCCAGTTACGGTGCGACGTTTGATACACACAAAGCATTTCTCCGGTGTCAGTGAGTTATATGATCTCATGGTCATAGGAATAAATACTTGACACGCAGAAAACAGTAGCAACAAAATGACATGATCAACATGCTACGTCTATTACTTTGGGTCTAGTCCATCACGTGATTCTCCCAATGACGTGATCTAGTTATCAAGCAACCTTGTTCATAATCAGAAGACACTGACTATCATCGATCAACTGGCTAGCCAACTAGAGGCATGCTAGGGACGGTGTTTTGTCTATGTATCCACACATGTAAATGAGTCTTCATTCAATACAATTATAGCATGGATAATAAACTATTATCTTGATACAGGAATTATAATAATAACTATATTTATTATTGCCTCTAGGGCATAATTCCAACAGTCTCCCACTTGCACTAGAGTCAATAATCCAGCCCTCACATCACCATGTGAATTACATTGTAATAAATCTAACACCCATACAGTTCTGGTGTCGATCATGTTTTGGCCGTGGAAGAGGTTTAGTCAGCGGGTCTGCTACATTCAGATCCGTGTGCACTTTGCATATATTTACGTCCTCTTCCTCGACGTAGTCGCGGATGAGGTTGAAGCGTCGTTTGATGTGTCTGGTCTTCTTGTGAAACCGTGGTTCCTTTGCTAAGGCAATGGCACCCGTGTTGTCACAGAACAAGGTTATTGGATCCGTGCACTTGGCACCACTCCAAGATCCGTTAGGAACTGCTTCATCCAGACACCGTCCTTAGCCGCCTCCGAGGCAGCCATGTACTCCGCTTCACATCTAGAATCTGCTACGACGCTTTGCTTGGAACTGCACCAGCTTACTTCACCCCCATTAAGAATAAATACGTATCCGGTTTGCGACTTAGAGTCGTCCGGATCTGTGTCAAAGCTTGCATCGACGTAACCTTTTACAGCGAGCTCTTCGTCACCTCCATACACGAGAAACATCTCCTTAGTCCTTCTCAGGTACTTCAGGATATTCTTGACCGCTGTCCAGTGATCCACTCCTGGATTACTCTGGAACCTACCTGCCATACTTATGGCCAGGCTAACATCCGGTCTAGTGCACAACATTGCATTCATGATAGAACCTATGGCTGAAGCATAGGGGACGGAGCGCATATGCTCTCTATCTTCATCAGTTGCTGGGCACTGAGTCTTACTCAATCTTGTACCTTGTAAAACTGGCAAGAACCCTTTCTTGGACTGTTCCATTTTGAACCTTTTCAAAACTTTATCAAGGTATGTGCTTTGTGAAAGTCCTATCAGGCGTTTCGATCTATCCCTATAGATCTTAATGCCTAGAATGTAAGCAGCTTCTCCTCGGTCCTTCATAGAGAAACTTTTATTCAAGTAACCTTTTATGCTCTCCAAAAGCTCTACATTGTTTCCAATCAGTAATATGTCATCCACATATAATATTAGAAATGCCACAGAGCTCCCACTCACTTTCTTGTAAATACAAGATTCTCCAACCACTTGTATAAACCCAAATGCTTTGATCACCTCATCAAAGCGTTTGTTCCAACTCCGAGATGCTTGCACCAGTCCATAAATGGATCGCTGGAGCTTGCACACCTTGTCAGCATTTTTAGGATCGACAAAACCTTCGGGTTGCATCATATACAACTCTTCCTTAAGAAAACCGTTAAGGAACGCCGTTTTGACATCCATCTGCCAGATTTCATAACGAAAAATGCAGCTATTGCTAACATGATTCTGACGGACTTAAGCATCGCTACGGGTGAGAAAGTCTCATCGTAGTCAACTCCTGGAACTTGTGAAAAACCCTTTGCCACAAGTCGTGCTTTATAAACGGTCACATTACCGTCAGCGTCCGTCTTTTTCTTAAAGATCCATTTGTTCTGAATAGCCTTGCGGCCCTCAGGTAGTATCTCCAAAGTCCACACTTTGTTCTCATACATGGATCCTATCTCGGATTTCATGGCTTCTAGCCATTTGTTGGAATCTGGGCCCACCATTGCTTCTTCATAACTTGCAGGTTCATTGTTGTCTAACAACATGATTGATAAGACGGGGTTACCGTACCACTCTGGAGCAGCGCGTGATCTCGTCGACCTGCGTGGTTCAACAGAAACTTGAACTGGAGTTTCATGATCATCATCATTAACTTCCTCCTCAACCGGCGTCGCAATGACAGAGGTTTCCCCTTGCCCTGCGCCACCATCCAGAGGGATGAGAGGTTCGACAACCTCGTCAAGTTCTATCTTCCTCCCACTCAATTCTCTCGAGAGAAACTCCTTCTCGAGAAAAGCTCTGTTTTTAGCAACAAACACTTTGCCCTCGGATTTGAGATAGAAGGTGTACCCAACTGTCTCTTTTGGGTAACCTATGAAGACGCACCTTTCCCCTTTGGGTTCCAGCTTTTCAGGATGAAGCTTTTTGACATAAGCATCACATCCCCAAACTTTAAGAAACGACAACTTTGGCCTTTTGCCATACCACAGTTCGTATGGTGTCGTCTCAACGGATTTTGATGGTGCCCTATTTAAAGTGAATGCAGCTGTTTCTAATGCATAACCCCAAAATGATAATGGCAAATCAGTAAGAGACATCATAGATCGCACCATCTCTAACAAAGTACGATTACGACGTTCGGACACACCATTACGCTGTGGTGTTCCAGGCGGTGTTAACTGCGAAACAATTCCACATTGTCTTAAGTGAGCACCAAACTCGAAACTCAGATATTCACCCCCACGATCAGACGGTAGGAACTTGATCTTCTTGTTACGATGATTTTCCACTTCACTCTGAAATTGCTTGAACTTTTCAAATGTTTCAGACTTGTGCTTCATCAAGTAGACATAACCATATCTACTTAAATCGTCAGTGAAGGTGAGAAAATAACGATATCCGCCGCGTGCCTCTACGCTCATTGGACCACACACATCGGTATGTATGATTTCCAACAAGTCACTTGCACGCTCCATTGTTCCGGAGAACGGAGTCTTAGTCATCTTGCCCATGAGGCATGGTTCGCACGTGTCAAGTGAATCAAAGTCAAGTGACTCCAAAAGTCCATCAGCATGGAGTTTCTTCATGCGCTTTACACCAATATGACCCAAGCGGCAGTGCCACAAAAATATGGCGCTATCATTGTTTACTCTAACTCTTTTGGTCTCAATGTTATGTATATGCGTATCGCTATCAAGATTCAATATGAACAATCCTCTCACATTCGATGCATGATCATAAAAGATGTTACTCATAGAAATAGAACAACCATTATTCTCAGACTTAAAAAAGTAACCGTCTCGCAATAAACAAGATCCAGATATAATGTTCATGCTCAACGCAGGCACTAAATAACAACGATTTAAGTTCATCACTAATCCGGATGGTAGCTGAAGTGACACTGTGCCGACGGGGATTGCATCAACCTTGGAACCAATTCCTACGCGCATCGTCACTTCGTCTTTTGCCAGCCTTCGTCTATTCCGCAGTTCCTGCTTCGAGTTGCAAATGTGAGCAACAAAACCGGTATCGAATACCCAGGCACTACTACGAGAGCCGGTTAAGTACACATCAATAACAAGTATATCAAATATACCTGATTTTTCTTTGCCCGCCTTCTTATTTGCCAGATACTTGGGGCAATTGCGCTTCCAGTGACCCATACCCTTGCAATAGAAGCACTCTGTTTCAGGCTTAGGTCCAGCCTTGGGTTTCTTCGGCGGATTGGCAACAGGCTTGCCGCTCTTCTTCGAATTGCCCTTCTTGCCTTTGTCGTTTCTCTTGAAACTAGTGGTCTTGCTCACCATCAACACTTGATGCTCTTTACGGAGTTCAGACTCTGCGACTTTCAGCATCGCAAACAACTCGCCGGGAGACTTGTTCATCCCTTGCATGTTGTAGTTCAACACAAAGCCTTTATAGCTTGGCGGCAGTGATTGAAGGATTCTGTCAGTGATAGCTCCTTGCGGGAGTTCAATCCCCAGCTCAGCTAGACGGTTTGAGTACCCAGACATTTTGAGCACATGTTCACTGACACACGAGTTTTCCTCCATCTTGCAAGCATAGAATTTATCGGAGGTCTCATACCTCTCGATCCAGGCGTTCTTCTGAAAGATAAACTCCAACTCCTGGAACATCTCAAATGCTCCATGACGCTCAAAGCGACGTTGAAGTCCCGGTTCTAAGCCATACAAGATTGCACATTGAACTATTGAGTAGTCCTCCTTACGTGCTAACCAAGCGTTCTTAACATCCTGATCAGCCGTAGAGGGTGGTTCATCTCCTAGCGCAGCATTAAGGACATAATCCTTCTTCCCAGCTTGTAAGATTAGCTTAAGATTACGAGCCCAGTCTACAAAGTTGCTTCCGTCATCTTTCAACTTAGCTTTCTCTAGGAACGTATTAAAATTCAGGATGACTGTCGCGTGAGCCATGATCTACAACACAAATATATTCAAAGTGGACTTAGACTATGTTCAAGATAATTAGAGTTCAACTTAATCAAATTATATGCTAAACTCCCACTCAAAAAGTACATCTCTCTAGTCATTTGAGTGGTTCATGATCCACTTACATTATCCCATGTCCGATCATCACGTGAGTTGAGTATAGTTTCAGTGGTAAGCATCCCTATGCTAATCATATCAACTATATGATTCATGATCGACCTTTCGGTCTCATGTGTTCCGAGGCCATGTCTGCACATGCTAGGCTCGTCAAGCTTAACCCGAGTGTTCCGCGTGCGCAACTGTTTTGCACCCGTTGTATGTGAACGTTGAGTCCATCACACCCGATCATCACGTGGTGTCTCGAAACGACGAACTGTAGCAACGGTGCATAGTCAGGGAGAACACAATTTCGTCTTGAAATTTCAGTGAGAGATCACCTCATAATGCTACCGTCGTTCTAAGCAAAATAAGGTGCATAAAAGGATTAACATCACATGCAATTCATAAGTGACATGATATGGCCATCATCACGTGCTTCTTGATCTCCATCACCAAAGCACCGGCACGATCTTCTTGTCACCGGAGCCACACCATGATCATCCATCAACGTGTTCCATCGGGGTTGTCGTGCTACTTATGCTATTACTACTAAAGCTACATCCTAGCAAAATAGTAAACGCATCTGCAAGCACAAACGTTAGTATAAAGACAACCCTATGGCTCCTGCCGGTTGCCGTACCATCGACGTGCAAGTCGATATTTCTATTACAACATGATCATCTCATACATCCAATATATCACATCACATCGTTGGCCATATCACATCACAATCATACCCTGCAAAAACAAGTTAGACATCCTCTAATTTTGTTGTTGCATGTTTTACGTGGTGACCAAGGGTATCTAGTAGGATCGCATCTTACTTATGCAAACACCACAACGGAGATATATGAGTTGCTATTTAACCTCATCCAAGGACCTCCTCGGTCAAATCCGATTCAACTAAAGTTGGAGAAACCGACACTTGCCAGTCATCTTTGAGCAAAGGGGGTTACTCGTAACGATGAAACCAGTCTCTCGTAAGCGTACGAGTAATGTCGGTCCAAGCCGCTTCAATCCAACAATAGCGCGGAATCAAGAAAAGACTAAGGAGGGCAGCAAAACGCACATCACCGCCCACAAAAACTTTTGTGTTCTACTCGAGAAGACATCTACGCATGAACCTAGCTCTCATACCACTGTTGGGGAACGTCGCATGGGAAACAAAAATTTTCCTACGCGCACGAAGACCTATCATGGTGATGTCCATCTACGAGAGGGGATGAGTGATCTACGTACCCTTGTAGACCGCACAGCAGAAGCGTTAGAGAACGCGGTTGATGTAGTGGAACGTCCTCACGTCCCTCGATCCGCCCCGCGAACAATCCCGCGATCAGTCCCACGATGTAGTACCGAACGGACGGCACCTCCGCGTTCAGCACACGTACAGCTCGACGATGATCTCGGCCTTCTTGATCCAGCAAGAGAGACGGAGAGGTAGAAGAGGTCTCCGGCAGCGTGACGGCGCTCCGGAGGTTGGTGATGACCTTGTCGCAGCAGGGCTCCGCCCGAGCTCCGCAGAAACGCGATCTAGAGGAAAAACCATGGAGGTATGTGGTCGGGCTGCCGTGGAAAAGTCGTCTCAAATCAGCCATAAAACCTCCGTATGAAAGTTACTCTTTAGAAGAATGTATTTCCTTGTTACAAACCATCATTAGCTCACCCAATCCTTATGAATAAAACAAGGTTTCCACTAATCATATAGTGGAAGCAATGATAAAGGCTTATGATGAGGAACTTGAACTTGAAGTTTCTATTCCTAGAAAATTGCATGATGAGTAGGAAACTAGTACCAAAATAAATGTAAATAAATATGAATTAAATTATTTGTGTGATCTTGGTGCTAGTGTTTCAACAATTCCTAAATCTCCTTGTGATGTGTTTGGTCTCACTAATAATCGAGAATGTTCCCTAAACTTGCATCTTGCAGATTCTACCATTAATAAACCCTTAGGTAGAATTAATGATGTTCTCTTTATTGCAAATAAAAATTATGTTCGTGTAGATTTCATTGTACTTGATATTTATTGCAACCGTACTTGTCCAATAATACTTGGAAGACCTTTCCTATGAACTATAGGTGCAATTATTAATATGAAAGACGAAAACGTAAGGTTCCAATTTCCATTAAAGAAAGGAATGGAGCAACTTACTAGAAATAGAATCGAAGCACCTTATGAATCCATCATGAGGGATAATTATGGGTTGAGTGTCAAGGATGACAACACTTGATCATATGCATTATGCCTAGCTCGGGGCATAAAACAATAGCGCTTGTTGGGAGGCAACCCAATAGTTATCTTAATTTCTGTTTTTTTACTTTCTGTTTTGGTGTGATGACATGATTATTGTCTCTGTAATGATTGCACTTTTATGTTTAAATTAGTGTTCGTGCCAAGTAAAACCTTTGGGATGACTTGTATGATAAGTATAATTGATACGCTGCAAAAACAAAAACTTTGGCGTCGAGTACAGAATTTCTGTGATTTTACTCAAATGAATTTTTAAGCTGAACTTTTACACGGTATTGTAGTACAAATTACTTAGTTCGTCGTAATATTTGAGAAGTTTTGGAGCAAAAGAAGTATAGTTTCATTATAGATCACTACAGACTATTCTCTTTTAGGTAGATTTTGTTTTTGCTTGCATAGTTTGCTTGTTTTGATGATGCTATGGATTGTATCGGGGGGTATAGGCCCTGGAGAAGTTGGATTCATGTAACTATTATCAAATTATTAAATAATAGTCAATTTACAACAGTACCTAAGTATGTGTTATGTTGTTTATACTAACGGATCTCACAAAGTTTTGTTGAGTTTTGTGTGATTGAAGTTTTCAAGTTTTGGGTGTTATCGCGATGGACAATGGAATAAGGATTAGCAAGAGCCTAAGCTTTGGGATGACCAAGGAACCCCAAGGTAATATTCTAGGAATACTCACGCGTCTAAGCTTGGGGATGCCCTCTTAAGGCATCCCCTCTTTTGTCTCAATCCATCGGTATGTCAGTTGAAGCTACATTTTTATTCATCACATGATATGAGTTTTGCTTGGAGTGTCGTTTGCTTTTGTTTTCTTTTTATTTTTAGTTTGACACAATCATATTTTGCTGGACACACCAACCTGAGAGAGATACACATTTATCATGATTTGTTAGAATACTATTTGTGCTTCACTTGTATCTTTCGAGCTAAACAGTTGCTCTAGTACTTCACTTATATCTTTTCGAGAACGGCGGCGTGTAGATTTTATAGAGATATTTGAACTCTCGTTCTTCATGTATATTAGTTTGAGAGTTAATAAACAATAGAGGAAATTTTCATGGGTCTTAAAGCTAGTCCAAAGTTAATAGGTATACAATGTATGATAATCAAAACCATCATGCAGTACATAAAGAGAAATTGTGGGTTGATGATATTAATATAGTAATATGAAAAAGGTGTGAGTGCATCATTCTTGATTCGTGGAAGTTGCAGTGTTAAGAGGTGTTAATTCCTTTTTTCTCTGAATATTAAAAAGTCATGGTGGGGATATGTGAGCATTTCTATTCCTTGTTGAAATCCTAGTGTTGTTTCGACTCGGAATCATGCAATGGTTAACTCCTCCCAACCCTCTCCCTCGGGGCATGTGGGTAGTGCTTTGATTTGTGATGAAAGTAATATAACTTTGCAATCAGTATATGAGTTCTTCATGACTAATGTGAATCCATGGACATACACAATATCACCTCCTCATTTTTTGTTAGCCTCTTCGGTACCATGCATAGACCATTCTCACCTCGAGGATCGGTGCGAACTTCGTCGATGCATCCAGACCATGTGGCATGATATGCTCTCTCACAAATTAAACTTTCTTTATCTTCGTCAAAACAACCACCATATCTACTTATCATGTCATTTCCATAGCCATTCCGAGATATATTGCAATGGAAATTCCACTGTTACACCATATGACTAGTTCATTCATCATCATATTGCTTTGCATGATGTAATTGAGCCGGCATAGCATTTGTGGAAAGCCTCCATTCATTATATTGCTAATACATGTCGTGCTAGATCATTGCAAATCCTGATACACTGGTAGAGGCATTCATATTGAGTCATATCAAGCTTTCATGATTTGTAAGTAAATAAAGTGTGATGACCATCATTATTAGAGCATTGCCCCAATGAGGAAAGGATGATGGAGACTATGATTCTCCCACAAATCGGGAAAAGACTCCACACGGAAAATACAAATTGGGGAGACCAAATGAGCCCACCATAAGAAATTGAATGAGAGAAAAACAGAAAAGGGACTAAGCCTGAAAGTGGCACCATGTTCCTCATATAGAAAGTCTCATGATATGTCATTTTCATATGCTAGTGGCAAACATATTATCATTCTTATAAACTCTGGTTGCATGTTCTGATGATGGGAATCCTCAAACGCCCGAGGTCTTCATGAGCAAGCAAGTTGGATGCACAACCCAAGTAGCTTCATTTGAACTTTTATACACTTATAGCTCTCGTGCATCACTTGCATGGCAATTGATGGCCCACAAGTGTAGGGGATCTATCGTAGCCTTTTCGATAAGTATGATTATCGAACCCAACGAGGAGGAGAAGGTATTGACAAGTGATCTTGAGAAGGGAATAACTGCAAGTACTGAAAGGTAACTTTTTATGGGTTTTCTAGTATAAGCAACAAGGAAATAAATGCAAGTAAAGTAAATGGTGCTGAGGTGCAGCAAGTGGCCCAATCCTTTTGAACACAAAGGATAAGCCGAGGGACTAAACTTATAAAGACTAAGGCGTTCCTGAGGAGACATGGGAGAGATAATCAAGTGCTTTCATCATATTCCGTCTCGTACTATGTTTTGTATTGATAAGTGTTATGTGGGTGGTTCTTAACAAGTGCATTGTCTAGGCTAAGACAAGTACACTCTTATGATTAATCCCTCTTGCAAGCATCCACAAATACAAGAGAGAAATTAAGGCAAAGCCTAACCTTAGCAATAAGCTTTAGGATCCAATACTCAATCATGCAAAAGTATGCAAACTGGGTTCAGGTTTCTGTCACTCCGGCAAACCACCATAAGCATTCTTTATACACGATGTATTCCCCTAGGTCCTTAAAAAGGCGAAGTGTTATGTAGTCGACGTTCACATAACTCCGCTAGAAGAATAACACCATAACTTAAATATCAATCAACACAGATTACTTCAACATCATATGACTACTAGCATCTAGACTTTTCCCATGTCCTCAAGAACTAATGGAACTACTCACAAGACATAAAAGAGATCATGATCAGAGGTGATGAAAATATGATTAACAATCTGGTCATAACAATAATTCTCCAACAAAACTCAATAGCATTCACCACAAAAGAGTAATCAACACGAGGAGAGTAGAGGGGATGAATAGTGCAAGGTACAACTCCGATTGCAATGGTGAAGTAGATGGAATGAAGATGGAGATGGTGCTAGTGTTGGTGATTATGGTGATGATGATCTCGATGATGATGGTGATGACAATGAGGACGATCTCCCCTTCCGGGAGGACTTATCCCCGGCGGAATCTGCCCGTTGGAAAGGTCTATTCTTCTCTGTAGGTTTTCGCCGCGGAGCAGCGGCGGAATCGTGAAAACTCTTCTTTTCCCGAGAATGTTTAGGTCAAGAGAGACATATAGGCCAAAGGAGAGTGCTGGAGGTGGGGCCCGTCACTCACGCGGCCTCCTGGCGTGGCCTAGGGGGGCGTGCCAGCAGGTCGCCTGGCTGACCTGTGGCCCACCTCCGGCCCTTCTTTGGCCTGTCTTTGGGACCCGTTCTGAAACTTCTTCCCTCAAAATTTCAGCTCAGTAGGAGATGTTCTAATATTGCAACTCTTCGTGCTATTTTCTCCGTTGAATCCTGCGTCTGCTATTTCGGCACCAGAAAGTCGAAATTGCGTAAAATAAGCCAAAACACTATAAGTAGATCATCATAAAGTGAAATATATCAATGAATACAAATAAATTATGATACAAAATAGTGATGCATTTTGGACGTATCAACTCCCCCAAGCTTAGACCTCGCTTGTCCCCAAGCGAATACTGAGCTCGGTAAAACTGTCCACAAGTTTAGAGAGTGAAGGGTCGATAAATAAGAATACAGACAAGAAGCATCATAATTTCTCAAGTAAACTCATCCATTCTCAAAACAATCTCAACTCATAAGTCCCTTATGAAAGAGTAATATCAATTACTATCAAAAGTAGAGCTAAGAAAACTCATGAAACCAAGGCAAACATGTCCTTGGTCAAAGAACAATTAATAACTTTTAACTTTTGCTCTTCCTCTTATATTTTGATGAGATCAATTGAAGCTTTTTGAAAGAACATGTTATTAGTCAAGAAGTGAAAATACTAACACAGAGGAAGATGTTTGCTTTAGCTAGGATTAACAGACAACTCACTTATGTTAACGATAATGTCAACCAAGGTGTGATATGACAATTATCAATGAAAAAATATAAATGCATGCATCTTTGTTAACATAAAGTGTCTACTCTTTTCAGGATAGAAAAAAGTAGGTTTTACTGACTCAACATGAAAGTAAAAGATTGGCCCTTCGTAGAGGGAAGTAGGGAAAACTCATGTGCTAGAGCTTTTTAGAGATCAACAAGATTATAAAACAAACTTTTGAGAGGTGCATGATTTGTCAACAAATGCTAGTAGATAGCTCAATACTTCTCATGTTGGACATGTTTTGAGGAACGACTCCCAAAGTGGGGATGATCACATCCCCTTAGTCTCCTTTGTTTATCACTACCAAAGTTTTTTGATTTCTAATCAACAAAGCATGACGGAGGTTTTGTTTGTTGTTATTATCTTTTACGAGTTGGGCGCACTCATGCCAGTCCCTCCTCGTATTAGGGGTTCGCAGATAACATGCAAACCCAAGATAAAACTTGTCCAGTATGAGAAGATCATGAATTATCTACGACTTCCTCATGAGCTAAAACAAAGGCACAAAACAGGGAGTAATATTTGAAGATTTGAAGATAGAACATGAGTAATATACTTTAGGAGTGGCGGTGAAATACCACGTAGGGAAGATATGGTGGACTCTTGGGAAGGTTGAGGTTTCAGGGTATGGATGGACAAGCAGTATTCCCACTTAGTGAAAGGGATGGCTAGCAAATGCTTTTAAGAGGAGACAAATATTGTTGACTTGTATACAGAATAATATGAAGTTTAACATAAAGAATTGGCATAAAACATTAAGTTGTCTTCCTTGTCGGCATAACACTTCAAGCATAAGAACCTAAAGGTTTTGGCTATGCCGCTACTAGAAAGATTCATGCTTGTTGTTATGACCAATGCTATGTTTGCCAAGATTCAATAAGGTTTTCAAAGCCATACCTGATATGTAAGATCAATACTCCCATAAGAATCAGCATATAAGATCGATTGTATGAAGAGAATACCAATAGACTTCTCATTACTATTCGATCCAAGACACTGCACACTCACGGATACAAACTCTCCACAAAGGAGTGATAGACCTCAATGCAAACACCTATTTAATAAGATAACTTCCCTAGACATGATACAACACTAAACTTGACCAAAAATAAGTGACGTATAAAAAATAAAGATACCGGGCACTCCCCCAAGCTTGGAACAAGCTAAGGTATTGCTATTACCCATGAAGATTTCACTCTTCATACTTTTTCTTGTTCCTCAGGTAATCCTTAGGGAAACACTTCCATGGCAGAGGTCCTCCTTCCACACAGGATTCTTCAGTCTCCAGGATCCTGGTTTTGGCAGCTAAGCCCATGCGCAAAAACTTAAGTTCATACTCACAGTTCTGGTTTTGAAGGTCATAGATGTGCCCTTGAAGCTCAAACACTTTGGTTTGTAGTGCGGATATGATTGATCGCACTTCCTTCATCTCCTCCTCATGTTCCCTTTTCAGCTCAGCGATGATATCATAGTTGACCTCGACAACACACTCGAGCATCAACTTGTACTTGAATACTTCTTGCTCCACTTCTTCCAGCCTAGCCTTGGTGCTCCCCTCCTTGACAAATACTCTTTGTGGAGGACACCATCCTCCACCCAAAGGGTTTGAGGGTGTCTTTTTACCTCTGCGAGATAAGGGTTGATGACGTTGACGAGGAACTTGTCCTTGGGACACTCTAGGGAAGCCATGGCACCTAAATTTGTTGAAAGTTCTCCTAGCACAAACAGATCTAAAAGAAAACGCACAAAATCGCAAGATACGACGCCGGGACGATCCGGGAATATATATAGGAAAACATTTCTGCACAAAAAGGAAGGTAACGATCCAAAGTGGAGTTGGAGACGTGCTCCGGGAAGTCTAGGCGGCCTCCTGGCGCGTCCAGGGACTAGACCGCGCCAGCAGGTCGCCTGGGGG
Source organism: Hordeum vulgare subsp. vulgare (assembly GCF_904849725.1). NCBI lineage: Eukaryota > Viridiplantae > Streptophyta > Magnoliopsida > Poales > Poaceae > Hordeum > Hordeum vulgare. Next base: position 263,861,877 of record NC_058521.1, read on the forward strand.
ACCTGGAGCTCCTCTCCGGTCCCGCTTTGGCTCGGAATTTTCCTAATTTTGCAAAAACACATAATATGGAACTTTTATTGATGTTCGCGAAGTTTCCTTACCATATTTTATACCTTTTCTTATTCTCCTTCTGTCGGTGTCGGATACATTGTTGCAATATGTTCTTCATAAGTGACCACTTGTATCACATCCACCTCTACATTGATGGGGTCTCCAGCCATATAAAGCTTGAGTCTTTGCGCATTCACAACATGTGGTTTTGTGCCTTCCAAATTATTAATCTTGTTTGCACAAAAGCGATGTACTTCTTCGATATGGCACAGTCCTTCCCACTTGGAAAGTAATTTACCTCGAGAAAACCTGAAACGAGATCAATACAACAAAACTTTGTCACCAACATTAAAATCACATTTCAAAATTCTCTTGTCATGCCACTTCTTTACCTTTTCTTTGAACATTTTTGCACTCTCGTAAGCTTCACTTCTCCACTCATCTAGAGAAGTCAAGTTCATGAGACGCTTTTCACCCGCAAGCATTGGATCAACATTAAGCTCTCTAACTGCCAAGAAAGCTTTGTGCTCTAACTCTAGAGGTAGATGACATGCCTTGCCATAAACCGTCTTATATGGAGACATCCCCATCGGATTTTTGTAAGCAGTTCTATACGCCCACAAGGCATCTCCTAACTTATTGGACCAGTCCTTCCTAGAATTGTCCACTCTCTTTTGCACGATCCACTTGATCTCTCTATTTGTGAACTCAACTTGCCCAATTGTTTGAGGGTGGTAAGGTGAAGCAATTCTAGGATTAACATCATGTTTGGCTAGAGCTCTTCTAAAAGCACCGTGTGTAAAATGTGATCCTCCATCAGTAATGAGGTACCTAGGTACACCAAACCTATGGAAGATTACATCCTTGAGCATTTTTAAAGATGTCTTATGATCAGCACTTCCTGTGGGGATTTCTTCAACCCACTTGGTCACATAATCCACACCTACTAAGATGTGAGTGTATTTGTGTGAAGGAGGGAAATGACCCATAAAATCAAAACCGCAGCAATCAAAAGGCTCAATGACTAACGAATAATTCATAGGCATCTCATTCCTCCTACTAATATTGCCAACTCTCTGGAACTTATCACAGCATAAAACATAATTTCTAGCATCTTTAAAGAAGGTAGGCCAATAAAACCCTGATTGGAGAATCTTGTGTGCGGTCCTCTCACCGGCATGATGTCCTCCATAAGGACTGCTATGACATTGTCTCAAGATATCCTTCTGCTCATTCTCCTGTATGCACCACCTTACAATATCATCCACACCTTCTCTAAAAAGATGTGGGTCATCCCAAAAGTAATACCTCAAGTCGTGGAAGAACTTCTTCCGCTGCTAGAATGTTAAACCTAGAGGCAAAAACTTTGCAACAATAAAGTTAGCATAATCTGCATACCACGGATCTGAATTAGATTTCACCTACAAAATAGCTAACTGTTAATCAGGAAAACTATCATTGACCGGAATAGGATCATGTGGTATGTCCTTCGTCCTGGAAAGGTTGTCTGCTACAGGGTTGTGTGCTCCTTTCCTATCGACAATATGGAAATCAAATTCTTGAAGAAGAAGGACCCATCTGATAAGCCTTGGTTTGGCATCCTTCTTTTCCATAAGATACTTAATAGCAACATGATCAGTATGAATGATAACTTTAGAATCAACAATGTAAGGCCTAAACTTATCACAAGCAAACACTACTGCTAAAAATTCTTTCTCAGTAGTAGCATAATTCTTTTGAGCAGTGTCAAGGGTTTTGCTAGCATGATAGATAACATTAAATTTCTTATCAACACTTTGTCCTAACACAGCTCTAACCAAAAAATCACTAGCATCCCACATGATTTCAAAAGGCAAATTCCAATCAGGTAGTTGGACTATAGGGGCTGTTATCAAGGCTTTCTTAAGAACTTCGACGGCTTCCTTACAATCTTCATCAAACACAAAAGGAATATCCTTGTGGAGAAGATTAGTAATGGGTTTGAAAGTTCTAGAGAAGTATTTGATAAATCTCCTATAGAAACCAGCATGACCGAGGAAACTACGAATACCTATGATGTCTTTTGGATAAGGCATTCTCTCCATTGCTTCAATATTTGCCCTGTCCACCTCGATTCCTCTTTCAGAAATCTTGCGGCCAAGAACAATTCCCTCATTGACCATGAAGTGGCACTTCTCCCATTTGAGTACCAAGTTCGTCTCCTCACATCTCTGCAAAACTTTATTAAGGTTGTGGAGACAATGGTGAAAAGAGGTTCCATAGACGGAGAAATCGTCCATGAAGACCTCCACAATTTCTTCACAAAAACCATGAACGATAGCGGGAATACACCTTTGGAAAGTAGTAGGAGCATTGCATAAACCAAAAGGCATACGTCTATAAGCATAAGTACCAAAGGGACAAGTAAAAGTTGTCTTCTCTTGATCGGCAGTATTAACATAAATTTGAGAGAAGCCAGAGTACCCATCAAGATAGCAAAAGTGAGTATTTTTGGATAACCTTTCAAGCATTTGGTCGATGAACGGCACTGGGTAGTGGTCCTTCCTGGTTGCCTTGTTCATCTTCCTGTAATCTATACACATTCTATATTCAATAATAATTTTTTGAGGTATTAGTTCATTCTTATCATTAGGAACTACAGTCGTACCTCCTTTCTTGGGAACACAATGTACTGGACTTACCCACTTAATATCAGCTATACGGTAGATAATACCTGCGACTAGAAGTTTGAGGATTTTGGTCCTCACAACATCCTTCATCTTCTTGTTTAACCGTCGTTGATGATCAACAACCGGTTTAGCATCACGCTCAAGATTGATAGTATGCTGACAAATAGATGGACTAATCCCCTTAAGATCATCAAGGGTGTAACCAATAGCGCCTCGGTGTTTATGAAGGACTTCCAATAATCGCCCTTCTTCATATGCTGAAAGGTTAGAATTGATAATAACAGGATATACTTTATTTTCATCTAAATAAGCATACTTCAGCGTATTGGGAAGAGGTTTGACATCAAACACTGGGTCTTATTTTGGTTTCGCTAAAATTACCAAAGACTCAACCGAAAGGTTGTGCTTCAGGATAGCAGGCTGTCTCAAGAATATATCATCTAGCTCATTCCTATCGTGCATATGCATATCATTCTCGTGATTTTCCATACATTGCTGAAAAGGATCGTTAGGAGGATTAGGATAGAAGCAATCTCTTCAATAATTTTATCATTGCTAGGTAGATCAGTACCACGAGTTTGCTTAGAGAATTTAGAAAATTTAAATTCATATGGCTCACCATTAAATTCAACAGATACTTTTCCTTTCTTGCAATCTATAATAGCTCCACAAGTTCTGAGAAAAGGCCTACCAAAGAAAATAGGGCAAAAACTATGTTGTACTGAACCACGTACTAGAAAGTCGGTAGGATATTTTACCTTTCCACATAGAACTTCAACATCTCGCACAATTCCAATAGGAGAGATAGTTTCTTTGTTTGCAAGATGAATTGTAACATCACCTTATTCAAATTCACATGGTAGAATATCATTCATGATCTCTTGATAAAGTGAAAAAGGAATAGCACTAGCACTGGATCCCAAATCACATAGCCCATAATAATTTTGATCTCCTATCTTAACAGATACAACTGGAGTACCTGAAATTGGGCCTTTATTCTTGGCTATAACAAGGTTAGTGGAAACAACACAAAAAAATATATTAGAATCCTCAATATTACTAGTAACAAGATCCTTGACTAATGCAACTTGAGGATCGACTTTAATTAGGTCCTCATGCTTATCGTTTGTTCTTTCACTTTTATTCAGGATGCCTGTGACAAAAGAATGCTCCCTCATCCTTGCGGGAAAAGCGGGCTTTTCATATTCAACTGTAGGCAAGATAGGGTCAACAACATTAATATCAACAGGTAATTCCTTAAAAGGTTTATGATGTTGATCCTCCTCCTTCTCAGAAAAGTCAATATGAGAGGCAAAGTCTTTGCCAAAATCAATTAGAAGCTGGGAATCAAGACCAATCTTATCACAAAAGGTATTGAAGTAATCAGTTTTCACATAGCTCTCAATGTAATAACACTCATAATTTATAAAGGGTTCAATACCTTTATCAATCTCCCAGTCTTTAGTGTTCTTCTGGATCCTTTCAATAAGATCCCACTTAGTTTTAGTGATTTTGTTGGAAAATGCCCCACTTGAGGAGGCATCAAGCATCTCTTTATCTTGACGAGAAAACCTTGCATAAAAATTTGTGGGAATAATTTCTTTAGAGAGCTCATGATTGGGACATTTGAGACTTAAGGATTTCAACCTCCCCCAAGCTTGAGCGATGCTTTCTCTGTCAGGAGACCAAAAGTTATAAATATAATTCCTGTCTCAATCTATTTCATGAAGAGGATAAAACTTTGCATAAAAGATAGGAACAAGATCTTGCCAATTTAGTAAATGAGAGTCATCAAGAAGCCTATACCAATCCAAAGCCTTATGTTTTAATGATAGAGAGAATAGCTTTCTCATAACAAAATCGATCGATATACCTGCGAGCTTAAATAAGGAGCATAATTGTGAAAGATATATCAAGTGTTCACCTGGATGTCTATCTCCTGCATATCGATTAGCCAAAACACAATCAATAATACTAGTTGGTATTTTAAAAGGCACAATTTCAGTAGGTGGGGGAGGCATCTCCACCATAGCGTTGGGGCGGTTCCCCACAAGCAACAAACCACGAGAAGAGTTGTCCACACGGATAAAAACTGGAAACAATAAAACAAAAAACAGCACGTACACTGTGAAGGTTTCCTTACGAATTTCACTTACCAATAGCGCTACACTCCCCGGCAACGGCGCGATAAAATGGTCTTGATGACCCACAAGTGTAGGGTATCTATCGTAGCCTTTTCGATAAGTAAGGGTGTCCAACCCAATCAGGAGCAGAAGGTATTGACAAGTGATCTTGAGAAAGGAATAACTGCAAGTACTGAAAGGTAACTTTTTATGGGTTATCTACTATAAGCAACAAGGAAATAAATGCAAGTAAAGTAAATGGTGCCGAGGTGCAGCAAGTGGCCCAACCCTTTTGAACACAAAGGATAAGCCGAGGGAATAAAATTATAAAGTCTAAGGTGTTCTTGAGGACACATGGGAGAGATAGTCAAGTGCTTTCGTCATATTCCGTCTAGTACTATGTTTTGTATTGGTAAGTGTTATGTGGGTGGATCTTAACTAGTGCACCGTCTAGGATAAGACAAGTACACTCTTATGATTAATCTCTATTGCAAGCATCCTCAAATACAAGAGAGAAATTAAGACAAAGCCTAATCATAGTAATAAGCTTTAGGATCCAATACTCCCTCATGCTAAAGTACGCAAACTGGAGTTCAGGTTTCTGTCACTCCAGCAACCTACCATCAACATTCTTTATACACGATGCATTCCCCTAGGTCCTTAAAAAGGAGAAGTGTTATGTATTCGACGTTCACATAACACCACTAGAAGAATAACACCATAACTTAAATATAAATCAGCACATATTACTTCAACATCATATGACTACTAGCATCTAGACTTTTCCCATGTCCTCAAGAACTAATGGAACTACTCACAAGACATAAACGAAATCATGATCAGAGGTGATGAAAATATGATTAAAAATCTGGTCATAACAATAATTCTCCAACAAAACTCAACATCATTCACCACAAAAGAGTAATCAACACCAGGAGAGTAGAGGGGATGAATAGTGCTAGGTACAACTCCGATTGCAATGGTGAAGTAGATGGGATGAAGATGGAGATGGTGCTGGTGTTGGTCATGATGGTGATGATGATCTAGAAGATGCCGGTGACGATGGTGATGACAATGAGGACGATCTACCCTTCTGGGAGGAGTTCTCCCCAGCGGAATCTGCCCGCCGGAAAGGTCTATTCTTCTGTGTAGGTTTCCGCTGCGGGGCGGCGCTGGAACCGCGAAAACTCTTCTGTCCCCGAGAATTTTGAGGTCAAGATAGACATATAGGCCAAACGAGATTGGGCCAGTCACTCAGGCGGCCTCCTGGCGCGGCCTAGGGGGGCGCCAGCAGGTCGCCTGGGAGACCAGTAGCCCCCTCCGGCCCTTCTTTGGCCTGTCTTCGGGACCCGTGGGAAACTTCTTCCCTCAAAATTTCAGCTCAATTGGAGATGTTCTGACATTACAACCCTTCGGCACCGAAAAGTTGGAAACTATGTAAAATAAGCCAAAACATTATAAGTACATCATCATAAAGTGAAATATATCAATGAATAGAGATAAATTATGATAAAAATAGTAAAGCATTTTGGACGTATCAGCAATCCCTACTCCTTGTGTTATCATCTACCGACGGGCATCTCCATAGCCCGTTGGTACGCCTAGTTTATGTGAGACTATCTTCTCCACTTTTACCCCTTTGAGACATACCATCATATTCTATTCCACCTTATGCTATGTACATGGCTCTCGCTCATGTATTGGACAAAGAATAAAAAGTTGATTCACTTTGAAAAGGTATGATCAAATTGCCTGACTTGGACACCATGGTGTCTAACATTTAAATTAATGTGGTGAAGACGGAGTCATGCTTTGATAATATGAAAGATTAATGGGGGTTAACATTCTTTAAGGATCATATAATTTGAAAGATTGATGATTTTGTTGTTTATGCTTATAGCTATTACTATGTTGAAGGTTGTTCATTCAATGTTTCTTAATGAGCATACATTTAAAAGATTACATATTGGATAGCATGTAACATAAAAAATTCTGTTTTTATCATTTACCTACTCGAGGACGAGAAGCAACTAAGCTTGGGGATGCATGATTTGTCTCCAATCTATCTATATTTTTTTATTTTCCATATTGATATATTATTATCCAAGGATACTTCTGGGGTAATAATTCACCAATTTATATTATGTTTGAGCACTAACCTATTAACCCAATGCCAAGTGCTAGTTCTTATTTTCTCCGTGTTTTTTGCTTTTCAGGTATTTAGTACCAAATGAAGTCCAATTACCATGAAACTTTTTTTACGATTTTTCTCGACCAAAAGAACACCTGTAAGATTCGGGAGGAAACCTGAAGCCACATGAGGAGCCTCCAAGGCAATAGGGTGCAACCAGGGGGTGGCCACGCCTTGATGCCGTGGCGCCTCCCTGTGGCCCCACTTGCCTCGTTCTCTCGCCTATAAATTCCCAAATATTCCATAAACCCTCAAGATCATCTGCAAACGCTTTTTACACCACAATAAGTCTCTGTTCTGTGGAAACCCCATCTGGAGCTCCATTATGGCACCCTGTCAGAGGGGAATTGATCACGGAGGGCCTCTTCATTAACCTTGCTGCCCTCGTGATGATGTGTTAGTAGTTCACCACAGACCTACGGGTCCATAGTTAGTACCTATGAGTTCTTCATGACTAACGTGAAACCATGGACATGCGCTATCTCACCTCCTATCATTATGCTATCCTCTTTCATACCGTGCATTTCCCATTCTCACCTTGATGATCGGTGCAAACTTCGCCACTGCATCTTCTAAGGGCGTTCATGTTGATGAGCCTAAATTGATGCAACTAAAACTTGGCTCCAGCCAACCAACTTGCAACAAGTGCATAGCTTTCTTGGTCTATCTGAGTTCTGTTGTTGCTTCGTCAAGGACTTTAGCACAATAGCATCCTTGTTGCACACATTGAGTAAGAATAATGCACCTTTTGTTTGGGGACCCTCACAAGATACCACATTTAATGATCCTAAAATGTTACTTATGCATGCCCGATTGATAGCATTACCCAAATTTGATAAAACTTTTGAAGTGCCTTGTGACGCTAGTGGTAATAGAATTGGAGGTGTGTTAATGCAAGAGAAATGACCCATTACCTACATGTCCGGACCTGGTCCCGTGAGAGGTCCCCGAATATCTACGCTTACTGTGTGAGTCCTTGGATCAGTATCTGACACACATACGGCAATGAAATACCAAGAAATACATCATGCCATAGTATTTACATTGAAGATCCACTTCTTACAATACCACGTGCTTAGCTCATGCCTATCTTACAGCAGAAACATGCAACAGATATACTATTCTAGTCTAGTGCCTTCCATCGGACTCACATGGAAGAGTTGAGTATATTGTTGTAATGCTACTTCGTAACCTTTCCTTTGATACGGTAACATGCAACATGATACCTTGTAGATAAACTTGGGCATTCTTCGGGTCGGGCGAGGTTATGGGCCAGGCTTGTAAAAGCCCGACGAACAAAGTCTAAGCCCGAGCTCGGCCCCACCCAAAAAAATGAAAAATTAGGCCACAACCCGGTCCGAAGGGACTAAAAAGAGAAGTTCTGGGCCGGCCCGGGTCGGCCCTTTGTGTAAATTACCTAATTTTCCACACCTGAGCCCGACCCAAAGTACACGCTAGGCCCATAAAACAAGCCTGAGCCCGACCCAGCTGTTGGGGGTGTACAAAGATCTATGTGATCAATGAGGTCCCTTGTGGTTCAGACATGGTCATACAAGCACAAAGAGCATTATTAAACACGTAAGCGCTCGGGATTTTTAGACATTTTCATGCCGCTCGGGAGTGTAAATCCCTACGTCATGTGTTCTGGGATTATGTGTGTATGTATAAGTACAAGAGCCCGTCCACCTCGCAAGGATGCACAAGGAGCACAACTAGGCGTGCAAATGGACAAAGTGCCATCCTTTCTAAAGGTATCCATGGACCTCCTTTTATAGTGCAAGGGGATACCATAGTGGCTAAAATGGTCTCTTATAAGGTTAAGTAGTGGGTTTTATAGCCGCCAAAACGGCTCACGAGAGCTACAATTGTAAATAACTAACCCTGGTGGATTTATGACACGTGCATTAAATGCACCCTAAGGTGTCACGTTCGCAACATCCTCGAGGAAGGATCGCCTCTCCTTCTGTATCATTATCCCAACTACCTTTTATTCTTTAACAAAGTCGTGGTACGGGTGTCATTAAAGTTTTTGCATGTCCCTAACCTTGCCAGATGCCTCTGACAAAACCCATCTAACTATCTACCTTCTCGACACCTTGCTGATGTTCGCAATCAGCCTGATGAGGTTGAGTGGTGGTAATGTGGAGGAGTCTTTCCGAGTGTGATGGTTGTCGGTTCTTCTCCCCCCGGCAAGGCTCTTGACGGGGGCTTGGTCCTGTTTCTTGTGGTTGAGTTGTCTTCCGGGAGAGTGCTACTGGGCGGGGAGGCTGCTATCGTCTGTGCACAAGTCAGGGTACTAAGGGACCCGTCCTTTAGTACACCGGCATTAGCCCCCGGGCCTCGACCATACTAGAGTCCACGACGCTTGTTAGGCTAGGCCCAAAAGGAGTGCACACATACGTGGCCAATTTTTGTTGCGGTCGTGATGATGATATTTCACAGTTTTGCCAAGACGCGCATTGAATGCGGGTCGTGCGAGTGGTGGAGCGAAACAACGTCTACATGGCGTGTCTTGGGAAGCGTGGCCGAACTAGGCGGGGACAGATGACCTCTACAAATTCCATCCTTTATAAAAAGGAGGAACCACAGATTCACTGCTCATCCCCAGCCATTACTCCATACTTTCGCCGCCTCCCTCTCAGCGTGACGCAGAACCCCTGAGCCATTCCATTGTTCTCATCTCCGTCCACCTCCGAGCTCGCCATGGCGTCCAAGCGAGTGACGTCCACCACTGCCTTTGGCCCGACGAAGAAGGCCAATAGGGCAGTGTCCGCTTCCACGGAGGTGACGAGTCAGGCGCTGGCGGAGGCGTGGATGAACAACGTCGTCTTCTTCCCCTTCGTGTTGTTGGGGAAGGACCTCATCTCGAGGTACAAGAGCATGTGGGGGAGGGTGACCACGGTGCACTCTGTGTCAGAGGTGATTCGAAGTGACTCCCAGCCCCGCAGGGAAGTACCCATTCTTCAAGGTGTACTTCTATTGTGGATTAGTTCCCATTTTTTGCCTTCTTGGTAGACCTGATGTTGTCCTACAATTTTAAGCTTCTAGACTTCATGCCGAATGTGTTGACCACCTTGTCGGCCTTTGTGCTTTTTGTGCAAAAACTTTGTAGGGATAGTTCCTAATGTGTTCCTTTTCCGCCACTTCTTCTATTAGTGCATAGAGCGTGATGCTCGCTCTCGCAACATCACTTGGATTCCACGCGCCACCCACAAGGACGTGTATGCTCCCGGCAATCTACACCAGAAGTGGGAGTAATGGTGGGTGGAGTGGTGCTATATCCTTGACAAAGAGCCCCCAATCTTTTGCAAGATCTCAAAGTCCAAGCGAGTCTGCTCCAATAAGTGGAGCAATTTTGCCAAAGACTGCGAGAAGTTGGAGATCGCCATTGCTTGCAATACGAGACTCAGGGCTGCCGGGCTCACCATAGAGATGGTGGGTGAGTACTTTCTCTCCACGCGTATTTCCCATGTCCAGGAGCGGAGACGCTTCATCTGAAAGTACAACATCCCCGCCGAAGTGATGCATCTGCTCCCAGGGCTCGACGGCAACCACAACATCGATGCAATTTTCCGTCGTGGAGTACCAGCTCTTTTGCCCTAATGAGAAGTATAAGCTCCCGGTAACCATCAACCCACTCTGCAACAGCTCTGCCAAGAGCTCGATCTTGGCGATGATGCCAACATGAAATGCACACGGGTTTGATCCCACATGGGACCTCGCGGCCCTTGAGGTGGTGCAGGAGTGGTCCAACAACCTAATGGAGGTATGCATATGGTATCAAGGGGACTTTCCATAGAGACGAAGGCCGGACTTGCCACGGCCAACAATAGTTCCGGTGTCGCCATACATGATGACGAAGAGGAGGAGGAGACCGTCGACAAGGAGGATGACGACGAAGAAGCACCAACACTTGACCTGCCGGAGGAACCCGCCAGAGTTGAAGGAGCTCGGTCGATGCAGTGTAGGAACACAAGGAGTTCCATGTTCACACAATCCCCAAGAAGCATGCTCGTGTAATTCGTAGGGCCGGCACCGGGTAGCCAGTTCGTCCTTCCATACTTCCGGAACTCGTTGAGGAGGAAGATGCCGTCACTAATGTTGCTAGTTCGCGGCAGACAATGCGGACCACCGCGAAGCACGCGACGAGTGCACCCGCGACGGCGGCGAAGCTGACCAGCTCTACCGCACCAGAAGTTGATAATCCCCAAGTGCAAGGAATCATCATAGCACTTTCCAAATATGGAAGTGGTAAGCATGGAGTGTCGAACCCACAAGGAGCTAAAGGTAAGATCAAGATTCTCTCAAGTCCTATCTGCCACCGATACGACTCTACATACCCCAAACTTTTTCTTCAATCTAGTAACGAGAAATAAAACTGCATTGTGGGTATAAAGAGGATATATTTGCACGATATTGGAGAACTAAAATATGAAAATAGTTGCTTCAGAAAATAGAGTTCGAATATATTACAATATAGTACAAATAGCGAGTGTGGAATCATGATGGTATGGTGTGTAGAATAATCCTAGGCAATTTATAACAACATCGGTATTCATTCTTGCAATTTTATATGAGGGAGGGGCATGAGCTAACATACTTTCCATACTTGGATCATATGAACTTATGATTGGATCTCTAGCAAGCATCCGCAACTACTAGAAATTATTAAGGTAAATCGAACCATACGATTAAACATCAAGTCCCCTTTATTCCCATACGCAAGCAACTCGCTGATAACAATGTAAGCTTATGTCACTGTAGCCACCCACTATAAATGAATCATGAACATATCGCAAACCCCTATGGCAAGAATCCCCTCACATGTGCGCGGCACTAAGGGCACCATAGGACAACACCAAAATAAAACATACACTCAAATCAATCAAGATCGTCAATCAACCCAAAGGGTAACATAATCTACTCAAACATCATAGGATGGCAAAATATCATTGATTAATAATATGTGGCATGAAATACCATGTTCAACTAGGGGAATTTAGTGGGCTGCGGGAGAGTGGATCACCATAGATAGATGAGGGAAGGTGATGGAGACGATGATGTTTATGAAGATGATCACCCGGCGATGGTTCCTTCGACGGCACTCCCACACCGCCGGAAAAGAGGGGGATAGAGTCTCCCCCCTTAGGCTTCCTGCTCCATGGCCTCTCCCCATATAGGGAGAGGTTCTCCATCTGTTCCTTGTCCACCATGTCTCCCGGAGGGGCGAGAGCCCCTTTGAGATTAAATCTCTCTCTCTCTCTCTGTTCCTCTCCTCTTCTCGCCCCTCCAAGATTGGATCTCTCTCTTTGTTTCTATCCTGTATTCACTGTTGTTTTCTAGCACTTTGCCATTTCTTAATATCCGGAGATTCGTAACACCAATCGGCCTGAAATTTTAAGGGGATTTTATTGGGAAAATAACTATCTTAGGGCAAAAGAAGGGCCTAAACCAACTTAATGGGTGAGCCATTACCAAAAAAGCACCATACCGTATCAACTTCAAGGAGACAAAAGAAATTCAAAGGCAAGTGCACAAACTCCTCAAAAACGGGTATGTACGCGAGAGCCTTAGCCCTTATGGAGTTCTGGTCATCCTTGTGCCTAAAAATATGGTAGTATGCGTATGTGTTCCAATTGTCGACCCATTAATGATATCACCATTAGGTAGCAACACTATTCTGTGCCTTGACGACAAGTTTGATGAACTTAGTGGTGCCACCATTTTCTAAAAAATGATCTTAAAGGTGGCTATTACCAAATTTGCTTTTAAGAAGGTGATGAGTGGAAAACGACCTTCAAAACAATATTTGCCCTTTATGAATGGTTTGTCATGTCGGCTTATCTCAAGCGCCTAACACATTCATGCGTGTGATGCATTATGCCCTACAACACCTCATTGGTTATTGTGTTGTTTACTGTGATGATATCCTTGTTTTTAGCAAATCTCTAAAAGAGTATGCGACACATCTTAGACATGTCTTTAAAGTTCTTATAAAAAAGAAACTTTATGCGAACATGGAAAAGTGCACCTTCGGTGTAGATAAACCTATTTTCTTGGAATTTGTAGCATCTTCTAAGGGCGTTCAAGTTGATGAGCCTAAATTGATGCAATTAAAGCTTGGCCCCAACCAACCAACTTGCAACAAATGTATAGCTTTCTTGGACTATCTGGGTTCTATCATTTCTTCGTTAAGGACTTTAGCACTATTGCGTCCTCATTGCACACATTGAGTAAGAAGAATGCACCTTTTGTTTGGGGACCATCACAAGAGACCACATTTACTGAGCTTAAAATTTTACTTATGCATGCCCGATTGCTTGCATTACCCGAATTTGATAAAACTTTTGAAGTGCATTGTGACTCTAGTGGTAAGTGAATTGGAGGGGTGTTAATGCAAGAAAAATGTCCCATTACGTACTCGTCGCGACCCGGTCCCGTGAGATGTCCCTGAATCTCTATGCTTACTGTGTCGGTCCATGTATCAATAGCTGACACACAGTCGATAATGAAATACCAAGAAATACATCATGTCATAGTATTTACATTCAAGATCCACTTCTTACAATACCACCTGCTTAGGTCATGCCTATCTTACGTCATAAACATGCAACGGATATACTATTCTAGTCTAGTGGCATCCACTGACTCACATGGAAGATTTGAGTATATTGTTGTAACCCTACGTCGTAACCTTTCCTTTGATAGGGGAACATGCAACATGATACGTTGTAGCTAAACCTGGGCATTCCTCTGGTCAGGCCAGGTTATGGTTCACGCTTGTAAAAGCCAGATGGACACAGTCTAGGCCCGAGCCCAGCCCCACCCAAAAAATGAAAAAATAGGCCAGAGCCCGGCCCAAAGGGACTAACAAGAGAATTTTGGGCCGGCTCGGGTCGGGCCTCCATGTAAACTACCTAATTTTCCACGCCCGAGCCCGGCCCAAACTACACACAAGTCCCAAAAAACAAGCTTGAGTCCGAGCCAAACATAAAGACCGACCCAACTGTTGGGGAGTGTACGACGATCTATGGGATCAATGAGGTCCCTTGTGGTTCAGGCAGGGTCTCACATGCACAATAAGAATCATCAAACACATACATGCTCAGGGGTTTTAGACAGGTTCGGGACGCTCGGGAGTGTAAATCCCTATGTCATGTGTTCTGTTATTATGTGTGTGTGTCCAAGTACAAGCGCGTGTCTGCCCGGCAAGGATGCACCAGGAGCATGGCTAGGCGTGCAAATGGACAAAGTGTCGATCTTTCTAAAGGTATCCATGGACCTCCTTCTGTAGTGCAAGGGATTACCACAGTGGCTAAAATGGTATTTTTCTGAGGTTAAATAGTGGGTTCTATAGCTCGCAAAACGGCTCACATGAGCTACAGTTGTAAATAAGTAACCCTGACGGATTTAGGACAAGTGCATTAAATGCACCATAAGGTGTCACACTCGCAATGTCTTCCGGCGAGGATTGCCTCTCCTTCTGTGTCGTTCAGCCAGCTACCTTTTATTATTTCATAAAGCTGTGGGATGGGTGTCATTGAAGGTGCTGCATGTCCCTGACCTTGCTAGATGCCTCTGAACAAACCCGCCTAACTGTGTGCCCGCTCGACACCTTGTTGATGTTGACAATCAGCCTGATGAGGTTGAGTGGTAGAGATCTGGAGGAGTCTTGCCAGGCGCAATGGCTGTCGGGTCTTCTCCCCCCGACAAGGCGTCTTGTCGGGGGATTGGTCTTTTTTCTTGAAGTTGAGTTGTCTTCCGGTAGAGTGCCACCGGGTGGGGAGTCTTTTGTCGTCTATGCACAAGTCGGGGTACTAAGGGATCCGTTATTTAGTACACCAATAGTAGCCCCCGGGCCTGGGCCATACTAGAGTTTGTGACGCTTGTTAGGATAGGCCCGAAAGCAGTGCATAGATACGTGGCAAATTTTTGTTGCGGTCATGATGATGATTTATCACTGTTTTGCCAAGACGCACGTTGAATGCGGGTCGTGGGAGTAGTTGAGAAAAATGGCATCTAGTGTGCATGTCTTGGGAAGCGCGGCTGCGTCGGGTGGGGAGAGATGCCCTCTATGAATTCCATCCGTTCTAAAAAGGAGGAACCGCAAATTCGCTGCTCATCCCCAGCCATTACTCCTTCCTTTCGCCGCCACCGTCTCAGCGCAACGTAGAGCCCCTAAGATATTCCTCGTTCTCATCGCCTACCTCCTCCGAGCTAGCCATGGCACCCAAGAGAGTGTCATCCACCGCCGCCTTTGGCCCCACAAAGAAGGCAAGAGGGCAGCGTCCGCTTCCGCGGATGTGAGGAGTCAGGCACTGACAAAGGCAAGGAGGAACAACATCGTCTTCTTCCCTTTCGTGTTAACAGGGAACGACCTCATATTGAGGTACAAGATCATGTGGGGGAGGGAGAATAATGTGCACTCCATGCCGCACGTGATTCCAGGCGACTCCGAGCCCAACGCATGAAGTACCCATTCTTCATGGTGTACTTCTTTTGCAGATTGGTTCCCCCTTTTCTGCCTTCTTTAGAGACCTGATGCTCGCCTACCGTTTTAAGCTGCTAGACTACACGCCGAATGTGGTGACCACCTGGTCAGCCTTCGTGCATTTGTGAGAAAACTTTGTAGGGATAGTCCCTAATGTGTCCCTTTCCCGCCACTTCTTCTATTCACGCGTAGAGGGTCATGCTCGCTGTTATAGCATCAATTGGGTTCCTCACGCCACCCACAAGGAGGTGTATCCTCCCGACAATCTACACCAGAAGTGGGAGGAATGTGGGCGGAGTGGTGCTATATCCTTGATAAGGAGCCCCCAATCTTCTGCAAGACCCGAAAGTCTATGCCAGTCTGCTCCAATAAGTGGAGCGATTTTGCCAAACATGGCGAGAAGTTGGAGATCGCCATTGCGTGCATTGTGAGGATGAGGGTTGTCGTGATCACCATAGAGATGGTGGGTGAGGATTTTTCTCGCCACGCGTATTGCCCCTCTCCAGGAGGAGTGACACTTTGTCAGGGAGTACAACAGCCCTACCGAAATGATGCATCTGCGCCCAGGACTCAACGGCAACCACAATGTCGATGCAGCTTTCTCCCCTAAAGCACCAGCTCTTTTGCCCAAAAGAGAAGTATAAGATCTCGGCCACCATCATCCCGCTCTGCAACAACTCTGCTAAGAGCTCGATCCAAGCGATGATGTCAGCATGTAATGCACACGGGGTTGATCCCACATGGGATCCTCTAGCACCTGAGGTGGTGCAGGAGTGGTGCAACAACCTGATAGAGGTACGCATCCGGTATGAAGGGGAGCTCATCCGCGAAACCACGATGGAGGATATCAAGTTCATCGGGCAAAGGGCGACGGAGGCGGAACTTGCCACGGGCAGCAGAAGTTTCGGTGTCGCGAGGCATGATGACGAAGAGGAGGAGAGCACCGGCGAGGAGGAGGACAATGAAAAAGCACCGACAATTGACCTTCCGGAGGAACCCACCGGAGTTGAAGGGGTCGGGGACAACGCGGAGCAGGAACTCGAGGAGTTCCATGTTCACGCAATCCCCAAGAAGCGGGCTCGTGTACTCCATAGGGCCACCACCGGGGAGCTAGTTAGGCCTGCCCTTCTGCCGGAGCTCGAGGAGGAGGAAGATCCTGCCACTAATGTTGCTCGTTAGCGGCGGACAACGCGAACCACCGCGAAGCATGCGGCGAGTGCACCCACGCCGGCGGCGATGCTGACCAGCTCCACCGCACTTGCGGTTGATAATCCCCAAGTGCAAGGAATCATCATTGCACTTTCCAAAGATGGGAGTGGTAAGCATGGAGTGCCGAACCCACAAGGAGCTAAAGGTACCATCAATATTCACTCCAGTCCTATCTACCACCATTATGAGTCTACATACACTGAACGTTTGCTTCTATCTAGTACTGAAAACAAAACTGCATTGCGGGTATAAGGAGGACAGGTTTGCATGATATTGGAAAACTAAAATATGAAAATAGTTGCTGCACTAAATAGACTCAGAATATATTACAATACATTACAAGTAGCGACTCTGGAATAATGATGGTATGGTGTGTAGAATCATCCTGGGAAATTGTGAACAAGATCGGTATTCATTCTTGCAATTTTATATGAGGCAGAGGCATGAGCTAACATACTTTCCATACTTGGATCATATGAACTTGTGATTGGATCTCTAGCAAGCATATGCAACTCCTAGCATTAAACATCAAGTCCCCTTTACTCCCATACGCAAAAAACTCCCTTACTCGGGTGTAAGAATATGTCATTGTAGCCACCCACTATAAGTGAATCATGAAAATATTGCAAACCCTACAACGAGAATTCCCTCACATGTGCACGACACGAAGGGCACCATAGGACAACACCAAAATAAAACATACACTCAAATCAATCTAGATCATCATCAACCCAAAGGACAACATAAATCTACTCAAACATCATAGGATGGCAACACATCATTGATCGATAATATGTGGCATGAAACACCATGTTTTACTAGGGCATTACAGTGGGTTGCGGGAGAGTGGACCACCATAGATAGATGAGGGAAGGTGATGGAAATGGTGATGTTGATGAAGATGATCGCCGTGGTGATGGTTCCTTCGGCAGCACTCCGACACCGCCGAAAGAGAGGGGGATAGAGTCTCTCCCCTTAGGCTTATTTCTCCATGGCCTCTCTCCATATAGGGAGAGGTTCTCTCTATTACTTGGCAACCATGGCTCCCGGAGGGGCAAGAGCCCCTCCGAGATTGGATCTCTCTCTCTGTTCCTCTCCTCTTCTCGCCCTTCCGAGATTGGATCCCTCTCTCTCTCTCTCTCTGTGTGTGTGTGTGTGTGTGTGTGTTTCTCTCCTATTTTCTCTGTTCTTATCTAGCCCTTCACCTTTCTTAAATATCCGGAGATCCATAACTCCGACCGGGTTGAAATTTTGAGGGGATTTGTATTGGGGAAATATCTATCTTGGTGTGAAAGAAGGGATACAGCTGACTTAAGGGTTATCCATAAGCCTAGGAGACAACCACCCCCAGGTCGCGACCTCTTGGATTGTGGGAGCCTCAGGCATGAGGCGCCGTCGATTCTTCTTGCCAAAATTCACATATATTCCAAAAAATCTCCATAAATTTTAATCGTGTTTGGAGTCTGTTTGATATGAATTTTGTGTGAAACAAAAGAAACACAAAAAAAGGAACTCGCACTCGACATTGGATAAATAAGTTAGTCCCAAAAAATAATATAAAATGTTGCCAAAAGTATATGAAAGTTGTAGAATATTGGCATGAATACTTATTAATTTTCGATCCAGCCAAGATGTATCAGCATCATCGAGCTTAAGTCCTGCTCGTCCTCAAGTAGGTAAATGATAAAAAGAAATAATTTATGAAGTGTGAATGCTAGCATAGTATAGAAGTTCTACCAATGTTATTTCCATTGAATTTTCCTAGCATCATAAAACAACAACTCTTTTCTCATAGAATTTATCATGATCAAGTAAGAAGCTACTCACATGTTAAAGTTTAGACAATAAACTTCCTTGAAAACTATCAAACTATGTTTTGACTCCGCAAATCATTACAAATTATCTTATTGTTAGGAACGGTCTTTGTAAGATCTTAGATTTTGCAAATTCCAGATGCTCAACTATCATTTATTCTTCCATGATTGTTGACACTCAAGGCATATTTTCAGAACAAGTAGTTTCAATTAAACACGTAGGAAGATAGGGGCTTAATGTTTCACCTCCCAACTTATTTATCTCATGGATAATGTTAACAATAATTGTCGGTGCCGGTTTGCATGCCGTCACCTATGGGACCTTCGGGCCCTTGTGGTTCGACAAGGAGGTCGTATCACACAAAGAGCAGAGAGTATGAAACAACAGGGTGATGAGACTCGGGGTTTTTTACCCACGTTCGGGCCGCTATGAAACATAAAACCCTACTCCTGCTTTGGTGGATTGATTGGGGAAGATGACATTTGCGCAGAGCTATACCCTGGTAGGGGTTGCCAGGGAAAGCTAGCACGTGTGTATGCTTACAGTTGACTCTAATCCCATGGGGACCTAATCTACCAAGTGTTGAATTTTTAAGCGCTCAATTTCCCAATGATCTGAATCCTTTCCTAGGTTGCCTCGAGCCTCCTTTTATAGCTCAAGGGGCGTCCACAGTGGAAACTAACATGAGATAGGTAACAGTGCTATCATACCTAACTCTGGCACTTAAGATAGAGCTCCATATATGTGGCCCTAGTTGGTGAGTGGGGGTGCGTTCCCGGCAGGTCTCTACTACCTATGAGCTGGCCACGGCTTGAGGTCTTGACATGCCTCTGGACGGGTATCAACAAGTTGCAACCTATCTTCCGGCGCGACGACACGTAGCTAGCGAGAGCCACCTACCCATCTGGGGGCTCGACACCTCATCGACAAGTGACTGTTGTAGCAATGTGGTGGAGGTGTGGCAGGCTGGCTCACACGTAGCGGGGAGGCACTTTGGAAGGTCTTGGTGAGGATGATTGCGCCTTCGCCCCCAGTAGATGCGAGGGGTTCTTGGAACGTTTTGGGATGTTGGTGTTGGTCTTGAGAGGTGATGCTTCTGACGCCCATGCATAAGACATGGGCACTAGTTGCCCCATTATTAGTGCACCGACAAGAGCCCCGGGCCTGGCCCATACTCGCTCGCCTAGCGTTATTGGGTCAGGCCCAAAGTTCATGTGGGGCATGGAATTCGCAAAGAGGTGACCGTCATGCACTGTTCCACGTCGTCCCACCTCCTCACGTCGATTCCACCATGCGTGCCGCAGGCATTGTGCGAATCTCGCGGGGGGTGTGTGTGACTTGGTCATGGAGGGAGCCGCAACATCATGGATTCAATTGACGGGGTAGTTACCTGTTCGCCCGTGTTGCTGGGAAACGGCATGGGTGGAGGTGGACAACGACCCTTCGAGTGTAGGAGAGCCAGCCCCCGCGCCCTCCCTATAAAAGCGAGACGGGTGTGGGAGACGATGCTCATCCGTCCTTCTCCTCCCTTCCAACCTAGGGTTGCTTGGTTTGCTCTTCTCTTCTGGTCCTTTGAGGTGCCATAGGTTCTTGTTCATGGTGGGCAAGCGTGGGTGTCCCCTATATTTCGGGAGGGCAGCACGAGCTTCTCGTTCAGATCATGTAGCCTCTTCAGTTGTAGCGCCGGAGGTTGGCAAACCGTAGGGAGTGTTGCTCCGTGTGTCCGGTGGCCCGGTGATAAAGGTAGTGGAGGCTCTGTGGCTATGGCGCCCGAGTCTCCCGCTCATGGCGCCATGTTCCGCATGCATGGGTGGGAGATTTTCTCGTGCGAGTTCTTCGCGAAGGTAGGTTGGATTCCCCGCCTTTGGCCACTAGGGCGACCATTCTCTCTGTGAGAGATCCAGAGAGCATGGAGTCCTCTCTCGCTGCGGCGAGGGATCCAACATTGGTGGAGGCGTCCGCGCGCGTGATGGTGATGATGGAGGTCATGATGGAGACGACCTATGGTGCTCCGAGGGCGAGGGAGGTGACTCCGACCCGTCATGACCGCCGGCAGCACCATCATCTGCACATGCCAACTTCTCCCCTGTCGGCTTCGCACACTCCTCCGGGCGTAGGGGCTCCTTGGTCATAGCATGGAGGCGTCCCTCCGGTCTTGGCGGGGAGGCGCCGAATCCTAGTCGGGCGTGCCCTTGTTATGCCTTCCCTGCATGATCCATTATCTAAAGAAAGGGGGATAAGGAAGGTGTTACGATGCGCTTATATTTTTATAAAGCAAAAGGTTATATGCCTTTGCTAAATTTTTACTAGTGGAATTGTAATCTATTTTATCCATTTTGTACTGAAGAAATGAATGAAATGATCTCCGTTATTTTTTCCTTGAGTGTTATCCCTGCGTCCTTCTATCTGTATTGTGTGGTATGTTTCCACTGCATGGGGTTCATTGTCGGGTTGGCGCAAGGTGCAAGTGTTGAAGGGGGAGCGAGACCCCGACGATAGACGATCATCGTCCCCCCGCCAAGGCCCCTTGCCGGCATTGACATGATCTTTCCCATCCTTCAAGGATAGTGAGCGACGAGGGGCGGAAAGACGGCCTATTCCAACAAGGGTCCCTATCATGCTGAGAGTACCATCGCAAACAACCAACAAATTTGAGGCAAGGGTTTCCTCAGAGGAAAGAAATGGATCCACGCTGGAGATAAGGTTGTTTAAACTTCGATCCTTGGGGGGAAGCCCCCTTGAAGGTGCGATGGTTCTTTGTCCTCATCTCTGCACTCTCTCCTATTTACCTACAAGCAAAACAGACAGAGAAAAGAAGGGGCTCCATCCTTTTGAGAAGAGGGGAGACACGGTAACAAAGAATACATGTCCGTCAAGCCTTCTAAATAACTGGTAAGCTGGGTGTTAGTCACATCATAACACAGATAAATGTGCAATGCATGATGGATATGTAGATGATGCTTATGATGCAATGCCTAGCTTTATTTATGCATAGGGTCTGCGCCTGGCTTCATACAAAGCATTACATGCAACTTAGGCAAGCCTTGTACAAAAGGTGGCTGCCGGGGACTGCACCCGGCAACCGCGCCTTACGGGTAGAACTTACGAAGATGCTCAATATTCCATGAGTTAAGCACCTTGATGCCATCTCCGGTCTCCAGATGGACTACGCCAGGCCTAGTGACTCGTACTATCTGGTAAGGGCCTTCCCAGTTTGTCATCAACTAGTTGGAACCCTTGGCGGGATGAACGCGCCTAAGGACAAGGTCGCCTTCCTCAAAGCTCCGGGAGTGGACCCTGCGGTATGGTAGCGGCGCAGGGCCTGCTGGTAGCATGCAGCATGCATAGCAGCCCGGTGACGATCTTCCTCGAGGAGCGTGGCATCGTCATGCCGCAGCTGCGGTTGCTCCACTTCATCGTAGGCAAGCACTCGAGTTGACCAATATATGAGTTTGTGGGGATAACTGCTTCTACCCCATATACTAGGGAGAAAGGTGTCTGGCTGGTAGCTCGATTTGGCGATGTTTTGAGGGACCAAAGAACCACCGACAACTCATCAATCTAGCGCTTTCCGCATCTATGCAGTCTATCGAAAGTTCCCGTTCTGAGCCATCACAACACTTCAGCATTCATCCTCTCGACTTGCTCGTTGCTCCTTGCGTGTGCAACACAGGCAAAGGAGACCTTGCTTCCAAGGCTTCGGACGTACTGCATGAATGCTTACTCATGAGCTGAGTGTCGTTGTCAGTGATTACCCTATTTGGTACTTCAAAGTGGCACACCAATCCCTTCATGAACTTGATAGCTGACTGCGCGGTCATCTTTCTCACTAGCTCTACCAGAGGCCATTTTGTGAACTTGTCGATTGCTATGTACAAGAACTCAAAACCCCCAGCAGCGCGGGGAAAGGGGCCCAGGATATCGAGACCCTAGACCGAGAAGGGCCAGGATAAAGGGATCGTCCAGAGGGCTTGCGCTGGCTGATGTATGTTCTTGGCATGGAACTGGTAGGCTTCACACTTGGTGACCATCTTAGTCACATCTTGGAGGGTTGTGTGCCAATAAAAACCCTGGCGGAAAGCTGTCCTGGCAAGGGCCCTTGATCCTATATGCGACACACATATACCTCCATCAATCTTCGCCAACAACCTTAGTCCTTCTTCCCAAGATATGCACCTCAATTTCACACTGTTGGGTCTTCTTATGTACAAAGTGTCATCGACAAACTGGTACATACTAGACCGGCGGGCTAGTCTTTCGGCCTCTTCTTGTTCTTTGGGAATTTCTCGTGTCTGACGGAATTGGATGATGTGATGTGCCCAAGACGGAGCCTATGGCTCGATGGCATGGAATAAAGGCATTTCCGCGTTCGTGGGAGTGCTGGCGTGTGCGAGAACCTAGGGTTCCGCGGGAGGGAGCAGCTCACCATGCGAAATGGAACCGCCTTAGGTAGCTTCTCTACCAGGGCTTGAGGAAGCTCTCCCGAGAAATGCTTGCCAAAGTTCGGTTTTCTTCTTTTCTTGATCATCGTTGAGGGGACACACAGGGCTGAGTGAGATGAAGGACAAAAAACCCTGGTTCAACATGAAGCTTCTACGCGGCACACTCCGACAGGTGATCGACAATGCTATTTTTTATGCGTGGCACATGTTCTGCCTGTAGCCCATCAAAGTATTCCTCCAAGTTCCTCACTTACTCTACGTATGACTCCATCACCGGGTTCTGATAATCCTTATTGACCTCCTTCACCACAAGCTAGGAGTCCCCTCTGATGATCAATCTCTTGATCCCCAACTCCACCATGATTCTGAGTCCTCCGAGGAGCACTTCATACTCAGCGGTGTTGTTGGTAGATTCTTCCGAGGGACATTTGGAACATGTACTTGAGATGCTCTCTGGTAGGGGCGATGAGGAGCATACCTGCCCCGGCACCCTGGAGTGAGAGGGCACCATCAAAGTACATGACCGATTCCTTGGGTGTTTACCTGCACGGGAGAGTGGTTTCTTGGACTTCTTTGTCTGGTGTGGGCATCCATTCGTCATTGCACTCCGTTAGTGCTCTGCTTTGGATGGTGGAAATTCTTTCATACTTCAACCCAACACTCGACAGCTCCAACGCCCACTCGACTATCCTACCTCTAGCTTAAGGGTTCCTCAAGATGAGCTGTAGTGGGAAGCGTATGACAACAGTGACCTCATGGGCTTGGCAGTAGTGGAGCAGCTTCCTTGAGGTCATGATGAGGCCAAAGATCAGCTTTTGCACTGTAGAGTACCTTGGTACCTTGATCTAGCCCTTGTAATATGGAGCTTACAAAGTACACTGGGAGTTGCACCACCTTTTCTTCGCCAACTCCTTGGAGTCCTCATTGCTAGCCTGCGAGGTTTCTTCTAAGCCAGTGTTAGGCATTTCCATGGATATTTTGGCTTCATTCCCGGTAGCATCTGCGACAGTGGCTGCATCCTCATCTAGTTCCCACTACACCACCAAGGCCGCGCTAACCACTTGATTCATTACTGCCAGGTATAGTAGCAAAGGCTCTCGCGGTTTGGGACCGACCAAGGTGGGAGTGGAAGACAGGTATGTCTTCAGATCTTGCAGCATCGTGTCTTCTTCCGGGGTCCACTTCATCGGGCCGACCTTCCTCAAGATCTTGAAGAACGATAAGGCTCGTTCGATGGATTTGGAGATGAATTGACTCAACGCGGCAATGCATCCGGTCAGACCTCTCACGTCCTTGACTGTCTTGGGGGCTTGTATCTGCTCGATGGCTTTGATCTTGTTGGGGTTGGCTTCAATCCCTCACCGAGACACAAAGAACCCAAGTAGGTGGCCGAACTGGACACCAAACACACACCTCTTAGGTTCATATTGCGCAGGTTTGCAAAGGTCTCTTCTAGGTCTTGCACAAGGGAAGCTTCGTCCATGGTCTTGGCCACCATGTCATCCATGTGTGCTTCCACATTCCTGTGCAGCTGGTGTCCAATTCCAATTTTCCTAGCTCTGGCAAAGGTGTAATCAGCGCTCTTTAACCTGAAGGGCATTCGTACGAAACAATACATGACACATAGGGTTATGAACGAGATCTTTTCCTCATCCTCTTTGGGCATGCAAATCTGGTGATATCTAGAGTACGCGTCCACCAAGGAAAGCCAGTCATACCCACAAGTGGTGTCAACTATCTGATCAATACACGGAAAGGGAAATGGGTCCTTCGTGCATGCTTTGTTTAAGTATGTGAAATCAATACAAAGCCTCCATTTCCAATTCACCTTGTGTACCACTACCGGGTTAGCTAACCACGTTGGATGCAATACTCCTTGGACCAAACCAGCCGCTTCTAGCTTCTGGATTTCCTCGCCGATAAACTATTGCCTCTCCAAAGCATGATTTGTTACCTTCTGCTTGACGGGTCTGGCGTGGGGGAAGATAGCAAGGTGGTGCTGAATTACACCGGGGATGTAGGAAGGTTGTGAGGCAAATGCATGGACATTTGCCCGTAGAAAGGCAACAAGTGCTCTTTCCTATTTGTCACTAAGGGTGGCACTGATGGTGAACGTACCATGAGAGCCATCCTCCCTTGTCAGGACCTTCTTCACCGCAGGATAGGAGACCTTGGACTTCCTGCTCGCGGAGCTCTCCGGAAGGTCATCGACGGCTGTATCCCACTTTGCGGAGGAGCGCTTGCCGGAGTCCTTGTCGGTCCTTTTGCTGGACTTCTTCTTCTTCTTCTGGCTTGTAGTAGTTGCAGATTCTCCTACAGTTTCAGCTGCCACCGTGTCTCGGAACATCTGATGTACGCAAATGTTGACGTCCTTCTTGTCGGATGGGGTCAAAATTACTCCCATGGGGCCTGGCATCTTCAAAACAATGTAAGCATAGTGGGATTTTGGCATCAATTTTGCCAAGGCCGGGCGCCGAAGGATTCATTGTATGGCATGGAAAGGTCAACCACATCGAACACGACCTTTTCGGTCGGGTAGTTGAGCTCTCCACCGAATGTAACCTACAAAGTTATCTTTCCCTTTCACTGGCCTTTGCCGATGTTGATCCCTTGGAATGAACCCGTCAGCTGGAGCTCGCTGTCGGCGTTCTAGGAATGGGGGTACCCACACCTTCCTGCCTGCGGCCCAGGGCTGGCACACTTCTTCAAGCAAGAACAATCGGGCGCACGCACGCAACACCACTCAAGGCAAGGTCCCCGCGAGGGCCAAGACTCGCGAGGAGGAACAACATCAAGACCCGGAGGGGGCCTTATCAGGACACCTCCGGAGCGGCCGATATTCCGAGGCGAGACCCGACCTCAGGAGTCAAGTATGACGCAGAGGAAGGACATGTGAGCAGCAGACAGCAGGATGGAGCAGTTTCCCATTTAGTGCAAAGGGGGCAAGGACTAACCGGGTTTCCTAAGGCATCTTCCAAAGGTTTCCTTTCTCGGGCAACAGTCGTCATCCATGGAACCGTCCCTGCTGCGCTGACAGCCACTTTGCAAGCGAAGACTAATTTTGGATAGGGGAAGCATGTTCCCCTGTCCCCCTTCAAAATTGGTTGTTGTGGGATCCCTTCCTGCCGAAACGATAAGGGACGAGGACCTGGGCCGCACTATATATATAGAGACTAGGTTACTTAGTAGGGCATCTGATTCATTCATCCGCCCACTGACAACACACAAAGGCCACCCAGCCACCGGAGGCCCTTGAACACTGTACTAGTTCATCCACCAATCTCCACGAGAGGCAATCCACCAAAGCAGGAGTAGGGTATTATGCTTCTCAACGGCTCGAACCTGGGTAAACTATCGTGTTATGTGTCTTCCTTGCCGTCGAGTGAGTTCTCTACCATCCCCAGCGAGTAGCGACTTAGGTGAGGCAAGCCCGCGAGAGATTTTCATACACGCCCTTGAGTTTGAATCTTTTGGGTTTTAAGAAGCCCGAAATCCGACATTTGGCGCACCAGGTAGGGGGTGTGTCAAGGTCTTCTCCAAGTTTCATCTTCCCTAAGCCCCATTGCTCCGATGACCGGCGCCCAACAAGCTTCTTCGAGCCTCGTCGAGCTGGCTTCCAACCGTCATACCACAGCGATGAAAAGCATGTGTACCGGCATTATGGTACTAGACGGCTCGTACCAGATCATCAACATCGTCTCCGCCGTCACAACCACCCATGCCACCCAGGCGCATGGCGGCTGGACGGCATCCCCGGCATCCATGACACGCCACATCAACTTGGGGGACGTCAACGTGCTCCGCCATCGATCGACAAAAGGGGGCTTCGAGGCCTGGGCGAACCACATCACGGAGCTGATCGCCATCGCCTAGATGGACATGTGACCCCAGTCTTCTTCAAGGCCACAGGCGCCATGCGCTAGGGGCTCGCACCTCGTGCCGGTCTCCGGGCCTGCAAGCGACGGGCCCCCTCCTGCGCTGGGCGGGGCCAAGAGAGACGTGTCGCATGCTTCCCTCCACCTCCTCCAGATTATGGTGGCCGGCCTCAAGGCGCAGCACGCCGACAACCACCAGGGGCGCGAAGAGAATGGCAGGACGTTCGATGCACACTCCGACGCACATCACCAAGACCAGGTCGGCCCCCAACAACCCGGGGTGGCTAGGCGGGAGCACTCCCTCACGCGATGGAGACACGCCAGGGTACCAAGGGGGGAGCATGCACCGGGCAATGTTGCGACCACCCAATGGCAGTAGGAGGAGCAAGTGACTTCATGTGGAAGCCCATCGCAAGAAGATCTCCGAGCAACACGGCCGGGGGGACCTCCCCCCGCCGTAGAGAGGGACCACCACCGTCGCGCTGCTGAACGGCCTTGGAAGTCGATCGGACAACTACGTGGAGCCTTACGTACCTTGTTATGTAACACCACCTGACCCTCCCGTCGAGGAAGAGCCTCAAGCGTCCACCCTAGGTGTCAGTCCTCCTCAGGAGTAAGGAACGCTCTGGGGGGCCCCCTTTAGCCGGACCCTAGGGCTCCCACTGGCGGAGCACTGGGGCCAAGAGGCATGGGTAGGGAGGTGCCCCCAGGCCGCGAGGGCATGATGCCAGACGCCGCCCCCGCGGAGGAATTGCGAAGAATCGGGTCCCCGGGCTCAGGAGGATGAGTCAGACAAAGCAACGAGACACAAGTGGTGCGGTTCACCCGCGGCGACTACGGTGCTGGTGTGGGCGCCGAGGGTCCAGCCTCACGAGGCGCCGCTCAGGCGCGAAGAAGCTATGCGAGGTAATTTTATGGTTCACTACTCTAGGGGGTGTCTTCTGGACGCATGAACTTCTAGTGTTCAGGGCACACATCTTGCCATCATATCATTTATGCATGCTTCCATAACTTCTACTACATCCATTCGGCGATCTAACATCTTACCTTGCTTGCATGTTGGGCGATCTAGCCCCCGCTCGGGGGCTAAGGCGGGTGCGCGTCACCCCGTCGCTGGACCTGGGGAGGCCTCGCGGCTTCCCAAGGCCACAATCAATAGGATGAAATGGGGTCGCTTGAGCATCAAAAGGGGGCTCTTGAGCATCGAGCCTCAGGGGCCTTACCGGTCATAAGGCCACATGCCACCCTCGATGCTGTCCACGGACATTCGGTCGTTATTAGGGGTGGGAGGGCTTGACCCCTTAGCTGTGTTCGTCCATTTGGTCGCAAGCAACAGCGGTTGGGAAATGTGCGGGACTGGGTCTTGGCGACACAGAGCCCCTCGAACGTCAAAGGGGGATCCTGAGCATCGAGCCTAGGAGCCTTACCTGTCATAAGGCCACGTGCCACCCTTGATGCCGTCCACGGACCTTCGGTCCTTAACAGGGGTGGCAGGGCTTGACCCCGTAGTTGCATCCGTCATTCGGCCGTATGCAACGGCGTTCGGGAAATGCGTGGGATTTGGACCTGCCGGCGTAGAGCAATAGAAAAGTCCAGAACCAGTCTCAGGAGAAGGAGCTCGCGTGGCCTCGAAGGGCCACATCTACAAAAGGATCAGGGGCAAACTGCCCCCAAGGAGGAAACATCGCGAGGCCGGAGTGCCCTCGCCTTCGCCCTACAGTCCCCGCGGGACCTGCGTCAACCCGTGGCACCTCTGCATCGTCCTTCAATCCTTCCGGAACCTACTTCATCCCGTGACACTCTCATGTAATAATGAGCTGCGTCTGTATACGCTCGGGGCCCCACCGAGGACATGGCGGGGTCCCTCCCACGCCTAGTGGCAGCCGTACTCTCTGTGCTAGGGAGAAGACGGAGGCAATCAACTCAGTCCCAAAAACTCAAAAGGAATCGGGCGCCTATGCCTCGGGGATAGGGACACTCGCGAGGCCAAAGCTTCCTCGCGAGATCCCAGATACACCCCCCTCGTGACACTCTGATGTAATAACTAGCTAGGGTTGTATACGCCCGGGGGGCCCCGAGGACGTGGAGGGGTCCCTCCCACGCCTAGTGGAAGCCCTATGTTCCGTGCTGGGGGTTGATGGCGGCGGAGATTAGCCTTGGTGCCGGACACGGAGTTTGCTTGCTTCTTCCTGGAGCTTGAGTTATCCTTTGCTGAACATAGATTTGTCGATTTCAAAAGTTGATGTTGAAAAATAAAAGGGGGGAATTTTCTCTTGTGTTTTGTCGTTCCGTCGGCTTTCAAGCCTCCTTTTCTGGATGATATTTTATGAGGAGCTAAACTCTCTGCACCGCCCTTAGGCGCCAAGGAGAGTGAAAGCAAGGACTTGTCGTCCCAGGGCAAACATTTTCAACGGTCGACCCCCGCTCGGGGCCCCGGATCGAAGCACGATAGCACCACAAAGAGTCTCGGGAGGCCTCATGGCGCCCTAGGGCGATGACCAAAGGGACGGAATGGGGAATCGCTCGAGCTCCAAAGGGGGCTCCTGGGCACCGCTTCAGGAGCCTTACCGATCATAAGGCCACTCGCCACCCCTGGTGCCGTCCTAGAGCTCCAATCGGTGTCAGGGGCGGTCGGGTCCCACCCCGTGAAGTGCGTCGAACCTAGTGGTGGTGGGGAAATGTGCGGCACCGGGGCATGTCGATGTAGAGCGGCTTCAGTGTCAAGGGGGGCTCCTTAGCAACAGGCCTCGGGGGCTTTACTGGTCGCAAAGCCACTCGGCCACCCAGCTGTCGCCCATGTCGGCGCCCAGGGCGTCAGGGCTTTGCCCCATGAGGAACAACCTTGGTAACAGGTTGCGCCTCACGGTGGTAGGGAAATGTGCAGGACCGGTACCCGTAGACATAGAGTGCCGAAAGGGTGTCCACCCCGTCCCACCGAAAAACCAGGAGCTACTCAGGAGGAGCCAAGGAAGAGACCTGCACAAACCCACGAGCTAAGTACCCTGCAGGACCAGACGGGGGCCATCTGGTTTCGCGTCGAACCAAGAACGAATTAAAACACGCGTACTAAGGAAAGGATGCAGGGACTAAGGACTAAGTTGTGGCAACGAATGAGGCCATCGACCAAGAGTGCAGCGGCACAAACGATGCCTCGGGAGGATGGGACCTCCTGAGGGCCCTGGCCGTTGTTGACTCCGAACAACGACTGGGTCATCGATGGGCCCTATGCAAGGAAGCCAAGCCGCAATGACTACCAGCAAGCAAGCCATCAATTCAAGAACAAAGGAAAAAGGGAGAATGACGAAGTTAACATACAAAAGTCTAACGCCCGACACAGCAGAGTTCATGGTCCAACATTACAGGGGTAGGAAAATAGAAGCTAGGGGTAGCCTAGGGGGAGAGGCCGCCGACACCGCCCTTGGTGCCGGCAGGCTTTGCGTCGAAGCCCTCCTCCTCACTGGAGACGGGCACCCAGACGTATCGCTCCACCAGGGCATCCACGCGCGGGCGCACTTCGTCTCGCAGAAGACGCCAGAACTCAGCAGGCACCGACTCAATGACACGCTGGAGGTCAAGTTGCGGAACGAGGCAACACAGGTTGGAGAAGATGAGCGTCCAGGCAAGGCCCAGAAGCTCCCGCGCGTCGAACGCGTTGTCCTCCTCCACACAGGAGACGCTGGCCTCCAAAGTCTCCACCAGCTTCTGGAAGAAGGCGAGGTAGCCCCCATCGCTGCTCACCCTTGGCAGCGCCGGGGCACCCCCCATGAATCGGCGCGTCGCGCCTGCCGCCGTCCGGCGATGCTCTAGAACTGCTTGGCACGCTAGAGCATACTCCGCCTCGTCTTGGGCAGCCTGAATGGCGTTGGTCGCCTCCTAGACCTGTCTCTGCAGCGACGCCAACTCTGCCTAGGTGTCCGCTTCGCCCTGGCGGGCGGCCTCGGCACTCTCGAGCTGAGCCCGCATCCCCTCCGCCTCCTCCTGAAGCGCTCCGAGCTTGAGTTTCTTGGCTGCGGGCGCTCTAGAGAAAAGGGAAGATCAACCACCAAGCGGCGTATGGGGCAACAAGAAAAGGGGGTGCAAACGAGGGACTTACTCATCAATCAGAGCCCAGCGACTGCGCCCACGGCGACCCTGAGGGCCCTTCGCTGCTGCTCTCGGGGACAGACGAGGGCGCGAACGGAGCCGCACGTTTCCCCCTGCGAGGATCGCCTCCCGGAGATGCCATGGAAGAGGAAGAAACGAAGGGGAGAAGAGGTTTTTCTCGGTGGAGCAAAGGAAGCAAGAAGGAAACTCAAGATCGCAGTGCCTTCCCCTTGCCAGTGGCGGGTGAGATTTATAGGCGAACCGTGGCCACCAAGCGTCGTGGGAGGGCGAGCGTTGCGTGCTCCTTGGGTGCCGCGAGGTGGGATGGCAGGCGCATTGCCGCCCACATCGCCTCACCTGACAACCAAACAGTCACGCCCGTGAGGGCCATTGGGCGTAGGCCGTCCACCCTGCTGCCATTCGACGAGTAACAATGATGGCTGGTGCGGCACTTGGAGATCGTGCTATCGTGATCCGTGGGGCCCGGACGCCTCGGGGAGCGATAACGTCACCGCATGGAGGCTGGACTCGAGTTCTGACGGGCCCGTAGGGAATTCGGGCCCGCGACACTTGAGGCTGCCCTAAATGCTTCACCGAGAAGCCATCCCAGGTGCGCCTTGGGCCCAGGGGCTACTGTCGGTGTTCTGGGAAAGGGGGTACCCAGACCTGCCTGCTTGCAGCCCAGGGCTGGCCCACTACTTAATTAAAGTACAATCGGGTGCAACAACACTCAAGGCGAGGTTCTCGCGAGGGGCCAAGCCTCGCGAGGAGGAACAACATCAAGACCCGCAGGGGGCCTCATCAGGACCCCTCCGGAGCTGTGCTTATTCCGAGGCAAGACCCGGCCTCAGGAGTCAAGGATGACGCGGAGGAAGGACTGGTGAGTAGCACACTACAGGACGGACCAGTTTCCCCTTTAGTGCAAAGGGGGCAAGGACTAACTGGGTTCCCAAGGCATCTTCCAAAGATTTCCTTTCTGGTACAACAAGGCCATTGCCGCCCGCCAGCAGGACGAATGTCACCCCTCGACCCGCCCCTGCTGCGCTGAGAGCGACTTTGCAGGCGAAGCCTATTTTTGGAGAGGGGAAGCATGTTCCCCTGTTCCCCTTCGAAATTGTCCATTCTGTGATCCCTTCCTGCCGAAACGATAAGGGAAGAGGACCTGGGCTGCCACTATATATATAGAGACTAGGTTACTTCATAGGGCATCCGATTCATTCATTCGGCCACTGGCACCACACAATGGCCACCTAGCCTCCAGAGGCCCTCAAACACTTTACTAGTTGTAAGTGCATCTAGTGCCCTTATTGATTTTGGTGGTTTGAAGAGTTATAGGTTAAGTATCTAATATGTTGATGAGTGTACACGTGATCTATAAGTGATTGAGGAGTTTGAATTATACGATGAATATCGACCCCTAAAAATGTATATCTACGGCAGAAGAAATTGGTCTTCTACCTAAGACTTTGATCGCGAAGAAATTGGGATGAAATTGATATTCCTCATGAAGATATTGAAGATGAGGAATTCTGTGTGTCCTAAAGAAAAACAATCCGAGGACTTTGAAGCATGAAGATTTATTCTTTCTGTTTCATTTTCTTCACTCTTGAGTCATAGGAACAACGTACTGTTAAAGGGGGTCGAGGCAACACTACGGAATGAATTTTCTCATGATGCTCAACCCAAGCCTAATCCTACAAAAGCCTCAAGTGAGGAATATGGGAGACATGAGGACTCTCACAGTTGAGTGTCCGATCGTTGCCACAATTCGCGCCACATCATCCATCTTATCCACACCAACGGTCATCATATTTAAGGGCATTTATGTCAAATCATGCCAGGATGCTCCTGGGCTATAAATAGACGCCCCCACAACCATTAGCTGGTTGTCTGCTCCGCGAGAAACTGACACTTGTCATTTAGAGCAACCCAAATTCCTCAGAGTCTTCAAGAGTAAATCATCAGTGAGGAAATACCCCAAACACCAAACCACAAACAAAAAAACCAAGTGATTGAGCATCACTGAAGAATTTGTTCTTCTGTGGAACTGAAGCCTTTTATCTTTGAGTACTGTGCATCCTCCAGACGGTTAGGCGTCATGGTCTAGTGCAATCCAATAGTCAATTGTGGATCGCCGGGTGACCGAGTTTGTGAGGGTTTGGAAGTCTCGCCTGAAGACTTACCACGAGTGTTGGGCTAGGACTGTGTGTCCTTATCTCAAGGAGAATAAGGTAGGGACTGTGTGTCCGAGACTATGTGTCCTTTGGTTTCAATACCAAGCCTCTCCAAACTAGACGTACGACTGCCACAACAGTTGGAACTGGGTCATCAACAACTGTCTTCACTGTGATACGGGTTCTATTTCTTCAACTCTTTCAATTCCTCAATATTGTATGTTGAAGATTTTCATAATCTCTGTTTGAAGAATTTGCTGAAGACTTTCTCTGAATTTCCTCAACTTCAAATTCTTCACACTAGTTAATCCTCATCTGTTACTTTGTGCATGCGTACTGAGCAAACTATTTTTTCATAATCCTCATCGAGAAAACTGTTGTAGTAATAATTTTTAATCCTGATCCTTTGTTGTTTCCGCTGCAAGTTATTCATGAGTGAGGAATTTGCTCAAAAGGAATTTCCTCAACGATGAAATTCCAAAAATCTCCTATTCACCCCCCTCTAGTCGATATAACGCACTTTCAATTGGAATCAGAGAAAGGTACTCCCTTGTTCTGTCTAATTTTGATTTAACCACCTGCAGTCTTAGTTATGTCGACTGCAGGAATGATCAAGGTTACTGCAGGATGTCCTACTTTCGAAGGGAAGGACTCCCCCTACTGGAAGACCAAGATGCAGATGCATCTACAAGCAATTGACAATGATCTCTAGTATATTGTAGAACATGGTGTTCCCTCCATTGCTTCTACTGTCTTTGCCGCTGATGTGAAGAAATTCAAGCAACTTGATTCACAAGCGAAGAATATCATTGTGGCCATCTGAGTAAAGGTCAGTATGGCAGAGTGAGTGCTTTGGGCTCAGCAAAACAAATCTGGGAAAGGCTGTCCAAAATCAATGAAGGAATATCAACTCAGCGCGATTGTCGTGTTCATGTTCTTCGCAATCTCTTCAATCGCTTCAAGAGGCTAGACAATGAAAGCTGCCAAGATACCTTTGATCGCCTCACTGACATCTCAAATGAACTACAAGAACTAGGAGCTCGAGACATCACTAACCATGAAGTTGTGAAGAAACTGCTAAGATCTTTGGATTCATCATTTGATATTTTGGTTCTGATGATTCTGCTGATACACTCGAAAGACTCAATACTCATGAATTCCAACATGAAGAAAAGAGAGATCTGTATGGACGAAGCTATTCTAGACCTCGTGCACTGAAGGCCAAAGGAATTTCCTCATCTGAAGAAGAAGACTCGGATTGAAGCATTGGTGATCTTGAAGTACTTGGACAGGAGCTTGCAATGCTCGTGAGGAAATTCCAGAAGTTTACAAGATGCGACCAGTTTGGAAATCTTCAAGAAGAGATATGAGGAACTCAGAATCTTCATTTGAGGACTACAAGAAAAGAACCTCCCACAAATGCAAGAAATTAGGTCACTACATTGCTGATTGTCCTCGATGGGCGAAGGAATCAAAGAAGAATAAATACAAGGATGAAAGTTGTGATGACTCGAAGAAAAAGAAGAAATCTTCAGAATCCTCATCCTCAAAGTCGTCATCGCACAAGAAGACAAGTTTCAGAAAGGCTCGGGCACTCATTGGCAAGGAAATGGATTCTGAGGAAGAATCTGAGGAATGTGATGAAGAGGAAGGATCTAAAGAAGACTCAGAGTCTGGTGTGGCATGTCTTGCACTGTCTACCACATTCGTCAGCAAGTTAATGTTCAACCTTGAAGAAAACGATAACGCCATCTACACTGATGACTATGCTCATGACTTCGCTCCAACCTATTGCTTCATGGCAAAAGGTTCAAAGGTACCAAATGACACTTCGTCCTCTGATTCAAGTGACTGTGAACATGATGATTATATAAATCCCAGTTATAGTAAGCTTGCCAACATTGCAACTAAACAACAAACTGCCCGTGAAAAGCTTCAAAAACTGCTAGACAGAACCGATGACCTGTTGAATGATGAAATGAATCTTACCCAAATCCGCACTGAAGATATGAAAACTCTTTAGTCCGAATTTGATAATCTTCAAGATTGTCATGGCACACTCTTGGCTGATCATGAGAAACTTTCCTATGAATTTTTTCAAAGGAAACTTGATCTTGAAAAGTTGAAGATGTCTCATGAGGATATTTGAATGGAAAATGATTCATTACTTGCTCAACAGATCAGTGCCGCTCAGGTTTAATTCATTCCATCATGTCTCAAATGCATCGAACGTGAAACTGCCAATTCACCAGAATCATCAAATGCTTCTATTGCTACAAATTCTTCAACTGCTCATGTGGTATCAAATTCCTCACTTGAGGAAACCACAAATGTTACTGACAAAAATGCATGGCTGAAGGAATTGTATGTGACATGCATGTACAGAAGTCTCAAAGGGTATCAAACCCTTTGCGATGTGTTCAAAAAACTGATATTGAAGAGGAACCCAAGGAAAGAAGGAATTGCCTTTGAGAGGAAGTTGAATGCTGATGGATCATACTGGAAACCTGAGCAATATCCCGGAACCTCATGCGTTGCTGCTAAAGGACCTCCTGTTGATCCTTCAAATCTAACATGTGTTGCATGTGAATTATCCTATTTCTCAGATGAGTAATTTGACTCCAACTATAAACTGTTCAAAAATCAATCTGGTGAAGTATTTGCTCGATATGTTGGAACTAACTGCAGGAATGAACCAACCCTGAGGAAAATCAGGGGCCCCAAAAGTTGCTTGGAAAATCTTCAGGTGAATGTCCCCATGACACCACAAGTGAAGAACCAGAACCCCAGACCAAATTCCTTAGGTGTACCAAAATCTTCAAGAGGATCAAAATCCTCAACTGGTCAAAACTATGCTCGTACTCGCGGTAATGCTTCTGATATGCATGGAAATTACAAGGGATATGAATATGAGCATTACTCCTCAAATCATTATGTTCATAATTCCTCAAAGAATTTCTATGCCTATTCATTTGAGTACTCTAACCCCCCTACTGTGAAGAGAAGTGCATTAGCTTCAATGCCACCTTTCTCATATGGTGCTCGCAGGATGATGAACTCTTTGCCACCCCTTCTGATGTGGGTGGTGAAGAAATTGAACTAATCAGTTCTGTAGGTCAGGTCTCTAGATGAAAATCATAATCTGAAGAATTTGCTGGAGACCTGAGGAAAATGCTTGATTAGACGCAAGCTAAACATTGATGAAATGATAACATTTCACACGTCCTAAAATTTGATGTTTATGATGAAATTCCTATGTGATGAAATTGATATCATATTCTTCAAGTCTGAAGCATATGAGATGGTAAGCTGTACTAATTCATCTGCAGGATGTCAAACCCAAGAGTATTAAGTGGGTTCTTGATTGTGGCTGCACACACCACATGACTGGTGAAAAAATCTTGCTGATGAATATGCCACTGACTCTATCACCACTGAAGCAAATCACTTATGCTCACAAAGGTAAAAGCATGGTATTGGGACTTGGCAAAGTGGATATTTCCAAGGAAAGGCACATGGACAAAGTGATGCTTGTTGAATCCCTTGGGTTTAACCTCATGCCAGTCTCAATGCTTTGTGATCTTGATATGGTTGTTATCTTTGGAAAATATAGATGTGTAGCCATCATGGAATCTGACAGATCCAAAGTCTTCTAAGGTGTTAGACGAGGAGATTTGTACATTGTTGACTTTTCTACACATCCTCAACCCGCCACATGCTTACTAGCAAAAACCTCAGAAGGCTGGCTATGGCATCGAAGACTTGGTCATGCAGGCATGACCAACTTGCACACGTTGGCGAAGAAGAAGCATGTCATTGGCATGGAATCAGTCAAATGCCTCAAGGACCACCTCTGCGGTGCTTGTGAATCTAGAAAAATAACCAGATCCAAACACCCCTCGAAGACTATCATGACTACTACTCGTCCATTTGAATTGCTTCACATGGATCTATTTGGACCTACTCATTATTATACTCTAACAAATGCAACATCTTTATACGGCTTTGTCATAGTTGATGATTATTCGAGATATACTTGGGTGCATATCATTCTATATAAAACTGAAGTGCAGGAAGACTTCATAGGATTTTCCTCAAGGGCCTCGACGAACTTTGGTGTCAAGATCAAACACATCAGGAGTGATAATGGGAGAGAATTCAAAAACACTGGTCTTGATGCTTATCTTGATGAACTTGGTATTACTCACGAATTGTCTGCTCCTTATACTCCTCAACAGAATGGCATCGTCGAAAGAAGGAACAGGACTCTGGTTGAAATGGCATGGACCATGCTTGAAGAATATCAGACTCCTCGTCATTTCTGGTCTGAAGCGATCAACACTGCATGCCATATCATCAATAGGGTATATCTTCATAAATTCCTCAAGAAAACCTCATAGGAACTCCTCACTGACAACAAACCCTTATTTCAAAGTCTTCGGTGCAAAATGGTGGATTAGAGATCCTCACCATAGCTCAAAATTTTCACGAAAAGCACATGAGGGTTTTATGCTTGGTTACGGAAAGGACTAGCACACCTACAGAGTTTTCAATACCTGTCGTAACAAGGTTGTTGAAACTATAGATGTGCGGTTCGATGAAACTAATGGCTCGCAAAGAGAGCAATTGCCTCCTGATCGAGATAACTATCTCCTGAGGAAGCAATCAAGTTCAAAGCTACTGGAGACATTGTTCCTACTGAGGAAATTGCTAAAGAAATCATCCCCAGCACTGATGAAATTCAAGAAGATGCTCCTGAGGAAATTGTTCCAGAAAAAATTCCTCAGCCCAGACGAAATCCTCAACCAGCTCATCCAAGGATTGCAAATGAAGTAGCACTTGACAAAATCGTCGATGACATCAACGCGTGAGGTCCTCTCACTCGCTCAAAAGCTTCATACTTAGTTAACTATTGAGGCCATTATTTTTTTTTGTCTATCACAGAACCTTCAAAATTGTTGATGCTTTCATGGAACCTGAGTGGATTCAAGCCATGCAAGATGAACTTCTTCAGCTCAAGCTGAATGATGTGTGGGACCTCGTCAAACGATGGAACCTGAGTGGATTCAAGCCATGCAAGATGAACTTCTTCAGTTCAAGCTGAATGATGTGTGGGACCTCGTCAAACGACTAGATCCTCGCAAGGAGAATATCATCGGCACCAAGTGGATTTTCCGAAACAAGCAAGATGAGGATGGTCAAGTGGTGAGGAATAAGGCACGACTTGTTGCACAAGGCTACACAGAGGTTGAACAAATTGATTTCGATGAAACGTTTGCACGTGTTGCTAGACTTGAAGCTATTCGAAATCTACTTCCTCATGATAATCATCGTAACATTACATTATATCAAATGGATGTGAAATGTGCATTCCTCAATGGTAAGCTTGAGGGGGAAGTATATGTTGCTCAGCCCCGAGGTTTTGAGGATCCAAAGAATCCGGACAAAGTCTTCAGACTCAAAAAGGCACACTATGGCCTCAAGCAAGCCCCTCGGGCAAGGTATGATACATTGAAGGAGTTCCTCATGAAGAAAGACTTCAAACCTGGTTCACTCGGTCCAACTCTTTTCACAAAATCCTATGACAGTGAACTATTTGTGTGCCAAATATATGTGGATCACATCGTATTTGGTTGTACTGACAAACGTTAGAGTGATGAATTTCCTTACATGATGAGTGAAGAATATCAGATGTCTATGATGGGGGAGCCGAAATTCTTCTTAGGTCTTCAAATTCGTCAACAACGCAACGGCATCTTCATATCAAAGGAGAAATACCTCATGGATGTTCTGAGGAAATTTGACATGCATGAATGCAAAGGTGCCAAGACTCCCATGCCTACCAACGGCCACCTCTGCACTGAAGAAAATGGTAAAGAATTCGATCAGTAGGTATACCGCTCAATGATTGGCTCTTTACTGTATTTATGTGCATCTAGGCCAGATATAATGCTTAGTGTTTCCATGTGTGCTCGTTTTCAAGAAAAACCGGAGGAATCACACCATAAGGCTCTGAAACATATTCTTCGATACTTAGCTCACACACCAACACTAGGATTATGGTACCCCAAAGGCTCAAATCTTCATCTCGTGGGATATTCTGATTCTGGCTATGCTAGTGACCGTGTGGATCGCAAGTCAACTTCTGGCACTTTTCATTTCCTCGGATGATCATTAGTCTATGGGTCCTCAAAGAAGCAGAACTGTGTTTCTCTCTCCACTGCCGAAGCTGAGTACATTGTTGTTGGGTCATGCTGTGCCCAATTGGTATGGATGAAGCAAACCATCAAGGACTATGGCATCAACATGAAAAATGTGCCTCTCTACTCTGATAGTGAGAGTGCAATCAAGATATCATACAACCCAGTACAACATCGAAGTCTAAGCACATCCAGATTCGTCATCATTTTTTTCGAGAGCATGTCCTCAAGGGAAATATCATCATCGACCATGTGAAGACTGACGATCAACTAGCAGATATTTTCACTAAGCCCTTGGATGAGAAAAGGTTTTGCAAGCTGAGGTTTGAGCTAAATATCTTAGAGTCTTATACAAAATTGATGACTTAGATGTGCAGCACACGAAGAATTGATTTTCTTCAATGAATGAAGAATATCACTCTTAGTGTGACGAAATTAATGAAGAATTTGGTTCTGAGGGCCCTACAACAATTGTACGTGGCGCCTGAAATCATCATTCTTATACGGTGGGTCACGCCACCACCCAACTTTGAAATTCTTCAAGCTGTTTTTCTTCAAAGTTGATATTCCTCAAGCTATTTCTTCAATTTGATGTTTCATCTAAGTGAATGTGATCGGACCCTACTCCCCTCTATGCTATACTCACCCAGTCTATTCAGTTCTTCATATGCGTTCTACTTCAAACTTGTTCAAAATCCTCAATGTGTCCTTGTTAGCTGAGGATTGTGCAACAAAATCTTCAAATCTTCAAAAATGAATTTTATAATATTACACAGTAACTGAAACCCACTTCCCATGATCACATAAGCACGATCTCCACCGCTTTACTCTTGGGCTACACGTGTCATGCGGAGACAAAAGGGCAAGGGCTGTTTGGTCCGAAAGTTTCGGCCGGACCGTTTTCACCGGAGCTATAAATAGGTCCTTACCCCCCTCTGTCAAAAATCTTCGATCTCTCGTCCTTCTGTCCGCTCGAGCTCAAACCTAGCGCCACCGCTAGCAATCTCGTCGCCACTGAGGAACAGCTTCACTGCCTCGACCTCTCCGTCGCCAAACTTAGGCCAGAAGCAGAACATCTACATCCGCCACCGCCGTGGTTGTCTTCTGCCGCCAAGTTAGGGCGCAACAGACTCGAACCGAAGAGCTTCTTACTGTTACTGCCTCTATTCTTCGTGTTCGTCTCACGGGGTAATTAAAATCTTATTTTACTGCCCCTTTTGATCCACTATTTCATCTTAGATTCAAGAAATGTGGTTTTCCTCAGTGTGTGTCAGCTTCGCACACTCAATTCCTCAAACAATTGATCAATTTCACTAAGCCACAAAAATTCTTCATGTGATTCCTCAATTGTGCAAATTTTCGAATCTGCACAACTTTGGAACCCAAGATCAGAATGCTTAGTCAAATTCTTCAACCCGCTAGTCAAATTCTTCAACCCACTAGTCAAATTCCACAACCCACTGGTCAAATTCCTCAACCTTTAAAATTTCAATTTCCTCAAATCTGAGAATACATATGTCCTCTCCAAATTCCTCGCACCTATACTTTGTTCACATCAACTTAACTCACTTGCAGCGTTCCTCGAAGAAACTTTGCTAGTGTCAACAAAATCTTCAAGATTGCAAATTCCTTAGCAAAAGAATTAGTTGAAGCAAATGGATGATCACAGAAAGCAAAAGGGTGGAAAGAAACTTGAACAGAACACTATAGTTGATATCCCTGAGGATATATACCTTGATTACTGCACGCCAGATGAAAAAGAACCTATGGCGAAGCGGAAAATTAGGCTTCAAAATATAGAACGCAAATGGGCTAAGGAGTGGAAGGAATATCACTTTGTCACTCCAAAGTATGCGAAGAAATTTGCCCTCAAGCCACCTTGCAAAAGGCCTCCTCTTGGTGATCATCAGGTTGCACATCCCTCAAGCATCAAAACAGTTCAGGATTACCCTGAGGAGAAAGACAAACACTTCTCTAAACTTCAGAAGAAAGCAGAAGCTGAAGTGAAGAAATACAATGAGGAACCTGCTGCTACCACTGCAGCCACCTCTTCTGCTGCTGAAGCCTGTGGTACAGCTGTTCCTCAAGAGAAACATGTGCCAAAGAAGCCAAAGGCTTCAAAGCCTCAAGAGCAATTGCCTCAGAAGGATGCACCTGCACCAAAACCTTCAACAACTCCACATGATTCAAAGCTTGAACAAAATAAGATTGTCAAGCATCAGCCTGCTCACTCCAGCTCCTCTGTACCATCTGCCACGAGCTCACAGACAAAGTCTTCACCAACACCCTTGAAGACTAAAATGACTGCTGGAAGAGGCATCAGGCCCAACCCAAGCAAAGTCATCAACATCCCTTCTGCATCAGAAGGAAGTGATGAATTCGATGATGAAACTCTTCAAGCCATCATCAGAAACAAGCAGGAACGGGTTGCACAAGCCTCACGCAGCTCCATTCCTCTTGCTATGGACCCCAAGGTTCTGCTGGATTTCATCAATGTCTGGTATGAAGACCCAAAATACTCCCATTGATGATTTGAGGATTCCTCCTGGTCTTAGCCACATGGTTGCTACATTCATCAATGATGCTAAATGGAAAGAGCAGCAAGCCAAGCAAGCTAAGGTTGCAAAACTGGAAAAAGAGAAATTCCTCACGCAGAATCTCCTCAATCTGACGCGTGAAGCTCTTGTGACCACCCAGGCTGAACTGAAGACTTTGACTGATAGGTACACGAACCTATCTGATCGTCAAAGTATCAAGGTGAGCTTCATCAAGTTTGCGACTGATGCAGTTGATGAATACAACAAGAGGGATGATCCTCCTGTGAAACCAAAGCTGCTTG
The DNA here is from genome assembly GCF_904849725.1 of Hordeum vulgare subsp. vulgare. Lineage (NCBI taxonomy): Eukaryota > Viridiplantae > Streptophyta > Magnoliopsida > Poales > Poaceae > Hordeum > Hordeum vulgare. The sequence continues at coordinate 263,904,039 of NC_058521.1, forward strand.
AGACCAGCTATTCGGTTCTGCTGACCGAACAAGATGAGGCTAATGAAACTGTTTTTGAGGAAATGCCTCAAAATATTCCAGCTGATGAACCTGTTATTCAGGAAATACCTCAAGATACTCCAGCTGATGAATCTGCTCCAGCTGATGAACATGCTTCAGATGAGGAAACTGTCAGGACAGATACTGCACTAGCTCCTGAAGAGAAAATGCCTTCACCTCAATCCTCAAGGCTGCTAAGAAAGAAGCGAAGAAAAGAAAAGCTTCCATGACCTCAGAATCATCAGAGGCCAAGTGCCTCAAGACACTTGATGAAACTGCTCCAGTGGATGATGATGCCTCTCAAGGTACCTCCATCATATGCACTTATTCCCTTCGGATGTGACTATGTCATTCCAGAAGAAGATGAGGAAATGAAAGATGCTGAATCTGATGAAACCGTGGATGAGGAAATACAAATTGATGATATTCCTCGGTCCTTCATTCCTCACAAAACATTTGATGAAACTGCTCAAGGATCAGCTGCAACAGCTGAAGATTTTGCCTCCTCACCAAGCAAATAACTCAAGCTGAGGAAAATCCTCAACCGGAGGAAAATCCTCAACCTGAGGAAAACCCTCAACCTGAAGAAAATCCTCAACCTGAGGAACAGGTTGAAGAAAATGTTCCTGCACCAAATACCGAAACTTCTATTGTTGTGGTCAACACTGAAATAGCAATGATAGTAGCTCCTCAAGAACAGCAGCATAATCTTCAACCAAAGAAAAATCAGCCCTTCTTGATGAGGCCAAAGTTTCAGAAGGAAGCGTTCTATGAAGAACGGATGTATTTCATCGGCGACAATCCATATGACAAGCTTCGCATCAGGCATAGGAAGTTTTGGACAAGGACTCAGCTCAACTACTATGCCTCTTTGCTCTGTGGGAGGGACAAAATATTTTAGCACAAGCATATTCCTCATGTTGAGATGGAAGAAATTCCTTGCTTCGCCCGAGTCCTCAATGTTCTTCATGAAGCTGGACTGCTGCCTCTCTGCATTGATATAGGTGATTGGAACAATGATATAATTCTCCAGTTCTATGCTACATTGCACATCTATGGAGACCCGAAGGATATCAACACTTGGGTGCTGGACTGGATGACTCCGTACACTCATTACAAAGCTCCTGCCACCAAAATGTTGCGAGTGGTTCCAGTTTCAATACCCTCAGAACAAGTTGTCCTGTTGTATGATGAACGGGAGCTGCCCAACAAACTGATGGAAGTCCTCATGAAGCCTTTGGCCAAGAATCAACCTCCAAGGACTTGCTTTCCGATTTAAGACTTGAAGTATGAACCTCAAACCGTCTACAGGATCCTGTGCAATGTCATTGCTCCGATCAAAGGCCATGATGAGGAAGAAGATGTAGTATGCATCATGAAGAATATTCTCTTCAACATCATCCATTGCATACCTATAAGTCTTTATGATTTCTTCTTGAGGACTTTGGCCGACAATGCAATGTCGCCATTTGACATGAGGATTTATGCTCTGTGGATCATGAGATTCATCCACGCATCAACTATCATGCTGATTTCAACAATCACATTGGATATCTGCCTCCGGTCAGAGTCATCAAGAGGACTTTTCAGGATGTTGAAGGAAAAGGAAAATCTGTCATAGATGATGGAAGTCGGCCCCTTGATGGCCATTTTTGTGAAGCAGAATCATATTCTTCATATGATGACACTGCTACTCAGGATCCGCCTAGCCCTGTTGCCCCGAGGATAATGACTAACAGAGAACTACTCCTCATTCTTCATTAGAAGGTCAATCGGAATCACAAATGGGTAAAACGTCAATTCAGTGCCATTATGAAAACCCTCAATCAGACTCAGAATGCAGTGAAAAAAATCACTACTATCTTCATGAGGTGTTTGATCGTACCTGGGCCACCCTGGCTCATCTGAAGACTCAGGAAGAACTTGACGAGTTGGAGTTTACTTAGGACTTCGACTGGTCGTGGCCTCCCAAGAAGAAATTCAAGACAATTCCAGTTCCAGACATTGAGGACAGTTCTTTTTCTTCATTCCACACTACAGAGTCTAATGAAGAACCAGAAGACACTGCTACTGGACCAAGGATGAAGCCCGTCGCCAAGAATCCGGACGCCTGTTCATCAACCAAGAAGTGGAAGTCTTCGTGGGGCGTTAGTCCTCGGTTTTGTCCCTTTTCGTCACTTGATGACAAAGGGGGAGAAATCTGAGTTGGTCTTCATGCGGGGCATTTTTGTTGGGTCTTATGAACTTTATTAAGTTACAAACTCTTGGTTCTTCTAAAGTGTTTTATGTAATGAGCTGTAACTTAAGCCCGATGGTACCCTCGCGCTTTTGAACGTTTTTCTTCGCATGCTTATTCCTCAAAATATTAATGCATGCATGCTGAAATTCTTCAGATATCATTTCTCATCATGCATTCTCAAATTCTTCATATTATATGTCATATGTATGCATGATTTACAAGATACAGGGGGGATCTCCATGATATAAATCAACAATGTGTATTTGCTGTGAAAAGCAAAATCCTGAAAATATGCACATCTTTAGGGGGAGTCTCTCAGTATCTTGATTTCAAATTCCTCAAACTGAGTATTTACACTTCTTATTTTTATCCCCGTTGAAAACTTAACCTAATTGTCATCAACCACCAAAACTGGGGAGATTGTAAGTCCATCTAGTGCCCTTAGTGATTTTGGTGGTTTGATGACTTATAAGTGAAGTATCTAACATGTTCATGAGTGTACACGGGATCTATAAGTTGTTGAGGAGTTTGAATTATACGATGAATATCGACCCCTAAAAATGTATATCTTCGGCTGAAGATATTTGTATTCTGCTGAAGACTTTGATCGCGAAGAAATTGCGATGAAATTGATATTCCTCATGAAGATATTGAAGATGAGGAATTCAGTGTGTCCTGAAGAAAAACAATTCGAAGACTTTGAAGCGTGAATATTTATTCTTTCTGTTTCAATTTCTTCAATCTTGAGTCATAGGAACACCATACTATTAAAGTGGGTTGAGGTAACACTACGGAATGAATTTCCACATGATGCTCAACCCAAGCCTAATCCTACAGAAGCCTCAAGTGAGGAATATGAGAGACATGAGGACTCTGACAGTTGACGGTCCCGACCGTTGCTGCAATTCGCGCCACATCACCGATCTTATCCACACCAACGGTCATAATATTTAACGGCATTTATGTCAAATCATGTCAGGATGCTCCCAGGCTATAAATAGCCGCCCCACAACCAATAGCTGGTTCGCTGCTCCGCGAGAAACTGACACTTGTCATTTAGAGCAACCCAAATTCCTTACAGTCTTCGAGAGTTAATCATCAGTGAGGAAATACCCCCAAACACCAAACCACAAACCAAAAACCAAGTGATAGAGCATCAATGAAGAATTTGTTCCAGTGTGGAACTGAAGCCTTTTACCTTTGAGCACTATGCATCCTCCAGATGGTTAGGCGCTATGGTCTAGATCAATCCAACAATCAATTGTGGATTGCCAGGTGACCGAGTTTGTGAGGGTTTGGAAGTATGCCCTGAAGACTTACCACGAGTGTTGGGCGAGTACTGTATGTCCTTAGCTCAAGGAGAATACGGTAGGGACTGTGTGTCCCGGGACTGTGTGTCTTTTGGTTTCAATACCAAGCCGCTCCGAACCAGACGTACGACTGTCACAGCAGTTGGAACTGGGTCATCAACAACTGTCTTCACTATGATACGGGTTCTATTTCTTCAATTCTTTCAATTCCTCAATATTTTATGTTGAAGATTTTCGTTGTCGCTGTTTGAAGAATTTGCTGCAGACTTTCTCTGAATTTTCTCAACCTCAAATTCTTCACACTAGCTAATCCTCACCTGCTTACTATGTGTCTGCATACTGTGCAAACTGTTTTTCATAATCCTCATGGAGAAAAGTGTTGTAGTAATACTTTGCACCCCTGATCCTTTGATGTTTCCGCTGCAAGTTATTCATCAGTGAGGAATTTCCTCAAAAGGAATTTCCTCAGCGATGAAATTTTAAAAATCTCCTATTCATCCCCCTCTAGTCGATATAACGCACTTTCACTAATTAATTTAACGGACCTATATACTTTGTAAAAGGTGGAAGGCTTGGCTTTCTAGCCTGGTGTTTTGTTCCACCTTTGTCGCATTAGTTTCGGCTACCAGTGTTCTATTACATAATTGAGCGCTCCTAACACAATCGGGGTTGTTATGGGGACCCCCTTGATAATTCGTTTTAGTTTAAAACTGGTCTGGCAAGGCCCAACTTTGGTTCTACATTTTCCTAATAACTAATGAACCACATAGGTAGTAATTAACCCGAGGAAATTTAATCAACCCCTCAGCCAGTGCTCCTCATGAGTGTTGATCCAACCTGAAGGATGTTCGGCACCCCCTGGTCACCCGGGGTTTCAGCCAACCCGACGTCTAGCTCATCCGGTCGTGCCTTGAGAATGAGATACGCGACTCCTATCGGGTCTGTCGGCACCCCGGGCAGCCTTCTTGGATTAGTTTTATCTTTTACAAAATATATTGTGTATCAGGATTCCGGTGATGCTTCGGGTAATCTCAGATTTGAGGTTTTCCACTAAGGAATCCGAGGAGATCATGAGTTTCGTGATCGGGCCTTTCTATGCGGCTTGTGGAAATTTGTGATGGACTAATTGGAGCACTCGTGCAGGGTTAAATCTTTCTAAAAGCCGTGCCCGCGGTTATGTGGCAATGCGGAAACATTTTTTAACATCCGGTTCTAGATAACTTGACGTAAGCTTAATTAAAATATGCCAACTGTGTGTGTAACCGTGATTGTCTCTTTCGGGAGCTCCTTCTCCGATTAAGGACACGGTGGGGTTATTACTGACATCAATAGGTGTTCAGGATCATTCATTTGATCGTTATTAGTTCACGTCCGATGTGAGTAGATCACCCGCTCTTATTCTTGTACTCGTAAGTTAGCAACCATATATAAATACCTAGTCACTTGTTGTAGCCTCACCACTTATCCATACCTCACCCATTAAGCTTTGCTAGGCTTGATACCTTTGGAAATGACATAGTTGAGTCCATGTGGCTCACAGATTATTACAACACCAGTTCCAGGTACAGGTTAAGTGATATTAGGACGTGAGCGCGATGATTGTGCTATTTGGAGTACTTCTTCTTTGATCTAGGATGGGTTCCACGTCGGCAGCCTAGGATAGCAAGAACGGACGTCGTTCTTTTATCGTTTGTTTTTGTCCGTAGTTGGACCTTGGTCTTCTTCATGATGACTGGTTATGTTGTTTTACCGATGTGAACTTCATGTATATTGTGGTGAGTGTAATCCAACTCCTTATACTCATCTATTCGGTACATGTACTTGTAACGATATTCATTCTTGCGAAATGACGAGATGCGTTTCTATCCCTGTCGAGGCCCTCGCGCCGAAATAAGGACAGGACTGCATCTTGGGCGTTACAGTATGGTGGACTCTCAAGGCAAGAAACTGGGTATAAGGGTTACGGATGCACACGCGGTATCTCCACTTAGTGAGAATTTTCGGGCTAGAAAAAGATCCTAAGAAAGCACCACATGTTACAGGATCGATGACAATATAACTACTATGTGAATATAAGCAAACATAACCATTACATTGTATTCCTTGTCCAATGTCAACTACTTGATCAAGTTTGAAAATAATTAATGGGGACTAACAATCATATAATATGTCCAAGATAGTATATTTATATGTGAAATCTCTCCTCCTTCAATATTCCTTCATGAATTGTTCAAGTGACCAACGCTATTATTGCTAACCTCCAATAAATTTTATTGCTTATATTCTTAGTATGTGAAGTCACTACTCCCCATGGGACAAGCATATGAAGGATATATAATTTCACGTTTTATGATGTTCAATTCATTCAAAATTTTCTCTTAGGATATAAGTGAAGCACAAGAGTGGTCATCAAACTATTCTCAAAAAGACAAAAGTGATGTTCATAGAGCATTCTTCAATGAATATAGAGATCAATATCCAGGCTCAAAATATACAAGTGAAGCAGACGAAACATTCTATAAAGCCATACTCAAAATATTTAAGTGAAGCACATGAAGCATTCTATAAATCAACCACGGGAATGGTAAACACAAAATATGCTCCAAGAATAGGACATGTGAACAAATGAGAACTTAGGATCAACATCGGCTAACCGAGAATTGTTAACAAAGAGAGGTTGGGTGCGTAGCATCCCCAAGATTAGATGCTTGAAACTTCTTGCAATATTTACTTGGGGTTCCTTGGGCATCCCCAATATTGAGCTTTTGTATCCCGTTCAATCCTCTCATATCCCGGTTTCACCTAAGTCTCAAAAACTTCATCCACACAAAACTTGAAAAGAACTCGTGAGATAGGTTAGTGCACATAATAATAAATCTACACTTCATGTACTGCCAAGACATCTTGCATAATAATTTCAAACATTAGGTATTGTATACTTTCATTTCCACAATTTATATCCACCAATATAAGCCATTAAAACTCTAGGACAAGTAGATAACAAAACAATGACATCAATGTGTCCAAACAAAACAATATGTAGCAATTCATTTAAACAGTGTACTTCTATATCTCCAAAAATTCTGAAATTCTAGGAAAATCTAAAGAATTTGTATGATAGTACTATTACAAAATTGTAGAAACTTTCCATGTTTTAATAAAATTTCATAATTCAAATATTACCGCAAAAGTTTCTATTTTTATACAACACACCTCACACATGCAATTTAAGCATTCTAAAGGCAATTCTCGGAACTTTTTATTGAAAAACAAGATTATAAATAAAAGAAAGAAACTACTAACAAAAAGAAATCATGCTCCAAGCGAAACACATATTATGTGACGAATAAAATTATAGCACCAAGTAAGATATACAGATAGAGTTGAAGACGAAAGAGGGAATGCGTTCCGAGGCATCCCCAAGATTAGACGCTTGAGTCTTCCTTGCATATTACCTTGGGGTGCCTTGGGCATCCCTAAGATTAGGTTATTTTTCTCCTTATTCTCCGCATATCAATATCTCACCCAAAACTTGGAAACTTCAATCACAATAACCTCCCGGTATAATAAAAATCTAGTGAGATCTGTTAGTATAATAGGCAAATCATAAACTTTGGGTCCTGCTATAAATTGATTCATATTTAATTATTGCATAAGGTATGTTATTCTAACTTCTTCATGGATTATACCCCCCGGTATAGTATATAGTATCATCAAAACAAGCAAACTGTTCAAGGAAAAACAGAATATGTCGAAAACAGAACAATCTATAATGATCAGCTCAAACACCATACTTGTGTCACTCAAAAAATTCTGAACAATTAGGAGGGCCTAGGTAATTTGTATATTAATACTGTGTAAAAAAGCATGTCAAAAATACGTTCCAGTAAAATCACAGAAATTCTATGCTCGACGTCAAAGTTTCTATTTTTGCACGTACCAATTCTACTTATCATCTAAAATCGTCCCAAAGGCTATACTTGGCACATTTTTGAAATAAAAGACACAAAATATGATTACCACAGTATATTAATCATGTGAACACACATAAATAGAAAGGATAAGTGTTGGATTATCTCCAAACAAGCGCTTTTCTTTGAAGACTTTTAGCTAGGCATGATAATTTCAATGATTCTCACATAAGAATACTAGATGAAACATGCATACGAGCATCATGAATATTATGACAAGAACATTATATTTATGATACAGTGGTATATACAAGGGGATAATTATTTTGATGATAAACTTCCATCAAAATTCTACACTATTACCATGAGCATGAACACAAGTGGTCAAGGCCGACCCTCACTTCTTCAATGCATAACTTTCAAATCGCTTCTCTTTTAAGAGGCAAGTAAAGTTCTTGTGTTTTCAATTTTTCAAAAAAAAAATTCTTTCACCCACAAATAAATAAATAAAACATTAAAATAGAAATAAAACAAAAACAAAATCTACTTAGTGATAGAAGCAAACAAGAATACACGAAAATATTAACCCCACGGTATTGCTCCCCGACAACGGCGCAAGAAAAGAGCTTGATAATACCCACGTGCAAGGAATAATCGTAGCACTTTCCAAACATGTAAGTGGTAAGTATGGAGTGTTGAACCAACAAGGAGCTAAATGTAAGATCAATAATCTCTCAAGTACTATATGACACCGATACGACTCTACATACACCAAACGTTTGCTTCTATCTAGTAACGAGAAATAAAACTGCATTGTGGGTTTAAGAAGAATAGCTTCGCATGCCATTGGAGAAATAAAATATGAAAATAGTTGATGCACTAAATAGAGTTAGAATATATTACAATATATTAAAAATAGAAAGTGTGGAATAATGATGGTATGGTGTGCGAAATCATCCTATGCCAATGATAACAAGATCGGTAATTATTCTTTCAATTTTATACGAGGGAGAGGCATGAGCTAACATACTTTCTGTACTTGGACCATATGAACTTATGATTGGATTTCTAGAAAGTATGTGCAACTACTAGAAATCGTTAAGGTAAACCCAACCATAGAATTAAACATCAAGACTCATTTACTCCCATACGGAAACAACTCACTTACTTAGCTGTAAGCTTCAGTCGTTGTAGCTACCCACTATAAGTGAATCATAAATATATTCCAAACCCTACAGCAAGAATTCCCTCACGTGTGCGCAGCACTTAGTGCACAATAGGACAACACCAAAATAAAGCATAAATGCAAATCAATCAAGATCGTTAATCAACCTAAAGGACAACATAAATCTACTCAAACATCATAGGTTCGCAACACATCATCGATTAATAATATGTGGCATGAAACACCATGTTCAACTAGGGTATTATAGAAGGGTGCGGGAGAGTGGACCTCCATAGATAGATGAGGGAAGACGATGGAGACGGTGATGTTAATGAAGATGATCACCACGGTGATGGTTCCTTGGGCGGCACTCCGCCGCCGCCAAAAGAGAGGGGGCGAGAGTCTCCCACCTTAGGCTTCCTACTCCATGGCCTCTAACGATATAGGGAGAGGTTCTCACTCTGTTCCTTGGCTGCCATGTCTCTCGGATAGGCGAGAGCACCTCCGAAATTGGATCTCTCCCTCTGTTTCTTTCCTGGTTTCGGTGTTGTTTTCTGGCCCTTCACTATTTCTTAAATATCTCGTGATCCATAACTTCGATCTGGCTGAAATTTTGAGGGGAATTTTATTGAGAAAATATCTATCCAACTGCGAAATAAGGGCCCCAACATCTTTAAGGTGTGGAGACAAGCCATCAGGGCGCGACCACCCCCATGTTGGCTTGTGAGAGCCTCGGGCATCATGCAGCATTGGTACTTCTTCCCAAAATTCAAATATATTCCAAAAAATCTCTATGAATTTTCTACAAAACAAAAAACTGCCACAAAACACAAGAACTGACACTAGACACTCGATAAGTAAGTTAGTCCCAAAAAATAATATAAAATGTTGTGAAAAGTATATGAAAGTTGTTGAATATTGGCATAAATACTTCATAAATTGTCGGTACATCGAAAATGTATCAGTGGCACGCTCCAGGACAGCCACACCACCCCCGCTCCTGCTACTTGTGAAGGGGGTGTGGTATTTGTCCGCCCTGAGTTCGTCGTCGGAGGAAGACGAGTAAGTACTTGTCCTCAATTTTTGACTTTATTTTTGCAATACTCTCGTTGAGCTTTGTTGTTATTGATTTTGTAGGGAGGACTCCTTGGCGCTATGGTGGGCCAAGAGAGTGAAACTAGCGTCTGATACGTCTCCATCGTATCTACTTTTCCAAGCTCTTTTGCCCTTGTTTTAGACTTTAATTTGCATGATTTGAATGGAACTAACCTGGACTGACGCTGTTTTCGGCAGAATTGCCTTGGTGTTATTTTTGTGCCGAAATCAAAGTTCTCAGAACGTCCTGAAAATTTACGGGGAACATTTTTGGAAAATATGAAAAATACCTACGCAAAGATCCACGTGAGGGGGTGGGCCAATGGGCCACAAGCGCTGCCACCGCCACCCCCTGGTGGCGGTGGGCAAGCTTGTGGGGCCCACGTGGCTTTGCCGCCCCCAATCTCATCTCTATAAGTTTACTTTCATCCTAGAAAAAATAAAAAGGAGAAGATTTCATCGCGTTTACGATACGTAGGCGCCGCCAATCCTCTTCATCTGGAGGGCAGATCTGGCGTCCGTTTTGGGCTCCGGAGAGGGGAAATCGTCGCCATCGTCATCATCAACCTTCTTCCCTCTCCAATTCCATGAAGCTCTTCATCGTTCGTGAGTAATCTATTCGTAGGCTCGCTGGGCGGTGATGAGTAGGATAAGATCTATCATGTAATCGAGTTAGTTTTGATGGGATTGATCCCTAGTATCCACTATGTTCTGAGATTGATGTTGCTACTACTTTGCCATGCTTAATGCTTGTCACTAGGGCCCGAGTGCCATGATTTTAGATCTGAAATTATTATGTTGTCACTCCCGATGATGACCATAGTTTGAGGAGTTCATGTGTTCACCAAGTGCTAATGCGTTGGTCCGGTTCTTTATTAAAAGGAGAACCTTAATATGCCGTAGTTTCCTTTTGGACCCTGCTGCCACGGGAGGGATGGACAATAGATGTCATGCAAGTTCTTTTCCCTAAGCACGTATGACGACACATGGAATGCATGACTACATCACATTGACGAACGGGAGATAGCCACATGTCTCTCCGTGTTATAACTGTTGCATGATGAATATCATCCAAACAAATCACCGACCCATTGCCTACGAGTTTCTCCTACTGCTGTTGTTACTTGTCTTGCTCTGCTACTGTTACTTGTCTTGCTCTGCTTCTACTGTTGTTACTACTGTCGCTTCCTCTGTTGCTACTTGCTACTGCTATCACTACTGTTGTTCCTTGCCACTTTGTTACTCGTTACTTTGCTGCTACTACTTTGCCTGCAGATACTAATCTTTCAGGTGCGGTTGAATCAGAGAAATTCAGCTGCTAATACTCGAGAGTATCCTCTCACCTCCTGTTTGGCGATCAACAAATTTGGGTCGAATACTCTACCCTCGAAAACTGCTGCGAACCCACGTGCTGGTGGGCCATCAACAACAATCTTCTACTTTCGTTGCCGGGGAGTGCTAGCAGCATTCTTTTGGTGACGTTGCAGGGGAAGGTTTGTTGTCATAGAATCAACATTCGTCTAGCTATTGACAGAGAGCGCCAGTCAACATTTTTCTGGCGCCGTTGCCGGGGAGGTATTGCTATATTCTCTGAGTCACTTGGGATTTATATCTTTTGATCACTATGAAGAATATGAAGGATCCGAAAACCAAAGTCTTTCCCTCAACTACGAGGGGAGGTATTGCCATCTAGCTCTGCACTCGATTCACCTTTAGTTATGAGAAAGTTTGCGACATCACCTCCTGCTAGAAATCTTGATATGTTGCGTGTGCTTGATGATGCTTATGATGCTACTTCTAGAGATGCTATGCTTGATACTTTGCGTGATACTACTATGCCTGATACTGCTAGAGATGCTATGCTTGATACTGCTAGAGATGATATGCTTGATACGTCTAGAGATTCTATGCTTGATACTGCTAGAGATGCTATGCCTGAAGATACTATGCTTGATACTGCTAGAGATATAACTTTGCTTGATGTACCACTAGGGGTGTTCCTTGAAGCTCATATTGCTAGAGTTACTGCCAATGCTCGTGATGCTTCTGAAACTGCCGATACTATTGAGATAGAACCTGCTTTTTCTCCTACTAGATCTAGCTCTCCTAGATACGAATTGCCTGATATACCTGAGGGATACTTTATGGAGGGAGAGATAGCTGAGGATTTTCTTGCGTCTAAGGATGCCTATGACGCTAAGAAATTACTTCTCAAGTGGAAGGAAAAATCTCTGAAAGCTAGGATGAAATAAGACCCGAAGTTTGCCACTTCACTTATCTTTGTCACCGATAAGGATTATGAATTCTCTGTCGATCCTGAGATAATCTCTCTAGTCGAATCTAATCCTTTTCACGGTTATGAGTCTGAGACGGTCGTAGCCCATCTTGCCAAACTAAACGATATAGCCACCCTTTTCACTAATGAGGAGAAGATCCGCCACTACTATATCCTTAAGTTCTTTCCTTTCTCTCTAAAGGATGACGCTAAAGCCTGGTTCACCTCTCTTGCTCCTGGATGTGTGAGTAGTCCCCGGGATATGGTCTATTACTTCTGTGATAAATATTTCCCTGCCCATAAGAAGCAAGCTACCTTGCAAGAAATATACAACTTTGCTCAACTCCAAGAAGAGAGTCTTCCACAAGCAACAGAATGTTTTGCCTGATCACCCTCTTAAGAAGAACGAGATACTTGATATCCTCTATAACTGACTTACCGATGCCTCTAGAGACCACCTAGATAGTTGTGCCGGTTTTGTTTTTAGGGAACGAACTGTAGAACAAACTGAGACCCTACTGAATAACATCTTGATCAACGATAATGCTTGGACTATTCCCGAACCACCTCCTAAGCCAACTCCGAAGAAAAGAGGTATTCTATTCCTCAGTCCAGAAGATATGCAAGAAGCCAAGAAATCTATGCAAGAGAAAGGCATTAGATCTGAAGATGTCAAAAATCTACCACCTATCGAAGAGATCCATGGTCTCGATAACCCGATACAGGTAGTAGAAGTGAATTCTCTACGTAGGTTTGATGAGAGTGATATTCCCTTCGACAAACCTTTTAGCCTATGCTTTAATGAATTTGACAACTTTTTTGCCAAACAACAGAGTTTCAATGATTATGTTAGCAGACATTTCGAACAAAGTACTCATATGCTTAGCCATTTAAGTGCTTGTGTAGACAGAAATGTCAATGATCTGAAGCTTCTGAGTAAACATGCCTCTATGATTACTACTCAGGTAGAACAAGTACTTAAAGCTCAGAATGACCTGCTCAATGAATTAAATGACAACTCTGTTAGAGTCATTACTAGAGGAGGCAAAATGACTCAGGAACCTTTGTATCCTGAAGGTTATCCTAAGAGAATTGATCAAGATTCTCAAGGAATCAATGCTGATACACCCAGTCATCCTAAGGAGAAGAAGAAGGATGATAGAAACCTACATGCATGTTCAACAAATACTGCCACACCTGAAGAACCTAATGATATTTCTGCGTCTGATGCAGAAACACAATCTGGTGATGAACATGAACCTGGTGACAATATGGACAGTGATGTTCATAATAATGCTCAACCCAGCAATGATGAGGATGTGGAGATTGAACCTACGGTTAATCCTGATAACCCACAACCTAAGAGATACGATAAGAATGACTTTACTGCTAGGAAGCATGGTAAAGAAAGGGAGCCATGGGTTCAGAGATCTATGCCCTTTCCTCCTAAGCCATCCAAGAAAAAGGATGATGAAGATTTTGAGCGCTTCGTTGAGATGATAAGACCCATCTTTCTGCAGATGCGGTTAACTGATATGCTCAAGATGTCTCTGTATGCGAAGTACATGAAAGATATCGTGACTAATAAACGGAAGATACTAGATCTTGAGATCTCAGGTATGCATGCGAGAGCCACTAAACATTGTAACCAATATCTTCTACCTTGACCCAAAGAAAAAGAAAACTATTTACACGGGAAAGCTCCCAAGAAGCAAAAAGAAGAAAGGAAAATCTTTTTGGGTTTTTTCAAAAGGACACAAAACAAGAAAACAAGAAAATGAAAATAAACTAGCATGGATAATACAGTGGCAAAGTGTGAACACCGACGAACAAAGTGAAAGCATAAGCATGAATGTAAGGTCGGTGAGAACACATACTCCCCCAAGCTTAGGCTTTTTTCCTAGATTGGTCTACTCCCAAGGACGGGCCTGGCGAAATCCCAAATCATGATCGGGGTTATACGGGAGTGCTGCAGTCACTGCCTGAATAGCTGCCTCACGAAGACGAGCAGCCATCGCCTCCCTCTCATACCCCTCTGCCTCTCCTATGGTTATGTAGTATCTCCATTTTACCTGAAACTCAAAGAAAGCAGGTGCTGGAAGGGTAATATGGAAGACACGCTTCCGGTTAAATATTAATCGGTATCGGAGGGATTCATCATCCCTCTCAAGGAACTGGTAGCGTGTCATAGCGACGCGGTCAAGGAAAGCTGTATGGAGCGGGGGATCTCCTGTGCGGATGGGTACTCCAAGAAAATTTGCCATGCGAGTGGCATAGATGCCGCCAAAGAAATCCCCCTCGGTAGCATTCTTATTCAGCCTCCTTGCTATAATAGCTCCCATGTTGAAGCTTTTGTCACCCGTCACTGTGCTCTTAAGGATACTAAGGTCGGATGCACATAGGTGACAATGTTCAACCTTGCCGTTAATGCATCTACCTATGAAGAGGGCAAAGTAGTGCAAGGCAGGGAAATGAATGCTTCCTATCGTAGCTTTCGTGATGTCTCTAGTTTCTCCAACAGATATACTAGAGAAAAAATCTCTAACCGAAGACTTAGCAGGATCTTTAATATTACCCCCATTGGGTATTTTGCAGATCAAATTGAAATCCTCCAAATCCATGGCGTAGGATTTATCATACAGATCAAACAGTATGGATGAGTCACGGCCAAAAGAAAATTTAAATCTACGCACGAAAGAGGCAGTGATCATAGCATACTATTCACATTTATCTGAGAGGAATTCTTCTAACCCGGCATTGCGGACAAGTGTATCAAATTCATCCTTGAAGCTTGCTTCGATCATGAACTCATCGAAAGGCCATTCACATGGTTGTACCGGTGCATCCCTTAGTTGATAAGGATCGGGCTCCCGAATAGAAAGACGGGACCCTTTCTACTTGAGAAACCACCATGAAACTTCCTCCTGAACATAATTTCTTTTGCTGAAATTTTTGAAGTTCAAGAGAAAAGTGAATAAACACCAACCACACCTTGTAGAAACTACTCCTACTAGTGCCTAGAGACCATATCACGCGCTAAAAGTACTTGGGACCAGCTAAAATCAACATTTCAAGCTCAAGAATAGGGTCACCAAGGTAGCAAGAATACGCGAAGGATAAAGCACTAGAGCAAAAACTAATTGGACCAATGGAGGAGTCACTTACCAAGGAGTAATTTCCCCAAAACGGTTCGGAGAATGATGCTTTGAGCAAGGAGATCGAAAATCACAGCCAAATGAGCAAGAACACGGGTTTGAGGTGCGAAACGATTTTTTCTCGAGGTAGAGGAAGAGGATGGGAGCTGGAATGAGTGCAGGGGGCCCCTGTGGGTCCCACAAGCTTGCTTCCCGTGGCCAGGGGGGTGGCCACGGTGACAGGGCTTGTGGCCCCCAGGCCAGCTCTTAGTCCCAGTATTTTTCAAATATTCTAGAAAAAATCATACTAGATTTTCAGGACCATCAGAGAACTTTTATTTTCGGGGTATTTTTCTCCACGACGCTAAAACAAGAAACAGGAAAAACTAAACTAAACCTATCATTTTTCTTCTAAGCAAAAGAAAGTGAAAGCTTAAAACAGAGGTATGTGACTCTTTGATTCATCCATTTCATGGTCATCGAAAGAAATCCGTCAATGGGGTTGATCAAATCCTCATGACAAAACTTTCGCGAATCGCAAAAGTAAACGGAGAATTTTCGAATAGCCACTAAGTTACCTCAATGGGGATGTGAATCTCCCCAACAAGCAAATCATACTTCATCTTGACACGAGGAATAGGGCATTCAAAGCTCCCAATAAGAATCGATGAAGTTTTATCGATAGCATTATTGATGCAATGTACTTGACATCTTTTCTTCGAAAAGTGCACGGTATGCTCATTACCGTTGACATGGAAAGTGACATTGCTTTTGTTGCAATCTATAACAACCCCTGCAGTGTTTAAAAAGGGTCTTCCGAGGATGACAACCATGACATCATCCTCAGGAATATCCAAGATAACAAAGTCTGTTAAGATAGTGGTATTAGCAACCACAACAGGCACATCCTCGCAAATGCCGACAGGGAAAGCAGTTGATTTGTCAGCCATTTGCAAAGAGATTTCAGTGCGTGTCAACTTATCCGGCTCAAGTCTACGATAAAGAGAGAGAGGCATAACACTAACTCCGTCTCCAATGTCACATAAGGCAGTTCTTACGTAGTTTCCTTTAATGGAGCAAGGTATAGTGGGCACTCCGGGATCACCAAGTTTCTTAGGAGTTCCACCTTTGAAAGTGTAATTGGCAAGCATGGTGGAGATCTCAAGATCTGGTATCTTCCGTTTATTGGTCACGATATCTTTCATGTACTTGGCATATGGAGACATTTTGAGCATGTCAACTAACCGCATCTGCAGAAAGACGGGTCTTATCATTTCAATAAAGCGCTCAAAATCCTCATCATCCTTTTTCTTGGATGGCTTAGGAGGAAAGGGCATAGGTCTCTGAACCCATGGCTCCCTTTCTTTAGCATGCTTCCTAGCAGTGAAGTCATTCTTATCGTATCTCTTAGGTTGTGGGTTATCAGGATTAACCGTAGGTTCAATCTCCACATCCTTATCATTGCTAGGTTGAGCATCACTATGAACATCGCTGTCCATATTGTCACCAGGTTCATGTTCATCACCAGATTATGTTTCTGCATCAGACGCATAAATATCATTTGGTTCTTCAGGTGTGACAGTATTTGGTGGACTAACATGCAGGTTTCTATCATCCTTCTTCTTCTCCTTAGCATGACTGGGTGTATCAGCATTAATTCCTTGAGAATCTTGATCAATTCTCTTAGGATGACCCTTAGGATACAAAGGTTCCTGAGTCATTCTACCTCCTCTAGTAATGACTCTGACAAAGTTGTCATTTAATTCATTGAGCAGGTCATTATGAGCTTTAAGTACTTGTTCTACCTGAGTAGTAATCATAGAGGCATGTTTACTCAGAAGCTTCAGATCATTGACATTTCTGTCTACACAAGCAATTAAATGACTAAGCATACGAGTACTTTGTTCCAAATGTCCGCTAACATAATCATTGAAACTCTGTTGTTTGGCAACAAAGTTATCAAATTCATCAAAGCATATAGTAGCAGGTTTATCAAAAGGAATATCACTCTCATCAAACCTACGCAGAGAATTTACTTCTACTACCTGTATCGGGTTACCGAGACCATGGATCTCTTCGATAGGTGGTAGATTTTTGACATCTTCAGATCTAATGCCTTTCTATTGCATAGATTTCTGGGCTTCTTGCATATCTTCGGGACTGAGGAATAGAATACCTCTTTTCTTCGGAGTTGGCTTAGGAGGTGGTTCGGGAATAGTCCAAGCATTATCATTGATCAAGATGTTATTCAGTAGAGTCTCAGCTTGTTCTACAGTTCGTTCCCTAAAAACACAAGCGGCACAACTATCCAGGTGGTCTCTAGAAGCATCGGTAAGTCCGTTATAGAAGATATCAAGTATCTCATTCTTCTTAAGAGGGTGATAAGGCAAAGCATTCTGTACCTAGATGAGCCTCCCCAAGCTTGTCGGAGACTCTCTTCTTTGAGTTGAGCAAAGTTATATATTTCCTGCAAGGCAGCTTGCTTCTTATGGGCAGGGAAATATTTCCCACAGAAGTAATAGACCATATCCTGGGGACTACTCACACATCCAGGAGAAAGAGCAGTGGACCAGGCTTTAGCGTCATCCTTTAGAGAGAAAGGAAACAGCTTAAGGATATAGTAGTAGAGGATCTTCTCCTCACTAGTGAAAAGGGTGGCTATATCGTGTAGTTTGGTAAGATGGGCTACGACCGTCTCAGACTCATAACCATGGAAAGGATCAAATTCGACTAGAGAAATTATCTCAGGATCGACGGAGAATTCATAATACTTATCGGTGATAAAGATAGGTGAAGTGGCAAACTTCGGGTCGTATTTCATCCTAGCTTTCAGAGATTTTCCCTTCCACTTGAGAAGTAATTTCTCAGCTCATAGGCATCCTTACACGCAAGAAAATCCTCAGCTATCTCTCCCTCCATAACATAACCCTCAGGTATATCAGGCAATTGATATCTAGGAGAGCTAGATCTAGCAGGAGCAAAAGTAGGTTCTATCTCAATAGTATCGGCAGTTTCAGAAGCATCAGGAGCATTGGCAGAAACTCTAGCAATATGAGCATCAAGGAATACCCCTAGTGGCACATCAGGCAAAGTAGTATCTCTAGCAGTATCAAGCATAGCATCATCAGGCAAAATAGCATCTCTAGCATCATCAGGAAAAGCAGTATCAGGCATAACATCTCTAGCAGTATCAGGCATAGCATCTCTAGCAGTATCAGGCATAGCATCTCTAGCAGTATCAGGCATATCATCATCAGGAAAAATAGCATCTCTAGCATCATCAAGCACAGATGACATATCAAGATTTCTAGCAGGATGTGATGTCGCAAACTTACTCATAACTGAAGGTGAATCAAGTGCAGAGCTAGATGGCAGTTCCTTAACTCCCCTCGTAGTTGAGGGAAAGACTTTGGTTTTTGGATCTTTCAGATTCTTCATAGTCATCAGCAGATATAAATCCCAAGTGACTCAGAGAATATACCAACACCTCCCCGGCAACGGCGCCAGAAAAAGCTGATGCTAGCAGTCCCCGGCAACGGTGCCAGAAAAAGCTGCTGCTAGAAGTCCCCGACAACAACACTAGAAGAATGTTGTTGACGTGTTCCTGACTTGATGCCTTTGCGGAAACAGAGCCAGAACTGCTCCCAGCTGCTCAACAATTAGCAATTGTCTTGCAATGGCCCACCACCGCATGGGCTCGCCGCAGTTTTCGAGGGTAGAGTATTGAACCCAAATTTGTTGGTTCGCCAGATGGGAAGTGAAAGGATACTCTCAAGTATTAGCAGCTGAATGTGTCAGATTCAACCGCATCTGAAAGATTAGTATCTGCAAGCAAAGTATCAGTAGCAAAGTAGTATCATATCAACGGTGCCAGAAACGATTTGTTGACAAGGCAGACTATTCCTAACTGTTGTATCAATGGCGCCAGTAAGTTGCCCGTGGATGGGAAATATTCTTTCCCGTCAACGTCGAGCAAAACAGTATTGTAGCAGGTAGCAGCAGTGGCAAGGAACAACAGTGTTGACAGCAGTAGCAAGTAGCAATAGTAGCAAGTAACAGCAGTAGTGGGACAAACTCGTAGGCAATGGGTCGGTGATTCGTTTGGATGACATTCATCATGCAACAGTTATAACACGGAGAGATATGTGGCTAGCTCCTGTTCGTCAATGTGATGTATGCATGCATTCCGCGTGTAGTCATACGTGCTTAGGGAAAAGAACTTGCATGACATCTATTGTCCATCCCTCCCGTGGCAGCTGGGTCCAAAAGGATACTATGGGAAATTAAGGTTCTCCTTTTAATAAAGAACATGAACAACGCATTAGCACTTGGTGAACACATGAACTCCTCAAACTATGGTCATCATCGGGAGTGGTTCCGGTTATTGTCATTCCGGGGTTGCCGGGTCATAACACATAGTAGGTAACTACAACTTGCAAGATCGGATCTAAAACACACATATATTGGTGACAACATAATAATTTCAGATCTGAAATCATGGCACTCGGGCCCTAGTGACAAGCATTAAGCATGGCAAACTAGTAGCAACATCAATCTCAGAACATAGTGGATACTAGGGATCAATCCCCGTCAAAACTAACTCGATTACATGGTAGATCTCATCCTACTCATCACCGCCCTGCGAGCCTACGAATAGATTACTCACGAACGATGAAGAGCTTTATGGAATTGGAGAGGGGAGAAGGTTGATGATGACGATGGCGACGATTTCCCCTCTCCGGAGCCCGAAACGGACTCCAGATCTGCCCTCCAGATGAAGAACAGGATGTGGCGGCGCCTGCGTATCGCAAACGCGATGAAATCTTTTCTCTTGATTTTTTTTGGATTAAAGTAAATTTATAGAGCTGGAGTTGGGGGCGGCAGACCCATGTGGGCCCCACAAGCTTGGTTGTCGTGGCCAGGGGGGCCGCGGCAACAGGGCTTGTGCCCCACTAGCCCATCCCCTCCGGTGGATCATTGCGCATGTATTTTTCATATTTTCCAGAAATATTCTCCATAAATTTTCAGGACGTTCCGAGAACTTTCATTTCTGCACAAAAACAACACCATGGCAATTCTGCTGAAAACAGCGTCAGTACGGGTTAGTTCCATTCAAATCATGCAAATTAGAGTCCAAAACAAGGGCAAAAGAGTTTGGAAAAGTAGATACAATGGAGACGTATCAAGAACCTAGAGATTTGTCAACAAACATTTTGTACCTGTGAATAGTGTATAGGTGCGAAGAATTTGAACAGGTCATATGCGTTCTCACAAGATTTTAAAAAATGAATAAAGTTGGGGAAATTAACCAATATTGTCTTGAAGAATTTCACTCAGTGTTCTTGACTTAGGTTCAAGAGTTGTGCACATCCGAAAATTCACGCAATTGAGGAATATCTTGAAGAGTAGTGTAACTTAATGAAATTTATCAAGTGTTCTAAGCATAGGAAGTGTTCATCTGATGAATTTGCTGACGACTAACACTTTTTAAATATTTTATTGAAACATAAAGATCTACAAGGGCAGTAAAATTAGATTTTAATTACACTTGCCGAAGAACAGGATGAACATGAGGAAGTGGAGTAGAAGCTCGTCGGTTCAAATGTTCAGCGCCCTAACTTGGCGGCTGAAGATAGCTACGACAACGGCGGAGGGAGGATATCCACGGCCTGCATGAGTACGGTGACAAGGAGGTCGAGGTAGTGAAGCTCTTCCTCACCGACGATGATGATTTCTAGTGGCGGTGTCAGGTCTGTGCTTCGAGCGGTCAGAAGTGGAAACGAGAGGAATAAAGTAACTGAGGGGTGAGAGTGGGGTATTTATAGCCAAGGTGAAAATGGTCAAGCCCGAAGTTTTCAGACCAAACTGCTCCTTCCTCTTCCTCTTTGCTCAACATGTGTCAGCCACACATTAAGCGATGGAGTTAGTGGAGATCGTGCTTATCCAGTCGAGGGTAATGGGAGCGGTTTGAGTGGTAATGGCCAAAAGTTTTGATAAGTTTTGAGGACTTTGTTCGCAATATCTTTAGCTGACGAGGACTCAGTGAAGACTTTGAATGACTTTCAAATAGAACACATGTGAAGAATTTGAGAACAGACTGGGTTGAGCTTACCATAGAGGGGGAATGGGTTCGATCACATTCACTTAGAAAAAATCCAACAAGAAGACTTAGCAATTAGTGAATATTGTTGAGGACTTTGAAAGCTCACAAATAAGTATATAGTCAATGAAGAACACATTTTAATTTTTTTTGAAGAATTTGAACTTTTTGAGAAGTTTGCAAACTTGAGGAATCTTAAAATCTAAAGAATTTGGGGATTTGAAGAGTTTGCAAAAATCTCAACTTCGAAGAATTTCAACTTGAAGAATTGCGAGTTGGGTTGGTGGACCCACCGTATAAGAATGATGATTTTAGACACGACGTATAATTGTCGTAGGGTCATGAGAATCAAATTCTTCATTAATTTCTTCACACTTAGAGTGTTGTTCTTCATTGATTGAAAAAACATTACTTTGTGTGTTGCACATCTAAGTCATCAATTTTGCATAAGTGTTAGGATGTTCGTCCTTTCATAGAATGATCGAAGATTGTAAGATATTTAGCTCACATCGCAACTTGCAAAATCTCTTCTCATCCAAGGGCTTAGTGAAGATATCTGCCAGTTGTTCTTCAGTTTTCACGTGGTCGAGGAATATGTTTCCCTTGAGTACATGATCACGAAGAAGATGATGACGAATCTGGATGCGCTTGGTCTTCAAGTGTTGTACCGGGTTGTTTGCAATATTCATTGCACTCTCATTGTCGCAGTAGAGTGGCACATTCTTCATGTTGATGACGCAGTCCTTGAAGGTTTGCTTCATCCATAATAGTTGAGCACAACATGAACCATCATCAATATACTCAGCTTCAGGAGTGGAAAGTGACACATAGATCTGCTTCTTCGAGGTCCAACACACTAAGGATCATCCCAGGAAATGGCAGGTGGCTGATGTTGACTTGCGATCCACATTGTCACCGGCATAGTTAGAGTCAGAATTTCCAACGAGATGAATATTTGAGCCCTTGGGGTACCATAATCCAAGCGTTGGTGTGTGAGCTAGATATCCAAGAATATGCGTCACAACCTTATGGTGTGATTCCTTTCGTGTTACTTGGAAACGGGAACACATGCAAACACTAAGCATAATATCTGGCCTAAATTCACATAGGTACAATATGCATGCCGAATTTCTTCAGGACATCCTTGAGGTATATCTCTTGAGAGATGAAGATGCCATGGCATTGTTGACGAATTTGTAGTCCTAGGAAGAATTTCAACTCCCCCATCATGGACATTTGATATACTTCACCCATCATGTAGGCCAATTTGTCACTGTAGCATTTGTCAGTACAACCAAAGATAATATCGTCTACATATATTTGACACACAAATAGTTCATTGCCATAGGATTTTATGCAAAGTGTAGGATCAAGTGAATCAGTTTTCAAGCCTTTCTTCATGAGTAATTCCTTCAATGTGTCATACCACGCCCGAGGGGCTTGCTTGAGGCCATATAGAGCCTTGTTGAGTCGGAAGGCTTTGTCCGGATGTTTTGGGTCCTCAAAACCTGGGGGCTGAGCTTACATTTGGGGAATGCACTTTTCACATCCATTTGATACAAGGTGATATTGTGATGGTTAGCATAAGCAAGCAACATACGAATAGCTTCAAGGCTAGCAACAAGTGCAAAAAAGTATCATCAAAGTCAGTTCCTTCAACCTGTGTGTAGCCTTGTGGTAGAAGTCGTCCCTTGTTCCTCACTACCTAACTATCTTCGTCTTGCTTGCTTAGGTAAATCCACTTGGTACCGATGGCATTGTGCTTGCGAGGATCAGGCCGCTTGACAAGTTACGACACATTATTCAGCTTGAATTGATGAAGTTCTTCTTGCATTGCTTCAATCCACTCAAGTTCCATGAAGGCTTCATCAACTTTTGAGGGTTCTGTGATAAACACAAATGAAGAGTGCCCTCAAAAGTTAATTAAATGTGAAGCTTTTGAGAGAGTGAGGGGTTGTGTTGCATCGATGTTATCGAGGATTTTGTCAATTGGCACTTCATTTGCAATCCTTGGATGCGCGGGTTCAAGACTTTTATCGGGTTGAGGGATTTGATCAAGAGCAGTTTCCTCAGGTGCACCAGCCCGAATTTCTTCGTTGTTTGGGATGACTTCTTCAAGAGGCGGTTGTTCTTCAGTGGGAATGGTATCTTCATTAGCCTTGAACCTAATAGATTCCTCAGGAGGCATTTCATCTAGCACAAGAGGCAGGTGCTCTTTTTGTGAGCCGTTAGTTTCATCAAACCGCACATCTATAGTTTGAACAACTTTGTTGTGGTAGTTGTTGAAGACTCTATAGGTATTGAGTCCTTTCCATAACCAAACATAAAACTCTCATGTGCTTTCGGTGCAAATTTTGAACTATGGTGAGGATATCTAATCCAACATCTTGCACCGAAGACTTTGAAATAACTTACATTGGGTTTCTTGTCAGGGAGGAGTTCATATGAGGTCTTCTTGAGGAATTTGTGAAGATATACCATGTTGATGATGTGGTAGGCAGTGTTGATTGCCTCAGGCCACAAGCGATGAGCAATTTAATATTCTTCAAGCATAGTGCAAGCCATCTAAATAAGAGTCCCGTTCTTGCGCTCCACAACTCCATTCCGTTGAGGAGTATAAGTGGCAAACAACTCATGAGTAATACCAAGTTCATCAAGATAGTCATCAAGACCATTATTCTTGAATTCTGTCCCATTATCACTCCTGATGTGCTTGACCTTGACGTCGAAGTTTGTCAAGGCCCTTGAGGAAAATCGTTTGAAGATTCCTGCACTTCAGTTTTGTAACACATAATATGCACCCAGGTGTAACAGAATAATCATCAACAATGACAAAGCCATATAGATATGCTGCATTGGTTGGAGTAGTAGGTCCAAAGAGATCCATGCGAAGCAATTCAAAAGGATAAGAGGTGGTCATGATAATCTTCGAGGGGTGCTTGGATATGGTCATCTTTCCAGACTCACAAGCCCCACACAGATGGTCCTTCAGGAATTTGACACTTACGATGCCAAGGACATGCTTCTTCTTTGTCAGTGTGTGCAGATTCTTCATGCCGACATGACCAAGTCGTTGATGCCATAGCCAGCCCTCTAAGGCTTTTGCATGTAGACATGTGTCCAGATGTGGACTTGTAGAGAAATCAACAATGTACAAGTCTCCTCTCCTAAAGCCATCGAAGACTTTGGATTTCTCAGATTACATGATGACTATGCATTGATACTTGCCAAAGATGACAATCATATCAAGATCACAAGGAATTGAGACAGACATGAGGTTAAACCCAGGGATTCGATAAGAATTACTTTGTCCATGTGTCGGTCCTTGGATATAGCCACCTTACCGAGCCCCAATACCTTGCTTTTTTCCTTTGGCTTCGTAGGTGATATGCTTCAGCGGTGATGGAGTTAGTGACATCTTCATAAATAAACTCTTGTCACCAGTCAAGTGATTTGTACATCCACTCTCAAGAACCCACTCTATGGTTTTGGGGTTGTCATCTTGCTGATGAATTAGTACTTCTTACCATCTCATATGCTTCAGAGTGAAGAATATGATATCAAATTCGTCAGATTTGAATTTCATCACATAAATTGAAAGCAATACGAGGATTTGTGAAATGGTAATCATTTCATCATGATTAGCTTGTATCTATTCAAACATTTCCCTAGGTCTCCAGCAAATTCTTCAGATGATGACGTTGATCTCGAGACCTGACCTGTAGAAGTGATTAGTTCATTTTCTTCACCACCCACGTGTGAAGGGGTGGCAAAGATTCATCATCCTTAGAGCACCAAAAGAGAATTTCGGCATTGAAGCTAATGCACTTCGTTTCACAGGAGGGCGGTTCGTGTACTCAAATGAATATGCAGAGAAATTCTTCAAGGACTTATGAACTTAGTGATTTGAGGAATAGTGCACATATTCATGTCCCTTGTAGTTTCCCTGCATATCAGAAGCATTAGCATGAGTACAAGTAGAATTTTGACCATATGAGGACTTTGATCCTCTTGAAGACTTTGGTCCACTTGAGGAATTTGATCTGGGTTCGTGTTCTTCATGGGTGGTGTCATGAGGACATTCACATGAAGACTTTGCAAGCTGCTTTTGGAAATCCAGATTTGCCTCAAGGGTGGTCCATTCCTGTAGTTACATCCAACATATCTAGCTAATACTTCACCATCTGCTTTTTGTACAATGTATAGTTGGAGTCAAATGACTTATGAGAGGAATATGAAGTTTCACATGAAAAGCCTAATAAAGTAGAAGGATGAACAGGAGGTCCTTTTGCAGCAACCCATGAGGTTTTGCGATACTGCTCAGGTTTCCAGTATGATCCATCGACATTCAATTTCCTCTCAATTGCAATGCCCTCTTTCCTAGGGTTTCTGTTCAGAATATGCTTTTTGAGCACATCACAAAGGTTTTGATGCCCTTTGAGGCTTTTGTATATGCTTGTCACGTACGATTCCTTCAACCGTGCATTTTCGTCATTGACACTTGTAGTTTCCTCAAGTGAGGAATTTTGTAACCACAAATATAGTTGAAGAATCTGTAGCAATAGAAGCATTTGCACTTTCAAGTGAAGAATTAGCAGATTCACGTTCGATGCATTTCAAGCATGGTGGAATGAATTCTTCCAGACCAGTACTGATATGTTTAGGAAGCAAAGAATCATTTTCACTTCGAAGGTCATCATGGGACGCCCTTAGTTTCTCAAGATCTTGCTTTGTTTGAAGAAATTCATAAGAAAGCTTCTCATGATTAGCTAAGAGGGTGCCATGTAGTTCCCAAAGACTATCAAACCTAGACCAAAGAGTTTGAACATCATCAATCAAGGTTTGAGTCTGATTCATTTCCTCATTCAACAGGTCATCGCTTTTGTCTAGCAGTTTGTGAAGCTTTTCAAGAGAAGTTTGTTGCTTAGTGGCAATATTAGCAAGGTTGTAGTAACTAGGTTTTTGATAGTCATCAGGTTCACAATCACTTGAGTTAGAAGAGGAAGTATGTTTGGGTACCTTGGAATCTTTTGCCATGAAGCAATAGGTGGGAGCAAAGTCATCATCGCAGTCATCAGTGTTGTTGAGGTTCCCATTTTCTTCGATGTCGAAGATAGACTTGCTGACGAATGTGGTAGCAAGGGCTAGACTTGCCACACCAGACTTTGACTTCTCCTCAGATCCTTCCGCTTTGTTAGAGCATATTTCTCCATATGTGGTTTTGGTAATTGATGACAGTCCCTGTGGACTAATGGTTGCCTTAAGCTATATTCGAAGGATTTGTCCATAGGCACTTCTTGAAGTCCATGTCTTGGTTTCAAGAAGTTTATATGATGACCAAGGTGGTATTCAAAGTATTATCTAAAGATTGGTCATAAAGACACAAGGTTGATCAAGACTAAGCAGAGAGTATTTATATGATGACCAAGGTGGTATTCAAAGTATTATGTAAAGATTGGTCATAAAGACACAAGGTTGATCAATACTAAGCAAATAGTAAATCAAGATGATCAACACACAAAGTGTACAAGATGTACCGAGAGGGATCAAGTGATCCCATGGTGTGGTAAAGCATTGTCCATAATGTTTTTGTGTACTAACCCATGGTCTTCGTGAGAATTCTATGTGGAGTTAGGTGTGTTTCCATGGGTTTGCGCCAAGAGTAAGATCTCATTCAACCTATGAAGGATGACATCAAGTGGTGATCGTCATCAAGATTGCAGTGTGCAAGTTCAAGTGGCGCATCACGAAAATATGACGCTTGAAGCTTGCCGTCCATTGTGGTGGCAATGGACTTGTGAAGATGTGCTGAAGAGTGGCTCACCCATAGTGAGTATGGGGGAGCAATCAAGAAAGGTGGTCCATCTTGAGGAAGCCAAGATCATCATCATCTAGCTCAAGAGGACCATGTACAAGGTATATGTTTCCTCTTGATAGGTTTTTCTATTGTAGGATAGTTAGTCGTACTCTCAAGGGGGCTCTCAAGTGAGTAGCTTGATAGTATCATTAATTGATATCTCAAACCATATGCATCCTTGCATCATATCTTGGTTCTTGTTTGGTGTTCCTCTTTGTGAGTTTTAGAGTTTATGGTCATCTTCATGACAAACTCGAGTTCAACGAAAACGGAGTCCATATGCATCTTCTATGATGTTTTTGATGTTGGATGTTTCTGCTGGTTCTTCATTCATAGAGGTCCCACATCTCTATATCATTGGCATTTTCGCTGTTTGGATAGCTCTTGTCGTCGAGAATCAAACAAGCTTGAGTTTGCTCGAGTCGGAGTTCGTATGCGAAAGTTATGGCAGTTTCAGTGGCCAGCGGTAGTACCGCACGTGCTAGCGGTAGTACCCCAGGTGGGTAGTACTGCTCTTGGAGCGCTAGTAGTTTTTTTACTACTGCTCTCTGGGCGGTAGTACCGCTCTCTGGAAGGTTGTACCGCTCTCTAGGCGGTAGTACCGCTCTCTGGGCGGTAGTAGTTTTTCTACTACCGCTCCGTCGGACTTTTTGCACATCCTTTTGCCTCAACAGTGGAAGGCACGCTAGTAGTTTTTTACTACCGTGGTTGGTGAACATACCGTGCGGTAATACCGCTCCTAGCAGCGGTAGTACCGCTCTGCTCGGGCTGTGAGTGGGGGTAACGATTGGATTCTTTTCCCCACTATATAAAGGGGGTGTTCTTCCCCATTGGATCTCATCCATCCGTTGAGCTCGTGTTCTTCCCCCACTGTTGACCTTCTTAGAGCTTGCTAACTCTCAATCCAGCCAATGATTCTTACTAATTCTTGAGGGAAAAGAGAGAGGAGATCTAGATTCACATCTCCATCAATCACTTTCTCCTCTGTGTGAGGGGAACCCCTTGGATCTTAATCTTGGAGTTCTTTGTGAGCTCCTTGTTCTTCCTCTCATATTTCTCCATATCTTTTGTTGTTGTGGAGGGATTTGAGTGTGAGGAACTTGACTAATTCGTGTATTCTTGCCATTGCATTAGTTGCATCGGTTTGAGTTCTCCATGGTGATACGTGGAAGTGAGAAGTTGAGAAGCCTATTACTCTTGGGTACTTGGTACCCCTAGAGATTGTTCTTTGTGGATGCTTTGGCATCCTAGAAGCTTGGTGGTACCTCGAAGCTCAATCATTGTGGTGCAAAGCTCTGGGCAAGCGTCGGGGTCTCCAATTAAGTTGTGGAGATTGCCCTGAGCATTTGTGGTCATCTCAAAGCCATATGCCATCGTGGTGAAGCTTCGTGGTGTTGTTGGGAGCCTCCAATTAAGTTGTGGAGATTTACCCAACCTTGTTTGTAGGGGTTCAGTGACCGCCCTCAAGGGTCCCTTAGTGGAATCATGGCATCTTGCATTGTGCAAGGGCATGAGGATATTACGGTGGCCTTAGTGGCATCTTGGGGAGCATTATGCCTCCACACCGTTCCAAACGGTGATTAGCATCCGCAAGGGTGTGAACTTCGGGATACATCGTCGTCTCTGCGTGCCTCGGTTATCTCTTACCCGAACCCTTTACTTGTGCACTTTACTTTGGGATAGCCATATTGTTTCTTGTTATATATCTTGCTATCACTTACTTTTTTATCGTGCTTAGCATAAGTTGTTGGTGCACATAGGTGAACCTAGTTGTTTTAGGTTTTGTCCTTGACAAATTAAACGTTAGTTTTATTCCGCATATGTTCAAGCCTAAACCGTAATTATTTTAATGCGCCTATTCACCCCGTCTAGGCGACATCCACGTCCTTCCACTCTTCATCACATTCTTCAGATTCTTCCTCAGAATCCATTTCCTTGCCAATAAGAGCCCGAGCCTTTCTGAAACTATTCTTCTTGTGCGATGAGGACTTTGATGATGAGGATTTTGAAGATTTCTTGTTTTTCTTTGAGTCTTCAGAACTGTCATCCTTGTATTTCTTCTTCTGTGATTCCTTCACCCACCAAGGACAATCAACAATGTAGTGACCATAATTATTGCATTTTTGATAGGTTCTTTTCTTATAGTCCTCAGATGAATATTCTGATTTCCTCATATATCTTCGTGAAGACTTTTCGAACTAGCCTCGCATGGAGAACTTCTGGAATTTCCTCATGAGCATAGCAAGTTCCTGACCAAGTTATTGAGTATCACCAAGACTGCAATCAGGGTCTTCTTCTTCACATGAGGAAACAACCTTTGCCTTCAGCGAACGAGATCTTCCATAGCTTGGTCCATAGAAGTCTCTCTTCTCAGCTTGTTGGAATTCATGAGTATTGGGTCTCTCAAGAATATTAGGAGGATCAAGTAACTTGTAGTCTCTTCATTCTTGAAACACCAGAACGAGTATATCGAATGAAAAATCAATAGATCTCAGCAGTTTCTTTACCACCTCATGGCAGTGATGTCTCCGGACCCAAGAGCATGTACCTCATTGGAGATATCACTGAGGCGATTTAAATTTTTCTCACAACTCTCATTATCGAGTCTTTTGAAGCGGTTGAAGCGATTGCGAAGAACATCAACCCTAGTGTCACGTTGAGTAGATACTCCTTCATTAACCTTGGATAGCCTGTCCAAGATAAGTTTTACATAACCCAAAGCACTCACTCTGCCATACTTACCTTTCCTCATATGGCCACTAATTATATTCTTCGCTTGAGAGTTGAGTTGCTTGAATCTCTTCACATCAGCAGCGGTGATATTGGGGCGACATAGGGAACACAATTTTCCGAAACATAATAGAGATCGTTGTCAATTGCTTCAAGGTGCATGCATCTTGTTCTACTAGTAGGGACAGTCCGTCCCTTCAATGGTAGGACAATCCGTAGTGACCTTGATCATACATGTGATCGACATAACTAAAACTCGAGGTGGTTAAACCAAAATCACACAGAACAAGGGAGTACCTTGTTCTGATACCAACTGAAAGTGCGTTATATCGATTCGAGGGCGGTGAATAGGCAATTTTTATGAACTCATCAATGAAGAAATTCCTTGTGAGGAAATTCCTCAGTCATGAACAGCGAGCAACGGATTAAGTACTTAGTCAACCATGCAACACAGCAATAGCATAGTCTTCATGATGAAATGAATAGATAGTTTGCACAAGTAGCATGTTTAGGATATGCACGCAAAGAACAAGTGAAGTGAAGAATTCGGGGTGAGGAAATTGTGAATGTGTAAATCAAATTCTTCAAATAGTAACAATGAATTTAATCAATACATAAATGAGGAAATTAAAGGATTGAGGAAATAGAACCAGGTACTCGGTGAAGACAATGATTTGATGACCCATTCCCAACTTATGTGACAGTCGTACGTCTGGTTTGGAGTGGCTTAGTATTTAAACCAAAGGACACACAATCCTAGGACACATAGTCATTACCGTATTCTCCTTGAGCTAATGACACAATCCTTACCCAATACTCATGGTGAGTCTTTAGGGCAGACTTCCAAACCCTCACAAACTCGATCACCGTGCGACCCACAATTGACTGCTAGATGTTCTAGACCATGACGCCTAACCGTGTGGAGGATGCACAATCCTTAAAGATAAGAAGCGTCGGTTCCACACGTGAAGAATATCTTCAATAATGCTCAATACCTTTGGGTTCGGGGTTTTGGTTTGGGTATTTGGGTTTTTTCCTCACTCATGATTTTATCTCAAAGTCTTCGAGGAATGGGTTGCTCTCAAGTTACAAGTGTCAGTTTCTCTTGCGGAGGAGCCAACCACCTAGTGGTTATGGGGGTGGCTATTTATAGCATGGGAGCAATCCCGACATGATTTGACATAAATGCCCCAATGATATCATCGTTACGTGGATAAGGTTAGGGACAGCTGGCGCGCAAAGTAACAATAGTAGGAATCTTTCAACTATGAAAGTCATCATGTCTCTCATGTTCCTCGTTTGTAGGTAATTCGCGTTCGTGAAAACCTAACTCCTCAATTAGAGAAAAATTCACAGAGACCAGAAGATCTTCGTCTCTATCACCGAAGAATTTGACTGAACTAAAAAAGATTTCCAAACGCTTCACTCGAAGGATTGGGTATGTGTAATCTTTAAGATGAGCATCGGTTGGAAACTTTTCCTTAGTTTTACCTCGACACACTTTAACAGTATGGTGGTCCTATCACTCAAAAGTAAGGAAATGAAACTACGGAAACAAAAGTCTTCACGCTTCAAAGTCCTCGCATCAATTCTTCATGGACACGCCAATTTTGTCGTTTTCAAAGTCTTCGAGGAATCACAAAGTCTTCAACCGAAGACATTCATTTTCAGGGGTCAATATTTGAAACATATTGAACGTATCTACAATATTTGATTGTTACATTCTTTTATATTATCATTCTTCGATGTTTTATGGTCATGTTATAGCAACTTTATTGTCACACCCTAGGTTTGACTCTCCTGACTAAATTTACATATGTAAAACATTAGGACCAATTAAAAGTTTTGTGTGTGCTTGTGATGCTTGATGTGATTGTTGCTCGTTTGCTTGTTTTGTTGTGCTTGGATCAATGTTCCTACTACTCTCAAGGCTCACCTCCTTGACCCCATCCCTTGCCTAATAATCATGCCATGTGAATAGGACTAGAAACTATTTTTACCAAACATTATTTTGACCAAAAAGCATTACCTTGATTTAAGCAATCAAAAACCCCTAAGTTGGGATTTGTACTACAAGTCCTCAAATTAGGGAAGTTATTTTGCACCAAATATTTTAATTAAATCCCATTATCAAAATGGCCTCCCAAAACCAGTATATCATTATTTTAAAAGTTATTTTACTATTTTATTTAAATACCTTTCTCTGAGTCCAGAAATGGTCTCTTATGAAGGAAAGTTATTTTTGTTGCTTTCAAAATATTTGAGAAAATTTCGGGAAACTCACTGCACATATATTTTCCATATGTAAGAGTTTCAACACATGGTCGTGTTCAGAATATTAGGCAAAACCTTTCAAAACCCTTCCCGCCTATTTCAAGCTTTTGGAATATTTCTATAAGAAATATTCTTATTAAATTCGAGTAAAATTCTAGAATGTTACACCTCGTATATGTGATGATCTTGCCAAGTTTCATATCAATCCAAGTTAATTTGATTCAGCTAAATATTCCAGAACCCTATGGGTTCAGATCCAAATTTGAGCAACTCTACATTGCTAAGTGTCTCCAATTGTGCTCAAATTTGGTGGATTTGTTCTCTTACTCCACTAGTGCATCCACACCAAGTGGTGCATCAAGGAGAATAGATGAACTTGTCACAAACCCCTCAAACCTTCTATGCTCATTCCTAGATTTGGGAAACTTTACATTATGAAGTTTCTCCAATTGGTCCCAAATTTTTTGGGCATGATCTAATACTCAAATAATGCCACCACACCAAATTGTGGATCAGTGGGCATTGATTTGCATGGTTTTATATGCAGAAAGCCATTTCTACCCATTTCTTGGGTTTTCAAGTCTACATTGGAAACTTTCTCCACCAAATCCCCAATTAGGTGCACAAGCTCATTTTGACCTATCTTGTGAAACTGTTAAGTTTCGTAGCAACTAGAATTCATTTGCTAGTCCTAACATCCATCAAACACCTTCTACCCTTTTAGCAAAATTGCTTCTTTGACCCGTTCTACTATTTCCCTTGAGCTATTTTTTACCACAACTCTCTCTAGTCCCCCTTTTACCTCCAGTAACTTTGACATAGCCTCTCGTCAATTATTGGAGGGTGAATCAATCTCCCTACCTCTCCTTTTACCATGGTAACACATACTTTACCCCTCTTGCCATACTTCTGCTCATGCCAATTCCGCCACAAATTTCCAAACCATCTCTAGTATGCTAATGCATCATTCCAAACCAAAAATATGAAATGCTCATGCGGGAAATATAAGCAGCCCTTCTGAAACTTCTTTCTGACAGAAATATGGCTTTGAACTGCAAGTACTAGGTACACTCCTCCCCATGAGTTGAAAGTTAGCAATATTGCAGCTCCTGCATAGCTAGCACTGCTAGACATGGTTTCATCCCAAGATTCCCCAACTAAAAATCAATTTTGCTAGCCCCGAGAGCCTCCTCTCTCTAAAGGATCTCCACAACTCTGCCATCGCATTGGCTCCTGTCCCTGTGCCTGTTTTCTCCCCCAATGACCGGAGCACCCTCCTACTCAACCACCAACGCTGGCCCCGCCACGGGCAAGATCGTGCGCTCCCCGTTGCCCCTTGGTGTGAGCAAGTCACCCTGGTGGGTGCACCCCGTCGCCCTGAACGCGTCGGTAGCTGGTGTACACTCGGTTGCGAGCGCCAGCACGGATCTTCCCTGCCTCCTCTGTTTCCCCTTGATCAAGCGGGAGGTGGAAGAAGGGCTCGACAGGTAGGCCCCGCCTGTAAGCCGCACCGCCGCTGGTCCCATCCATCTAAGTGGTCGTGCCCCGACAATTTCCGTGTCCTGCGGCCAAAACGCATTTTGACCAGGGCGCCTTCGATGTCACCCGCCACTCCCTCACGCAGCCGTTCAACTCGGTCGACCCCGTATGCCACAGCGCTAAGCTGCGCTCAGCGCGAGGCTGAGGCTCGCTTGGGTACTTTCTTTTTCTTTTTTATTTTACTCCAGTAAATTAAATAATCCGTAGAATATTCATATGACATCCGAATTTATTGATTCAAGTTTCTGTAGATTTCTAAAATCTTGATCTATCCAAATATATGTTCTGCACATTTTTGTAGAAAGTTTTTCTCCACTGTTTTAATTAAAGATTCAACTTTCAATATTTCAAACCACTTTGTAAAAATCCTAGAGTGCTCAAATCAACTCCAAATGGAGCGATTCCAACTTCGAGAGACTTCTAATATCATGCACTATTTTTGTAGCATTAGTCAACATTTTTCTCTGTCATGTTTCTCTTGCATCAAATAAATAGCCCCTCTTTGTTATTTATTCCATATTAGAAAATCCATAGGAAATTCTCACCAAATCCGAATCCAGTGAAACAACTTCCAAAGTGTTTCTAAATTCATGCCCTATTAAATGTGTGTCTCCACTCATTTTTTATAAAATATTTTTTGTACACTTCTTGTGGGGCTACTGATGCCTCCATTTCCTCCATTCATAAATCTGTGTTAATCCAAATCCCTTAGAACAACTTTAGGCATTTTTATTATGACCAGAGATGTCCAAGAAAAATAAAACTCCTATTTATAGAGCATTTTTTCTGCTTGTTGTGTGGCTTATCGTGGTTTTCTGCTTGACGGAGTAGACAGAGTACCCGGAGTTGGACCGAAAGCCCTAGAAGGCCTGAAGAGTTATGTGAGCAAGGCAAGCAGCCCTTTGACCATGTCTGAGAAAATACTTTTATGCATACCATCTTGATTACTTCGTTCCGATGCATATGATCATGATTTAATCGGTAACCCCTCGGTATGGTGTTTCCGATGGCTCCTCAAGAGCACCTGCATTGAGGATGACCTTACCACCTATGACGGTCATGCAGATGAAATATATAGGTTGAAAGTAGAGCTAAGCATAGGATGAGCACATGCATGGTGATAGTAACAATCAGGTGATTACAAAGATTTTCCGAAAACCCCGTCAGGTGCCACTAATGCCCGAGGGTGATGGTGTTGAGATGGATGACCACTTGAGAAAGAAGTGGTGTACCAAGAAAGGTTTTGTGTCAGTGGTTTCGGAAATAGGATTATATTTAAGATGTGTCGACCGTCCCTACCTTACATGTGCAACCATGATACCTTAATATGGGAACAAGGCTTTGTTGATTACTCTGATCGGTGCTAGCAAAGAGCCCGCATTACTAATGGCGGGAATGGCGTGGTCACTGTCATGTCGAGGCCGTGCCAAGTAGGGCGACTATGTTATTTTTACAAGTGTCGGGCACACCGTTGGTCCGTGCATGGATGATACAATCTAGAGTTGGTACTCGTAAGATGTTCATCATGTGGGCTGGGTACCAATCGAGTGGACTCTTTGTCTAGTGTCGCTAGGGGTAAGGCAATGTTCGGGTACTAATCTCAAGTATGTTATATACCATGAGTCGTGGATGACACGGAAGTTTCTCGAATCTCGTGGGTACAGCGCGCAACCTCTGCATAATGTAAAACTATTCGAATAGCTGTGTCCATGGTCAATGACAGTTGGGTAATCCTGCTTAAATTACGTCCAGCCGTTTCCGCATAAACCAAGTGTGAGTGTGTGTATGGGGAAGATGGTACTTGGTCAAGTTGGATGACTTGGCATGGAGGGTGAACATGGGATGTTCAGCCCTCAGATGATATTGATATGTGTAACCTGGTGACGTGGTTACCGCTTACCTTATGATGCATATCCGTACTAGTATTTGATCATGTTACTGCATTCAGGGAAAAACTTGCTTTCTGCAAATGTTGCATACTTGTGATATATGATGTTTCATTATTGCGTTGTTCCACATCAGGGGTTGCTTGCGAGTACATTCAAAGTACTCATTTGATTGCCACTGGTTATTTCATTGACCAGGTAAGAGAGAACTGGAGATGGTGAAGAGTACCTTGGTGACATTCCTGTGAGCTAGGATGCTGCCCAATCAGAATGCCTGTAGGTTAAGGCTGATGGCATGGGTTCCCGCTTTCAACCAATATTTTTGCTATTGGTCAAGTTTGGTGTGTTGGCCTTCAAGGCCCTATCTATGTAAGTCTTGACCGCAATGTTCATATTTGTATCAGAAGGTATGTATGGATGTAAGACTCTTGTTATTCAGATTCTGTGTGTTCAGTGAGCATTGATCTCTGGGATCACTGAGCACATATATTTGGTGATCCCGACTTATAAGTCGGTATCCTGACATATCAATTTTTGGGACTAACCTATTAACATAGTGCCTACTACCAGTTGTTGTTTTGTGATATTTTTTCCTTCGCGAAAAATCCATATGAGATGAGGTCCAATTGCCATGAAACTTTACAAATATTTTTGGACTAGAAGGAAACTTGGGAATCAAGAATGAGCACCAGACGAGGCCCATGGGACCCACTAGACATCACGACGCACCAGAGGCCCCTTGCGCAGCCTGGTGTCTAGTGGGGCCCTCGGGCACCTCCTTCCCCGCCTGTGAGCTCTATAAATACCCCCAATATTCAGAAAACCCTAAAGGAGTCGATGACAAATCGTTTCAGCCACCGGAAGTTCCAGAGCCACGAAATCCAATCTAGAGCATGTTCCGGAGAGGAACACAACCAGTGAGGGGTTCACCATCCTCATTGGTGCTCCTCCGATGATACGTGAATAGTTCATTATCATACCTACAACTCCTTAGGCAGTACCTAGATGGCTTTCGCTCTCATTTTGTTTCTCAATACAATGGTCTCTTTCTTTGCGGTGTGCTTATTTCTTAATATAATAGCCACATGAGGTAACACTTCCTTTGAAGTGTGTTTCTTGGGATCCGATGAATTGTGAGTTTCTGAGCAGATATATGAATTTGGTTTTTGTTTGGCCAACTTGATATTTTATCTTACAATGGGAGGAGGTGCTTTGTGATGGATTCGATCTTGCGGTGCTCAATCTCAGTGAGAGAAAGAGACATGACACACATGTATCATTGCTATCAAGGACGAAACGATAGGGTCTATTCCTACATGATTAGATCTTTTGTACATCATGTCATCGTTCTTAACGAATTACTCCATTCTCCATGAACTCAATACAATAGATGCATGCTGGATAGCAGTCGATGTGTGGAGTAACAGAAGTTGATGGAGGCACAAGTCGGTCTACTTATCTTGGATGGATGCCTATATATATGATAATTGTCTTGAATATCATCATAATTATTTGCTCTTCTATTGATTGCCCAACAGTAATTTCTCTACCCACTGTTTGCTATTTATCAAGAGATGCCACTAGTGAACCTATGGCCCGAGGTCTACTTGAGATCATCTATTTGCAATTTTTACTTTGCTATTTGCGTTTCTACTTTATTTGCTATTTCGTTTTCAGATCTATATTATCAAAAACCCCATAATACCTTGATGTGTTCTATTCACTGTCACTCTTATTTACATCTATCAGTCCATCCTTACTTTATCCACAAGGGATTGACAATCCCTCCACACATTGGGTTGCAAGGATTTGCTATTTATGTGCAGATGTTGCTTACATGGTCTTGTGGATCTTCCTACTGGATTGATACCTTGGTTTCGTAACTGAGGGAAATGCTTGCCGTCCCTGTGCTACATCACCCTTTAAGCTTGGAGGGAAACCAACACATAAGCGATACGAAGCAAGATTTCTAGCGCCGTTGCTGGGGGAGATCAAGTCAATATCTATTAGGTTCCTACACACAAATGTCATCTCCTAGTAATTACATTATTTTCCATTTGCCTCTCGTTTTCCTCTCCCCCACTTCACAAAAAATTGCCTTTTTTATTTGCCCTCTTTCCTTTTGTCGTTTTCTTGTCGGATCTTTTGTTTACTTATTTCTATGGCAAACTCCTCCCTCGCTATGAGTACCCACGATATTGAAGTTCTCAATTTTAAGCAAAGAGGAGGAGAAAGTCTGAAAGATGCTTGGTATAGGATTTTTAATGCTCATGAGAGATCTATCCACAAGCAATCTACTATCGTTCTTCTCCGAAACTCTTATGTGGGAATTACTACTTGGTATAGATTTGTTGTTGATACTCTCATCGGGGGAAATTTCTTAAGTTCTCCACCCTCCGATGCTCTCAATGTCATGGGAAGTCTATTGGGGTCTCCACTTGTCATTATAAATGAAACATTTTAAACTCTTGATCATGTTATGCAAAGGATAGATGCTATTGAGAAGAA
Organism: Hordeum vulgare subsp. vulgare; assembly: GCF_904849725.1. Taxonomy (NCBI): domain Eukaryota; kingdom Viridiplantae; phylum Streptophyta; class Magnoliopsida; order Poales; family Poaceae; genus Hordeum; species Hordeum vulgare. The sequence goes on from NC_058521.1 coordinate 263,942,101, forward strand.
AATTCTTACCAAAGAACATGCTGAAAATTTGGATAAAAGGGTGCAAGATCTTGTTAATCATATTTTTTCAAGGACGAGAGACACTATTAAAATGCTAAAAGAGAAACAATGAATAACTAATGAAAGGGTAGTAGAGAGTCCTGCTCGAATTGATAAATTAGAGGAAATTTCCAGTAACTTGAGCACATCCATTTCTTCCATTGAAAATATTTAAAAACTCCTCTTGGCGATAAAACTACCCAAACTCCCAAGAACAAGGGTGTCGGTGCACTAGAGATCGGGGTCCCTTGTGCCCTAGACTTGTGCACGGGCATCGGCGACACCCCTGACAACAGTGCACATGGAAGAACTGCAGGAAGGCAATTCAAGACCCACCAAGGCCACGTATTTTCCTCTCTGCACGGGAGTGGAGTACAAGGGCTCCAAATGCAAGGCCCCGACAAGCCCTCCTTGTCGGGAAGATTTCCAAGGCCCCAGCAAGCCCACTTCGCCGGGAAGACTCCCGAAGCTTAAGAAGACCCCGACAAGCCTCCCTTGCCGGGAAGGCTCGCACGGACTGACAAGGCACCTGGCAAGCCCTCCTTGCCGGGAAAGTGTTCAAGCCCCCGGTAAGCCCTCCTTGTCGGGAAGGTGACAAAGTCACCCGACAGAGACTCCAGGCCAGCGAGCCCCTTCCGCTTGCCAGGTGTCCTCCCCCGTTTCTACCACAATCCGGCCGCTCCAGCACGTCCCTCATGCGCCATTGCAAGACCCGGGTGTCGATTCACCTGGGTACATGTTGCGACCACCTTGCGGTAGGTGAGGGGTCAGACAAGGCATTTACTACCCGTGACACCACCGAAGAAGAAGAGCGGTGAACACTGTTCACTATGCACCTCATGAGCACACTGTTGGTGACCCCTTTGCCTATAAAAGGAGGCCCAAGGCTCATTCTCGGGGGTGGGAGTTTTTTGGGATCGGAGACTCCCTAAGCACCTACTAAGTTATTGTAGAAAATCACCCTACAGTAAGCACATAATACAAACAAAGCAGGAGTAGGGTTTTACGCGCCAAGCGGCCCGAACCTGGGTAAAAGACCTTGCCGGTGTTGATCGCTAGCTCCGCTCTCGACGCCGTACCTCTCTCTCCCCGCCAAACGATCAAGGGACTCATCGAGTTTCCCATTGGTGTCGGTTTCCCCCACGAAAGGGTGCCTCTTCTAGCAACAACATAGCTCTTAGATGACTACGGCTCACTTCAACTTAAGGAACCCCCTCAAAAGAATGAATTATTTAACTTTATCCCTAGGAGTGTAATTTTTGAGAATATGTGTGCCAAATATCTAAGAAATGAGGTATGTGTGATTGAGGAGTTGGAAACTAAATATGGCATCACTTAAAATCTATGCTATATGCCTAGTTAGGGGCTTAGAAGGCAACAAAATGAATAAAATTTATTTTCACTTTTGCTTTATGTTCTTCTGTGTTTGCACAATTATGCTACTGTTATAATTGTTTTTTTTGTGTTTAATTTAGTGTTTGTGCCAAGTAAAGCCTTTGGGATCATGTGGGGTGTTAGTTTCTTTAATCCTGTTAAAACAAAAACTTTTGTGTCCAGCAGAAAAATTCCAAAAAATCACAGTAACGTGAAAAGTGCCCGAAGATTTTATACAAGATTAATATACAAACTCCCTACATTGTCTTAAGTTTTCAGAATTTTTGGAGCTAAAGAAGTGTAAGTAAATTTTGAATCTTTACAGATTGTTGTGTTTTTAACATATTCTGTTTTGTTTGCGTTATTGCTTATTTTAATGATTCTTTGGTTTATATCGGGGGGCATAAGCCATGGTAAAGTTAGAATATATTAGTTATAATGGAAAACAAATTTGTAATAGGTTTTCAAGAGTACCTATAGTAAAGTTTGGTTTTCTTATACTAATGGATCTCACGAAAATTTTGTTGAGTTTTGTGTGATTGAAGTTTTCAAGTTTTGAGTGAGATCACGATGGATGAAGGAGTAAGGTGTTATAAAATCCTAAGCTTGGGGATGCCCCATGGCACAACAAGGCAATATATAAGGAGTACCAAGCAGCTAAGCTTGGGGATGCGCCGGAAGGCATCCCCTCTTTCTTCTTAAAACCATTAGTAATTTTACTTGGAGTTGTATTTCTATTTGTCACATATCATGAGTTTTGCTTGGACCAACTTGTATCATTTGTGTCTTTGCTTTTTTTGCTGGTTAGTTTATCATAATAAACCTTGTTGGACATGCCCAATTGAAAGAGCCAAATTATGCTATGATTTGTTAGAATCTCTCTCCATGCTTCACTTAAATTTCTTTGAGGCATGGAATTGTTCTAGTGCTTCACTTATATCTTAATGAGCACGGTGGTGCTGTTATTTTGCAGAAATATGCTCTCATTCTTCACTTAGATTATTTTGAGATTTAGTAGAATCTTTGAAGAAATCCTCTCTTGTTTCAGTTATACTCTTTTGAGAGTTGAAAATTTTAAAGAAACTTGTGCTCTCGTTCTTCACTTATATTTGTTTGAGAGATTGTTATAGCAATGTCAATTTGCTTTAGACAAAACGTAGTCCCAAAGTTATGAATGTCCAGGAAAGATATAATAAAAACTTTCATGAAGATCATTGGATATTAAGCTTAATTCTTTGCAAAAGTTTTCTGATATGAAGATTGTGATATGTGAGTTATGTTGATGAGTAATTATACTATAGTAAGAATATTGGTGGTAAGGTTTGTGATTCCCTATGCATGTACATGAAATTAATAATTGTGCTATGAAATTATACCATACTTGTGTTGCATTATTTGGTGTTAGTTATGTTTAATGTTCACTTATGATGATTTGTGTTCCTTGGTTGGGAGCTTCTCAATCTATTTGCTAGCCTTCACTTGTACTAAGCGAGAATACTCCTTGTGCATCCAAATCCTAAAACCAAAGTTGTGCCAAATGAGTTTGCCATACCTACCTATATGTAGTATTTCAACACTGTTCCAAGTAAATTTGCATGTGCTAACCGTAATGTTCGAAATAAATTTCTGTTTGGTGTTCCCGTTTATGGGGATACACAAAGCGGGTAGGCCCATGAAGGGTCGAAATACCATAATAGCATGGGGTCAACACATGAGGTGGGTCCAGACAAATACATACACACTATCCACTCCGACAAATACATTCCATCCACTCGGATGATAGTCAACCACTCGGCCGTATGACTCACTCAGGTATGCGAAGACCAACAGTCCGCAAGGCAGTCGAAGCATAGAGGAGGTTATGTACTGGGCTAATATTATGGCATCAATGCACCATGTTGTAACATAAGAGGTGAGGTGGTGGAGCACTCTATATAAGACACCCCCTCCACATAGAGAAGACCTCGCTCATTCTTCCCCCCGAAGCTCCGACTCTCTCTCTCTAGTCTCAGGACTTAGCTTGGGGACCCGTTCCCGCCTTACTCTAATACACCATGTGACTCTGTGTTCATAACAAATAAACAAGGCATCTCCGGAGCACGAGACATAGGGCTATTATCTCCATAGTGAGAGGCCCGAACTCACTAAAACACTCGTGTCACCCATTTACATCTCGATAGATCATGCTGCTTTATCCTACCCTTTTTTATTGTCAAAATCGATACCACGACATCCGTACCCGTCATGAAGCGGCGAGGGGTGGCGAGTATCTTCCACGTTAAATAGGTTATTCTCAAGATGGGTGTTTATTCACTTGTCATTGCACAAGAGTATGGCGGTAATAGGGATCCTAGTCCCAAAAATAATAATAATATATTTTATGTTGTCAGATAATAAATTCCTTGGGAAGTGTTGGTACGGACGGTACCCATGGATATGGCTAGTCGTGGAATGTGACAAAATAGTGGCAAAGGGAATAAATTTTATTTTAAGTTTGGGAACCGCCTATAATTTTTTTAGCATGGAGGATATTGGAAACTCTTAGTCATTCTCATTGACAGGAAACACATGCCACTTAAAAAAACTTATCTCTAAGTTTTTCACTTTGAGCTCTCGCATCTCTACAAATCCCTACTTCCCTCTGCGTAGGGCCTATCTATTTACTTTATGCAATATATTATGAATTTGAGTCTTCATCTTCTCTTATAAAGCACCAACTAAGGAACACCATTATCATACTTGACCATTGGATGTAGCTAATATTTGAGTGTGTTGCATGAATGGATCAATGATAGAGCATGATGGGATAGGGATAATGTTCTTTACCGTTGATATTTTAAAGACTTAGTTGCTTGTTGATATGCTTGAGTATTGAGATTTTCATGTCAAATTATATACTATTGCTTTGCTTCATCTACAAGTCCAGATGACTATGCTGGAAAAAAAAGATGATGAACATGTGAGGCAGCATTCCACATCAAAACTTGTGTTTTTATCATTTAACTGCTCGATGACGAGCATGAATTAAGCTTGGGGATGCTGAAATGTCTCCAACATATCTATAATTTTTTATTGTTCCATGCCGTTATATTATCATTCTTCGTTGTTTTATGATCATATCATATCAACTTTATATTATTTTTTAGGACTAACCTATTGACATAGTGCCTAGTGTCAATTGCTGTTTTTTGCAGTTTTTTCCTTCTCAGAAAATCCATATCAAATGAGGTCTAATTGCGACGACACTTTTCAGAGGTTTTTTTGTACCAGAAGGAAACTTGGGAACCAAGAATGAGCATCAGACGTGGCGTATTTCCCATTACTATTGAACGTGAGACTATGAAGGAGCATAATTAGCATTGCGGTGCGATCATAATTTTGTCAATTGCCCAACTGTGATTTGTTTACCCTAGCATAGTTTTTTATCATCTTTTGGGAGAGAGACATCACCACTGAACATCATGTGACTCCGGTCCATACCACCATCATTGCTTACACCTCCACTATTTACCGCTTTATTTACTTTTCCGTTGCAATCACTATTACCTTCCCGCTTGTGTTTTGATCCTTTGCAAACCACAAGCCCGGGGAGATTGACAACATCTCTGTACTCATTGGAAGCAAAGTTATTTGTTGTGTGTGCAGGTCCATGTCTTCTGCTAGCGCCAGGGTGGAAGACAACTACTTGTTGAGCCTAGGAGTCCTCCTGGTTCGATAAACCTTACAGTCTCCGTGCAAGGGAAATTTGCTGCTGACTACATCTCCACCTTCCACTTGTGGTCCAACGAGGGGCGAGAAGTATATACATCAACTCGTCATCAAGTGAATTTCTAGCGCCGTTGCCGGGGACTGCACTCTTCAAGATAGGGGAGTTGCACACTATCTTTGACCTTTGCTTTTCGGTCTTGTTAGTTTGCTTTCTAGTTTTTTCTTTAGAGTCTTATACACAAAAACCACAAAAATAAGTTGCTTTGTTCTTGCTTGTTGTTGCTGCTATGGGTTCCACTAAGAACACTAAGTTGTGTGACTTCACTAGTTAGGCTTATGGAAAACTGCACTCTTAGTTCGCTTCTTGGGGAAGGCTGCTTGACCACACCCGTCATAGAGAAGTCTCCTCCAGCTATTGAATGTATCCCATTCAAAATACCACCTGGGATAATTCAAATAATTAGGAATGATTGTTATGCAGGAGATGGAACAGTCAATCCTAGTATTCATTTGTTTAAACTTACAGAACTTTGTGAGTTGTTTAAGATTTCACGTTTGACAAGAGATGGAGTCATGAGGAAATTATTTGCCTTTTCACTGAAAGGAAATGCATTTGAATGGTATATGCCACTAGACGATCCTCACCTACGGGATTGGGAAGAGATTCAGTCTCTATTTTACTCCAAGTTTTATCCTCCTCATGAAGTCCATGTGGATCATGGTAACAATGCTTTATGTGATACTTATATTGTTCAGTTTATTCATGATCCCACTGGAAATTATTATGAGAAGGGAACATATGCTTATAGATATTTCAATAATATCAAGTTCCCTCTCCTTATGTTGAAGGCTTTGAAGCTCCACTTGTTTTGCCTTCCGATGCTTATTGCTTTGTGCTTCAATGAATTATTATATTGCAATATTCCTATGCATAGGAAGCATGTTAGACTTAAATGTGTTTGGTATTTCTTTCTTGATGCTCTCTTTTTTTCTACAACTCTTATTCCTACGAGAGAATCATTAAAATCTTAAGCCTATCTTTATGGGTATAAAGAAAGAGCTCTAGGGAGACAACCCTTGTTATCTTTACTTTGAGTTTTTACTTTCAGTTTTTAGTGATCTTGATGTGTGTTACTACTGTAGCATCATCATTGTAACTTTATTTTTAAGCTTTGTGCCAAGTTTTAGCCTCCGATTGCAAGAAAGTTCACAAGTTGTGACATGCTGTCCAAAAACAGATTCTCTCTGCTTGACGAAAAATTCGCCAAAACTCACCAGATCATCTTTGTGGCATGTGTTCTGAGTTTTTTATTTGAGTTGCAGAAGTGCCCCGAATAAATTATTTACTACCTAATGTTCTGTTTTTCACAGATTCTTCCATGTTTTGTGTTTTCATTGTTTTGCGAATCCTAAGCTTGCTTTTTATTTGCAAAACCCCTTTTGGCATTCTTGAGAAGCAGTATATTTTCATGGTAATCTTTATTTCCAGCAGGTATTGAATTATTTTATTAAGGGAACTAACTACTCTAATCAGCTTATGATGAGTTTTCTATGAAGGGAGTTTTCAAGTGTTGCAATGGGAGAGATGATGAAAGAAGATAAAGGAGTGTCGAACGCTCAAGCTTGGGGATGCCCCCATGCACCCCAACAAATACTCAAGGACACTCAAGAGTCTAAGCTTGGGGATGCCCCCGTGCACCCCCCTCTGTATCAACAATCATCAGGTCGTCCATCTCCATACTATATTTTTATCACTTCATATGATATGTGCTATGCTTGGAGCGTCCCGCTATTTTCTTTTTAGTTTTGTTTTTGTTTAGTTTGCCGTCCATAACAAGTCGGAACATAGCCTACATTCTTTGGGAGAGAGACACGCTCCATTCCACTCTAGAACACAACATAGCTTTTCATGCTTATCCTTTTTGTGTGTTCTTCATCTTTTCATAGCTATTGTCATGCTTAGCTCTTAGCTTTCATGCTTATCTTTTTAAGAGCTTTTACTTAGGTTGATTTTGAACACTCTTGAGTTATCATGCTTATCTTGTTTAGAGAGTTGGCACACTGAGTTGTGTGTCTTGAATAAATAGGTAACTGAGGTTGCTATTTAAGTATAGTAGTAACTTGCAATAGTTTTGAGGTATTGATTTGAGTAATGTTTGGTCTATTGGTGCCAAGAACTTGAGCCTATTAGTGATAGGTGTCGTATTTTGGGAAATTCATGTGTTTTACAAAGACTAGAAATTAGTTGAGAACTCTAGCTACTAAATTGATCACTAATATCTGGAAGGGTTGGAATATATAGAGTACCCTCACGTTACCATGAGTCGAGGATGCATAAGGATAACCAAACCCCCAAACATTCCTCCTCAGGGTACTTGTCTTTTTGTGAAATTCCTAACTAGATAGAGAGTTACCGATAATAAGTGTATGATTTCTTCGGACTAATGTGAGTATTTGATTGTTGGCACTTCCACCATCCATATTTTGCTAGCCTCTTCGGTACCGTGCATTGCCCTTTCTCACATTGAGAGCTGGTGCAAACTCCGCTGGTGCATCCAAACCCATGACATGATACGCTCTGTCAGACATAAGCCTCATTATATCTTTCCACAAAATAGCCACCATACCTACCGACTAAGGCATTTCCATAGCCTTTCCGAGATACATTGCCATGTAACATCCATCATCTCATGACTTGATCTTCATGTCATACATGTTTTTGCTTGATCATAGAGCCGCATGCTAGTTGGGCCTTGCCCTCATTACTGCTACATGACGCGCTAGTATCATTGCATATCCTGCTACACTGGAAGAGGCATACATTTGCATACATCATGAGAGTTTTCACTTGTCTTTATGTTGAGTACTTCTTATAAAGTGTGATGATTTTTCTTTCTATTCATGTAAAATATAGAGTGTTGCCGTTAAGAGGGGAAAAGATCCCAAAGAGGACAAACAAAAGATCCCAAAGAGTACAAATGAGAGATAAAAAGAAAGAGCCAAAGAGGCACACAAAAATAAAATAAGAGAAAAATAAAAAGAAAAGAAAAGAAAAAAGAAATAAAAAGAGAGAAGGGGGCAACACTACTATTCCTTTTGAAAGATCCACACTCATACTCCATTACTATATTGGTACTACATAGAGATTATCATTCATGCATAACTATGTGGGGATCCTTACACTATATAACTTGGTTTGCATATTCCAATGATGAGCCTCCTCAAATGAGCTCTGTGTCTTCATGAGCAAACAAGTTGGATGCACCCCCACTAGTTCTATTGGAGAGCTTACCTTAGCTCATATGTGCATCCGTTACATGGCAATCCCTACTCCTCACATCATATCTATCATTTGGCTTTCTCTCGCCTATGGTTGTCCTCATTGATGTGAGCCTTTAACACCTTTTTGTCTTTCTTCCCATCATTATTCTATTCTCCATCCTAAGTGCCAACATATCTTGCTTACGCTCATTCATTTTGACTTGTGCCTCGCAAGTGGTGTGGGTATGAGTCAAAATAAGATTCCAAAGGAGACTAAGTGAGAGGTTTAGTAGATTGAGTTATCAATTAAAAAATATATATTTTATCACTGAACCCGTCTCCCACTTATTGCACGCAAACACCATTTGGAGACATTCGAGTCACGGACAGCGAGAGCTCTTGCACCTTTATGTTCGTACTTTGCTAAATTCAATACTAGATATAGAATCTTGCTTGTTATTGTCTTGATTTGAATTGCATATCTCACTTGCTTTACTTTGAAGTTCTTATATGTGTGTTAGCATGTCACCACACAAATTATTGTGTTATCATTTATCAACTCGAGGACAAGCAGAAATTAAGGTTGGGGGTGTTGATACGTCCCAAACGTATCTATAATTTCTGCTTGTTCCATGATCTTTTGGGTGACATAGTTACATGTTTTGCTACACTTTGATATCATTTTACAATTTGGGTGGGGCTCACAACTTAATACCGGAGAGATGTTCTTGATAGATATCTCAAGGTGGATGATTAGTAATTAGATGCTGATGAATAAACGGTCTACTTGTCTTGGCGTATTGCCCATTACTATTGAACCTAATACTATCAAGGAGCATAATTAGCATTGCGGTGCGATCGTAATTCTGTCAATTGCCCAACTGTGATTTGTTTACGCTAGCATACTTGTTTATCGTCTTTTGGGAGATAGACATCACTAGTGAACATCATGTGACTCCGGTCCATACCACCATCATTGCTTACACCTCCACTATTTACCGCTTTATTTACTTTTCCGTTGCAATCGCTCTTACCTTCCTGCTTGTGTTTTGATCCTTTGCAAACTACAAGGCCGGAGTGATTTTCAACCTTTCTGTACTCGTTGGGAGCAAAGTTATTTGTTGTGTGTGCAGGTCCACGTCTTCTACTAGCGCCAGGGTGAAAGGCACCTACTTGTTGAGCCTAGGAGTCCTCCTGGTTCGATAAACCTTACAGTCTCCGCGTAAGGGAAATTTGGTGCTGACTACATCTCCACCTTCCACTTGGGGTCCAACGAGGGGCGAGAAGTATATACATCAACTCGTCATCAGCGACTAGTAGCAGCATATGCCACCTCCCCTTTCCTCTCGTATAATAAACTATTAGAGAGCCCTAGTCGTCGGATCAGCCATCGTCGTCGAGCCGCCGCTGCTCTGTTCGTTTGGGAGGACGAGGACGAGCTTCCGCTTGAATTGCCGCCCCTTTCACCAGCGGTGACTGCGCACTACTGCGTGGGCCTCCTGCCCCGCAAGACCCAGCCACGATCTGGGGCCGGCCTACCTTCTCCAGACCAGGCCCAGACTCAAACTGGCTTGCTAGACCACTCCACCACCGGCCCGATCTGGCCCAAGTTTCGTTTTGTTCGACTATGTAAATGTGTATATCAGCCATCGCCCCAAAGACCTTGGATTCATCTAGTTCATCTTCTATGCATGTAGCACTACTTCCACGACGTCCACGACGACCATGTACATCCACACTACAATGACTCGATCCGCTCCGCGATGCATGCTTCAAAGGTATAGCATCGAGACGATCACCCGTGGACTGAATGCATTGTTGTATGAGAGGCGTTGTTGTCCGTTTCGTAGATGCCATGCTAGTTGAACATTGTCCCTCTTTTACCGTGCCCCCGGCACATGGGAACACGGTAACCGAGATCACCCCACCATTCTTGGCATGACACGCACTCGCTCCCAATTCGTTGGCACCGGTACCTCATCGAGTTATCGGGACCGGAACGTTGTCCTGGCATCGTTTTTGTTTTGCCGCCATGGTTCCCTTTCCTTCGCCATGGCGACACATGCTTCATATCCTTATTGCAAGTGTTTTCATAAAATTGCATGCATGTTGTATTCATGGGATAATATCCTGTGTTGCACGTATATTTTAACCGTAAATCCGTTCAATGTTCTTATGTGTAAACCGACTAGAATGACGTGCAGAATCACATGCTTCACCTCTTGCCATGTTTATACAACATTTAATATTGTTGTGTACCTAAACGAGAGTGAACTAAATAATTTGTATGTGGCGTTTCATCAATATGCAACTCGTTTGCATATTGAGCTTCAGTTAATGTGTAGTGTTTATTGTTGTGAATTGCCATGCCATGCCTTGCATAACTGAAATGGACATGCATCATATTAGGTTGTGCATCATATCATGCATGTGCCGTGGTGAATATCATATGTTGATTCTTGTTTTCGATTTGCTTCATCTCGATAGAGTTCCGCAAGCGTGTCGGAATGTAAGGATCCGTTTGACTCCGTCGGTTCGTCTGCTTCACAGATTCATTCTTCTTCCAAGCGCGATCTCAGGAAAGATGATCATTCCCTAGATACCATTACTATCATTGCCATGCTAGATGTCTCGTTTTTTTCATTATGTCTCGTTGCCTACCACCTGTTAAATGTCAGCCTTTCAACATTGCCATGAAAACCTTCAACCTTTCTGCAACCTAGAAAATCACTGACTAGCTATGTAACCGCTCGCTTATCCATTGGATAGCGTTGCTAGTTGCAGGTGCAGTTGCTTCTGTGTGATAACATGGGTTCCTTGTTATATCACCATATTAATGCTATTTAAATTAATGCACCTATATACTTGGTAAAGGTGGAAGGCTCGGCCTTTCTAGCCTGGTGCTTTGTTCCACCTTTGCGGCCTTAGTTTCGGCTACCGGTAACACGCTCGGGATTGTTATGGGGACCCCCTTATTAATTTGTCTTAGTTAAAGCTTGTCTGGCAAGGCCCAACTTTGGTACTACATTTGCCTAATAAACTAATAAAATTGCATAGGGACTTTCCGGACCCCGTGGATAATTAATCAACCCCCGAGCCAGTGCTCCTCATGAGTGTTGGTCCAAAAAGGGCACACTGTGGGGCCACCACGGGGCCACTCGAGGTTTGGTTTTAGTCGTAGGCGTTCCCATCTGGCCGTGTCCTAAGAAGGAGATACGCGGCTCCTATCGGGTTTGTCGACACGTCGGGCGGCCTTTGTGGACTTGTTTTACCTTTTACGAAATATCTTGTGCATCGGGATTCCGGTGATGCATTGGGTTAACTCAGAGTTGATGTTTTCCACTACGGAATCCGAGGAGATCACGAGTTTCGTGATTGAGGCTTTCTATGCGGCTTGTGGTAATTTGTGATGGACTAGTTGGAGCACCCCTGCAGGGTTAAATCTTTCAGAAAGCCGTGCCCGCGGTTATGTGGCAAACTTCGAAACTTTGTTTAATATCCGGTTATAGATAACTTGAAGTAAACTTAAATAAAAATGCCAACGGTGTGAGTAACCGTGTTTTGAGTTTCTCCTTCTTCTTCTTCATCGATCTAGGATGGGTTTCACGCCCGCAGCCTGGGATAGCAAGGATGGACGTCATTCTTTTATCATTTGTTTTTGTTTGTAGCCAGACCCTGCTCTTCTACATGGTGATCAAATATGATGTTGTATTGATGTGATATTGTTGTAGCTTCTGGCGAGTGTAAGTCAATTCCATATACTCACCTCTTCTTTACATGTACTTGTAACGATATCATTCTTGCGAATCGACGAAATGCGCTTCTATCCCTATCGAGGCTCTCGTGCCAAAATAAGCATAGGATCGCAAGTTGGTATCAAAGAAGTACCGACCTAGGAGCCCCCTTGATTGATTGAAGTTGGTCGAGTCGAGTCTAGTGAAAACCCACTCTAGGTCTAGTTATATATCAGAGAGTAGGATTCTTTTTTCTCCTCTTCTATCCTCTGGTGAGGAATCTTGACATAATAATTTTAATTCTACTCCTCTTCTTACTCAATTGTTTTTAGGATCACGCGGATATTTTTGGAATCTATATAATGTCGATGTGATGGAGTTTTGTCTTGGTGCCTCTTGTCTGACTTAATTTCTTCCGTGGCGTTGAGCTCCGGGGGTTCTAGAGCACATTGTTATCATTCAGATTACTTAGTATCTCAGGACGGAGGATGTTCAAAATTGCTTCAATACTAGTAGTGGCGATAGGAGTCTGGCATCCCTAGTACTGGTGGAGAGAGTACGATGTACTGCCATACTTAGTACCGTTGTGTTTTCGAGGGTCTGAGATAGATGACTTTCCGAGATCTTTAGTTATGTGTTGACGGATGTGATACACTTGACGGGTTAGTGTTATTTCTAGGAGTTCAGTGATGGATTTACTACTTGTATCCGTGGACACGATTGCATGACTAGATATTTCGAAAGTTCTTAGGTGGTAATTCAGGTAGTTACCTATATGACAATCTTCCAACAGATGCATGATGTGAGGTTGGGATTCGACATCTAGTGGATTCGTTTGTTCAAAATCGTTTTACAGAGGACAGTCTCGATATATGTCATCAGTATGCTTCGACAAGCCCTGTAGTTCGCTACGCCTAGGGAGCATATTCGAGCGTCATTTCAATATGACAATCCAATGTACGATCGAGCCCGTGCAATCCTATCCACGAAAATATCATGCGGAACCTCTGCCATATGTTTGTTCTGGCTAATTTGCAAGCCTCATCATTTGTTTTGTTGGAGTATGGTAATTCGAGTTGCTTCGATGTTAAGTGATGAATTCATAAATTTCCAAGAGGCGTTATCATATTTTATGGGAATGCTAATTCTTTTTCTCAATCAAGTTATCTTGTCAATTCTTTTCTTTTCGGAGTTCATCTCATCTAAGCCAAGGTGTCTTTGTTTTTACCCGCCCCACCCTTTTCTTTAGTGATTCAATTATCATCCAAGTGAAGTTCATTTCAACATTGCTTCCACTATCTCTTTCTTTTATCTCTTATCCGGTGATTCATTGTGAAGATTCTGAGGGGTTTCGAGTTCATCATTTATTCATTTTGTTTTTTACCTGATGGATTCAATTCAAGCTTTCCGTGTTCATTATATCATTTTCATCCTTTAAATTCTTTCCCATGTTGGAAATTCTTATTCAAGACTCTCTTGTTATTCATCATCTATGTTCCAGCAGGAGTGTTGAAGATGTCTCAGATGTTCTTGTTCTCAATTCTTTCAAATGTTTCAAGGCTCTCATCTCACCAAGTTTTCATTTGTATCAGTGCAATCTCTCTTGTCTAATCAATTGTGTCAGCAGTGGTTTCTTGTGAGTGGGCCTATAACCACAGGTTCTTCCGAGGATCTTTCCTGGCTCTGCAAATCTTTTCCGGAGATTTGTAATTCTTTTCAAGTGTGACGTAAGTATGATTTCGTCGGTCATATTTTTTCTCAAAGATCGTCTTCAAATTAATTTCCTTCGCTGACTCAACTTTTCATTCTTCATTATTCCGGAGTGTCTCACTATTTTTGGTGGTGTCCCTTCTCATCATTCTTAGCTCAGAAGACCGAAGGAGAGTTTTTCTTAAACCTTGCTCCATTCTTGTGAAGTTTGTCATCTCAGCTTTGTGTTATCCTCTCATTTGTTTTCGATCATGAGTAATTCCTTCTATGTCTAACCGGTGCATTTCATAGTTGTTTTCATTTCTTGATCCTGTGAAGGCCGTCATTTCAAAAGATTTCTTCATTCTCAGCTTTTAGCTTTCATTCTCAAATTCTTCTCAATTGTTGTCTCTTCGTTCGTCTCTCAATTATTTCGGTGCCTCATCCAAGTTTTCTATTAGGCGGCTCAAGATCTCTTCGTTCTCTTGTATTCCATCCATTCCTAATATCCCCATATTTCTATTTGTTCAGGGTGATCAAGATGTATTCATTCTCATGTATCTTCATTCATTCATGGTATTCCCATTCTTTGTGAATTCTTATTGGAGGCTTGTTTAAGCATTCTCTAATCGAATCGTTCTCTCCTTGTCCTCATGTAGCTCAGTTCATTTGTGTTATACTCTTTCATTCCAAATTCTTACCGGTGTTCCTTTCAGGACTTCTTCAGTTGTACTCCATCTCTCTCTCCCCAATATTTTCAAGAAGAACAAGTGGTATGCTAAATCCGTTGCTTGTCATCAATTTAACTTGATGAAGGATGAGCATAACATAATTCTTATTCTTGTTCATCAAGGTGATTTTGATTCTTCTCCCGGAGTGGCTCATGATACCAAATTCTTTATCTCAAGTGATTCATCTTTCTTTCCGGCGGTCAACTTTTTCTCTAGTTTCTCTTCGCGAAGCTTCATCTACATCTTTGCAAGGATTTTACCTTATTCCTTTCAACATTCAACTCTTTATATCATCCTTTCATCCTAGTGTTCTCCAAGTGGTTCTTCATGGTGATTCATCAAGGTTTCAATTCTTTCTGGAAGTGTTCTTCAACATTCTTGTTGGAGAGGCTCAAATATCCATTGTTTTGCATTCCAAGTGCAATTCTCCCTCCTTTATCCTTTGAGGTGGTGTTATAGCATTCTTGTTAGTGAAGGAATCTTGCAGAGAATCTATTTCAAGAATGAGACAATTAAACCCACCAATTCCTTCAAACATGAGAGATTTCAACCCATGCCATCTTCATTGAGCTATCTTGGTTTAGACTTCACCTAAAGCTTTGTCTAAGGATTGTTGCTATTATGGTGTTCCATTAATCCATGTTTTCTATGTTTCCTCTTGGTGTAAGAAGTTTTAATATCCTGTTGCTCCCAATGAATCAATTGTTTTCCAATTGTGGCTAGTTGTCACCTCATTGTTGAGATGATTTTCATATGTCCACTACAAGCTTGTTCATCCCGTTCTTGGTTTTCCAATAACTCTGTTCAATTCTTCTTGCAAGGCTGCTTGTCAAATTCAATTGTGATAGTAGTTGTCATTCTCTTCTTCATTCTTTCTTCCCAATGATCTAGTTTCTATTCTCTTGTTCCAGAGTTGTTGTGATGTTGCTCTCTTTTATCCATTATCTAGTTTTGTCAATATCGTGTTCTTTCCTGTCTTATTCATTCAACCGGAATGTTGTGTCTTCTTTCATGCTCTTTCCTTGAATATCAATTTAGTTGGATTGTTGTGAATCTTGTCAAGATCTTTCCATCTTAGCAAAAAAATTGCCTCAATTTCCTACCGAAGTGCTGCCGATTTTTTTAAATTATTGATCGTTCCTCATATCATTCTTCATCTTTTTGCAACCTTCAAGGATCGTTGGTTTCACTCGTTTTTGAAAGAACCAACTAAGTTTTAGCTCTTACTATTTCTCATTCTTTTCCCCTTTCTTTCTTAAATTTTGGGGAGAGATCTCTTGTTAGTGTAGGAGAGTTGTAATAGCTCGAGATTGACGTTCCATAAGATTCCCCTTTTATTCCGTTTCCGCCCTGCGATTTTTTGTTTGTCGCATTCGTCATCTGCATTGCATTGGCACTCCGTTGCCACCAGTTTTTAAAACTGCATCTATTATTAGTTGCCGGTTCTCTCCATTTTTGTCATTGACCGTTTTGAGTCCAACCACACTCGCATGCCCCCGCGGCATCGTTAAACCATTTCTTTTTAAAAGTGTGTATAAAATATTCTCGGATTGGGTTGAAACTTGGCGCGTGGTCTTATTTTAATGTAGGTAAGCCGCGTGCCAAATTTCGTCGCAACCGGAGTTCGTTTGATACCCGTACCGTTAAACCTATAGCTGCACTATAGCCGGTCAATTGTCGGACGTTTCGGTATTTTAAACTCTGTCACCGGGTTGCCCGTTTTCCCTCTCTTCCCCGCCTTGCCCCTCTGCACAGTGCACCGACCTGCGCGCATCTAGCCCGAAACCTCTCGGGACCCGAACTGGGCGATCGTGATTGTTGGATCCGAATCAACCCCGTTTTACCGCAAACCGTCTTCGGTTTGTCGAGTGGACTTCCTAACCTAATTATCTCGACCACCTGATCTAAATTGGAGGGTCCAGATGCCCCTAAAGCTAACCCTATGGCTATATGTAGTCTACTCTAAGCCCAATTTAGACAAAACCTAGCCCTAGCCTACCCTAAGCCCGCAATGCCATCACCCCTTTGTCCCTCTTTGGGATCCTCCCAGGTGTGGTCTCGAACCAGCGCCGCCATGGCCCTTTGTTTTGCGTGCCCGACCAACCCAGTGCATCCCTTGATCCATCTTCCATCTAGCAGCTCGCAGCGCTCGAGCCCAGCCGCTGCCTCGATCTGGATCGGAGGAGGTGAGCTCCCTGCTCCGCCCCTATGCCCCACCTCATCGACCCTCTTCCCGTCGGTGCACGCAGCGCCGCAAGCCACAGCCGCCGTAGCAAACCAGTGCCTCGCTGCGTCCCTCGCCGTGCCTGCACCAACAGCAGCAGCCGCCGGACTTCGCGAGTCAGCACCTCGCGCCTCTGCCTGCCTCCGCCCGCCTCCACCTGCAGCCGAGCTCCCTGCTAGCCGAGGCCTTGTTGCCGCCGTTAGCGACCAGCAGCAGCATCCGCCGCCTCCCCTTGCCTCCGACAGAAGCATCTGTGGGAGAGCCCCAGTCGCCGGATCAGCCGTCGCCGTCGAGCCACCGCTGCTCCGTTCATTCGGGAGGACGAGGACGAGCTTCTGGTCGAACTGTCGCCCCATTCGCCATCACTGACTATGCCCTGCTACACGGGCCTCCTGCCCCGCGAGAACCAGCCACGACCTGGGGTCGGCCTGCCTTCTCCAGCTAGCGCCAGGCCCAGCCTCAAACAGGCCTGCTATACCACTCCATGATCGGCCCGATCTGGCCCAAGTTTCGTCTTGTTCAACTACGTAATCATGTACATCTGCCGTCGCCCCAAAGATGTTGGATTCATAATGTTGATCTTTGACGCGTGTACCACTATTTCCACGACGTCCACGACGACCAGGTACTTCTACACCGCAATGACTCGATCCGCTCCGCGACGCACACTTCAAAGGTATACCACTGAGACGATCACCCGTGGACTGAATGCATTGTTGTATGAGAGGCGTTGTTGGCCATTTCGTAGATGCCATGCTAGTTACATGTTGTCCCTCTTTTGTCATGCCCCCGACACATGCGAACTCGGTAACCGAGATCACCCCATCATTCTTGGCATGACACGCACACGCTACCAATTCGTTGGCACCGGTACCTCATCAGGTTATCGGGACCAGAACATTGTCATGGCATCATTTCCGATTTTTCGCCAAGGTTCCCTTTCGTTCGCCATGGCGACACATGCTTCATATCCTTCTTGCCATTGTTTTCATAAAATTGCTTGCATGTTGTATTCATGGCATAATATCATGTGTTGCACGTATATTTTAACCGTAGGTCTGCTCAATGTTCTTATGTGTAAACCGACTATAATGACGTGTAGAATCACATGCTTCACCTCGTGCCATGTTTATACAACATTAATATTGTTGTGTACCTAAACGGGAGTGAACTAAATAATTCATATGTGGAGTTTCGTCAATATGCAACTTGTTGCATATTGAGCTTCACTTAATGTGTAGTGTGGATTGTTGTGATATGCCATGCCATGCCTTGCATAATTGAAATGGACATGCATCATATTATGTTGTGCATCATATCGTGCATGTGCCGTGGTGAAAATGTGTGCTGATTCTTGTTTCTGATTTGCTTCGTCTCGATAGAGTTCTGCAAGCATGTTAGAATGTGAGGATTTGTTCGACTACGTTGGTTCCTGTGCTTCACGGATTCGTTCTTCTTCCAAGCGTGATCTCAGGCAAGATGATCATTTCCCTAGATACCATTACTATCAATGCCATGCTAGTTGTCTCGTTTCTTTCGGTATGTCTCGTTGCCTACCACCTGCTAAATGTGAGCCTCTCAATAGTGCCATGAAAACCTTCAACCTTTCTACAACCTAGCAAATCACTGATTAGCTATGTTACCGCTTGCTTAACCATTGGACAGCGTTTCTAGTTGAAGGTGCAGTTGCTTCCACGTGATAACATGGGTTCCTTGTTATTTCATCATATTAATGCTATTTAAATTAATGCACCTATATACTTGGTAAAGGTGGAGGGCTCGGCCTTTCTAGCCTGGTGTTTTGTTCCACCTTTGCCGCCTTAGTTTTGGCTACCCGTGTTATATTCCATAATTGAGGGCTCCTAACACGCTCGGGGTTGTTATGGGGACCCCCTTGATAATTCGTCTTAGTTAAAGCTTGTCTAGCAAGGCCCAACTTTGGTACTACATTTGCCTAATAACCTAATAAAATTGCATAGGGACTTTCCGGACCCCGTGTGTAATTAATCATCCCCTGGGCCACAGCTCCTCATGAGTGTTGGTCCAAAAGGGGCAGACTATGGGGCCACCACGAAGAAACTCGAGGTTTCATTTTAGTCATAGGCTTTCCCATTCGGTCGTGTCCTGAGAATGAGATACGCGGCTCCTATTGGGTTCATCGACACGTGAGATAACCTTGTTGGACTTGTTTTACCTTTTACAGAATATCTTATGCATCAGGATTCTGGTGATGCTTTGGGTTAACTTAGAGTTGAGGTTTTCTACTAAGGAATCCGAGGAGATCACGAGTTTCATGATCGAGGCTTTCTATGCGGCTTGTGCTAATTTGTGATGGACTAGGTTGAGAACCCCTGCAGGGTTAAATCTTTTAGAAATCCGTGCCTGCGGTTATGTGGCAAACTTGGAAACTTTGTTCAATATCCAGTTCTAGATAACTTGAAGTAAACTTAAATAAAAAATGCCAACAGTGTGCGTAACCGTGATTGTCTCTTTCGTGAGCTCCTTCTCCGACTGAGGACAAGGTGGGGTTATGTATAATGTAAGTAGATGTTCAGGATCATTCATTTGATCATTAGTAGTTCACGACCACTATGCGTAGATCATCTTCCTCCTTTATTCTTGTGCTCGTAAGGTAGCCATCTCAAATAAATGCTTAGTTGATAGCTGCAGACTAACCACTTAACCATACCGGACCCATTAAGCTTTGCTAGTCTTGATACCTTTGGAAATGAGATTGCTGAGTCCCTGTGGCTCACAGATTACTACAACAATAGTTGCAGGTACAGGTAAAGCAATACTTTGATGTGAGCGCGATGATTGTAGTATTTGGAGTTTCTTCTTCTTCTTCTTCTTCATCATCGATCTAGGATGGGTTCAAGGCCGACAGCCTAGGATAGCAAGGATGGATGTCGTTCTTTTATCATTTGTTTTCTTCTGTAGCCGGACCCTGCTCTTCTACATGGTGATCGAATATGTTGTTGTATTGATGCGATATTCTTGTAACTTGTGGCGAGTGTAAGCCAATTCGATATAATCACCCTTCTTTACATGTACTTGTAACGATATCCATTATTGTGAAACGAAAAGATGCACTTCTATCTGTGTCGAGGCCCTCGTGCCAAAATAAGGGTAGGATCGCATCTTAAGCGTTACATAGAGGCCTCAGCCCAATAAACTCGGGATACACGGGATACGTCCGAGGAGACATCCAGATGGGGTACCTGGCCGGATCCGACCAAGGGGCCGCGTGGCCATGCTGATGGTGGCGAGGATGAGTCTACTGATAGTGAGGGTGAGGTGGTACACGACTCTCACCTGTGTCGGCGACCCGCGAGCATAGGTCGATGATTAGGCCTGATGGCGAGAAGTAAGTGCATTTCCTCTTTTTGTACACTTTGCCTTTACGATTCTTCAAATATCTAATGCTTTGAACTTGTCATACTACAAGGGTTGGAATAACCCCTGTGGAGTCCGCAAGCCGAACACCTTCCTTGGTGTGCTTTGCCAGCTAAATTTCCCGGGGTTTATCACGTTGCCCGGTGAGGGTCAGCTTCCTCAACTAGGATTGAGCTGGGAGTAGTACAAGGCTGCCCAGGCCTCGCCGGAGGAGATGATCGATGGTGTATTATGCCACACGAGGGTCGAGATGGTGATCAATAGCTTTTGGGTAATTTCTCCTTTTACACATTCTAAAATTAACAATAGCTAGTTATTGTACTAACCAGTGTTGTCTCGTTTGATTGTAGACCTTCTACATGTGTGACGAGGGATATGAGGAGGAGGCGACCAAGGTTATCGATACCAAGTGCAAGCGCCTATTACACAACTTACGCCACGAGGCTCGGGCGCAGGCTGCTCGAGACTACTATGCCACGCGTCATATTAAGGACAAGTCGTGGTGCCGCGGAAAGTTTCTCAGGAAGGAGCATTACATGAAGGTAATTGCCTATTCTTAAGGCCTAGTGCTTAGTTTCCTTGATTTGAGTCGTAGGCATAGCGCTCAAATTTCTCTTTACTAACTTATAGGTGCCCCGAGATGGTGTGCGGATAAGATGGATTGTTGGGAGGCGTTGGTGGATGAGTGGTGCACAAGACAATGGCAAGCCGTCCGCAACAATGCGGAGGACCACCATGCCCAAATGGTTGGTGTGCCACACTATCAAGGCAACGCCAACTTATTTCAGTTCGAGCGGAACTGGGTATGTGCTTTGTTTCATGATTCATGAATTCATTCTTCATGCTAGCTTGAGCCCTTTACTAATACTTTGTTCCTCTCTTTTAGGCGCATCACAATAATACAGAGGTGCCGGAGCTTATTTCAGTTCGGGCGGAACTGGGTATGTCCTTTGCTTCATGATTCATGAATTCATTCTTCATGCTAGCTTGAGCCCTTTACTAATACTTCGTTCCTCTCTTTTAGGCGCATCATAATAATATAGAGGTGCCAGAGGTGTACGACCTCTATGCCATGGCCCATACTGCCTCGTACAAGAAGGCCAAGGCATTCTCTTAGTGTGACCTCGATCATCCAGATAATTTCACCAACGTCTCCTCCCACCACAAGCTCGTGAGGTACAACAAGGAGGGGAAGGCGAGGAAAGGGGACGACTTTAACCCGAACCAGCAACCTTTGGATCGAGAGCTGGTGATGATATTTGGTGGCGGGAGGCCCCATGGCACGATAGCCATTGAAGATCAAGGCGCGCCAAACGAGTTCCGGTCCTGAGATAAGGACTCGTCCACGGCGAGTCGATCTCCATTACATTGTGTGTGTGTGTGGCTATCGGTGATTACAATGCTAACGAGGAGTGGTGTTGTAGGCTGCTCTTCACACACACATAGAGAGAGAGAGCGACAACCCACTACAAGAATACCCTATATAAAGCAACACATATTATGCAACGGTTTGGCTATACGTTGTAAAATTGACAATAGATACATATACTAAAGGTTGCAAATATGTGTTGCAGATTTGCAGCTCTTGACCCAACCGGTCGTGGGCACATGAAAAAAACAGAAACCCTACCGTGGGCACGTGCAAAAAAACATGAAAGGATAGAGGGATGCCAGAGAAACGTAGCCCCTGTGCCCCTCATCTCTCCCAAATCGGAACCACCAACCGCCTCGTTACCCTCCTCCTCCCACCTCGCCGTCGGGCCTTCCCTCCCCTCCTCACCTTGCAGCTATGGATGCTGCCGGATCCACCACATACCTCACCCACCCATCCCTCTCACATCCCATCTCTCTCTCTCTTTACACGGCTCGTCGTTGTGCCACCTGCGGCGGCGGATTTAGGCGACAACCGGCGAATCCTGCCATCACGAAGCATAGCATCAGGTCCCCTCACACCCCGGCGTGCTCCCATCTGGCTAGATCCGGCACTGACGGTCACCAAAGCCCACCCGCGACCTTCCCGCGATGGCTAGGGTTTCGGGCATCTGCTCCGCCGCCGGCGGCCATGTCCTTCTCTCATCCCGTGAGTGAATCCTTTGAACTGACTTCATCCTCTCTCTCCCCCCGTTTCTCTAACCTTTCTTCTCTGCTCCTTTAGACGTCTAGGTATGCATGCACCCCCGATCCTATTGCTGATAATCATTGTCAAAAAAGTTTGGCCCTTGTGCGATTCGTTAACAAACACTGATTCGCTTGCAGAGTGCAGAATGACTTCCGATCGCCATTGGTTTACATTCATGCACTGTTTGCTGTTCTACTAAATTAGTAATTACTCTGTATTATATATCAATAGATCATCAAAATTTGAAAAAAAATCTTATACGCTGTTAACTCATCAATCCTTGATATATGAGTCGCTAATCCTTCCAATTATTTTGATGTAGAGAAGCACTACTTCAATATACGGACCCCAGATTAAATACACGGACCCCATATGCAATTTCACACTTTTCATGAGTCTGATGGCCAGGTTATTTAGGTAGAGGGAGTAGCCTCCTAATGGTGTCTTTCACGTCCATCTGAAATACTAGAGGCACACACACCTCTTTTTAGTGAGCATGTAAATTAATAATCCACATTGTTTCTTCTATGGTGTTCCTTTGATACTGTTGATATGATTGAGAACACTGATAAATACTTCTCTCCATGCGTGTTAATATACTGATTGTTGTATGCTCTTACTACTCTACACAATTTGTATTTACTAGCTAAATACATGTGCGTTGCTAGGGGATACAAACATTCAGTCAAAGGTGATACATTATTTTTAAAGGTAAATGGTATACATTGTTACTTTCCAATTGTATTTCCATACACTCACGCCGAGTTAAATTCCTTGGTATCTTGTTAGCCTATTCGTCTAGAAAACTCATCATAGGACAGTATACATTTTCTTTGTCATTCAGTTATGTGATTCTACTCTAGCTAACAGCATGCAGTTATTATATATGCACTTGGGTCAAGTCAATTTAGAGGATTAATCTATACCAAATACTTATCTACTAATCTAGAAAAGTGCTTATGTACATCGTAGTGAAAATAAAACTGAATCCCAATACCCCACTTAGATGCAACCTACACCTGAGCTTTACTCATTTCATATATTAAAACTTGCATCAAGCAGACGCACATATACACCGACAACGGCAAACTAGGAAACACTGATGCAAAGCAGCGACAGCAACAAAGTACACACACAGCAGCGGCAACAAGCACGTACATTAAATGACCTATCCATGTCATCAAGCAAGCGTGCAGGTGAAACTGTAGTTTCCATTGTTCAACATGAGCTCAAGATAAATAGTGTGGACGTTAAGTAGAGGCTCACTGTTTGTGTGTACGCAGATTTCCAAAGAAAGAAATACTCAATGACATTCGGTGGTTTTCAATGTGGCAGTTTCTACATTCGTAGTACATCATTGAATTTTACTTTCAACTCAGACTATTTTCATTGAGGTGATTTTTTTCCATTTATTTCTTAGATTAGCTATAACCATTTTCCAACCTCCTTTCTGCCATTATTCAACTATTTATGTACTCCGGTCTCGCCAATGGTGTACCTATTGTTGTGTATAATTTAATGTGATCTGTTGCACCCATCCGTTCCGGCACAATCAAGATGGAGGGCAACATCATGGACGGCTAGGGTTGTGATTACATTTGTCCAAGATACGGCAATATTCGCAGTCATGGTTCTGGTAAATGTCTATGATCTCCATACCTTAACTGTTTTTTAAGACGGAAATGCAAGTAATGTTCTTCTTAGATGCTCTCGCCCTTGTGATTTAAACATTGCGAAACTGACCATAGTGCTCTCACCACTTCGTTTAGTAAATTGCTGAATTACCCACATGAACTCTTAGTGACACGGTTCATAAATTGCATAATTTCCCATTATGTCGCTTGCACTGCTCCATATAACAGTGTCTATTGTGCTTTTAACCGGTCAACTAAGTAGCTACCATGTTTTTAGTGTCTTGCTTTTAGGCCACGACCACATCTGTTTATTTTTCTTTGAGTCTGTTTATGTTTATTTTTTGACCTGAAGTAGTATATTGAGTTGTAAGGGAATACTTTCAGGGCACAACTTTTCTCTGTAATATTTGTAACCTAGTTGGGCAACCAATGTTTCTGAAGTAATGACCCTTTGTAAGAAGTAATGTTTCTTATTTGCTGGGAAACCCGTCTCAATGCATTGTGTATTAACAGTTTATCTTTTTTATTTTCTTTGTAGATTCGGAACTTATATGGATGATTATATGGGTGCATGGAAAGTATACTACAATGATGATGTTCTAGTTCATGATGACGACGATGATGGCTGTTTTCAGTTTTAGTTATGATAGCCGTTTTCAGTTTTACTTAATTTTTTGGGGTGCTATTCCTAATGGATGATGTTCCCCGGTTATGTTTATTTATAGATGTAGGGATGTAGGCGGATGCTTTCTGTCTAAGTTTCGATGTCAAAAAATATTTGGATTATCCATCACATTTGGATGATATTCCTCCTATAATAAACAATTGTAATTCAAAAGTTTTTTGCAATATATGATTTATTCCTCTTGTGAGTATATTTTTTAGTCTGACTTGATATACATACTTAACATCATTATGTGCAGCATTAATTTTATTGCTGACAATATATAAAACATTATTCACATTATATATGTAGAACATCTAAATTGTTGCAAAATCTGTGTTCCCAAGGAATGAGAATTGGATTCCACTACATTAACCACCAACGCATATGAGTGTTGTAAAAGTCGGTTTTATGTGTTGTACTCTTGCAATGGTTCCTTTTACCAATGGAAGTATAATCGTTGCATTATGCGCTAGCAACACAGGATAAGGCTACGCATCCCAAACCGTTGGTAAAGACACTAGCAACGCATATGTGGTCCATTAGATACGGAAAAATCCGTTGCTATAGGCAAGGTCCTGTTGTAGTGACCCAGGAGCTTCTGCAGGAGAGGGACCGGGTGGCGACAGAGACGGATCGGGCCACGGAGGATAAGATGGCTCGGTTGTTGGAGGAGGAGAGGGCACGGAATGAGGAGGCTTACCGGCCCATGCACATCTCCTTGTGGTAAGTTTCTTCTTCATATTAGCCAAATCATGCATGTAATGTCCGTTTCATTACTAACTAATATGACTGACTCTTCATAACCAAATGTTCAATCTATGTGCAAGAAGAGCGGCCAGACCCCTCCGCCGATGCGAGTCATTTCTATGGTTGGAACGATGAGCTTCATTTGAATGGTAATTAGTTATTAGTCTTAACATTTGAGTGTCATCATGCTAACGAGACATTGAAATGATCTTTGGAGCAGAATAATTCCCGAGCCGCATCGCACAACCCTTCTTTAGGTGAAACCGGCCCGAGCAACCCCGGTGCTTCACATCCGTGATGATGACGACAGTAAGTTTTCTCTAGTGTTCTGCTTAACAAATGCATACTTAGCTTCCTACATGCTAGCCTGCCGTATTCTGCCACATACTTATATTATTTCCCCCAAGAAAGACATACTTAGCTAATTATCCTCAAAATTGACATAATTAATTTACTTAGTTCATTTATGACATAATTAGAAATGGCATACTAACCTTGGTTAGCTCATAAATGTCATGTACTTAGCTTGTTTTCATCTAAAATGGCATAATTAACTTAGTTAGGTCAAAAATCGCATAATAACCTTGGTTAGCTCATAAATGTCATATACTTAGCTTATTTTCCTCCAAAATGAGATAATAAGCTATAAAATGTCATATACTCTTCTTCTTCTTCTTATTATTATTATTAATATTCTAACTTTCTTATTCCCATTTTGCCTATTTGATTGACTACATGGAAGCTCGCATTGATGGAGTGCTTTTGTTTTTATTTTGATTTTTATTGATGAAAAATGTGGAACTACATGTATGTATATATGGCTGAACACTGTTAAACTTTGTATGTATTGGTACTTTGATCTGGCCTAGCTCACTATACATCATATATGTGTTGTGAACTCTATATATTATATATGTGTTGTGAAAATGGAGGGAAATAACAGAAAACAAATAAAACAGGGGTAATATAGGGACTTTGTCGTCTGCGAGCCGACGAAAAAGGCCTTTGCCATTTGCGAGCTCATGTCCAAGGTGACACGTGGCAGCAACCTGTGCAACCTGGGAGCACCACGTGTCACCCATTTGGTCATTTTGTCGTCTTCTGGCCGCAGGCAGATGAGAAAGGGCAAAGATGGTAGACGGCAAACACAGACACGTGGAAGCAGGGGCTGGCGGTGGCACGCACCATTTTGCCGTCTCCTGGCCGCATGGGGACGGCAAATACACACACATGGAAGCAGGAGCTGGAGGTGGCAGTCATGGTGGCAAACGCCAGAGGTAGACTCGTGGAAGCAGACGACAAAGGCTGCCGTTAGCCACCTAACGGGGCTGACAACTATGCTTTGTGGTCTTGCCCCTTTGCCATCTGCCTCTCTAGGAAGACCGACAACAAAGATCTTTGTCGTTTGATGCGCCCTAGCAAATGACAAAGATTGTCTTTATCATGACTTTCAGTGTCGAAAGTGGGGCCGTCAGCCAGCATATGGCAAAGGCCTTTGTCATTTGTGGCCTGGTCTTTTGCCTTCTTCTATGTCAGACGACAAAGAAGTTGATTGCTATAGTTATCCCTAGCCAACAAAACTTATTGATACTCTAGGGTTTTCTTGAGAGGGACTTGATATACACTTCCACCAAGAGAAAATTGATTCCCCCACTAATCCCTCATGGATCTTGTTACTTTTGGGTGTTTGATCACCCTAGACGGTTAAGGTCACCTCGAAGCCATAGTCCATTGTGGTGCAGCTTCGTGGTTTCGTCGGGAGCCTCCAATTCAGTTGTGTAGATTGCCCCAACCTTGTTTGTAAAGGTCTGATCGCTGCCTTCAAGGGCACCACTAGTGGAATCACCACATCTCGCATTGTGTGAGCGTGTGAGGAGAATATGGTGGCCTTAGTGGCATCTTGGGGAGCATTGTGCCTCCACACCGCTCCAACAGAGACGTACTTTCCCTCAAAGGGAAGGAACTTCAGAAACACATCCTCGTCTTCATCGGTTCCACTTGTGGTTACTTCTTTCCTTTACTTGCATTAGCTACTTGTTTGTTATTTTCATTGCTAGCATCATATAGGTTGTTCACTTAGTCCCGTATCTAGACAACCTATTTCTTGCTAAACTTAATTTGTTAAAGAAAAGCTTCAAATTGTTAGTTGCCTATTCACCCCCTCTAGTCAACCATATCGATACTTTCAATTGGTATCAGAGCCACATCTCTTTATTAAGGGTTTCACCATAGAGGGAGTATGGTTGATGACGGGGAATATGTTGAGGAATTGCCCGAGGTTGGGGCTATGGACTCGATTAGTCGAGAGGATCTAAATGAGGCTATTTCCTTTATTAGATCCTCAGTGGCTATTGAGGTCAAAAACATGCTCAATGATTTCCTTGATGGCTTCAAACATTCTAATGTTCCATTGCATGTGGTTAATCCCACAGCTTCGGAGTCGGAACGCAACCCCGAGAAGGAATATGCTACTAGTGATAGAAATAAATTGCCTCAAGGAATGAGTCGGGGAGATACCTTTGCCTCGGTTCCTCCTGCCGTGGTCTATGGATGACCAGTTTACCCAACGCACACTATCAACCTTGGTTCACCTCCTAAACTTGTTTGGGTTTTTCCTATAAAGACTCATTTGAATCATAACTCAACACAACTTTGAAGAATCATTGAGCAAGGGTACTACCCACATGACACAAGCAACCTCATGCCAAGAGAAGAGGTTGACAATCGGCTCAATCACTCCGCCTTGTTCATCCTTCAAGCTGTTGTTCCCATTGAAGATCTTGCTCAGTTGCATCCCTTCACTCGTGCCGAAGATTGTTGCGAGCATATTATGTCCATGTACAAGGGAAGCTCAAGTATTCAATGGTCCAACTATGAAGTGATTCTTGGTGAGAACAATTAATTTGTGATGATAGAAGATGAGGACCCTCGTTTGCTCTACTGGAGAGTGATAACTCTTTTCGTTGTTCTTCAAGATCACGTAAGCAAAGATGTGGATGAAAATTGTATCAAGTGGAAGTTTCTCAAGTGCCTCATGCCTTTCAACAAGGCCATGTCCTCCGTCATCCCACAAAGGCCAGACTTTCACTCATTATCCTCAAGTGATGTGTTGGATAAGTTCACAACAATGAAACAAGACTGCTGACAACGCACTTTCTCATGTCCAACGGTCAAGAAAAGACGGCTCCAACCTTGCTTTGAAGGCCAAGGTTGCTTTGGAGGAAGATGAAGAAGAAGAAGAGGAAAGTTGCCCCGAAGACAACAAATATGCTTACCAAGAGCACATGGCTCTTGCATCAAGGCAATTTTGGGGCAACAAGAGAAACTCAAGGACCAACTTCTTCAAGAACAACTCAAGTGTGTCCAAGGGCAAGCAACGCGTGAGGACTTGATACAAATGTGGAAGTGTGAGTCACTTTGTGGCAGACTGTCCTTATGAGAAGAGGGAAGACAATGGTGGCAAACTTCTTCGCAAAGACAAAGCCAAGTCCTTTCTCAACAAGAACAACTTCTCCAAGAAGATGCCCCAAAGGTGTTGGTGGCTCAAGTAGAGTACCTCTCCAATGAGGATTGTGACGATGATGAAAGTGGAGAGGTAATGGGAATGACCACTGTGGCCAATTGATCCTCTTCCCCAAGAAAGGTGTCCCGCTTTGATGCAACCAACAAGGGAACCTGAAACATCAAAACTACCATTTCCACTACCTCTTCTCCTATGCATATTAGAGATGAAAAAGAGGAGGTAAATGTTGAGGAAAATTCCTTTGATAGATTCATGAGAAAGGTCAAGCGTAAAACCAAGAAGCACTTTCTTGCTCTCTTGGAACAACTAGGAGAGGCTAGTGACCTCAATGAGACTCGTGAAGAAACTATCTCTATGTTGTAAGGACATAGTTGTGACTATGCCGATGAGATAGCGGATCTTTTCATCGCTCTTGAAAAAGGGCAAGATACTCGTTTGGCTCTTAAGGAGTAAAACAATGGTGACCTTGCTAAATTACAAAAGGGTCATGATCATGCTCTTATTCTTACTCGTGTGCTCCAATCCAAAAAGGTTGCACTTGGGGTTGACCTTGATAGACTCAAGGAAGAGTTTTCCACACTTGACAAGGCTCACAAGGCTTTAAGGAGTGTTGATGCTTTTCTAAAAGTGTCTCATGTTCAACTCCAAGTAAAACTCACTAAGGAAAAAGACACATGTTCTCGTTTTGTATTAATGGATAATGTGCATGCTACTAACCCTTGTTGTGAGCATCTGCATCTTGTGGAGGAGAATGCCAAATTAAAAGAGCAACTTGAGAAAGGCCTTGTGACATGCATCCAAGGCGAAAGGAATCTTAGTTTCAAAGAAGGAGTTGGGTTTGCACCCAAGTTCAAGAAGAACACAAACATCAAGACCAAGCAACCTCCCTAGCTTAAGGAAACTTTTGTTAAAGACGGGGAGGGTACTCATGATAAGAAGAAGGACAAAGCTAAGGGTGGTAATGCCAAGAAGGGCAAAACCATCCCTCCCAACAATGCTGGCGACTTTAACCCATCGTATGTTTTATGTCGTGCTAGTGATGGAAATGTCTTTGCTAAATTTGTTGGTTCACCTAATGAGTACATTGAATGGTCTATTTGTGTTCCTAAGATCCTTGTTACTAACCTGAAAGGACCCATTAAAGAATGTGTACTTAAATCCAAGCATTGATCGTATGCAGGAGTTTCCTTCCGATGGAGTGTCATGGTTGCTTGATAGTGGATCAACAAATCATATGACCGGAAGCAAGGACATGGTGGTGGATGTTTACCCAAACCCATGAGTAGCCACCCAAGTCTCCTTTGGTGATGATGCAGTTTCAAAGGTATTGGGTCTTGGCAAGGTGGTATATCTCCAGATCTTTGCATAGAGAATGTCATGCTTGCTGAGATCCTTGCTTAAAATGTACTTTCCGTTCATCAACTTGTACTCATGGGTTTCAATACATTCTTCGGTGTTAACTCAGTGACCCTTTTATGGAGCAAGACTCTTAAAGTAGTTTTTGTTGGGCATGTCGAGAACGGTCTCTATGTGGTTAACTTTTCAGAGTGACCCACTAAGACTGCGATTTGCCTAATGGCTAAAGTTGATGTGGGATGGCTTTGGCATCGCCGGCTAGCCCTTGTCAATATGAGATATTTGCAAAGTATCCTCAAAGGGGATCACGTTCTAGGACTAATAAATGTGAGTTTTACCAAAGATCCTGCTTACAGTGCTTGTATTCAAGGAAAGCTACATGACACAACTCACTATCCCACGATTACTATATACTCAAGGAGGACTTTGTAGCTCCTCCACATGGATCTCTTTGGGCCTCCATCATTCGATAGTCTTGGGGGAAGAAAGTATTGATTAGTGATAGTGGATGATTACTCAAGGTACACTTGGGTATACTTCTTGAAGAGGAAGAGTGAGACCCAACAAACCATCATCGACTTTGCCAATGAAGTTCAACGTCAACATGAGGCAAAGATATTGATGATTAGAAGTGACAATGGCACCGAATTCAAGAATTACACCTTGAATGACTTTCTGAGTGATGAGGGGATCAAGCACCAATACTCCGCACCATATACCCCTAAACAAAATGGAGTAGCGGAAAGGAAGAACCGGACATTGATGGACCCGACAAGGACCATGATGGCGGAGTTCAAATCTCCGTATAACTTTTGGGCCGAATCCATCAACACCGCGTGTCACCCATCTAACCGGCTCTACCTCCGCAAAGGCTTGAACAAGACTCCTTATGAAATTCTTACCTTTAACAAGCCCAACTTCAAGTACTCCCTGGTGTTCAGTTGTAAGTGTTTCATTCTCAAGAAAAATACTCGTTTGTCTAAATTTGAACCTAGAGCTCAAGAGGGCATATTTGCTGGTTATGCTACAAACTCTCA
This sequence comes from Hordeum vulgare subsp. vulgare, assembly GCF_904849725.1. NCBI lineage: Eukaryota > Viridiplantae > Streptophyta > Magnoliopsida > Poales > Poaceae > Hordeum > Hordeum vulgare. Next base: position 263,973,340 of record NC_058521.1, read on the forward strand.
TGCTTACCGTGTCCTCAACAAGTACAACGGACACACTGAGGAGACGTGCAACATTGAGTTTGATGGCAATAATGGCTCCCAAGTGGAGCAAAGTTGTCTTTGTGATGTAGGTGATGAAATTCTTCCCAAGCCATAAGAAGAATGGGTGGGGGACACTTCTTACCCATTGAAGAACCCCTTGTGGCCGAAGGAGAAGGACAATGTTCTACTCAAGTGGAACCATCACCGCCGCAAGGCCCACATGATTCCGAAGAACACAGTGAAGGCCCTCAACCTTGTGATCAAGATCAAGGAGAAGATCAACCACATGATGGTGTTTAACCAAGTGGTGTCCTTGATCAAGCTCATACCTCCGAGAAAGCTCAAGATCTAGAACAAGCTTGAGATCAAGACCAAACTCAAGATCAAGACCAAGCTCTCAATGGTCGTAAAGGTAACAAAAAGGTTCATTCTCAATGTTCCATAGAGGAGATTAAAGAAAGACGTGCCGCCAAGGATGTTGCCAAGCTTAAAAATAATCAACATTTGTTAGCGAATGTCTACGACAGTTTGATGAAAAGGGTAACCACTCGCACACAATTAACAAACTTTAGTGCACATCATACATTTGTTTCTTGCATTGAACCCCTAAAGGTACAAGAAGCACTCGAAGACATGGAGTGGCTTCAAGCCATGCATGATGAACTCAACAACTTCGAGCGCAACAAAGTGTGGTGGTTCGTTCCAACACCGAAGGAGAATCACAATGTCATCACTCGCAACAAGGCAAGATTAGTAGCACAAGGCTACTCCCAAGTCGAGGGTATCGACTACGGTGAAACCTTTGCTTCTATTGCTCCCCTTGAATCTATTCGCATGTTGCTTGCATTTGATTCTCATCATAATTTCATACTATATCAAATGGATGTGAAGAGTGTATTTCTTAATGGTACCCTTAAGGAGTTGGTATATGTCAAGCAACCTCCAGGGTTCGAGGATCCAAAGTTCCCCAATCATGTTCACGTTCTCGATAACGCACTCTATGGTCTTAAACAAGCCCCTTGTGCACGGTATGAGCACCTTACCCAGATGTTACAAGATTGTGGGTTTGAAATTGATAAAATTGATCCCACTCTTTTCAGAAAGAAAGTCAAAGGGAGCTTGTTCATATGCCAACTATATGTTGATTATATTATCTTTGGTTCTCCTAACAAAGCTTTTAATGAAGAGTTTGCCTCACTAATGACCAAAGTGTTTGAGATGTCTATGATGGGAAATTTGAAGTTCTTCTTTGGATTCGAAGTCAAGCAACAAAGTCAAGGAACCTTCATAAATCAAGAAAAATATACTCAAGACATGATCAAGAGGTTCAATATGGATGATCTCAAACGAGCCAAGGAAAACACTCCCATGCCTCTCAAATGCCAACTTGACTTAGATACCAATAGGAAAGGTGTGGATCAAAAGGTATATCACTCTATGATTGGCTCCTTGCTTTACCTTTGTGCATCTAGACCATATATTATGTTGAGTGTGGGAATTTGTGCACGATTTCAATCCACACCAAAGGTCTCCCTCCCCCTATTATGCATAAATCGATCGTCTTTCAAATTAGTCATCATAGATGACACTTGTGCTCGAAAGACGAGTTTTGGTCTTGGGCCCAACGTTAAAATCTTTGTGGCGCAAAACCAGTTGACACAAACATAGGTGGCTTCGGCCAACACCCCCTCCTAAGTGAGTCATTTGCTTGTTGAGAGCTTGTTGTGTTTTTGTGTCACCACGATTTGCTTTTTCTACGGTCTTGTTCCTCACAACTTAGTGTGTCCCCATTCCCACACATATATTTATTGCATCTGCCACCTCGGGTTCTTCTAGAGCGGTACTTCCTCGGATAAGAGGTAGTACCGCTCTCAACCATGGTACAACCATAGGGCGGTACTACCGCTCATAAGAAATTTCAGGGGGTTATGGGGAACGGGAAGGGGTAGTTTCTACTCCCCATACCCATTCATCCCTACACCTCCTCATATATTTCTCTCTCTAGGCGACTCAAGGGCTCCAGTGGCCGCCGTCGATCTCCGTTTTCAGCCGCTCTTTCGCGATTCCAACCGGTGGAATCAATCCTCACCCCTTCCTCTTTCCATGGATACCGGTACTTCCCCCGTTCTTTTGTCCGTTTTTTCTTTTTCTTCAGAACTAGGATTTTGGCAATATGCAATGTATCCTTCACTTTCTATTCAAAAATTGCGACATGAGTAGGATGTGGAAGGCGGTTAGTGAGTAGATTTGATGTTCTAGTAGGAAATTTGTGTGTTTGGCATCCCTAGTTGTACCGGATCTGACCAGCGGTGGTTGCCACTCGTGTTCTTTGCCTCGAGCGGTACTGCTGCTCGCCACGGCGTACTACGTCAAATAAGAGGTACTTTTGCTCCAGCCAGTGGTACTACCGCTCTGGGTTGACAAATACACTTATCTCCTCTTGATCCATCAAATTTTCTCTCACATTTGATTTTTGGTTGTTGGCATATTCATAACATTTAATCTCGTGTTTCGCCCTCGGTTGTGTTTTGGATCTCACGAGGTGATAGATCTTCTCCTCAGGACTGTAGGACGAACCCGAGCTGTGGAAGCACGAAGCATTTTCGTTTCCCTCATGGTGATAGCTCAAGTCAGCCACATCAGACGGCTCAAGAAGAGAGTGTTAGTGAGGAATCTTCCAAGTCCAAGGGGAAGCGGCCTGCAGTCAGGCCATTGAAGTCCCAATCCATGGACACTCTAAGTGCTAGGGACTTCTGGATGTCTGCCAAGGCCTATCGCTATGTGGAACCGTAGGAGCCATCTATGCGCAACCGTCCCTTCTGGACCAGGAAGCAATTGTCCCTCTACAATGACATTCTGAAGAAAAATGAGAACCTGTATGTTCCACATGTCAAATCCATTGTCATGGAATATATGCAGCAAAATGTCAGGTACTTCAGGACTGCTCTCCCACTTTATGAAAAACTGGGCATTATCAACATTATGTAGTTCAACAAAGTCTTTGATGTCGAGATTGTTGTTGTCTTCTTTGTCATGGTGCATTTGGTAACTGATGGGGATAGGGCCTTGTCTTGGATGACCCATGGCAGGCTACTTTCTGCTCCCTAGAAGACCTTTATGAATTTGCTTGGCTATGAGGACAATGACTCGAGAACCCTCTTTGTTTCCGTCCCCACAAAGAGACTACTTCAACCCACAAGTGCGACCTTTACAAGTAGAGTATGGAAAAGAATTCCTCCACCACCGGCAAGTCCTCTTGGGTGCTGGAACCATTCCTAGACATTATGCACCGTATTTTCAGGCATAGTCTCTTTCCCCGTGTTGGGAATCTGGATCAGGTACACTCATACTTGGTGGACGTGCTCCTTTTCTGCCAACATCATAAGTTCAAGGTTAATGTGGAGCCATTGGATGTTTCTCATGTTATGTGGTGTGAGCTATGTTCTGCTATTTCTGAGCGTAAGTGCCCCATCTATGCACCCTATCTGATGCATCTGATTGAGAAAACTTGGCCAGCAACTTTTCCTAACATTATGTTTGAGTGTGGAGAGGTGGTATCACACCAGGTGGTTCAGCTGCGATAGAAGGATAAGCGGGCTACTCATACTGCTCTTGAGAAGGATCTGCCATAGGATGAAGATGATGAGGATGAGGACTTTGTGGCGACAAGTGGCACTACCCCTAGTGGTGCACCCCCTTATGCTAAGCCATCTTGGGCTAAGAAGTTGTAGGAGAAGATGAATAAGTTGTTTTGTTTGTAGGCAAATAGTTAGTACAGGGCTTATGCTGCCGAGAAGGCGGCTATCAGTTGTCACAAGGTGATGGGCAGGAAGATGGGCTTACACGTTTCTAGCGGTTCTAAGGACAAACTCACTTATGAAGACACCCGGATTGCTGAGCACTGCCCATGGGATTTCAATGCTGAGTCACGTGGATCTCCTTCACATCCTGGCTTTGAGTGTGGAGAGCATTGATGTGCACCTTCCTGGATCCTCTTACCTCTGTCTCCCCTTTTCGTGTCTTGCTGCCAAATGGGGAGAGAGTTGTAGGAATTTGCGAGTGTCACGAGTGTTTTTTGTTGCCTATTTCTATTTCTCTCGTGACCTCTACTATCATTTGCTTTGCTTTCCTTGCTTTTATGTGTGTGATACTATTGTGAGACAACATCATATTGTGTGAGACATATGCTACCTTATTTTTATCTTACATCTTAGTTTGTGAGATGGTTAACTTGTGCCTTATTATCAGTGCTCACATCACTCCATGCATCCATTTAGCTTTCATATTCTCTTTATGCAAATAGTGCCTGTGTATAAAATATAGGGGGAGTGTTGATCCTAGTGTGTGGATTCTGCATTCCAAAAGCACAAGCATATAATGCACACATCTTGGGGGAGCCTATCTACATTTTGTGGACAGTGGGGGTTGCATTTTATCTTATCTATATTATCTATGCAAATCCCGTGTTGTCATTAATCCACCAAAAAGGGGGAGATTGTAAGGGCAAACTTCTACCCTAGTGGTTTTGGTGATTGATGACAATCTCCTTCGGACTAATCATGTGCACTAAGCCTTTCAGGGATTTCATCATGCGGCACAAGAATATTCATACCCCCCGGGCGTGTTAATATTGAAGACAGTTGTATTCCTTCGTTTCACCATCGCTGGACTTGAGTCGCAAGAAAATCCGTACTATTAAGAGGGGTTCCGCATCGGAAAGGTCAGGTGGAATCATCACGTACACGTCTTCTCGCACCCTGCCTTCCACCTCAATGGTGACTTTTTCCTTACCCTGTCCTGCCTCAAACTATTCAGGTGGTAGTATCGTTCCCTAGAGTGGTACTACCTCTTATCTAAGGTAGTACCGCCCTAGCCAGCAGTAGTACCGCTTCTGACGGATGTGCCCTGGCTAGCTCCACTAGCTAGTGCCGCTGCTCGTGGGTCTCAACACTTTTCCTATCGGACTGAGCGGTTTGTGGAGCGGTAGTACTAAGCAGTACTACCGCCAAGAGAACGATAGTACCGCTTGTTACTACTGCGTCGGAAACACTCAGTAGTCCAGGGCAATTGCTGCAGCGTGTTCACGAGAGGATATAGGAGGTGGTACTACCCCTTATGGGCGGTAGTATCGCTCCTAGCAGCGGTAGTACCGCCCTGGTAGTACTACCGACACTATCGTCCGTTGGACGACCTCTCTGTGGTTTAGCGATAGTACTGCTCCCCCTGGAGCGGTACTACTCCTTATCCGCGGTCGTACCGTTCCCAGGAGCAGTACTACCGCTAATATGGGTGACAGAGTAAGTGGGTAACGGTTGGATATGCCCCACCACTATATAAAGGAGTTCTTCCTCCCTCAGAACTTCACTTTTTCCCAACACTAAGCTCCATTGTTACTCCAAGCTCCATTTTCGCCCGATCTCTCTCCCTAGCTAATAAAACTTGTTGATACTCTAGGGTTTGCTTGAGAGGGACTTGACCTACACTTCCACCAAGAGAAAATTGATTCCCCCACTAATCCCTCGCGGATTTTGTTACTCTTGGGTGTTTGACCACCCTAGACGGTTGAGGTCACCTCGAAACAATAGTCCACTATAGTGAAGCTTCGTGGTTTTGTTGGGAGCCTCCAATTCAGTTGTGGAGATTCCCCAACCTTGTTTGTAAAGTTTCATTCGCCGCCTTCGAGGGCACCGCTAGTGGAATCATGACATCTTGCAATGTGCGAAGGCTTGAGGAGAATAAGATGGCCTTAGTGGCATCTTTAGGAGCATTGTGCCTCCACACCGCTCCAACGAAGACGTACTTCCCCTCAAAGGGAAGGAACTACGAAAACACATCCTCGTCGACATCGGTTCCACTTGTGGATACCTCTTACCTTTACTTGTATTAGCTACTTGTTTGTCATTGTTGTTGCTAGCATCATATAGTTTGTTCACTTAGTTGCCTATCTAGACAACCTATTTGTTGCTAAACTTAATTTATTAAAGCAAAACTTAAAATTGTTAGTTGCGTATTCACCCCCTCTAGTCAACCATATCTATCCTTTCACTCTCACCTCCTGGCTTTGTCCGGGAATCGTGACCTAACTTTCCAGCGACAGCTGAGGTATGCACGGGGCTGGACCATGCTGACGTAGAGCATGAAGGCAAGGAAAAGAAAAAACCAAGCATGGAGGGGAGAACCCTGCGAAGGGACTTCTGAAGTGGGCGCATGGTCCAAACCGAAAAGGCAATGGTTGCAAAGGGCAACAATTTTTCACGCACCCCTTGTCGGACTTACATTGATCCATCACAGGATAGAACATGGTATAAGGAAGTAAACTTTGGGAAGACACGCCTTCACGCCATGTGAATCTCTCGCAGGTTGCAACCACCTCGCAATGTGCTCCGGAAAGTTAAGTTAATCGCCCCACGGGGCTCGGTGATCCTTGGTAGTATCCCTTCTTCCCATAACCTCGCTCCACCCGAAAGCCTCTTCTCTCGCGTGAGCTGCTTGCGCGTCAAGGGGGACCCCCTGAGCATCGCGCATCGGGGGTTTTAACCGGACTACGGGTCCTTCACATCTTGGCACAGTCCTAGGCATCATGACTTGACATACGAGCGATGGCTGAGTCCTTCATGCCGCGAGCGAGAGTGAACGACTTCCACCCCCGCATCAAGTACATCAAGCCGCGAGGGGTGAGCTCTGTCGCCACCAGGAAGGTCCGTCGCACGAGCCATCTGGGTGTAGCCACACACCCAGTGGTGCGTGCTCCACCATCTCCTCTGCGAAGGAGTCCGGGAGCCGGAGCCAGGTGTGGAGTTGGTTGTCCATCACCATGATAAACTCTCGGGCTGCGTCGGTGGAGTGTCCCACGACCGAGGCGTCCGAGTAGTCGTGCCATTCCTCCTACCACGCCTGTCGCCGCATCGCCCTCCGCGTTCGCGTCCGCAGGCCGGATTTCTTCCCTTACTTCCTGAGTCGGCGTGGGTCACCAGCGGATCACGCCCGCGCCCCCTCGGAGGTGCCCCGGGCATGGCGGTGGACGTGCGAGGGCGACCTTGCCCCCTCGCCGGCTTCAACACTTCTGCCTCTTCCGCCGCTGCCTTTCCCTTCTTAGTAACGGAGAACCTCCTCACGCGCGCCATCGCCGCTACAACGACTAGTAGGAGTAAAGAGCAAGAGCGAGGATGATGAGCCAAGGGACCCTCCCCTTGCCTATTTATTGCATTCGGCAAATGGCCGAGCTGCGCCCCCTCGCTTTCCTAGGTAGATGTAAGGCAAGGAAGTGTAATGATGGCCCCGTGCCACACGCATGCTTTATGTCAGCCTGGATAGTTGTTGAGGCATCGTGGGGGAAGTGAGGGTGCCCCGCGCTGCGTAGTGCACTACATGTCATGCCTGATCAACACGTGGTTGAGGCCCGCACCACTTCGCCTCTCCAACTGGCGGAGTCGTGCACGCCGTGGACCCATGGGACTGGGGGTACCCAGGCCCATCTGCGTGCGGCCAAAGACATGACACAAGTCGTTGGCCCAACACGGCCCACTCAGGACTTCACGGGAAAGAGCCTCACGAGTCTCCCGCCCCGCGAGGCGCACATCAGCAAGCAGCATTAGGAGCCGCGTGAAGCCCCCTCGCGAGGTCGCCTCCGGAGGCCCTCGCGGGGCGGACTAGTCAAGGGTGGCTTGATAGGGTCGCACGGTCCTACGTCGTCACGTGGGTGACTAACGTCACGCCAAGCGGTGCTAGGAGCTATGCCAACAAGCATAGATAAGTTCCCCTTTTGTGTTAAGGTAGCGGGGCCAGTTCACCTGTTCCCAAAGCAATCTCCAAAAATTTCTCGTTCGGTGCAAGAAGACCAAGGATGGGGGATCGCCAGGACAGAGATCATCCCCGAGCCCACCAGCGCATCACAGCAGGATGCTTTTTGTAGGCGAAGACTACTTTTGTCAAGATAAGCCGCAGTCCTGTCCCCCTTCAAAATGGCCATTGTGGCAACCCTTCCCGCCTTGTGTTTTCGGGGGAAGAGTATCGTGGTTAGTATAAGAAAGGACAGGGTGCCATCGTGGGAGGGTATCGACGACACAGACAACAAGTCGCCTTTGTACTCTCTCTCACCCCAAGTAATCCAAATAACAAGGAGTAGGGTTTTACACCGCAAGGTGGCCCGAAAATGGGTAAACTGCGGTGTCCATTGTCCTTCTTCCTTAGCTCCAGCATGCCAGAGTGTCGCCGTGAGGATGCCCGGTATAGTATAGCGGGAGAACCTACGAACCCAGAGTTCGACCTCATTGGGTCCTTGAAGCACTGAATCCGACACAACCGGCTTTGAAAAAAGCTTCCACTGGATATACGATAGCTTGAGCTCAGCCACGGCACTGCAAAAAGTTGCAACCGGCGATGATGGAAGAAGTTTTTTGCTGCAACCGTGTTTTTTTGCTACCACTGAGAACTTTTTTGCTACATCGATTGATGGGCTCCCACGATGCTTGACAGGGCGGCGAGATGTTGGTCGTGGGTTGCTGGGAACCACGACATCTACGACAAACGCGGTGAGGAGCAGGGACGACTATGCAGCTTGGAGGGATGGGTGGCGCGGTGCTGTGATCGGAGGCAACAAAGCGCGACGTCACACATCCTAGGAGTTGCACGAGATGTGGACTAACAGCGAGGGAAACGAGTGCGGCGAGTGGCAGCGACGGTCGAGCGCGCGGGGGTGATGCTTTGAGACCCGTCGTGTGCTCTCCATAGATGTGCGAGTGTGGGGTCATGGGGGAGAAGAACGAGACCATGTCCAATGGCTCGACTCATCCAAATTGGACGGCTCCGTAGCGATCGGCTGAAATTTGGGCCGGCGTGTGGATGGAGATTAGTCCCCTTTGATAATTTGCCATGCTTCACACGGGATTGGATGATTTGCCTTGTTTTTCTTTTTCCCTTTGGATAATATGCCCATTTTAATTTATTGTAATAGTCATTGACTTTTTATCTCTATTTTCACCATGCAAGTGACTCTACTTCCCTTGGGGAAAATTTGCAATTCTTTCCTTTCTTCTCTCCCTACATGGATATACCCAACCAAACAAACTGATCAAGCAATCATAGATTGATGCTATCAAAAAGTTTGTATCTCCATGTCCGCGTCCAGTAGAGAGGCGGATGCACCACCGACCACTGTTAAAACGGGGGAGAAATTGGTGGAATAGTTGTTGTATTGCCTAAGCCTCATGGGCATATATATAGGAGTACAATGACCAACCTCGAGTATAAGACAAGATAGGACAAATCCTAGTCTATCTCATATTTCCTAACTAATCAATAAACTAAACATTGCCCGCAGTCACAATGGTGGCGATGCAAGCAGTGAGATTGGAAAAGAATGTGAAGGTAACCCGACGATCATCCCCCTCACACATTCATAACTGTCGATGCATTGTGGAAGTTGTGGCTGGAGTGGAAGCCGACGAGGTTGCTCAAGCAAGGCAGTAGCCCTTTGTGCCGTTGTCGAGGTAGCCGAGAGCATAGGGTGGTGTAGCCATGGTCGAGGTAGTCGTGCAAAGAACGCCGTGGTCGGTGTCGAGTCGGGGTGGCCGATGTCGAGGTAGTCGTCGGGGATCCGTGGGCGCAAGGAGGCACCGAGTTAGTCATGAGTACAGTGGCGTCGAAGTAGTGGTGTGCCAGGAAGAAGACATAGTCGATGATGCCTCGCGCCGGGTTTGCCATGCCCGGAGACACATCGTGGAAGAAGGCACACATCAGTGTTGCCAGCACCAGGAATGCATAGATGGATGAAGTCTATGTTGACGATGCGTCCTCCAGACTTGCCAGGTCTAGGAACACAGCATGGACGAAGGCACGCGTCGGTGTTGTTAGCACCAGGCATTCATAGACGAGGGACCTACACAAGGTGTACGCCATGTCGAGTCGGAGGGTCCAGTAGAGAAGGTGACTCGACCACGGTTGCGACTCAAACCGGAGGGGGGCGATGTCGCCCGCGGTGGTCGGGGTAGATGAAGGGAGAAGGACTAGACGACAGTTGTGACATATATTGGGGGGAGGGGCGATGTCGCCCGCGGTGGTCGGAGTAGATGAAGTGGTGGGGGTAGACGATGATGGTAGCAATGAGCTGGTGCTGGACGAATGACGAAGGGGGTGGACGGGCGGCATAGCTTGGGTGGGCGAGAGCTACAACGGCATCGAAGAAGAGGCGTGGCGTGGCTCGGGTGGGTGAGTTGCAGCGACGTCAAAGAGGAGTGGTAGCTGCGGCTTGAAGGCGGCGGCGACTGGTTAGGAGTGCAGCGGCGATGCCCGAAGTATGCGAGGAAGAACCCTATAGTGTGACGAAGAGCGGCGCGGAAGATGGCGTTCCCACGCCAAGGGAGGCAGCGCGGAGCATACCGCATAGAATCGACTTGCGGAGACGGCGGAGTGGACCATAAGCCACGACACAATGTCCTGAAGGGACGACACAACGGCCGTAGGCAGGTCGTAGTGACAACGGGAAGACCTCGAGACGGCTGCGTGGACCGCGTGTCGCCACGCTACGAACCGAAGGAGCTGCCGCAAAGACGGTGCACGGATCGGTGCAGCCACGGGGACGGCCTCGGGCGGCGACAAGAACAACATGTCGTGGCGCTACAACCCCTGAAAGGGCGGTGTAGTGGCGGCTCGTGGGTTGGAGCAACCACGGGGAGAACCACTAGCCGAAGGCGACGTCCCGACAGGCAGCGACGTGGACCGCATGTCGTGGCGTGACAGCCCATAAGGGGGGATGCTAAGGCGGCAACGACTACGGGGGTAGCCGTCGGAGGATCTTGGGGCGGCGGCATGGACCGCGTGCCGCAGTGCAACGTCCTGAAGGGGACCTCCGGGCGGTGACATAGGAGTCCGAAGGGACGACGCGATGACATCGTGTGGCTCGATCGGCGGTAGGCGCGTGCTCAGGACGTGCTTCGCGAAGACATCCGCGTGATCGGTTGATCAGACCGAGGGCGGCGTTGTATGCGCCACATCGGGTATTACACACATATCTGAGTTGATGGCGACGTTGTCGGTGATGTCCCGGGCGATGACGACGAAGACATACCAGTAATGGAGACCACGTGGGCAAGCGACCCGCAACGACGCACGAAGGCGTCCCTTGGACGACGCGTCCAACCTTGTCGCGCGGTTGATGACGAAGTGACTCGTGTAAAGTCGACGCCGATGTCGGAGCAGAGGCGCGGGGTCGACGGCAGTCGTGGGCGACGCAAACCGATCTTAGATAAAAAAAACCAAAAAGAATACACCGATCAATGCGACCGGCGGGAGAGAGATAACGTGGATCAAAATATCGGAAAAAAGACTCTTTAGGGCAGCCGGTCAACACGGCCAGCGGACGAACCCTAGGTAAGGGCGGTTCGGCCCCCGACGACGGCCATGGAGGCCTACCGCCCCGGAGGCAACCATGGGGCGGAAACGGTGAACGGCGGCTAGCTCTAGAAACTTACGATAGATACCTTGTTAGAAGAGAGAGAGAAATTGGTGGGATAGTTGTTGTATTGTTTGATCCCCATGAGCATATATATATATAGAAATACAATGATCAACTTAGAGTATAAGACAAGGTAGGCCAAATTTTAGTCTATCTTATGTTTCATAACTAATCAATATACTCAACAGTATGCTAAGTACATACTCCCTCCGTTCCTAAATATAAGTCTTTTAAGAGATTTCACTAAGAGTCTACATACGGAGCAAAATGAATGAATCTGCACTTTAAAGTATGTCTATATACATCCGTATGTAGTCATTTCTAGAAAGACTTATATTTAGGAGGGGGGAGTATTATGCTAACATTTAGTAGCATAATTTTTGTTATTTGATGTAATGTTCTCTAATGAGCAACCTTTTTCTGACATCAGTTCATGATTTTCGTGTGATATTCTGCCAATTCCATGTGCTAAGTACACATATTTTGTCAGTCTATTTTTTTTTAACCTATGAAGCATATGCTGCCAAATTACAACTAAGTATTCGGTTTCTTTGGTACAGTGCGTGATCCAATTTAAGTCTGAAGCTTCTGGAAGAAATCATTCAATGAAGTATTTTATACAATGTATTTGGCTCCTGGTAGAAACTAGACCAGAAGAGGTTAGTTTTTACCAGCAACGAGGGTGCCATCCGTAGCTCCGAGTTGCAGCGGGAGCCTCGGGATCCGCCGGTCCGCCGAGATGCAGTGGGAGTAGCCGAGCTGCTGACCTGCAGTGAGAGTTGCTGTGGCGGGCCGCAGCAGCTGCCGCCCCAGGCCGCCGAGTGCAGCGGGAACGCCCCCCGCGCCGAGCCAAGGAGCTGCAACGGGAGCCATGGCACCGGGCTGAGGACTGGAGTGGGAGTAACCGTGTGGGTCCGCTGCTGTTGGAACTAATCTTGTTATAGTGCTAGATTTAGATTAATACCGAGTAGATCTTGTTTTTTGTTTCATGCATGTAGTTGAGTGGTGCCACTAGAAGCTGCGGCTGTGTACAATGTTGAGATGTGATTCAACTACATGCAAACCTACTAGTGTTAGGGCCAGTTATTTCATTATTGGGGACGGAGCTTTAGCCCCGGCCCGTAAGGGTTTTAGTCACGGTTCACCAACCGGGACTAAAGGGGCGGGACTAAAGGTCTAACCTTTAGTCCCGACCCTATTTCAAGCCGGGACTAAAGGTGCTTCACGTGGGCGTCTCGTAGCGCCCTCAGGGGCAGACCCTTTAGTGCCGGTTCGTTACACGGACCGGGACTAAAGAGTTTCAGATTTTGTTTTTTTTTTGGTTTTTTTTGAATGAATTTATTTTTGGGTTTTCGGGTTTTAGGGTTTAGGTGTTTGGGAGATTAACGTGATGCCTCGTTTGTTGTTCGGTAATTAGTTTTCATATAATTCTAAATAGAAATAATTATGCATATATATGTAAGATTAACTTATCTTACAAGCGAGCATATATATACAATTATATGGAGATCTGAATTATCGGGACTAGAGCCCGTCTATTCGATTACATGGACGAACATCAGTAATGGCCCCTAGCTACACTAAACCGTCCTTTGTCATCTATAGCTTCCGTCCTCAGAAAGGTCGCAAGCTCCTCTGCAATAGCAATCGCGCGTTGCTCTGGTAGGACCTTCGTCCTCATGGTCGTGTACTATATAAGAAGAGGAGATGAATATGAATATCAATCATGATAACAAAGAATGACGGGTAAAAATAGAGGTGTGAATGTTCATTCCTTACGTCGAATCTGTGATCCTTGTGCTCAGAGGTAAACGTGCGAATGGTCTCGCAAACATAGTATCCGCATAGATGCGTCCCCCGTGGTTGCTGGTCGCACTTTACGAGAATAGAATATATATAATCAAAATAATAATCTAGCATCATAAATGTATTGAAAATAGAAGTATATCATACTACTACTTACCTGAGCCGCTCTAAAGGTCAGCTTCTCAGGCTCGATACCGGGAGTCACGCACTTGAACCGCTTCCAAACCCTGCCCGACAAGGATAATGATTTGCTAAGGTTTTTCATTAATTGATATATGAGAAAATCATCGAAAGAGACCGATAGAGCGCAAGAATGATTGAAATTACCCTTGGAGCATGTCCTGCAGGCTTTGGAACTGTTCCAAGGGTCTCGATAATGGGTCGAAGGCATCAGCTCTTCCCTTATCAATTTGAATGTCCAACAGAATCCAATGGAAGCTGCACATGTATATATATATGTGTGTGTCAGTAACTTATCAATTACACTTATAAGTGAATGGACACAACAGAGTAAAGACCCTTACCTGAAGTTGTATGGAAACAGTATGTGGTCACATAAATTTTGATCTGTTAGAAACCTTAGAAGGTTTTCCTCCGTCTCCTTGGGTTTATCAGTTAGCGTCGCTATATGTATTTTATCTGGGTCAATAAACCCAATATTTAGGATGTTCCTACTTTTACAATCCAGAATCTTCATTCTGCATAATAGAGTACAAGTTATATATAGACAATGAATTGAAATAACTAAACAAGTTATATGTAGACAACAAATTGAAAAACTTACAGACAATAGCAACTCATAAGCGATTTGTCGAGGGCGTCGCCATTGTACATCTGGAAGAGTTCATCAAAGTCGATATGGATTTCTTCGAGGCGGCCGTAGTACTCCCGTGGGACACTCACCACGGTCATCGTTCTCCCATTCTTTGATTCACTTAAGTACCATGTATGCAAGTAACGCATATTTGTTGGGAGATCATCAAACTTCTCTTTGCTGACCAAAGGCGCTCCCATGACAAACTGTGGCTTAGGGGATACCACAGCCTTGGGTAACCTGTCGTCTTGGGAAGCCAGAATGTCTTCAACCGGGATACCCCATTCAGCCGCCCAGTTTTAGCTAATTCCAAATCTTGCCCCTCCACCGGAGGGGGGACATTCTCGGTTAACACCCTGAGGGGTGGGATCGACTGTTTGGCCTGTTGTCCAAGCTGAGGAACGTCTGATTTTTTCTTGCTTGTAGTTGAACTTGATTTGCTCCCACTTGCACTTGCACGTGATTTGCTCTTTTTCACTTCCTTCTGCAATGTGCGTGTATAGTCATCAGGCTTATGGTGTAAGTCATACTGTGATGGAAGGGTCGTGAAGTATTTTGCAAATGCTATTTGCTTCTCGGTGTATTCCGGGCGGGGCTCGGGTTCCTTCTTTTTCATCTGCACATCATGATGTTCCTTTGCTATCCTGGCGTTTTCCTCGGGGGTACGATCATAAGTTCTGATAGGAAGATTAGCATGAGGTACCTTTGGGAGGGGCGACCGTTTGCGCTTTGGGGGGCTCCGTCGCTTAGAAATCATCGGCGGAGCGTTCTTGCTGGCACGCTTCCGCTTAGTATCCGGAGCGGGAGGCGGCGGAGACGGACGACCCAAGTCCGGCGGCGGTGATCGAGATGGACTCGTGTTGTGTTGGCCGACGTCATGTGGAGGGCTTGGAGGTAATGGAGGTGTAGGTGACCTGCGACAACTCGGAGGCGGTGTTGTCCTTGGGGCCGAGCCTGGAAGCTTGATGTAGTTCTTGTCCCATAGGATGACTCCACCCAGTACTTCTCCGAGTGTCCTCTCATCTTCGGGTCCAACTATGTTGAGCTCCATATCATGAAACCCCGCCATGATTTCATCCACCCCGACTTTAGCAAACCAACTGGAATCTCACGGCCATGCTAGCGTGCATCAGGGCCAGAAGGTAAAGCTTGTCCGACGGCCACCTTCATGGATATGTTCTTGAATTTCTGATGGAGTTCACATGATGTTGACTCCTTGATTCCATCCATGGGGTAGCCGGGACCACCCTCTATATTCTTCGTGCATCGTCGGGCGGGGCCTCAGATTCAGCCACGCTGCTTTTCCGCTTAGATGGGGCGCCGGTAATATCAAATGCAAGATCTTCCTGGCGCGCTACTCCTCTAAGCTCATCAATCTGCTTCTGTTGCTCGTTAATCCTGGCAAGCAACTGGTTGAACTTGTCATTCTCCTCATCCTACTGCCGCTTCTTTGCTCTCTCTCGGCTTCTGTAAGTGTCTTGGTCTCTAGCAAACCCAAGCCATCACGGGTAAGAAGGACCGAAGCCTCGCGTTCGTCCTCCATGTTCGTCATTGCCGAGGACCAGTGTGAGCAAATCTTTCTCTCTATTTGCACCGAACTTTCTTTTTCCCTCCTTAATTTCTTTCACTATCCTTTTCCAATTCTCCCTCGGTATCCTAAGACCGTCACTGTAGATGAGGTCCCCTGTTTCTTCGTCGTACGAACCACCATGCGCAAGGAACCAATTTCTTGCTCTCAATTCCCACTCATCATGGAGTGGTTCAGGTACGATGCCTTTAGCTAGCAGATCTTGCTCTTTCTTATCCCACTTTGGTATGGCAGTCTCATAGCCCCTGGCCCCAGCTTGTGGTGATATTTCTTCTTGTCGGCATTTATCTTGTTCTTTTCTGATAATGCCTGGGCATCTTCTGACTCCTTGTACTCTTGAAATGCCTTCCAGTGATTCGCGTGCTTGGCTAGATACCCCTCGAATACTGGCACTTTGTTTGTCTTCAGATAGTTTTTCCATAGCTTCTTCTTCCAGCTACAGAACAGTTTGACCATCTTATTTAGAGTCCACTGCTTGACTTTGGCCGTCAGTTTGTCTGCGGCGTCTTCATTCTCACATTTTGGCAGGTTGAAATGTGACATGAGATCATTCCAAAGATTATCTTTGTACCTTTCGGCGACATAGTCACTATCGGCTGCCCCTTTGCGCTTGTTCCACTCCCGAACGCTGATCGGGACGTGATCCCGAACGAGAACTCTGCATTGCTTCTTGAATGTGTCAGCAGCATTCTTAGGAAGCTTGGGTTCGCCCGTAGGCAATATCACCTCAAAGGTGTAATGCGTCCGTGCATCCAACTTTCTAGTCGGGCCTCGTTTCGTAGCTTTGCTCGATGTGGAGGCCTAAGAGGGAGAAACATTCGTCAAATGAATGTATATGTATACAATATAGAGCTATCTCCAATATTTTTCACATATTAAAAGTGATTGTCGAACTTCATATGTATACCTCGCCGAACTTTATTATTTCTTCACCGGCTTCTCCATCAGTGGAGCTATCACCTTCTCCGTCATTGGATCTATCTCCTGCCCCATCGGCTTCATCTTCGTGTCGGTCGACCTCCATTCCATATCCGGAGGGGTTTAGATATGATGACGGAGATTCAGCTGGTTCAACGTCGGGGCCGTCTTTGATTATATCTTCAAGAAGTTCTTCCTCTTCGAGGTTCCTGATATGTGGATCCATAGTTCTGCAAAAAACGGACATTTGATTAACTAATAAACTAACAAACTATATAAGAGGAGTCGGAAACTTTGAAGTGTCGTTTTATATAGGAGGACCTTTAGTCCCAGGTCTTGGCTAGAACCTAAACTCTAAAATATGTGTAACGGATTCTCTTAACCTTTATACCAAAAAAGAATTATTCTATCAGGAACTCCGTTCCAAAACAACTTTAGTCCCGGGTCGTGGCTCCACCCGGGACTCCTAGATTTCTGCATAGTATTCAAAGTAGGAGTACTTTTCCAATTTGAGCACTCAATAAGCAAAACCAAATCGTAAAATAAAGTAGTATTCAAATTAGCATGCATTCAATTATAAGCAAATACATCATCTCTTTTGTCCGTACATCGTCGAATATTATCACTAATACTCCTCGAATATTATCATACATATAGCATCACTGATACATCTAGTAGCACCCAACGAGTATCGGCGCGGGCGGTGGACACCCAAAGAGAAGGAACCATCACAGGATCATAGCTCCAATGAGATCCCCGAAGAACCTGCCAGGTATGCTCGAACCTGCCCTCCAACGCAACCATGTAGCAACGGACGTGCTCATCCTCCTCGCTGACACGGTGACGTACCAGCTCCGCGGTATCCGGAAGCCTCAGCACCCTCACTGGCCCACGCGACCACCACCAAACAAGGATCGGGTCAACGACGGGCTGGCTCCTCACCAACCTATGCCCCCCAGAAGGTAGCACCTCCCAATACCTGCCGGGCGGAGCCCAGTCCCGGACAGGGCCCCTCTGATCGAGCAGGTGTCCTCCGCCGAGTCGACGACGAGGATGCGGGATAGGCATCGTAAAATGAACTAACCAAATAAACTAGTTCTATTAATTTTCTTGCTAAAAATAAACTATTAACACTTAAGCATATACAATAGCAAAATTAAACTATTAACACTTAAGCATATACAATAGCAAAATTAAGCAATAATCTAAGAAACACTATTAACACTTAAGCATATACACTATACAATAGCAAAATTAAATGACAAAAAAATATATTTCTTCTTCTTGTAACCCTAAACTAATTTTTCCTCTTCTTCTATTTCTCCTCTTCTTCTACTTCTTCTACTTCTACTTCTCCTCTTCTTCTACTACTTCTCCTCTTCTCTTCTTCTACTTCTCCTCTCCTCCTCTTCTAATTTTTTCTCTTCTTCTACTTCTCCTCTTCTTCTATTTTTCCTCTTCTTCTCCTCTCCTCCTCTTCTTATTCTCCTTTTTCTTCTTTTCTTCTCCTCCTCTTCTTATTTTCCTTTTTCCTAATCTTATTTTCTTATTTTTGTTCATATTTCTTCTTCTTGTAACCCTAACCTAATTCTAAATATTACTAACCCTAATAATCTAGCACAAACCTAATAACAATAGGAATTAAATGACAAAAAAAATCTTTTTCTTTTTCTCCTTTTCTTCCCTTTTTCTTCTCCTTTTCTTCTTTTCTTCTCCTTTTTCTTCCTTTCTTCTCCTTTTTCTTCTTTTCTTCTCCTTTTTCTTCCTTTCTTCTCCTTTTTCTTCTTTTCTTCTCCTTTTTATTCTTTTCTTCTCCTTTTTCTTCTTTTCTTCTCCTTCCCTTTTTCTTCTTTTCTTCTCCTTTTTCTTCCTTTCTTCTCCTTTTTCTTCCTTTCTTCTCCTTTTTCTTCCTTTCTTCTCCTTTTTCTTCTTTTCTTATCCTTTTTCTTCTTTTCTTCTCCTTTTTCTTCTCCTTTTTCTTCTTTTCTTCTACTGGCCGGAGTGTTGGGGAGGAGGGGGCGGGGGGCTTACCGGCCGGAGGTGTCGACGGCGCGCGGCGAGGAGGGCGGCGCTCGGCGAGCAGGACGGCGGCGGCGAGGAGGACGACGGCGACGGCGAGGAGGATGGCAGGCGACGGCGAGGAGGACGTCGGGCAGCCTGACGGCGTCGTCGAGGTCGTCGGTGTGCCGCGTCGGGCAGGAGAACGAGAGGAAGAAGAAGAGAAATGGGCGATTTGGGTTGGAATTTTTCTAAGTCCCGCTTATATAGGTGGATCTTTAGTCCCGGTTAGGGGATCGAACCGGGACTAAAGACCCCCTTTAGTCCCGGGTGGAGCCACGACCCGGGACTAAAGGCCCTTTTTCGGGCAGACCAGAAGGCGGGAAGCAGGGGCCTTTAGTCCCGGTGCGGAGCTCCAACCGGGAATAAAGGGGGTCTTTAGTCCCGGTTGGAGCCACACACCGGGACTAAAGCCCCTCCTCGGCACGCGGCAGGCGAGGGGATTTAGTCCCGGGTCGTGGCTCCACCTGGGACTAAAGCCCCTCCTCGCCTGCACGATAAGTTTAGTCCCACCTCGCCCAGCGAGTGGGACTAACACTTGTTTATAAGCCCCGTCGCAGCTACTCCATCGAGCTCCTCTCTAAAGCAGGCTTACGGGCCTAAACTGACTATAAATTAGAAAACTGAAACTATATTTGAAATTGTGGAGAAACTTAGTTTCTTTACAAATTCTCATATAGTTTCAATATTTTTCTATTTTCAATTAAAAACTATGTTTTATTAAAATTCTTTTTGCATATTTGAGAATTTGACAAAACTATTATAATGAAAAGTGTTTGAAATTGAATAAATAATTCAAAACTATTTTCTATTTTCAAAAGTAATTATTTTGACTATCCAAACTATTAACTATTTTGTTATTTTCAATTAAAAACTATGTTTATTAAAATTCTTTTTGCATATTTGAGAATTTGACAAAACTATGATAATAAAAAGTGTTTGAAATTGAATAAATAATTCAAAACTATTTTCTATTTTCAAAAGTAATTATTTTGACTATCCAAACTATTAACTATTTTGTTATTTTCAATTAAAAACTTTGTTTATTAAAATTCTTTTTGCATATTTGAGAATTTACAAAACTATGATAATGAAAAGTGTTTGAAATTGAATAAATAATGCAAAACTATTTTCTATTTTCAAAAGTAATTATTTTGAATATCCAAACTATTAACTTATTTTTTTTGAGCTAGTTGACCCTGAAATTGAAAAGCACTACAAATGAACTGTGAAAATGTTGAAAGTTGGCATGCTATCATCATTTCACCCACATAGCATGTGTTAAAAAGTTGAGAGGGCTACGACAAAAACTGGATGCACTTCGTGTACAAAACGGACAATCTCTCCCGAAGTATGAGGGTTTCGAACGAGAACTCATCTCTTACAAAGGGATTTCATTTTTTTGAACTTATTTGAACTCCATACTTTTTGTGTGTTCAAAATGCACCATTCAAAGGCACATCTCAAAATTTCAACAATTTCTGACTTCATTTGGTATTCTTCGTGCATTTACTTATTTTTTTGAGCTAGTTGACCCCGAAATTGAAAAGCACTACAAATGAACTTTGAAAATGTTGAAAGTTGGCATGCTATCATCATTTCACCCACAACGATGTGTTAAAAAGTTGAGAGGGCAACAACAAAAACTGGATGCACTTCGTGTACAAAACGGACAATCTCTCTCGAAGTATCAGGGTTTCGCACGAGAACTCATCTCTTACAAAGGGATTTCATTTTTTTGAACTTATTTGAACTCCATACATTTTGTGTGTTCAAAATGCACCATTCAAAGGCACATCACAAAATTTCAACATTTTCTGACTTCATTTGGTATTCTTCGTGCCTTTACTTATTTTTTTTGAGCTAGTTGACCCTGAAATTGAAAAGCACTACAAATGGACTCTGAAAATGTTGAAAGTTGGCATGCTATCATAATTTCACCCACATAGCATGTGTTAAAAAGTTGAGAGGGCTACGACAAAAACTGGATGCACTTCGTGTACAAAACGGACAATCTCTCTCGAAGTATGAGGGTTTCGAACGAGAACTCATCTCTTACAAAGGGATTTCATTTTTTTGAACTTATTTGAACTCCATACTTTTTATGTGTTCAAAATGCACCATTCAAAGGCACATCACAAAATTTCAACAATTTCTGACTTCATTTGGTATTCTTCGTGCATTTACTTATTTTTTTTGAGCTAGTTGACCCTGAAATTGAAAAGCACTACAAATGAACTGGGAAAATGTTGGAAGTTGGCATGCTATCATCATTTCACCCACATAGCATGAAAAGTTGAGAGGGCTACGACAAAAACTGGATGCACTTCGTGTACAAAACGGACAATCTCTCTCGAAGTATCAGGGTTTCGCACGAGAACTCATCTCTTACAAAGGGATTTCATTTTTTTGAACTTATTTGAACTCCATACATTTTGTGTGTTGAAAATGCACCATTCAAAGGCACATCACAAAATTTCAACATTTTCTGACTTCATTTGGTATTCTTCGTGCCTTTACTTATTTTTTTTTTTGAGCTAGTTGACCCTGAAATTGAAAAGCACTACAAATGGACTCTGAAAATGTTGAAAGTTGGCATGCTATCATAATTTCACCCACATAGCGTGTGTTAAAAAGTTGAGAGGGCTACGACAAAAACTGGATGCACTTCGTGTACAAAACGGACAATCTCTCTCGAAGTATGAGGGTTTCGAACGAGAACTCATCTCTTACAAAGGGATTTCATTTTTTTGAACTTATTTGAACTCCATACTTTTTATGTGTTCAAAATGCACCATTCAAAGGCACATCACAAAATTTCAACAATTTCTGACTTCATTTGGTATTCTTCATGCATTTACTTATTTTTTTTGAGCTAGTTGACCCTGAAATTGAAAAGCACTACAAATGAACTTGGAAAATGTTGGAAGTTGGCATGCTATCATCATTTCACCCACATAGCATGAAAAGTTGAGAGGGCTACGACAAAAACTGGATGCACTTCGTGTACAAAACGGACAATCTCTCTCGAAGTATCAGGGTTTCGCACGAGAACTCATCTCTTACAAAGGGATTTCATTTTTTTGAACTTATTTGAACTCCATACTTTTTGTGTGTTCAAAATGCACCATTCAAAGGCACATCACAAAATTTCAACATTTTCTGACTTCATTTGGTATTCTTCGTGCATTTACTTATTTTTTTTGAGCTAGTTGACCCTGAAATTGAAAAGCACTACAAATGGACTCTGAAAATGTTGAAAGTTGGCATGCTATCATAATTTCGCCCACATAGCATGTGTTAAAAAGTTGAGAGGGCTACGACAAAAACTGGATGCACTTCGTGTACAAAACGGACAATCTCTCTCGAAGTACCAGCGTTTCGAACGAGAACTCATCTCTTACAAAGGTTTATTAAAATTCTTTTTGCGTATTTGAGAATTTGACAAAACTATGAAAATGAAAAGTGTATGAAATTTAGTACATTCCATACATGCATTACATAAAAGGTTTAATACATTATTACATTATTGCACCAATATTCCTATCTATTATTTCTGTTTTCTTCTGGGTCGTAGCCATGGAGAATCTTCATCATTCAGTAGGATGCTTGGGTTAGTTTTCACTTTGAAGAGCGGAATTTCATGAAACTTATTATAATCTTCTGACATGTCTGTCTTCTCATCTACTCCCACGATGTTTCTTTTCACCGAAAGAACTATGTGACGTTTTGGCTCATCGGACGATATCTTCTTTTGCTCATTTCTTTTTCTCGTTTTTGTAGACATGTCCTTCACATAGAAAACCTGAGCGACAACATTGGCTAGGACAAATGGTTCGTCCATGTACGCAAGATTGTTGAGATCCACTGTTGTCATGTCGTACTTTTGGTCTACAAATACCCCGCCTCCTGTCAGCTTCACCCATTTGCACCGAAACAAAGGGATCTTAAAAGTAGGTCCATAGTCAAGTTCCCATATCTCCTCTATGTACTCGTAATATGTTTCCAAACAGTGCCCATTCTCGTCTGTTGCATCAAAGCGGACACCACTATTTTGGTTGGTGTTGTTTTTATCTTGGGCAACCGTGTAAAATATATTCCCATTTATCTCATACCCTTGGAAAGTACATATAGTCGAAGATGGTGGCCTGGCCAAACAGTACAGCTGATCTCCAACGGTGTCGTCATTCATGAGATGTGTCTGCAACCAAATGCCAAAAGTATTCTCGTGTTCCCCTTTAATCCAAGAGTCAGCCTTCCCCGGGTTTTCAGAGCATAGAATATTCTTGTGTCTCACGATATACGTAGCCACCACGGTGGAATTGTGTAGAACTGTGTAGTGTGCTTGAGAGAAAGAATGCCCGTCCATACATACTATTTCTTTCCTTCCTATTGTGCCTTTTCCTGTCAGCCTACCCTCATACCAAAATTCAGGAACACCAATCGGCTTAAGGTCAGGAAGAAAGTCCACACAGAACTCAATGACCTCCTCTGTTCCATAGCCCTTGGAGATGCTTCCTTCTGGCCTAGCACGGTTACAAACATATTTCTTTAAGACTCCCATGAACCTCTCGAAGGGGAACATATTGTGTAGAAACACAGGACCGAGAATTCTAATCTCTTCGACTAGGTGAACTAGGAGGTGTGTCATTATATTGAAGAAGGATGGCGGGAACAACAACTCAAAGCTGACCAGACATTGGACCACATCAATCTGTAACCCTGATAGACTTTCTCGATCGATTACCTTCTGAGAAATTGCATTGAGGAATGCACATACCTTCACAATTGCCAGGCGAATATTTTCCGGTAGAATTCCCCTCAATGCAACCGGAAGCAATTGCGTCATAAGCACGTGGCAGTCATGAGACTTTAGGTTTTGGAATTTTTTGTCTTTCATATTTACGATTCCCTTTATATTCGACGAGAAGCCAGTCGGGACCTTGATACTGAAAAGGACTTCAAAGAAGATTTCCTTCTCTTCCTTAGTAAGAGCGTAGCTGGCACGCCCTTGAAACTGCCCTGGATGCATGCCATCTCTTCCTTTATAACGTTCCTAGTCCAACCGTGCTTCCGGTGTATCTTTTGACTTCCCATACAAGCCCAGGAAGCCTAGAATATTCACGCAGAGATTCTTCGTCAGGTGCATCACGTCGATTGCCGAGCGGACCTCATGGACTTCCCAGTAGGGTAGCTCCCAAAATATAGATTTCTTCTTCCACATGGGTACGCGCTTATCAGGGCCGTTAGGAACAGGTTGGCTGCCAGGACCCTTTCCAAAGATTACTTTTAAATCTTTGACCATATCAAATACTTCAGCACCAGTACGGATGATAGGCTTCCCCCGGGGTTCTGCCTTGCCATTGAAATGCTTGCCTTTTTTCTTTAAGGGATGCTTGGGCGGAAGAAAACGACGATTGTACGGGTACACATTCTTCCTACATTTGTCCAGATATATACTTTCTGTCTGATCCAAATAGTGCGTGCATGCATTGTATCCCTTGTATGACTGTCCTGAAATGTTACTAAGAGTAGGCCAATCATTGATGGTTACGAAAAGCAACGCTCGAAGGTCAAATTTCCTCTTGTTTGTGCTCGTCCCACACACGTACACCTGGTTCGGCCCACAGCTGTAAAAGTTCATCAACTAATGGCCTTAGGTACACATCAATATCGTTGTTGGGTTGCTTTGGACCTTGGATAAGCACTGGCATCATAATGAACTTCCGCTTCATGCACAACCAAGGAGGAAGGTTGTGGATACATAGAGTAACGGGCCAGGTGCTGTGACTGCAACTCTGCTCCCAAAAGGATTCATGCCATCTATACTCAGACCTAACCATAAGTTCCTTGTGTCAGCTGCAAATCTCGGGAACTCTCTCTCGATTTTTCTCCACTGCCGACCATCAGCGGTGTGCCTCAACTTATCGTCTTTCATACGATCTTCCATGTGCCATCGCAACAACTTCGCGTGATCTTTATTTTTGAACAGACGTTTCAACCGTGGTACTATAGGAGCATACCACATCACCTTTGCAGGAACCCTCTTCCTGGGTGGCTCGCCCTCAATATCACCAGGGTCATCTTTTCTGATCTTATACCGCAATGCAGTGCATACCGGGCATTTATCCATATTCTCGTACTTCTCACCGCGGTAGAGGATGCAGTCATTAGGGCATGCATGTATCTTCTGCATGTCTAATCCTAGAGGGCGGACAAGCTTCTTTGCTTTGTACGTGCTGGCGGGCAATTCGTTCTTTCTTGGAAGCATCTTCTTCATTAGTACCAGCAACTTTTCGAATGACGAGTCAGTCACACCGGTCTCTGCCTTCCACTTCAGCAATTCCAGTGTGCTACCCAGCTTCTTCTGGCCATCTTCACAAGTTGGGTACAACAATTTGTTGTGGTCCTGTAACATCTGCTCGAACTGCAACCTCT
This sequence comes from Hordeum vulgare subsp. vulgare, assembly GCF_904849725.1. Taxonomy (NCBI): domain Eukaryota; kingdom Viridiplantae; phylum Streptophyta; class Magnoliopsida; order Poales; family Poaceae; genus Hordeum; species Hordeum vulgare. The sequence goes on from NC_058521.1 coordinate 263,998,435, forward strand.
CCTTTTCTGTGTCGCAACCTCGCCGTGCATCAGAAATGACCCGGCCAAGATCATCACCGGGCTCATCTGGTTCCAGTTCTTCATCCTGATCTTCTTCTTCATTGTCTTCCATTGCGGTATGAGCATACTTAGGGAACATAGATCGGCAGTTGTCATCATCGATCTCTTCTTCTTCATCGTCATCTTCCATCATAACCCCTCTTTCTCCGTGCTTGGTCCAAACATTATAGCCCGACATAAAACCGGACCGAAGCAGGTGGCTCTGAATGACTCTTGAGGAAGTGTAATCCTTCTCATTCCGACATTCAACATATGGACAAAACATATAGCCACCACCATGCTTGTTCGCATTGGCTGCATCTCGAAAAGAATGCACGCCTTCTCTATAAGCGGTTGTGCGTCGATCATCGTACATCCATGGATGGCTCATCTGTGTTATACGACAGTATATCAAATACAATCACGATCCTAAAAATTAGTACCGCACGGTCTAAACGAGGAAATATAGTTGCTAACCTTTTAGAATAAGTAGAAATAAAGAGGAAGAGGTTTAAGTGTGGCTCGGGCATCTCATATCGTAGTTGTGTTCGGTGAACTGAAGCGGCATCGCTCTAACACACATTTCAACAAACACCTCTAGTGCATCCAAAAAAAATGGAGAGCTAGCACACACCCACACTCTTCCATCCAAGAAAAATGCAAGGTAGTCGGGAGAGGGGGGTTGTGCTTTGTATAGGCAGAGGACTTTAGTCCCGGTTTGAGACACAAACCGGGACTAAAGGTGGCGCACATGCGGGCTGCCCACCGCGTAGCCCTTTAGTCCCGGTTTGGGACGCGAACCGGGACTAAAGGCTCCTTACGGGCCGGGACTAAAGCGTCGAGGGAGGCATTGAGAATTGGGGCGACGTGGCCGGGCCTTTAGTCCCAGCCCAGAGGCAGGCCGAGACTAAAGGGTCCCGGCCAAAGGCCCGTTTTCCACTAGTGTTTTGGGTCAATTCCAGAGAATTACTGTCCCAGGAATTAGAATGACAAAAGAACTCAAATCTGCCCCAGGAATGATCCAGAATCATCTCAGAATTACAGTGCAATGTAGAATTGTCAAGTTGTGGCAATTTTGCCAAATCCCTAAAAAACCGATTTGTTTTAGACTATTACCCCTATTGTGAACGCATATTACACCGAAAATGCCACTCTACCCTATCCCTCCACAGCTCGCTCGCTCGGTCCCTCCCATCGTGCTAGCGCTGGCAACCCGCAACCCCCCTCCCATCGCGCTAGCGCTGCACTCCCTCCATAGCGCCGCCACCGGTGGCCTCGTCAGATCCAGCCCCTTCCCGCCGTCCGCCGTCTGCTCCGGCCTCGCTCCGCCTGTCCCTTCCCGTCGGGCCGCCGTAAGCGCCATCCCAACCGCCCGCTCCGGCCTCCCTCTGCCCGCCGCTTCCCGTCGTCCGCCGTCAGCTCCGGCGTACCTACGCTCGCCCCTTCCCGCCGTCCCTCGTCCGCTCTAGCCTCCCACCGCCCGCCCCTTCCCGTCGTCTGCCGTCCTACCGGCCAGCCTCCCGTCGAGCCTCCCTTCCTGGTAAGCTGTTCACCCCTCTACTGTTTTTTGTTATGAGTTTGTATAAATGGCTTCAGAGCGTATTGCTGCTTAGTATTACTTATTTGTGTTGGCTTGATGCTAGTTTGTATACATGGTTGGCTACTGATTTGTGTCGTTGCTTAGTATTACTATTTTAGTTGTATGAACATTGATATATGAATGTTGTAGATGGAAAAAGTGAAACATCCAAAACCTATTTGGGATGCTTCAGCACATGACATTTTTATGGATGTGTGCGTAGAGGAGGTGCGAGCAAATAATCGGGTAGTAGGACACACCACTTTGTCTGATTTAGGACAAGCTAATTTGCTTACTAAGTTTAACGAGCGCTCTGGGAGAAATTATTCAAGCCAACAATTAAGAAAGAGGTGGGTTGCGTGTAGAACTGATTATGCCATATGGTAGACATTGCTTAAAAAGCTTCGGGCATTGGTAGGGATCCTTATACAAAGACCATTGCTGCTACAGATGAGTGGTGGGCATTGGAGTTGAAGGTACTTTTTTGTGTGTAAACATCGAGTTATGGTAGATTCCTTCATTTCATTTCATTTCATTTAACATGGATAAATGCTATTTCATTCCAGGCACGTCCCCAAGCGAGCAAGTTTCGGCACTCTCCACTTGCAGAGGAGGACAAAATGGAGGAGGTGTTTGATGCTTGCTGTGTCACAAATGAGCATCCGAGAGTGCCAATTCCCTTATATCAAGTTTCTGCATCTCGAATCAATTTGTCTGATGAGTCTGGTTCTGAAGGAGATAAAAAACAAGTTACCCATCGTGTGATTCATGCAAAGCATGGAAAGAATAGGGCATCTCCTTATTCACCAAGTCCTAAGAATAATGAAAAGTGGGCAAGTGGGCACGCAAGAAATCAAGCATTTGTTCGTATGGTGGACCTATTTGATTCAAGGAGCAAGAGAGACGAGACTAAAGTTTCAGCAAGACAAGAGATTCACGAAATGATGGCCATGATAGAAGCAGATGGCGGTGCACCTGAGAGTGATGTTCATTTCTATGCTTCACAACTGTTTAGGGACCAGACAAATCGTGATGTTTTTTCTGCTTTCAAGGATCACGAGCCTAGTGCGAGGCTTAGATGGATAAACAGAACATGGGAGTTCAACAATAAGTAGAACCCCTATTTCCTTTGAATTTGTATCGTATTGAACTATATTATTCGGTTTGAACCCATGTATTTCCTTTGAATTTGTATCGTATTAAACTATATTATTTGGTTTGAACCCATGCATTTCCTTTGAATTTGTATCGTATTGAACTATATTATTCGGTTTGAACCCATGTATTTCCTTCTAAATTGTATCTTGTTGTTAATCTCCTATGTGTGCATGTTGTTGTGGCAGATGGATAGAAAAAAAACAAGAAGATGAGAAATTTGAGGCAGGAATGCTTGCATTTGCTTTGGAAATGGCGTCTTCAAGCAAATCGTTGCCGTATGCATCCAGAAGATTACCCCTTGTTACTAGCCTCCAATGGGTCAAAGAGAAGGAGCAAAATCCAAAAACTTTCTATGTTATGTTCAGAATGAGGAGGTCAGTGTTTTACCCATTGCATGATCTGTTGGTTGAGAAATATGGGCTTAAGTCAACGTGCAACATATCATCCAAAGAAGCATTGGCACTTTTTCTCTGGACTTTGGGAACAACACACACCACTGACAATGTTGCAGGCGGTTTGCACATAGTCGTTCTGTCACTAACAAAAAATTCCATGAGGTTTTGGAGTTTGTAGATCGCATGGCCGGTGACTACATTAGACCAATGGATCCATTTTCCACAACCACCTGCAGGTAATATTTTGTATGTACGAACGCATATTGTTATGTACATGTATGCATGCATATTCTTAGATACATGATGTCTTATTGTAGATAAATACTACCTTGTTGACTCCGGATATCCCAACAGAGTTGGATATCTAGCACCATACAAAGGGCAACGGTATCATGTACCTGATTTCCAACGACACCCTCCCATGGGAAGATATGAGACATTCAACCATCGTCATTCTTTTTTGCGAAATTTTGTAGAAAGATCGTTTGGTGTTCTCAAAATGAAATGGCGTATTCTCCAAGGCATTCCATGATATAAACCGGAAACCCAAAAGATGATCATCATTGCATGCATGTGCCTTCACAAATACATTCGTGATAGCAAGTTACGTGATGAGCATTTTGACAAATTTGACAATGATGCGTACGTGCAACCTCCACAGCCGTTTACAGGTGCCAATGCTTTACCACCGGAAGATGACGGTACCATGGCTGCTACACGTGAGGCTATTGCTGTCAGTCTTGTCCCTTAACATCATCAATTTCTATTTTGCAACCTTAACTTGTAATATTAAGGAATGCCATTTCCAACGTTGGTTCTAATTTGTAATATTTGCCCGCTTTGTGATATTTGCAACTCGCTTTTGTATTCTAATATTATATACTTTATTAGATTTGCATCTTTTTTTTGTTTTTATATTATATACATAAACTGTTAGAAATAATCAAGTGTAAGCAATTCATCAATCATTTTAATCTAGGGGCATTCGAGACATTTCAATACACAATTCATATAACAATTATATGTTAGAATAACAAAAAAGAACTGGACAGATAATTCTATGGCCAGACAATTCTGTAGGCAATTTCCAGAATTATGATTGTGGAGAATTACAAGGTGAAAAGAACTGGCCCTTAGTTAGTTGCATGCATAATTGCATAGATAAGTTAATGGCTTAATGCATGCATGGGCTGTTAGTTTGGTAGCCGGGTTGTACTCCCTCCGTTCGTAAATATAAGTCTTTTAAGAGATTTCATTAGGGGTCTACATACAAAGCAAAATGAGCGAATCTATAGTCTAAAGTATGTGTATATACATCCGTATGTAGTCTACTAGTGAAATCTCTAAAAAGACTTATATTTAAGAACGGAGGGAGTATTAGATAATGGAGAGAGTCCAGGGATTAGTTAGCTGGACGTGCGTGTGTAGGTTAGTGGACGAGAGTGCGGGATTAGTGCATTCGTGAGGTTAATCCGGTATATATGTTGTTGTTGAGTACCCATAAAAAGCCGTGAGGGTTGGTGGAAAAATGTAGGACCAAGGAGGAGAGCCTCAACACAAAGCTTTTTTGTGCTCTTCCTTCGTGCGTGTGTGTTTAGTTCTTCTCACCTCTTGTGTGTTCTTTTTTCTTTTGAAAAAGAAGGTTAAACCTCCGGCCTCTCCATCAATCGATGCATACAATCATCTTTATTAATTATTTAATATAGGTTTAACAAAAACATATATCAAACCATTCAAAGCCATTACTCAAACCTACAAAACTCGATAATGTGGAATGCTCTCACTTGCCATATCTAAAATTAGAGCCGTCACCGATCCATCCACATAAGGTTGGGGAACGTTGCATGGGAAACAAAAAAGTTCCTACGCACACGAAGACCTATCATGGTGATGTCCATCTACGAGAGGAGATTTGGATCTACGTACCTCTGTAGATAGCACAGCAGGAAGCGTTAAGAAACGCGGTTGATGTAGTGGAAGGTCTTCACATCCCTCGAACTGCCCTACGAACCGCCCACGAACCGTCCCGCGATCCGTCCCACGAACCGTCTCGCGATCCGTCTCACGATCCGTTCCGATCTGGTGTCGAACGGACGGCACCTCAGCGTTCAGCACACGTACAGCTTGATGACGATCTCCACATTCTTGATCCAGCAAGAGGGGGCGGAGAGGTAGAAGAGTTCTCCGGCAGCGTGACGGCGCGCCGGTGGTGGTGATGATCTACTCCGGCAGGGCTTCGCCTAAGCTCCGCAGAAATACGATCTAGAGGAAAAACCGCGTGGTACAGGGTCGAGCAGCACGTGGCAAAGTTGTGTCTCAAAAACCCTCAATACCTCTAGTATATATAAGAGGGAGGGAGGGGAGGAGGCAGCCTCAAACCCTCAAGGTTTGGCCAAAATTTGGAGGTGGAGGAGTCCTACTCCAATCCTACTTGGAGAAGGATTCCACCTTCCCCCTTGGAAACTCTTTCCACCTTGTGTTTTTTCCTTCTCAAACCTTATGGGCTTTAGTGGGAACTTATTCCCGCCCACCAGGGGCTTGTTTATCTCTTCCCATAGCCCATGAGACACCTTTGGGGCGTGACACCCCTCCCGATGGTCCCCGGCACCCCTCCCGGCACTCCCGGTACACTAGATGAGTCCAAAACTTTTCCTATGGCCAAAACAGGACTTCCTATAGATCAATCTTTACCTCCGGACCATTCCGGAGATCCTCATGACATCCTGGATCTCATCTGGGACTCCGAACAACTTTTGGTTACCAACACCTATAACTCAATTATACAGAAACGTCACCGAACATTAAGGGTGCAGACCCTGCGGGTTCGAGAACGATGTAGACATGACCCGAGACACTCCTCGGTCAATATCCAATAGCGGGCCCTGGATGCCCATATTAGATCCTACATATTCTCCGAAGATCTTATCGGTTGAACTTCAGTGTCAAGGATTCCTATAATCCCGTATGTCATTCCCTTTGTCCTTCGGTATGTTACTTGCCCCAGATTTGATCGTTGGTATCCGCATACCTATTTCAATCTCTTTACCGACAAGTCTCTTTACTCGTTCTGTAATACAAGATCCCGTGACTTACACTTAGTCACATTGCTTGCAAGGCTTGTGTGTGATGTTGTATTACCAAGTGGGCCCCGAGATACCTCTCCGTCACACGGAGTGACAAATCCCAGTCTTGATCCATACTAACTTAACGGACACCTTCGAACATACGTGTAGAGCACCTTTATAGTCACCCAGTTACGTTGCGACGTTTGATGCACGCAAGGTATTGCTCCGGTGCTAGTGAGTTATATGATCTCATGGTCATAGGAACAAATCCTTGACACACAGAAAACAATAGCAATAAAATGACACGATCAATATGCTACGTTCATAGTTTGGGTCTTGTCCATCACATGATTCTCCTAATGATGTGATCCCGTTATCAAGTGACAACACTTGCCTATGGTCAGGAAACCTTAACCATCTTTGATCAACGAACTAGTCAACTAGAGGATCACTAGGGACAGTGTGTTGTCTATGTATCCACACATGTATTTGAGTTTCCAATCAATACAATTCTAGCATGGATAATAAACGATTATTATGAACAAGGAAATATAATAATAACTAATTTATTATTGCCTCTATGGCATATTACCAACAGTCTCCCACTTGCATTAGAGTCAATAATCTAGTTCACATCACCATGTGATTTCAATGAATCCAACACCCATATAGTTCTGGGGTCTAATCACGTCTTGCTCATGAGAGAGGTTTTAGTCAACGGTTCTGAAACTTTTAGATCCGTGTCTTTACAAATATTTATGTCATCTTATAGATGCTGCTACTACATGTTATTCGGAAGTACTCCAAATATCTACTCTACTATATGAATCCGTTTTACTACTCATAGTTATTCGGATTAGTGTCAAAGCTTGCATCAACGTAACCTTTTACAACGAACTCTTTAACCACCTACATAATCGAGAAAAATTCCTTAGTCCACTAGTTACTAAGGATAACTTTGACCGTTGTTCAGTGTTTCAATCCGGGATCACTCTCTATCCCCTTAACATACTTGTGGCAAGGCACACATGAGGTGCTGTACACAGCTTGGCATACTTTAGAGTCTATGGCTAAGGCATAGGGAACGACCTTTGTCCTTTCTCTTTCTTCTGCCGTGGTCGGGCTTTTGAGTCTTACTCAAATTCACACCTTGCAACACAACCAAGAACTCCTTCTTTGCCGATCTATTTTGAACTCCTTCAAAAACTTGTGAAGGCATGCATTTCATTTGAAAGTTCTATTAAGCGTTTTGATCTATCTCTACAGATCTTGACGCTCAGTGTTCAAATAGCTCTATCCAGGTCTTCCTTTGAAAAAACCCTTTCAAACAACCTTTTATGCTTCACAGAAATTCTACATTACTTCCGATTAACAATATGTCAACCACACATACTTATTAAAAATACTATAGTGCTCCCACTCACTTCTTTGGAAATACAAGTTTCTCATAAACCTTGTACAAACCAAAAAGCTTTGATCGTCCCATCAAAGCATATATTCCAACTCCGAGATGCTTGCACCAGTCCATAAAAGGATTGCTGGAGCTTGCATACTTGTTAGTATCCTTAGGATCGACAAAACCTTCTGATTGTATCACATACAATCTTTCCTCAAGGAAACCGTCGAGGAAACAATGTTTTGACTTCCTATGTGCAATATTTCACAAATAATGTAGCAAATACTAACATAATTCCAACAGACTTTTAGCATCTCTACGAGTGAGAAAGTCACATCATAGTCAACTCTTTGATCTTGTCGGAAACATCTTTGTGACAAGTCGAGCTTTTCTTAATAGTGACTTATCACCATCATCGTCCGTCTTCCTTTTAAAGATCCATCTTTACTGAATAGTCTTACTACCATCAAGTAGTTCTTCCAAAGTCTACACTTTGTTTTATACATGGATCCTCTCTCGGATTTCATGGCGTCCAGCCATTTGTCGGAATTCGGGCCCACCATTGCTTCTCCATAACTCGTAGGTTCATTGTTGTTCAACAACATGACCTCCAAGATAGGGTTACCGTACCACTCTGTAGTATTACGCGACCTTTGTCGACCTACGAGGTTTGTAGTAACTTGATCCGAAGCTCTAATGATCACCATCATCAGCTTCCACTTCGATTGGTGTAGGCGCCACAGGAACATCTTCTTGTGCCCTGCTACACACTTGTTGAAGTGACGGTTCACTAACCTCATCCAGTTCCACCACCCTCCCACTCAATTCTTTCGAGAGAAACCTTTCCTCGAGAAAGGACCCGTTTCTAGAAACAAACACATTGCTTCCGGATCTGAGATAGGAGATGTATCCAGTTGTTTTGGATATCCTATGAAGATGCATTTATCCGCATTGGGTTCGAGCTTATCAGACTGAAACTTTTTCACATAAGCGTCACAGCCCCAAACTTTCAAGAAATGACATCTCAGGTTTCTCCAAACCATAATCTATACTGTGTCATCTCAATGGAAATACGCGGTGCCCTATTTAAAGTGAATGCGGTTGTCTCTAATGCATAACCCATAAACGATAGTGGCAATTCGATAAGAGACATCATAGTATGCAACATATCAAAATAGGGCGTGTCTATGACGTTCGGACACACCATCGCACTATGGTGTTCTAGGTGGCATGTATTGCGAAACAATTTCCACATTGTCTTAACTGTGTACCAAAACTCGCAACTCAGATATTCATCTCTATGATCATATCGTAGACAATTTATCCTCTTGTCACGACGATCTTCACTCTGAAATAGCTTCGAACTTTTCAATATTTCAGACTTGTGATTCATCAAGTAAATACTCCTGTATCTACTCAAATTGTCAGTGAAGTAAGAACATAACGATATCCACTACGTGCCTCAGCACTCATTGGACTGCATAAAAAATGTATTACTCCCAACAAGTTACTCTCTTGTTTCATGTGGCATGAGTTGCATGTCTCAAGTGATTCAAAATCAAGTGAGTCCAAACGATCCATCTCTATGGAGCTTCTTCATGCATTTATACCAACAAGACTCAAGTGGCAGTGCCACAAGTAAGTGGTACTATCATTATTACTTTGTATCTTTTGGCACCAATATTATGAACATGTGTAGCACTACGATCGAGATTCAATGAACCATTGAAGGGTAATTATTCAAGCAAATAGAACAACTATTATTCTCTTTGAATGAATAATGGTATTGCAATAAACACGATCCAGTCATGTTCATGCTCAACGCAAACACCAAATAACAATTATTTAGGTTTTACCACCAATCCCGATGATAGAGGGAGCGTGCGATGTTTGATCACATCAACCTTGGAAACACTTCCAACACTTATCGTCACCTCGCCTTTAGCTAGTCTCCGTTTATACCATAGCTTTCATTTCGAGTTACTAATCACTTAGCAACCGAACCGGTATCCAATACCCTCGTGCTACTAGGAGTACTAGTAAAGTACACATCAATATCATGTATATAAAATATACTTCTGTCGACTTTGCCAGCCTTCTTATCTACCAAGCATCTAGGGTAGCTCTGCCTCAGTGACCGTTCCCCTCATAATAGAAGCACTTAGTCTCGGGTTTGGGTTCAATCTTGGGTTCTGCATTAGAGCACCAACTGGTTTGCCGTTTCATGAAGTATCCCTTCTAGCCCTTGCGCTTCTTGAAACTAGTGGTTTTACTAACCATCAACAATTGATTCTCCTTCTTGATTTCTACTTTCACAGTGTCAAACATTGCGAATCGCTCAAGGATCATCATATCTATCCTTGATATTTTATAGTTCATCACGAAGCTCTAGCAACTTAGTGAGAGTGACTTTGGAGAACCATCACTATCTCATCTGGAAGATTTAACTCCCACTTGATTCAAGCGATTGTTGTACTCAGGCAATCTGAGGACATGCTCAATGATTGAGCCTTTCTCCTTTACTTTGTAGACAAAGAATCTTGACGGAGATCTCATACCTATCAACAAGGGCACAAGCATGAAATCTCAATTTCATCTCTTAGAACATCTCTTATGTTCCGCGACGTTTTCAAAACATCTTCGGCGCCTTGCTTCTAAGCCATTAATTATTACGCACTAAACTATCACGTAGTCATAAGTTGCTACTATAACCTTTCAACTAAATTTTCTCTAGGAACATATAAAAACAATAGAGCTATAGCGCAAGCTACATCGTAATTCGCAAAGACCATTTGACTATGTTCATGACAATTAGTTCAACTAATCATATTACTTAAGAACTCTCACTCAAAAAGTACATCTCTCTAGTCATTTGAGTGGTACATGATCCAAATCCCGTATCTCAAGTCCGATCATCAGGTGAGTCGAGAATAATTTCAGTGGTAAGCATCTCTATGCTAATCGTATCAGCTATACGATTCATGCTCGACCTTTCGGTCTCATGTGTTCCGAGGCCATGTCTGCACATGCTAGGCTCGTCAAGCTTAACCCGAGTGTTCCGCGTGTGCAACTGTTTTGCACCAGTTGTATGTGAACGTTGGGTCTATCACACCCGATCATCACGTGGTGTCTCGAAACGACGAACCTTCGCAATGGTGCACAGTCGGGGAGAATAATTTCGTCTTGAAATTTGAGTGAGAGATCTCCTCATAATGCTACCGTCGTTCTAAGCAAAATAAGGTGCATAAAAGGATTAACATCACATGCAATTCATAAGTGACATGATATGGCCATCATCATGTGCTTCTTGATCTCCATCACCAAAGCACCGGCACGATCTTGTTGTCACCGGCGCCACACCATGATCTCCATCGACGTGTCGCCATCGGGGCTTTCGTTCTACTTATGCTATTACAACTAAAGCTACATCCTAGCAATATAGTAAACGCATCTGCAAACACAAACGTTAGTTTAAAGACAACCCTGTGGCTCCTGCCGGTTGACGTACCATCGACGTGCAAGTCGATATTAACTATTACAACATGATCATCTCATACATCCAATATATCACATCACGTCATTGGCCATATCATATCACAAGCATACCCTAGAAAAACAAGTTAGAGGTCCTCTAATTGTTGTTGCATGTTTTACATGGCTGCTATGGGTATCTAGTAGATCGCATCTTACTTACGTAAAAACCAGAATGGAGATGTGCAAATTGCTATTTAACCTCTCCAAGGACCGCCTCGGTCAAAACCAATTCAACTGAAGTTAAAGAAACCGACACCCGCCAGTTTTATTTATGCAACGAGGTTGCATGTCAAGCGATGAAACCAGTCTTTCGTAAGCGTACGAATAATGTCGGTTCGGGCCGCTTCAATCCAACAATACCGCCGAATTTAGAAAAGACTAAGGAGGGCAGCAAATCGAATATCACCGTCCACAAAACCCTTTGTGTTCTACTCGAGATAATATCTACGCATGAACCTAGCTCATGATGCCACTTTTGGGGAACATTGCATGGGAAACAAAAAATTTCCTATGCACACGAAGACCTATCATCGTGATGTCCATCTACGAGAGGAGATTTGGATCTACGTACCCTTGTAGATCGCACAGCAGGAAGCGTTAAGAAACACGGTTGATGTAGTGGAACGTCTTCACGTCCCTCGAACCGCCCCACGAACCGCCCACGAACCGTCCCGCGATCCGTCCCACGAACCGTCATGCGGTCCGTCTCACGATCCGTTCCGATCTAGTGCCAAACGGACGGCACCTCCGTGTTCAGCACACGTACAGCTTGATGACGATCTCCACCTTCTTGATCCAGCAAGAGGCGGCGAAGAGGTAGAAGAGTTCTCCGGCAGCGTGAGGGCGCGCCGGTGGTGGTGATGATCTACTCCGGCAGGGCTTCGCCTAAGCTCTTCAGAAATAGGATCTAGAGGAAAAACTGTGTGGTATAGGGTCGAGCAACACGTGGTAAAGTTGTGTCTCAAAAACCCTCAATACCTCTAGTATATATAGGAGGGAGGGAGGGGAGGAGGTAGCCTCAAACCCTCAAGGTTTGGCTGAAATTTGGTGGTGGAGGAGTCCTACTCCAATCCTACTTGGAGTAGGATTCCACCTTCCCACTTGGAAACTCTTTCCACCTTGTGTTTTTTCATTCTCAGACCTTATGGGCTTTAGTGGGAACTTACTCCAGCCCACTAGGGGCTGGTTTATCTCTTCCCATAGCCCATGAGACCCCTTTGGGGCGTGACACCCCTCCCGATGGTCCCCGGCACCCCACCCGGCAATCCCGGTACACTACCGATGAGCCCGAAAATTTTCCGGTGACCAAAACAGGACTTCCTATATATCAATCTTTACCTCCGGACTATTCCGGAGCTCCTCGTGACATCCAAGATATATCCTAGGACTCCGAAAAACTTTCGGTTACCAACACCTATAACTCAACTATACGGAAACGTCACCGAACCTTAAGTGTGCAAACCCTGCGGGTTCGAGAACTATGTAGACATGACCCGAGACACTCCTCGGTCAATATCCAATAGCGGGACCTGGATGCCCATATTGGATCCTACATATTCTCCGAAGATCTTATCGGTTGAACCTGAGTGTCAAGGATTCATATAATCCAGTATGTCATTCCCTTTGTCCTTCGGTATATTACTTGCCCGAGATTTGATCGTCAGTATCCGCATACCTATTTCAATCTCTTTACCGACAAGTCTCTTTACTCGTTCCATAATACAAGATCCCGTGACTTACACTTAGTCACATTGCTTGCAAGGCTTGTGTGTGATGTTGTATTACCGAGTGGGCCCCGAGATACCTCTCCGTCACACGGAGTGACGAATCTCAGTCTTAATCCATACTAACTCAACAGACACCTTCGGAGATACCTGTAGAGCACCTTTATAGTCACCCAGTTATGTTGCGACGTTTGATGCACACAAGGTATTCCTCCGGTGCCAGTGAGTTATATGATCTCATGGTCATGGGAACAAATACTTGACACGCAGAAAACAATAGCAATAAAAACACACGATCAATATGCTACGTTCATAGTTTGGGTCTTGTCCATCACATGATTCTCTTAATGATGTGATCCCGTTATCAAGTGACAACACTTGCCTATGGTCAGGAAATCTTAACCATCTTTGATCAACGAACTAGTCAACTAGAGGCTCACTAGGGACAGTGTGTTGTCTATGTATCCACACATGTATTTGAGTTTCCAATCAATACAATTCTAGCATGGATAATAAACGATTATTACGAACAAGGAAATATAATAAGAACTAATTTATTATTGCCTCTAGGGCATATTTCCAACACATAACATATCGGAACCCACAACCGGTGCAACAGACCTAAAGTGTACACCACATGCACACGTTTTGGACGTTGTCATCATCATCGGACCGCTGACCCATCTTCAGAAGAGAGATCTGCATCATCATTGTCAGTCCGTCCATCCGTCGACGCCACCACGGCGCCCAACGGCGCCACCGCCCCGTGCTCGTCAGTCCAGACGCGAAGATTCTAAAAGATTTGTCGTGCATAGCACCTGCCGACCAGGCATGACACATCGTAGCACCTGTCGGCCAGGCATGACTTGACATCTCCACCGAAAGCTCCGTGTAAGATGAAGCCGCTCCACCTCCTGCCTCTGTCTTCCAGCTCTGCTCCACAGACGATGCTCCCAAGAAAGAAAACGACACCATAGTACCACCATCGTTCGATCTGGAAGACCAGATCCTAGGGTTTCCCCCGGAGCAGCACGAGTGGGTCGACAATAGTTACACGACGATGCCTTCATCAAGGTAACGACACATAACGCCGCCATCGTCTCGGTTTTGACCGGCAACTATGTCTTCCTGACTCATAGCCAGAGAACTAGATGGCGGATCTCGAGATCTGACCAACCTGCCTCAGATCGACCACCTTCGACGGAGGAGATAATCATCACCATCGGCCGCACGCTTCAGCCAGAGAGGACCTTAGCAGGGAGGGCGGGCCGCCACCCCATCCTAACTCGCCGAATGAGCTGCGAGATCCGCAACCCGTCAGCCGAACCACCAGCCGGCACCACCACGACACCAAGAAGGAGGAGCGCAACAAAGGCCCCTCCAGGACGCGCAGCAGGGAGCCGAACCTCCCTCCATCCCAGCACCACCGTCCGCGCCGGCCGTAGCGTTAGAGGGTCCAGATTGGGTCCCCACGGGCGCCACAACCATGACCGCTCGCCCGCAGCGGCGCGCCCACCACCGCGACCGGATCCTGCGCCACCCGCCGGAGACCTCCTCCACTTCGAGCCAGGACACCGCCCCGGAGGCAAGCGCTGGTCAGCCGCCGACCACACGCCGTATCCCCATCCCACGAGCGAGCGACAGCCAGAAAGCGCCCCGCCGCCGCGGGCTCCACGCAGGCTTTGCCTGCCGGAGGCCACCGGCAACGGCGAAGGGGAGAAGGAGGCGGGAGGGGAGAGGCCGTGGGGCTGGAGCCGCCGCCCGTGTCGCCCCAGGGAGGGAGCAGCGTGGGGGCCAGATGCGATCTCTTGTGTGAGACAAAGCATGATATGGAGAGATTGTGAGGAAGAAGAAGAGTGGCGTTGCAAGGAGGGGGCGCCATCAATTGACATGAGAGCCTTGTCGATTCGAGCGGCGATGGTGGTGCGATGCTCCTAACGGCTGGTGCGTGTCTTCATCGGTCATCGTCGAGCTGCGTCACGATCGATGGAGAGAGGTATGTTGCCCGGTAAGTTGCGTCATCAGTGGCAAGAAGGTGATGACCATGGAGCGAAGGCCATTGCCATAATAGGTTCCATGTCCGAGTCATCGACGAGGTGCGTCATCGTCGACAACATGGAGGCGAGTCATCGGCGAGTTGCGGCACCGGTGGCGAACATGTAGGCGAGTCACCGACGAGTTGCGGCACCGGTGGCGAATATGGAGGCGAGTCACCGATAAGTTGTGGCACTGGTGGAGAACATGGAGGCGAGTCACCGACAAGTTGCGGCACCGATGATGACATGAAGGCGAGTCACCGACGAGTTGTGGCACCGGTTGCAAACATGTGACAACGAGCGTGCCATGGCGGGGCGCTTGTGTTGAAGGTGTAGTAGGTGTGCTCTCATCGAGGCCAACGGCGGCGGCAATAATCAGCGTGACAAGATGGCAATGGCGTTCATCTCCGTGTTGCACCGGCAACATCGATGACCACGGACTTCAAAAGAGAAATAAGTTAACAAGATTAGGGAGGTGTATGTTGGAACAGGGCCGGGCCGGCTAAATCCGGGGCCGTGTGCCAAACTAAAAATTGAGGCCCTGTCTATCTTTGGGACCTTTTTTAATTGATTCATCTCTTTTTGGACCCTTTTGTGCTAAGATGTCAATCTCTTTAGAATCAATAGAATCCCAGTTTCTCGTATCAAACATATCAGACCGAAAAAAACATCAACATCCTCATGAGGTGAACTATTCAAGTCAACATCAATATTATCTTCCTCTACCTCTATATTATTTGTCTCTATCTGAGCATCTCTAGAATGAATGTAAGGAACACTTACAAGTGCAAGGGTAGAAAGATCAACATACTGATTACCAGATGATCCTTGCAGTGCTTTTGTTCTAACATATTTGTCCATACCCCATCTTTATAAGATATAATAATTAAATTTCCTTCTTGTGCACCAGACTGGTGTTTTCTCATGATGATTGAAACCTGCATTATTAAAACACAAGATAAGGAAGATTAATTAAATAAAACTTGAAGATCATGCGTCAATGTTTGGTAATTAGACGAACCGTCTAACTCACCTTTTTGCGATAATACGGATACACCTTGATTTCTAATCAAGGAGGTAAAAATAATCTCTAACGTAGTAACTATCTCTGTAAAAAATTAATTATACAATTAGAAATTAAAAATAGGACCCAAAGTCAATAAAAAAAGTGCTAATGAGGTGACACGTGCTAATACTAAACCATGGCTGGATCTGGAGCTGGAGGCAAGGGAGATGGAGTGGAGCGGCAGCTGGCAGGCAGCAGCGCACAGCGGCAGGGCCAGGCCTGGGCGACGAGGCGATCAGCCGATCACGCGTGGAGGCAGGAGGTGGCGACCAGGCGTGGTGGTGAGATCACGATTCACGAGCAGGCCTGATCACGTGAGAAGTAGATGCCTACACTAACATTTGTTACTGTATCGTGTTGATTTGCGACCAGGCCCTCATGGCTCGCGCCCTCCCCTCGATCTCGATAGACTTGCCCTTGTCGCTCCACCGATCTAGGCCCTAGTCGCTCACTTCGATCTGCTTCAGCCCAACACCAACCCAGTTTATTTTTTCTTAATACTAGGCCTATATATTTTTTGGGCCCCCAGAATATGGCCCCCAGAATATGGGCCCTGTGCTGGCTGCACAGATGGCACCACTATGGGCCCGGCCCTGTGTTGGAACTAATCTTGTTAAATTGCTAGATTTGGATTATTAGATCTTTTTTTTGTTTCATGCATGTAGCTGAGTCGTGCCACTAGGAGCCGCGGCTGTGTACGACGTTGAGATGTGGTTCATGTTACACATGCAAAGATAGTAGTGTTAGTTAGTTGCATGCATAGATAAGTTAGTGGCTTAATGCATGCATGGGCTCTTAGTTTGGTAGTTGGGTCGTGCTAGACAATGGAGAGAATCCAGGGATTAGTTAGCTAGACGTGCGTGTGCAGGATAGTGGTCGAGAGTGCCGGATAGGTAGTGTATATATGTTGCTGTTGAGTACTGAAAAAAAGCCGTGAGGGTTGGTGGAAAAATGTAGCGAGCGTGTGTAGACCAAGGAGCAGAGCCTCAACGCAAAGCTTTTTTGTGCTCTTCCATGGTGCATGTGTGTGTTTAGTTCTTTTCACCTCTTGTGTGTTCTTGTGTGAGACAAAGCATGAAAGGGAGATTGTGAGGAAGAAGAAGCGGCGCCATCAGCTGCTGCCAAGATGGGGACCAAGGTGTCATCGTGGTCAGCCTCCGGTAGCCTCTTGTGGTATGAGTATTGGGGATAGAAAAACAGAGCAACTACGTTGAACTGAGAAGAGTAAGCTGGTCGGCAGAACGAGACCAGTCCAACAAGAGAGAAGATCATAGAAGAATTGCAAATTTGCCAGAGGGGCGGTGAAAATAAAGAAAAAAGTCAAAAAGTCACGGTAAATAAAAATGGCACATTATCCAGATGTAAAGGCAAAACAAGGAAAATCATCTAATCCTATATAAAGCGTGGTGAATTATCAAATGCCCATGTAAATTAGGACAAATGATCAAATCTCCCGTGAAGCAAGAGGCAGAGGGGATTGAGGGTCAGTTCTTTTTACCCAGGATTCTACACAATTAAGGTTGTGGAAAATTCTTACAGTATCTGTTTCTCCCACAATGTGTCATCGAGTTCTTTCCAGAGATTGTAGATTGAGATTCTGGAATGTGTTGTGCGTTGAAATGTCTGTACGATCCTTAGACAAAAGTTGTCTGATGAATTGTTAACAAATTCAAGCATCAATCCATCCATCTATCTAACGAATTCAACCATCAATCCATATACCTATTTGAAACTACATCATCAGCATCAGGTGCATCAATGGGAGACCGTCGAGGTGCGCGGGGCGGACAGCGGGGCGGGGCGGAGGCATTGGAGGAAACCAGGCAGGAGGCGGCGGTGAGGGCCTGACCAACGGCGTTGAGGGTCGACGGCGCAACAACCCTAGCAGGTGTTGCTGGACCTGCAGGACGGGACGGAGCTGCCGCACCGGGTAAACTGCAGGGCGCGGCAGAGGCGGCGGAGGGAACCTGTTCAACAGCGATGACGAGGACCTACCGGTAGCGGCTGCGAGGTGGTTTCGACGGGGGCCAGGTGGGTTCGGCAAGGTGGCCGATGCGGGAACAGGGTATCGAGCGAATCTGCCCGGGTGCTCGGTCGTTTTCTGGCTGGACAACTCAGTAGCAATTTGGAAGTAATTAGCTCATACAATAGGCTACATCAAAATTTCCAAACGTTTTCTTATGAGGGACTAGCCAGAATCCCGAGATTCTCGGAAAAAACTAGGTTTCCTACAGATTTTGGATTGCACGCGGATTCTATAGAATCCAGTCGATATTTTGGAAGATCAATCAAGTTCTTTTGGCTCGGGATTTTTGAGACTCGGATTCTCTAGAATCTACTCAAAATAACTGGCCCTGAGTGGGTCTGGTGACACGAAGGACATGAGTGGATAGAGCGAGTAACCCAATAATTTAGTGTTTAAGATCGTACGTTGTAAAATAATCTGATTACATTTTCAATCCACTAGTAGAATGCTTGTAAGTTGCTACGTGTTACAATGTATTTAAGACCTCTTCCAATGCACAAGTGCTTAGATGGAGTGTTAAGGCCTTGTGCAATACATGATGTTTAGGTAGGTGCTTAGTAAAATAAACCAAGTTTTTGTTTAGCATCAATGCTTATTTCTACACGAAGGTTGCCTAATTAAGCATCTATCATGTACAAATAAGCATCAGTCCTTCAGAAAAACCCGGTTTATTTCTCTAAACACCTTTCATAAGCACTTTGCATTGTACAAGGTGAGAGAGCATTAATGAGATAAGCAAACAAAGTCTCCAATGCATAAGTTCTTAGTTAGTTTGTTTGTTTCTTGCGAAACACGTGCTTAGCTTGTTGTTGCTAAGCTTTCTTCATTTTATTATTTAACCACTAAACTTTTCGTGCATTGAGCAAACTTGTTTCATTTAAGTGTTTTGCATAGGTCCATGTGCTTAGCATTTGAAAGCACAATTGCTCCCTAAGGTGGTTTTGGTAATTAATCGCAACATATGCATCATTGGACTAATGAGTTTATTCAAGTATATTTCAGAAAAGTTCAAAGATGCCTTGGCTATAGCATTATGAGGAGATGCCCCTTGATTCAAGGAAGGAATAGGATTGGCTCAAGCTTCAGGCAAGAAGACTCTTCATTTTATACTTTGTGAGAAATCACTTTGAGTCCATAGGAAAGCCAATACTATTAGAAGGGGATGAGGTATTATGATGAATTTGTTGATCCAGTGCTTAGAGGTAACCACCAAAAATACTCATCCATTCTCCCACAAAATATCTCTGTCCAAACCCAAACCAGCAAAATCGGTGCCACCAACAATTTTCATTCGGCCCTACCGATTTTACACTTGATAGAACCTATGCCAAACCCTACCATCTCGGTACCACCAACATTCCTATCCGTGGCACCGTGATTTGGTGACTAACTTTCTGTTGAGAATATTTCAAGAATTAGAATTTCCGAGTTTGAAATCAGTCTCACCAAGATTTGGATATTGGTCTAGGTCATTGTATCGGTACCACTGAGATTCGTATATCGGTCTCACTCAGAATTCAATATTTGCCACATTTAGTGCAACTCGGTACCAACGAGATTCATTTCGGTGTCACCAAGTTGAGCAATAATGTTGTAACGGTTGGATTTTGGGGGATGCCTATATATACCCCTCCACATACCTCTCATTCGTAAAGGAATCACTCAAAACACACTTACACTTGCCAGATCCATTTTTCTAAGAGAGAGCCACCTACTCATTTTTTGAGATCAAGAGATTCCATTCCAACCATTCCAACCTTTATTTTTCTAGACTCCTGAAGTTGCTTTCCACAAGATCAATCTCTCCTACCCCTGCCAAATCTGAGAGAGAGTGATTGAGTGTTTAGGAGACTATCTTTTGAAGCATAAGAGCAAGGAGTTCATCGTTCTACCACATCTATTACCTTTTGGAGGGTGGTGCGTCCTAGATTGGTTAGGTACGCTGGGGAGCCTCCTAGTTCGTGTTGTGGAGTTGAACCAAGATGTTTGTAAGGGAAAGGAGATCGCGTGTGGTCCCGTGAGTGAGGCTAGTCCCGTGTGGTCGGAAGCCGTTGTGGAATAGACAAGGCCGCTTCTTTGTGGACCCCTTGTGGGTGGAGCCCTCCGTGGACTCTCTTAGCCGTTACCCTCCATGGGTTGAAGTCTCCACTAACAGGGGCGTACAATAGGGCCACCTATAAGAACCATGCCAAAAATCGTCGTGTCAACCTTTGCGTTTAATCTCCCTACCTTACCCTATACTTTACAATTGCATGTTTTACTTTCTGCTGCTATACTCTTAGATGTGCATGTGTAGTGTGTACTTGACTAGTCATAATTTCTAAAACTGGCCCACACTTAAAATTGGGAAAAGGCTAAATTTTAACTTGTCAAGTTGTCTAATCACCCCCTCTAGGCATACTTTCGACCCTAAAACAATGGTTCTTTTTGGGTCACCAAACTACTCTGATGAGGACATGGCTATCGTGGATATGATCACAAATATTGCATACACATATTTATTTGAGGTGATTTCTGATAGAAGTTATGCAAAGTACTTCACCTCTTTTTATTGGATGCCTAATTGCAGAATTACCGGACACTTGTACAATCCACATATGAACATAAGGGAAAAAGAGATGTTTAGGTGATTTTCAAGAAGTTCTTTCACGTCACTTTTAGCTTAAGAGAAGATAGAGTCCAAGTCTTCCACGTTCTGGACTCGGATTCAAACTGCACAAACATACTTGTCCCAAAACGCCAAGAAATTTTGCATCCAGACTTCGAATTGGGTGATTTTTTTGTTGGAAAGTAGATTTCACGTCCTATGGGTCATTTGTTTCATATTGCTTGCAAAGCTAAACAGGAAGTAAAACAATGTGTTGCCCACAAGGAGAACAAGCACAAGGTGCACATTCCAAGAGTTGATACAGTTATTCCTTCAACTACTAGGCATACTATGACAACCAAATTAATTGTTGTGAGGGCTACATCACCTTCACCATGTAACATGTTACCACCGAGAGTGCTTACATCATCTGAGCTGATTATCAGAGATAATGACAAAGGTATTTATTTTCCACCTCCACATGAGTATGATGAATGCCTTGTCAATTCCTATGTACCCTATGATGAGATACCCATTACTTTGATCACACCACCTATTTTAGAGGACTATATTCATGATTTGATTTTGCAATGTGACCAAGTAATCAACAATTTTGAGTGCACCCATTGAACTAACTGTTGATGAGAAACAACCATGTGAATTAGGGAATGAATAAAATTTTGATCAAATATGTTTGAAAATAATTTTGCGGGTGTTTAATCATTTTGATACGACCTCCAATCTTGGTGATGATTCTATGTCAAATGTCATGTTGCATCTTTGCTTATTTAAGCATGTTGTAGCATGTAAATTTGAAACAATTCAAACTTATTTACCAATGTTGCGATGCTTTAATGATGAATATTGTCAAGATTTTGATATGCATAATGGCTTCACTTATATGGCAATCGATTTGCAATATTTTCATGCCTTCTACTTCTTGTGATAATATTTTAGCTTTATATTTCATAACATATGAAAGTTACTCATGTATATATGTGTCATATGTACAAAAACCAAGGGAAGTAAAATTGGATGACATATACATATACAACATGTACACCTTATCTCTTTTCTTAGCCACATATCAGATTAAGTAACGCCTAGGATGGCTTTGTTTTCAAGAAGGGGAGGATGATAAGGACATGGTTACCTTGGATATGATAACAAATATTGCATACGCATATTTATTTGAGGTAATTTGTGCTAAAAGTTATGCAACAATTTATTTATAGTATATAGAACAAAAGTACTTCACCTCGTTTTATTTCATGCCTAATTGTAGAACTACACCACACTTGTACAATCCACATATGAAGGGAAAAAGAGAAATTTAGGTTCAAGAAGTTCTCTCACGTCACTTTTAGCCCAAGAGAAGATAGAGTCAAAGTCTTTCACATTGTGGACTTAGATTCACTTCAGAGACATACTTGTCCCAAAAGGCACTTTTGCATCCGTACTCCGAATTGTGTGATACTTTTTTTTGTTGGAAATTAGATTTCATGTTCTTTCCAAATCATTTGGACTCTCCTTCCAATTCATTAGGAGAATGGAGATATTGACAAAATAATCTAATGTTGCAACAGAATGCGAGTCAAACTATAAGTCCAAAGGTTTTGCATCACCTACACTTGGGCCCATGGGCCTTGTACGACCTAGGGTTAGTTTTAAGATGCCTTGGGACATCCTCCCACCTCCTTGGACACCACCCCTTGCTCCTATATTAGTAGATGAACCTATTAGCTTTTTGCTTGTGTCCAACGACCAAACCAAGACCGCTTTCGGATCCCCACCCTTATCAATACTTCATATATATTTAGAATATTCACATTGATTTTTATCATATTCTTGCTTGCTCTTTGATTGCTTGCAAGAATAGACCTTCGTGGTCAGGTTGATCGTGCTCCGGCGTGGTCAATAACCTCCTGGAGTTGGTTTGGCGGTTGCTAAGGCCCAAGGTCATGCATGTTTGTAGTCGGATCATCCAAGTTGTCTCCACCAAATCGATAGTTATCATCTCATCGGAGCATCAAGACCCTCGCCTTTATCATTCTATCTCCTATTAACTATCATATCATATCAGCCTTTTGCATATGTGGCACGCTTACACAACTTGAATCACTGAATTTTCCATCTGTCCACTCTTTGCTAGACGACAAAAGATGGTCTTTGCCGTCAGCTTTGGGGAAGTGGACAGTAAAGAGTGGACAAATGGCACATATACTATTTGCCATCTGCCCACTCTTTGTCGTCGGCACGCGGACGACAAAGAACATGGATGCTTCACGTCAAATGTATGGCCTCCATGCCGTCCGTATATTCTTTGTCGTCTGCTAGCAGACGGCAAAGACCCTATATACCATAATAGCCGTCCCCGACCCCACCTCTCTATCTCTCTCTCTCTCGCCCCTGCCGCCCCACCGCCCAGTCGCCCCGGTCCCCTGCCGCCGTGCCACCCGGCTGTTCTTGCCGCACGGTCGCCCCCTTTGGTATATGTTTTTTCTCTATTTTTATTTGTTTTGTCTATTAATTAAGTAAATTAGGTTAGTTAGGTTAGAAAAAAGGGAAAAATGGAAATGAAGAAGAACAAGAAAAGAAGAAGGAAAAGAAGAAAAGTAGAAAAGCAGAAAAGAAGAAAAGAAGAAGAAACAAAAGAAGAAAAGAAGAAGAAAAGAAGAAGGAAAAAAGGAAAAGGAAAAAGGAAAAGAAGAAAAGAGGAATAAGAAGAATAATAAAAAGAGGAGAAGAGGACAAGAAGAAGAGGAAAAAGTTAAAGAAGGAAGAAGAAGAAGAAGAAGAGGAGGAAGAGGAAGAGGAAGAACAAGAAGAGTAGAAGAAAAGAATAATAATAATAATAATAATAATAATAATAATAATAATAATAATAATAATAATAACAACAACAAAAATAATGATAATAATAATAAGAAGAAGAAGAACAAAAAATAGTATAAGAAGAAGAGGAAAAATGAAAAGAAGTAAGAAGAAGAAGAACAAGAAGAAGAAGAAGAAGAGGAAGAAGAAGGAGAATAAGAAGAAGAGGAGGAGGATGAGACCAAAAGAAGAAGAAGAAGACGAAAAAGTAAAGGAGGAGAAGAGGAGAAGAAGAAGGGGAGAAGAAGAAGAAGAGAAGAAGAAAAAGAAGAAAAATAGTAGAAGAAGAAGAGGAGAAGAAAAGAAGAAGAAGAATAAGAGGAAGAATAAGAATAAGAAGAAGAAGAAGAAGAAGAAGAAAATAAGAAAAGGAAGAAGAAGAGCAGAAGAAGAAGAAATGAAGGAGAAAAATAATAAAATAGAAGTGGAAACGTATTGGGACTGAATAATATTGTGAAAATATTGAATAATATTAAATAAAATAGAAGTGGAAAAGTAGTGGAAAAGTATTGAGAAAAAGAATAATATACCAATATTTCTATCGGGATTGAATATTTGTGTTGATCGTGTGGATTTAAATGTGGAATTATTTCGTCGCTGTGAGGGACTTGTGTTCTACGACATCCCCGTGCGTTCGAAGAACTCCCTGTGTTGGTAGGTGAGGACAAATGGCATCTCCTCCTTCCACCTTCATTTGTTCTGTTCCGGTCTTCGTGCTGATGATACATGCTACATATAGGTATATGAAATCATTAGTATGTGTGACCAATATGTGTCTCCCATTTGAAATGGCGGCATCTATAAATATGCATGCCTTTGCATATTTATAACTGCCATCCTTTTGAATTGTCCATTATATCCATGGACAGTCCGATTATGTGTAGATTGGGTTGATTTTCCAATGCTCTGCTCCGGATCTGATGCTGAATTTTGTGAGTGCCTCCCTGTTGTTCTTTGAGTACACATCCTCTCTGTTTAATGTCAAGAGATGTATGAGGAGAACAACGGGGATGTGCTGCCAAAATTCTGCATCTGACCAGGACCAGAGCATGGGAAAACGAACCCAATCTACACATAATTGGGTGGGATTAGGACCTATCATTACCTATTAGCATGTAGGTTGCATGGACATAATAAACTTGACAAACTTGATTAACTATTGAATATATATGTTGAATTATATATATATTTCTTTTGTGTTTAGTAGCTAGGCAAGATGAGTGATTGTGCATGGATGTACACCAGTCACACTAGTCAGAAAGACATCACCAATGAATGGTTAACAAAAACCAAGGGGTTTGTGAAAGCTGCATTTGCAAACGGCCAGAGAAAAACCTGGTGTCCATGTCGTGGGTGCGACAACTTTAAATAGATAACAGAGGATGAAATGGGTAAACACTTGTAAAAGAGGGATGCGGGGCACACCCGCGATGGTCGGTCTTTTCAGACTTGGAGGGGAAAAGAGAGGAAAATCAAGAGAAACACAAGAAATAAAACACAAACGTCAAATCACACATCCACTAGATCCACATAAACACACGGGGATACATGATCCAAAATCAACGAAAGGATACATGTAACAATAGTCTTCCCCACGAGAGGGGCCTTGTATCCGCGAGGGTATCTTCCCTAGATTAGGGGCCTTGGCATCACTATGGATCTTCTCACATGGAGGACATCACCATGGGTGGAGGATAGTAGATGGAGCTAAGCTCCAAAAATGGTTGTCTAAACATTAGCTAATCCTAGAACGAAAGTAGGGGAAGAGTATTTGTAGTCTAGGTCACAAATAGAGACCGAAGGGATACATGGGTGCTCGGTCCCGAGTGTCTACGCGCATCCAGGCCGGAAGTTCCAGGTGAGACCGGAAGATGCGGGGGCCGGAAGTTTCGGGAAACTTCCGATAGGGTTCCGAGCCTTCCTGAGTGATGTCGCTCGTCGAGGTGCCGAGGCTAAGCAGGGGCCGGAAGTTCCGGGCAGGCGGTAAGTTCCAGTCTCTGGAAGTTCCGGGCTTGTTCCGTGCAGGATCCGGGCTTGACACAGGGTCGACGCGGTTCAAGGTGCCGGAGCTGAACATGGGCCGTAAGTTCTGGGGCCGGGGGTCCTTTGGTCCTCTCGCTCGTTCGTCTTCTAGTCCATTTCCTTAATGTCTTGGATACCTTGATCCTAGTACCTGAGCATGCACAGAGTCTATGCTTGAGGTAGCACCCACGTTCCATTTGTATCAAAGGAATAGTCATTAGGGATCGATGGCACGTGCGCGGGCTCTTGTCATGGGACCACTTGTAGCTTGTGGTGTACCCATGGGGATGATCGAGGGATGCTCTGTATCATCTGCCCCCCTTGGGAAAGATCCGTCCTCGGATCAAGTTCTTCATCACCATGGAAAGGAGATATGTCCTTGACGTTGAATGTGTCGCTCACGATGTACTTGTAGCATGGAATGTCGATCTTGTAGGCATTTTTGTTGTAGTGTGCCAACACCTTGAAAGGTCCATCGGCTTGGGGTAGCAACTTGGACTTGCGATCATCGGGGAAGCATTCCTTGCAAAGGTGTAGCCACACAAGATCGCCAGTGTTGAACACCATGGGGTCTTTGTTGATGTTGCGCTTATTGGTGATGCATTCGACTTGACATTCGATCGCGCACCTTATTTCTTCATGCAACTTCTTGATATAGCTTGCCCTTTTACTTGCGTCCATGTCCACTCCCCCTTGAAGTGGGAGAGGAAGTATGTCCAATGGGGACAAGGTATTGAAGCCATAGACCACTTCAAAAGGAGACTTGTTGGTGGTGAAGTGGCTTGCACGGTTGTAGGGTTACTCGGTGATGGGGATGAGATCTTCCCATTCCTTGAGATTCTTCTTTATCAACACGTGTAGGAGAGTTGATAGTGTTCGGTTCATCACCTCACTTTGGGCATCGGTTTGTGGATGATATGCCGAGGGGAATAGGATCTTAATTCCGAGGTTGGTGCATAGAGTCTTCCAAAAGTAGCTAAGGAACTTTACATCACGGTCCGTCACATTGGTCTTGGGGACGCCATGTAATCTCACGATGTCCCTACAAAAGATATTCACAACATGTGTAGCATTGTCTATCTTGTGACATGGAATGAAGTGAGCCATCTTTGAAAAATGGTCCAGAAAAACATGGAGTCATGACCATTCTTTGTTGAGAAAACTAAGCACAAAGTCCATGCTTATATCTTCCCAAGGTTGAAAAGGTATAGGAAGTGGCATGTAAAGACCATGAGATTGAGATTTGGACTTAGCTTTCCGACATGTATAGCATCAGTTGATGAAGCATGCAACATCACGAAACATCTTTGGCCAAATGTACTTGTTGGAGAGGTGGCATATGTCTTGTCACGTCCAAGATGACCCGTGAGTCCTCCACCATGAGCTTCTTGCAAAAGTAACAAACAAAGAGAACACTTAGGAATGGATAGTTTGTTAGCATGTATAAGATAGCCAACTTTCATGCAATATATATCCCAACAAGGTTTATCATGGCATTTAGCATATGGAATCGCAAAGAAAGATTCATGTTCATATAAATATTTAATATGCTCGAATCCGATGACATTCAATTCAAGTTGCGTAACGATCATGCATTTGCATGAACGCGCATCGACTACTACATTCTATTTACCCTCAATGTATTTGATAACATAAGGAAAAGACTCAATGAATTCTCTCGATTTAGCATGCTGCTTGTTCAACTTGGTATGACCCTTAAGGTATTTCAATGTTTCATGATCGGTACGAATGACAAATTCATGAGGTCGTAGATAGTGCTGCCAAACATGCAAGACTCTCACTAAAGCATAAAATTCTCTGTCATATATGGGATAGTTAACTTGAGCGCTCGAAAGTTTCTCACTCAAATGAGAAATTGCGCATTTTTGTTGCATGAGCACACAACCTATACCATTACCACTAGCGTCGCAATGCACTTCAATAGTTTTATCAAAGTTGGGTAAGGCAAGCAATGGTGCATGAGTAAGCAAGGTTTTAAGTACATTAAAAGCGGTGTCTTGCGATGGTCCCCAAAAAAATGGTGCATTTTCTCGCTCAAAGCATGTAGAGGATATGCAATGGTGCTAAAATCCTTAACAAAACTATGGTAAAAGCCGGCTAGGCCAAGGAAACTACTCACTTGTTGCAAATTCGTGGGTGTGGGCCAAATTTTAATAACATCAATTTTAGCTTCATCAACTTGAACACCCTTAGAAGATACTACAAATTCAAGAAAAACAATCTTGTCAACACCGAAAGTGCATTTCTCCATGTTCGCATAAAGTTGTTTATTTCTAAGACTTGCAATACTTCCCTAATATGTTTAGCATGCTCCTCTAGAGTGTTGCTAAAAACAAGAATGTCATCAAATTAGACCACAACACAATCACCAATGAGATGGTGTAAGATATAATGCATGACATGCATGAAGGTACTTGGTGCTTCGGATAAGCCCATAGGCGTCACTAGCCATTCATATAGACCAAATTTGGTTTTAAATGAAATTTTCCACTCATCAACTTCTTGTATGCGTATTTGATAGTAACCACTTTCCAAATCAATTTTAGAAAATATAGTGGCACCGCCAAGTTCATCTAGCATATCATCAAGGCAAGGTATGGGATGTCTATAACGAACGGTGATAGCATTTATGGGGTGGCAACCAAACACATGCGCATACTACCATCTTTCTTAGAAACGAGAATTAACGGAACCACACAAGGACTTAGGTTCTCACGTACATGCCCATTTCCTAGGAGTTTTGGACTTGCCTTTGTATCTCCTTGGTTTCTTCAGGGTTGACACGGTAAGGTGCCTTGTTAGGAAGCGGTGCTCCGTGTATGAGGTCGATGCGATGTTCAATCCGTTGTTTTGGTGGTAGTCCCGGAGGTAGCTCATCGGGAAAGACGTTTTGGAATTCCTGCAATAGACGAGACAACACAAGAGGTAGATGTTGTGAAGCATTAGTCCTTACGACCTCATCTTTGCACACAAGTACAAAGTGAAGAACGGTTGATGGGCTCTCACTCACATCCCTCAAGTCTATTTTAGTGGCTAAAATAACTAGATCTCTTTTTTCTCTCATCATGGAGTCACTCAATTTTGGCTTGTGGCGCTCACTCTCTTTTAGGTGGATTGCTGTCTCACTTTATCTCTCATCATGAAGTCTACAATGTCATTGTCGATTTGGCGTTGTTGTTCTTGCCTTCGAGCTCGGTCATCCATTGTCTCGTCGTGATTTGCTTGAGGTCTTCGACAGGTTCTCTTGCGTGGTGTCATAGCTTTTGGTTCTCCTCTTGGTGCACGTCTTCTTCTTGACGTTCATGTCTTAGTACTTCTTGTTCTTCTTGCACTTGGTGGTTGCGTTCTTACATCGCGCGTGTTGCTTCTTCAAGTGCTTGTTCTTCATGTCGTTGTTCATCTTCATAGCGTTGTTGAGTGTGTGCTTGCTCCAAAACTTCTTGTTCTTGCCGATGGCGTCGATCACGCTCGCGAAGTCGATCTTGTGATCCATTGCCATGGAAAGGATTGTCTGAATCTTGGTTGTGATGACGGTCATCACGTTGATGATGTCGAGCTCGTGGTGGACTTGCGCGGGAGGAGTACTCGTCGGAGTGGCGACTTGAGCGGCGCCGCCGCAATGAAGTAGAGGTTGAGGGCGCGCGGTTCACCATCAATGCACGGATCTCATCCATTTGGTTTGATAGATTTTCATAGAGGTAGTCCCTCATGTGCAACTCAGATTCATGCAAGTCGGTGGCGAGTTGGTCGATGCGGTCGTTCACAGTGTCATGAGCTTGGCGCATTCCTTTTTGGGCGCCGAAGAAGTATAGTTTGGTGACGTAGTTGTTCTTATCGTCGGTTTGCTCCTAGAAGGCCATGTTCGACATGGTAGTCCTATCCATAACACTCAAAGGCGATAAAAAGTGGAAGGGTGAGAGACAAGATCAATTAGTCATCCAAAAGTTGAAAATGAATCAACATCACCCCATGTGCAATCATGGTAATAGTAGAAATGCTATCGAGGATTGTGCTTCTCACACCTACACAAATAAAGCTTCTAGAGGAGCTTGGTTAGGATGGTGGCACAAAATTCAAGCAATTCGAAGATGAGAATCAATAATGTTGAAATAAATTCGCAAATTCGCAAGTAAGACAAGGTAGATCAATAGCAGAAAATGTGGTTTTCTAGGAAAACGCTCACGTTGCACAACACTAGAGAGATGCTAGCACGATTGCTAAAATGGGCGTGATACGAACTTGTGCACAACCTATAAGAAACAAAACACGTCATCTTCATATTCCCTACTTTTTCTATATGTATGAGGCACAATGGCTCTCTCTCAAGTGATCCAAGATGATCAAGTATGATATTTTATGATATCGATGTTATGCAATTAGCGATGCTATTGCTCTTTGCACTTGCTTATTAGCTTTGCTTATCTTTCTTTTGATGATGATATTTTGTATGGCACTATGTGGGACGTGCACAAACAACATAGCGATTTTTTACGCGGGTAGTATTGAAAGACAAAAGATACTAGTATGACACCACAATAGGATGGTTATATTGTTTGCATGCAATTGGAGCTATGTGGGGTATGTATCACTAATTTGCACAAGTAGCGTGGCCCTCAATACTTGATGGCTAGTATTGATAGGCAAGTTAGGCAAGTAGGCTCGGGGTAATAATGCAATCGCAAGGGTATAAGTCAAGGGTGCCATCGCGGTTACCATCCTTGCTTACAGTGAGGTGACCATGAAGAGTTGGTTGGCGATGATGCGAGGCGATGATGAGCGGTGATGTCGGTGTAGAACCACTCCTAATTATCCGAAACACCTTAGGAAGTGGTGGGGCTCACGGCTCAAAATATCAAATCCAAATTGGTTTCACAAGAAAATGGTGGTGGTTGAAAATGCGGAAGAAAAATGGTGGAGTTTGCGGAAACGTAAACAATCTACTTAGGTCGGAAGGTCCGGGATGGCCGGAGGTTCCGGTGGCCTTAAGTTCGGGGCGGCCGAAAGGTTTGGGGGCTGGAAGGTCTGGGTGGAGCAAGAAATTCCGGGGGTCGGGAAACAAGGGATAAACCCTAATTTCGAAATGTGAGATTTGGGCAGAAAAACAGGAAGGAAAACCAAATCCTGCGGTGAAAAAGATAAATTGGTGGAAGGTGGCTGGATGGAAAGCTAGATCCACTTCTCCGCAACGAAAGCCACGGATCCAAATCAACAAAATCTCTTCAAATCCAACGAATTCAAGAAATTTTGGTATGTCCATCTTTTGTGGGGAAGTTTCGAATTTAGGTCAACTCAAACAAAACATTGGCTAGAAAGTGGGGGATGAGACTCCAAGGTGTGAATCAACTCGTGGCTCATGATACCAATATGATACCGGGCATACCCGCAGTGGTCGATATTTCCACACTTGGAGGTAAAAAGAGAGGAAAATCAAGAGAAACAGAAGAACTCAAGAAAAATCCTCAAATCACACATCCACTAGATCGACATAAACACTTAGGGATACATGATCCAAAGTCAACAAAAGGATACACGTAACGGTTGTCTTCCCTATGAGAGGAACTTGTATCCGCAAGGGGATATTCGCTAGATTAGGGGCCTTGGCATCACTATGGATCTTCTCACATGGAGGACATCTCCATGAGAGGAGGATAGTAGTTGGAGGTAATCTCCACAAATGGTTGTCTAAACATTAGCTAACCTTAGAACGAAGGTAGGGAAAGAGTATTTCTAGTCTAGGTCGCAAATAGAGGCCGAAGGGGTACATCGGCACTCGAGCCCAAGTGTCTGCGTGCAGGTAGGTCGGAAGTTCTCGGTCAGGCCGAAAGTTTCGGGGGCTAGAAGTTTCGGGGGCCCAAAGTTCCTCGCAACTTTCGGACGGGTTTCGGGCTTTCCCAAGTGATGTCTTTGGTCGAGGCACCGAGGCTGCGCAGGGGCCGAACGTTCTGAGCATGCTGGAAGTGTCGGGCTTGTTCCTGGCAGGTTTTGGGCTTGATAGAGAGTTGACGCGGTCCAATATGCCAGAGCTAAACAAGGGCCGGTAGTTCCGAGGAGGATGGAAGTTCCATAGGCTGGAAGTTCCAGGAAGGCGAGAAGTTCCAGGGCCAGGGGTCCTTTGGTCCTCTTGCTCGTTCGTTTTGAAGTCCATTTCCATAGTGTCTTGGAGACCCTGATCCCGGTACCTGAATATGCACATGGTCTCCACTTGAGGTAGCACTCATGTTCCATTCGTATCAAAGGAATAGTCATTAAGGAGAGATGTCATGTGGGTTTCAATGGCACATGCACGGGCTCTTTGTCACGGGACCACTTATAGTTTGAGGTGTATACATGGGGATGATAGAGGGATGCTCCGTATCAAGAGGGCTTTTACAACTGATTATACGGTGTGGACATTTCATGGTGAGTCTGCCGAATGTACCATAACTGAGGTGGTTCGCTGTTACACCGACGAGCATGTTAGTTGATCCAAGACATGGTGCAAAACTTTAATGATGCTCGGGATTCGGACGATGAGATGGATGGATCTGCAAAGACCTTCTATGAAAAGTTGGAGTCTTCAAAACATCCTCTCCACGAGAACACTAAGCTTTGTCAGCTGGATGCCATCGTGCAAGTAATGGCTCTGAAGGCTCAATTCAACTTGGGGAAAGAATGCTACGACCCGATGATGACACTATTTGGACGCTTTCTATCCAAAGGCCATGTCATGCCTACAAACTTCTACTAGTCAGACAAAATACTCTGTGTACTTAAGATGCACTATGAGAAGATAAATGATTGTGAGAAAGGATGTGCCTTATTTAGGCTTGAGTAAGCAGATTTGAACTATTGTTCCATTTGCAAGTCTTCCAGGTATGTTGTGGTAGAAAAACGTTACAGGTGACAAGAGATAGACCAAATTCCCTATTGATGTTCTTGGGTATATGCCAATCATAACAAGACTTTGACGTCTTCTCATGGTCGAAGAGACAGTGAGACAGATGACATGACACAAATTGGGCAAAAGAACCGAACTAGATGCCGATGGGAATAAGATGTTGGTACAGACATCAGATGCTTTTGTGTGGAAGCACTACGATGCATTGCATCCGAATAAAGTGGCACATCCAAGGCATCCTCGATTCTGCATCAGCATGGATGGGTTCAATCCGTTTGGTATGATGGCAACCCAATATAGTTGTTGGCATGTATTTGTTATTCCACTCAATCTCCCCCTTGGACAGATTATGCAAAGAGAACATATTCATGACGTTGATAATTCAAGGGTCCAACTATCCGGGGAAGAATATGAATGTGCACATGCAACCGCTTAAGGGTGAATTGCAAGAAGCTTTTGATAATGGGCTCAATACATACGACACCGCTAGAAAAGAGAACTTCAAAATTCATGTCCGGTACATGTACTCGATGGATGACTTGCCGCCGTATGCGCTATTCAATGGATGGTGTGTGCATGGAAGGGTCCCGTGCCCCACATGCAAGTCAGATCTTTAGTTTCATTGGTTGTAGGCGGGTCGGAAGTATTCTTGCTTCGACTTGCATAGACAGTTCCGGTATTGTCGCCATGAGTCCAGAAAAGATAAGAAGAACTTCATCGAAGGTACACTTATCAAAAACTCGTCACCACCTGCGCTGACAAGCCTAAAAATCTTGGATTATTTAAGTGCCCACGAGCATGACCGAGAGCGTCGAGGGTATTTCAAGGGGTATAATTTGGAACACGTTTGAACTCACAAGACATGCTTGTGGAATTTGCCTTACTTCAAAGACCTCCTTCTTCCTCACAACATCGACATGATGCACACTAAAAATAATATCAGAGAGGCCATTTTTGTTACGTTGTTCGACATAGAGGGGAAGTCAAAGTAATTCTAAGGCTAGAGTCGATCAATAGACTCTATGTGATAGACCGTTACAAAACATGCGGCAATCAGAAGGAAAGAAGAACTTGTCAAAGCCAAAGGCCTGTTCAATCTTGTAAGGGGAGCTATGAGGGAAATTATCTTGTAGGTCAAAATGCACTTGATGTTTCCCGATGGGTATGCTTTGAATCTAAAGAGGGGAGCGAGTCTTGAAAAATTGAACATATTTGGTATCAAGAGTCATGATTTACACATATGGATTGAGCGGGCAATGCTGATGATGTTGCCTGGCTTTATTCGCGAGGATGAATGGCTAGTACTGGAAGAGCTGAGGTATTTCTTCCGTGTTCTTTGTGAGAAAAAAGTATCGCGTGGCGTGGTAGATGACATGAGGAGTTGGCGTCGGAGTTTCTCTGCAAGTTAGAGAAGATCTTTCCACCAAGCTTCTTTTTTCCAATGTATCATTTGATTTTACATCTCCCGCCGAGGCAAGATTGGGGGCCCCCGTGAAAAATTGTTGTGCTTTGCAATTGAGAGGATGTAGAAGACGCTTCGAGCAAAATGTATAAATAAACGTAGAATTGAAGCATCGATGGCTGAGGCATTCATTACTGAGGAGGTGGAAAACTTTGTGACAGCACACTACGAAGCCAAAAGTCGTCATTTGCATAATCCGAAGCCTTGGCACAATGCTGGCGACCTGAAAAAGATGGATCCAGCCATAGCCTCTTCAAAGGGAAGCTTGCACCAGTTGGTGCTTCGAAACCGATAGCGTTGGATGTCAAAGAATGGCGGACCATTTTGTTGTATATCTTCAATAACCTAACAGAAGTGCGGTCGTACATCGAATAAGTTCTCAGTACATTGTTTCGCAACTTCTAATTTCTTTGAACTGCTCTTATTCCCGGATATTTGAAACAGAAGGGCAGCCAAGTAGTGCTTCTAGCTCAATCCTAGCCGGTGATTAGGCCTAATGGGAGAAGTAAGTGCATTTACTCTTTCTATATCTTTTGCCATCACGTTTCTTCAAATATCTAATGCGTTGGCATTCTCATAATGCAGAGGTTGTGATCACGCCAATGGACTCTACAATCCCAACACCGTCCTTGGTGTGCTTTGCCGACAAAATTTCCCGGGGTTGTCACGTTGCCCGCTGAGGGTCAGCTTCCACAACTAGGATTGAGCTAGGAGCACTACTTGGCTACCCTGGCCCAGTCGGAGGAGATGATCGACAGAGTCTTGTGCCACACGAGGGACGAGATGGTGATCATAAGCTTTTGGGTAATTTCTCCTTTACACAATTACCAACTAACAATAGCTAGTTATTGTACTAATCAGTGTTGTCTCATTTGATTGCAAACCTTCTAAATGTGTGAGGAGGGATACAAGGAGGGCGCGACAAAGGTTATCGATACCGATTGCAAGCACCTATTGCAGAACTTATGACACGAGGCTCGGCTGCAGGATGTTATAGACTACTAGGCCACACATGGTATTAAGAAGGACAAGCCATCATGTCGTGGAAATTTTCTGAAGAAGGAGCAGTACATGAAGGTAATTACCTATTCTTAAGGCCTTGTACCTAATTTTCTTGATTTGATTCGTAGACGTAGCGCTCAAATTTCTCTTTACTAACTTAGGTGCCCCCGAGATGGTGTGTGGATACGATGGATTTTTGGGAGGCGTTGGTGGATGAGTGGTGCACAGGCCAATGGCGAGCCGTCCACGATAATGTGAAGGACTGACATGCCCAAATGGTTGGTGTGCCACACCATCAAGGCAGTACCAACTTATATCACTTTGGGGCGAACTGGGCACGTGGTTTGCTTCTTGATTCATGCAATTCATTCTTCATGCTACATTTAGCTCTTCACTAATACTTTGCACCTCTTTTTTAGGCGAGATGGAATAACACAGAGGTGCTAGAGGTGTACTACCTCTATGCCATGGCCCATAATGCCTCGTCAAAGAAGGACAAGGCATTTTCTGGGTATGACCTCGATCATCCAGAGAAGTTCACCATCATCTCCTCCCACCACAAGCTCATGAGGTACAATGAGGAGGGGAAGGCGAGGAAAGGGGTGGACTTTAACCCGAGCGAGCAGCCTACTGATCCAGAGCTGGTGATGATAGCTGGTGGTTGGAGGCCCCATGGCTGGATAGCCATTGGAGATCGACTGATAAATTGTCCTGCCGCTCTCCCGGAGATCAATGCACGCCCAGCAATCTCCTATCCTAAGATAAGGACTCGTCCACGGCTAGTCAATTTTGCCATCGAGGTTAGTTATACGGACTCAGATATCTTTCCTCCATTACATTGCGGCCATCAATGATTACAATGCTAACGAGGAGTGGTGTTGCAGGCTTCATTTAAAGAGAGAACAACAACCCAGGTGCTTCTAGAGGAGAGGGACCGTGTGGCGACGGAGAAGAAACTGGCCGTGGAGGAGATCATGACATAGTTGTTGTAGGATGAGAGTGGACGGAATGAGGCAGCTAACTGGGCCATGTGCGAGCTCCTGGTGGTAAGTTTCTTTTGCATATCAGCCAAATCATGCACATAAATTTTCGTTTTCATTACTAACTAATATGAATAACTTGTGAAAACCAAATGTGCAGTCTGTATGCAAGAAGACCGGTAAGGCCCCTCCACCGATGCCAGTCATTATTACGATGGGAACGTTGAGTTTCATTTGAATGGTCATTAGTTACTAGTCTTAACATCTGAGAGTCTTCATGCTAACGAGAATTGCAAATAATTTTTGGTGCAACATAAATCCAGAGCCGCATCGCACACCCCTTCTCGAGATGAAACCGGCCTGAGCAACCCTAGTGCTTCACCTTCGTGATGACGATGATGGTAAGTTTTCTTCTTCTTCTTCTTCTTCTAGTCTTCTTCTTCTTCTTCTTCTTCTTCTTCTAGTCTTCTTCTTCTTCTTCTTCTTCTTCTAGTCTTCTTCTTCTTCTTCTTCTTCTTCTTATAGTCTTCTTCTTCTTCTTCTTCTTCTTCTTCTAACTTTATTATTCCCATTTTGCAGATTTGATTCACTTCATATAAGATGGCATGATGGATTGCTAGTGTATAGTTTTGATTTGTATTGATGAACAATGTGAAGCTATGCATGGATGAATTGTGTAAAACTATATGTGAAACTATGCATGGACTGCTAGTGTTTAGTTTTGATTTGTGTTCTTTTGTTTAATAATTCTCTTGTGTTCGATATTCATAGTACTTGTTGGAATACATGGCCTATATTAGTGCTTGAAACTATATATATCATATATGTGTTTTGAGAATGCAGGGATTAATAGAAAACGGATTTAAAAGAGGTAATACACGCACTTTGCTGACTGCGAGCCGACGGCAAAGGCCTTTGCTGTCCGCCAGCTGATGGCAAAGGTGCCACGTGGCAGCTACCTGTGCAACCTCGGAGGACAAGGTCCGACCCATTTGGTCACTTTGCCGTCTGCTAGAGGCAGGAAAACGGCAAGGGCATGGCAGGCAGACGACAACGGCCAGGGGCTGGCGGAGGCAGGGTGACATCAGCTGACGGATGGCAAAGGCATAACTTCTTTGCCGCCAGTTCGCAGACGGTAAAGGCTGCCGTTATGTAATGACTAAGATGTGGTCCTTTCAGATTTAGGGAACGAGTCCCTGAATTGGAAAGAAGCGCATCTAAGCGTTTCGCAAGCACGGTAACATAACACATACATAATAATAGAATGACAATTAGGGATTCAACTGCCATCTCATACATAATATCAAAGTTTACATCACGCATTATTTCAGACAAGGTAGTTCTGCTACGGACTACATAACATGAGAAATGACTATGCTACCCTACATGCTTGCCCACGATCACGACCACGCCTCAGTCTTCTGGATAGTTCATGTACAGGCGGTCGTTCTCCTCATTGTACTGCCACGCCAGCGGCATGCCGTTGGGATCACGTGTGTCGGGCTACCTGTACCTGTTGGTGTGTTGAAGTAATCTGTGAGCCATGGGGACTCAGCAATCTATGACCTCGGTGCCAGAACTAGTCAAGTTATTAGGTAAGGAAGGTTCAGTGTTTAGGTTGTAGCATCCTAAGCATATATGGTGGCTAACTTACGTAGAACAAGTATTGAAGGTGGTCTATTCTAGCGGTCGATGATTAGCTGATCACTAAGTGATCCTGATCACCTACTTACGTCAATCATAACCCCATCGTGTTCCCGATCGAAGAGAGATCTTCGAAGGGGACAGTCACGGTTACGCACACAGTTGGCAATTTTATTAGATTAGGTTCAAGTTATCTATAACCGGATGTTAACAAGTATTCCAAGTTGCCACATAACCGTGGGCATGGCTTTCCGAAAGATTAAACCCTGTAGGGGTGCTCCAACTAGTCCATCAAAAACGGTCACGGGCCGCAAAGTAATCCTCTATCACGAATCTCGTGATCCCGTCGGATTCCTTAGAGGAAAACCTCAACTCTGGGGAGAACAAAAGCTTCACCGGGATTCCTATACGCAAGATATATCGCTATGGTAAGACAGGACTAGCATGACCTCCCGACGTGTCGACGACCCTGATAAGAGCCGCATATCTCAGTCTCAGGACACGCCGGATAAGCGAAGCGTACAGTGGCCAGAGAAATCTCCCGAGTTGCCCCGGGATGGCCCCTCACGGTTCTCTAGTTTGGACCAACACTCATGAGGAGCACTGTCCTGGGTTGTTGATTAATTCCTCGGGGTAGATATTCCCTATGCAGATTATTATTAAGTGATTAGCAAATTAACACCAATGTTTGGTCCTGCTGGACGAGTCTTAACATTACGCGATTTATCAAGGGGGTCCCCATAACAACCCCGAACGTGTTAGGAGCGATTAGTTATGGAATCAAACACCGGTAGCCGGAAACTAAGGCGGCAATAACGAAACAAAACACCCGGCAAAAGGCTAGGACTTCCGTTATTTACCAAGTATATAGGTGCATTAATTAAATAACAGATTTAACATAATGATATCAAACTCATGTTATCACATCAGACAAAGCACCTGCAACTAGCAACGCTAACATTAGTAGATGAGCAAGCCTACTTAGCCATTCAATTTATGCTAGGAGGGAAAAATGTTTAGGTTTCATGGCAATATCAGGAGGCAATTATTTCAGTGGTAGCCAGCGAGCATATGACGGAAGAAACGTAATCTATCATAACAAGTCTAGAGATGGAATGAAGGTCATATCATCTTGCCTGTGATGTCCTCAGCTTGGAACTGCTCTTATTCGTCCTGCACGTACTCTCCCGGATCCACGTACTCGATCTCCGATCCCAGTGCTACCCAACATAAGAATAGCATCCAATGAACAACAGCACAACAAGATGCAACAAGCACATAATGCATGAGATGAAAATGAACATGCACCCCTATCCTACTCACTTGCAAATGCATGAGAAGAAACTACAAGTTCCTGGATAGAACTGCACTCTAAGCTATCTTGACATGCATGAGGATGACATGAACAGATGCGTCACGCGAAAACGATGCAAAAACATAAAAGGACGTGACGAACGGAGCTACGGATCAACCGGAAACAACGAAACAAGAAATAGAGTCCTACGTGTCAAATCCATCACCACACACTCCAATGGCCTAGTTCTGGTATTCCCAGGTTGCCAAGACATAAAAAAACAAGAATGGATGGGGTGGTGCAAGGAATATCACCACACCACCAACTATGCACTCACAAGCATCAAAAACATCAAAACTACACAATATGTCCTAAACAACATCATAGCATTTTGAGGGATATATGCAAAGCACCTACAGTCACCCAAATAGGCCAAATAAGATATGTGGCAGAAGCTATTCAAAATCTCTACAAGCATGAGCAAAAAGATAATACAAAGGAGTTACACATCTGCTAACTTGGACAAAAATATCAGTTTTCAGGGACTTGGTGAAAATCTCAGATTCTCACTAGGTGTTTATCCTATGAAGCATTTTGACAGCACCCAAAACAATATCTACATGATTCCAAATGGTATGAAAATTGACAAAGAGCTAGACAAACACAAAAGCTAAAACTTTCTAGTTGATAGCGAGGGCTGATTCCCAACACACGGACTTCTACAAGCACATAAACAGGAGAAGAAAATATAAGCAGATTCTCAGACTTAGTGAAAATCAAAGATTTTCACTAAACTGGAATTTCCACATGCCTATTTCGACTACACACAACTTGCACACATGAACTCCTAAGCATGAAACAAAACCAACATGTGGTAGAGGGGTTCACCCTCTACTACCACAACAAAGAATCAACCTTTTGGGCTCATCACATCACATGGAACCAAGCTCTAAACATGGAACAAAACTGAAATATGACATTCCCAAAAAGTGTTCCAAAATGGAATCTGAACCCACCATTGGATTCCTGGGATGATTCTACCCCAAAAACATATATAATACATAGGAACTTGCATAGAACAATTGGGCACAAACTTAAAAGGAAAATCTACATGGAATCACATAGAGTGAATAGTGCAACATCACATGTGCTACTCACTAGAACACCACCTACACAAGCTCTGGCACACACTCACATCTCCAATGGTGCACATGAGGGGTACACCTCATGCTCATGTGCCTTAGTACACCACACACACACATACATCAAGCACCACATAAGCAAGCACCTACACATGCTAATGAGACACACTCACTAGATTACACCACATCATCTCTACACATACACATATAAAATCAAGGCACTCCATGCCTTGGGCATGGGTGAGAGACACACACACAATCACACACAACAACACATGAGCACCTACATATGATCAACTATAAATACCCACACACACCACAAGATCACATGCTCTACTCACAAGGTATGTGGGGTGGAAAACCCACACACACACTCACATCACATACCTGCACAAGATAGGACATAAGTCCATCTACATGCACATGAGAAACACAGACACACATCTCTAGTGCAAAATACACAGATACACATGGTCTAGCTCACACCTACCCACACATACAAAGCCTACACATGCTATCTATCATGGTAGAAAATATACTAGAGGCCACATGATGTTTGGAGCTAAAATAAATGCCACACATGGTAACCAAGCAGCTGCAGCAACTATACAAACACACATATGCAAAACAAGAAAGAAAAGCACAAAGAAAATAAAATAAATGGGGGAGGGATCGAACCCTAGAGCCCCTGGTCACAACACAGGACCAACACCACTGGGCTGAGGTGCTCTGGTTCGACAGGAACAGAGAAGAGTGCAAGGAATGCTCTCTGCTATAGCTACTCCTCCGAAAAAGGAAATCAAAAGGGGTGCGCCGAGGGGATTCGGTCCCACGACCTGCCAGTGCACCCAAAAGACACGTACCACTCTGCTACTACTTCGGAACTTAACAGAGGAGGGAAGTATACTCTATTGAGCAACCCCCTCATGCCTATCCTCTGCCCGACGATGGCCGAAACAGGGAAAGGGTCTCGCCAGCGTTACATGCTAAATCAGCCAATGGCTCGTTGATGGAAGGAAGCACAGGCTCCCACGATTCCATTTCACTAACTAGCACTACTCGAGAGGGCCTACATCTACCGATCCACGATGCGCGGCGGCGCCAGCGACAGAGAAGGTACACGGCGAGGCTACGGTCTACGGCTCGCGATCTAGGACACGTAAGAAGGGGGAAATGATCTACCTCACCTACTGGGCGAGGTGGTCGCGTCGGCCGGAGAGGAAGTAGAGGAAGAAGGGGAAGAAGCTGCTCGGGGAAGAACTTCGGGGAGGAAGGCCGCCGTCGTTGAGGTAGTGGTAGCAGGGCCGATCTCGTCGAAGTAGCTGCGGGAATGGGCTCCTGGAAGATCCCGCGTGCTCGCCGAGGGGTCGGAGAGGATGCAGGTGTACGGGCGCGACGGCGAGGACCTCCTCAGCTTGCGGCCATGGCGGAGGAGCTCGATCCCCTTACCTGATGTCGATGACAGAGAGGGAGAATGAGACGGGAAGGAGGTGGCGGCGCAAGGGGAGGAACCCTAGGCTGCATGGACGCCAAGTGGGGACTTATATGGAGGAGGAGGAGGCGGGGGACGCGCCTCGACGTCCGTGACGGCGTCTGCTGCTGTCGTGCTCTCTGTCTCTGACGAACTGACGGAGGAAGGAGACAGGGGAACAACGTCTACACGTATGGGTTAAGCGCGAGGGAAGGGGTTTGGGCCACGCAGGGGGAGGAAGCCCACCAGTGGCGCCAGATAAGAGAGAATAAAACCCGAGGGGTTTTACTAATTAAAACAAACAAATAAAAGATTTAAAACAAAGGCAAAACTGATGGAGTTAAAAATAAAACAAAATACCCCTGGTCATAAGGGAATTATGACCCATTTGAATAAAATGGAAAATAAATATTTGGAGCAATTAAATATTTACAAAACAGAATTTGTTTGATCTGTTTTGTGAATATTTGCACTTTTAAAATGTAGTTTCAAAACAGCAAATCATAGCATCATATCCACCACAATTAATACTAAAGCATGTGCATTTTTGAAATAGGGATGTGGCAAGTAAATATTGGCTTGAGATAAATAAAGAAAGGGAGTTTTTGGATCCTATAAGCAACCAACATAGCTTCCTACTTACAAATAACACCCACCATCATCTCACATGCAATCACATCACACATCCACATGACCCACCACAACATGGAACACAAGAACAACAAATAAAATAGGCATGGAATGAAAGTCATGCATGCATGCAAAAGGAAACATGACAAGGTGACACATGAAATAACACAACCATGGTCTCTCATATCAATGACAAGATGGACCCACATAGAGAAGGTTCCAATAAAGGAAAGTTACACTCTTGGGGCATTAAAAACTCTCCCACACTAAAAAAGACCTTGCCCCGAGATCTAAAACTGAAAGAACTCTGGAAATTCAGAACGGAGGTGATCCTCGCTTTGCCAAGTAGCCTCTTTATCGGAATGGTGTGACCACTGCACTTTGAGAAATTTGACAGTCTTGTTGCAGGTCTTGCACTCAGTCGCCTCGAGAACCGCAACTGGATGCTCACGATAGGATATGTTGGGTTGAAGGTCGATGTCTTGAAGATGAACAATGCGCTCGGGAGTCTTGAAGCATCTCCGGAGCTGAGAGACATGGAACACATCATGCACATTTGCAAAGTTTGACGGGAGCTCGAGCTGGTACGCAAGGTCGCCTCTCTTGCCAACAATTCTGAAAGGACCAACGAAACGAGGCGCAAGCTTGCCTTTGATGCCAAAGCGCTGTGTACCCTTCATAGGGGACACCTTGAGATAGACGAAATCATCAAGCTCATAAGACATGTCATGATGCTTGCTATCATAATAGCTCTTCTGACGGGACTGAGCTGCTCTGAGATTATCCCGAATGACCCGACACATCTCTTCAGGTTCTTCTATCAATTCATTCCCAAGAATCTGACGCTCGCTGGTCTCGGACCAGTTGAGCGGGGTACGCTACTTCCTGCCATAGAGAATCTCAAACGGAGCTTCGCCTGAACTAGCTTGATAACTGTTGTTATACGAGAACTCAATGAAAGGCAAGAAGTCTTCCCACTTCATGCACTACTAGAAATCAGTTTTTTGCCATCTGCCAAATCTTTGCCGTCTGCTAGCTGATGGCAAAGAGTGTCTTTGCCGTCAGCTCCCACAAAGCAGACGACAAAGAACTGGCTGATGGCATAGAGTGTCTTTGCCATCAGTCACATCTTTGCCGTCAGCTAGCACACGACAAAGAGTCGCACAGCAGAAGGCAAACATGTAGATGGGCCCACCTGACCGCGGGGACGTTAGGTCAAACTGGAGTCCCTTCTTTGCCGTTTGCTAGCGGATGACAAAGTGTCCGAAGGCAGACGGTAAAGAGTCTAGACTCTTTGCCGTCCGCCGGCA
Organism: Hordeum vulgare subsp. vulgare; assembly: GCF_904849725.1. Classification (NCBI taxonomy): domain Eukaryota; kingdom Viridiplantae; phylum Streptophyta; class Magnoliopsida; order Poales; family Poaceae; genus Hordeum; species Hordeum vulgare. The sequence goes on from NC_058521.1 coordinate 264,041,769, forward strand.
GACGGCAAAGCGCTAACTCCATGTGTAACGGCTCCACCCCGCCCCTCTCTCTCTCACCCACTGTAACGGCTCCACACCCCGCCCCTCTCTCTCTCTCTCCTACTCCTCTCCCCGACGCCCACCGCAGCCACCACCGTCGCCCCTGGCGCCGCCCTGGTGCCTCACAGCCCCGCCGCCGCCGCCCCATCGCCGCCGCCCCACCGCCCTCGTCGCCGCCCCGGTGCCCCACAGCCTCCTGGCGCCGCTGCCCCACCTCTCCCCGACTCCCACCTGAGCCAACACCGTTGCGCCGCCGCCCCTGGCGCACCCGGCACCGCCCCGCCACCCCCAATACCCCCGGCCCCGCCACAACCGCCCCTCTCGATGAGCCCCCCCTGCACGGGAAAGTTGATTTTTTATTGTTTGGTATTTAGTTTTTTGGAATTAGATTATAACTACCGGCGTGATTTTCTATTGTTGTTGTAGTAGTTGTTCTTGTTATTGTAGTTGTTGTAGTTGTTGTTGTTATTGTAGTTGTCGTGGCGTATATAGTTTAGTTGGTAGGTTAGTTAATTAGTAGTTTTAGTGGTAGTTTAGTTAGTTGGTAGATTTAGTTAGTTAATTAGTAGATTTAGTAGGTAGTTTAGTGGTAAATTTTGTTTTGTTAATTAGTGGTAGCTAGATTCTTTTTTAGTTACTTAGTGGTAGATTCTGTTTTTGTCATTTTTTTGCTGTTTAGTGCTATATAGGTTTAGCGATAGGTTTAGTTAGCTTGGTTAGTTAGGTTAGTTAGTTAGTTAGCTTAATAGAAAGAATAGGAAGAATAAGAAGAGGAGGAGGAGGAGAATAGGGGAGAGGAGGAGAAGAAGAAGAAGAAGAAGAGGAGGAGGAGGATGAGAAGACAATAATAAGAAGGAGACGAAGAAAAGAAGAAGAAAAGAAGAAGAGAAGAAGAAGAGAAGAAGAGAAGAAGAATACCTTCTCCTCCTTCTCCTTCTTCTCCTCCTCCTCCTTCTCCTTCTTCTTGATTTCTTCTTCTTCTCCTCCTCCTCCTCTTTCTTCTCCTCTTTCTTATTCTCCTTACCTTATTTTCTCCAACAATGAGATAATTAGCCCATTTAGCTACAAAATGGCATAAAAACCTTGGTTAGCTCATGAATATTATATTCTTAACTTGTTTTCCTCTAAAATGACATAATTAGAATATTTGTGTTGATCAGGTGGATTTACATGTGATAGTTGTCTCGTGGTGTGAGGTCCGTTGTGCGAAGACCTCCCCATGTGTTGTACGAGCTGCGCCCCTGCATTCGTGGGTCAGTACAAATTTCATCTCCTCCTCGCCCCTTCATTTACTGTGGCTCGGTTTCCGGATGAAACTTTCTAGATTTAGGTAATTAAATTAATTTATCAGTATGCGTGACCAGTATGCATCTCCCGTTCGAAAGGGCGACATCTATAAATATGCATGTCTTTGCATATTTATAACCGCCATCCTTTCGAAGTGTCCAACATTATCCGTGGACAGCCCGAGTATGTGTAGATTGGGTTCGTTTTCCCGTATGCTATGCTCTGGATCCGATGCGTAATTTCGTCAGTGCCTCCCTGTTGTTATCCGGATGCACAACCTCTCTGTTTATTGCGGAGACATGTATCAGGAGAACAGCGGGGAGGTGCTGCCAAAATTTTGCGTTGGATCCGGAGCAGAGGATGGGAAAACGAACACAATCTACACATACTCGGGTGGGATTAGGACCTATCTTTACCTATTAGCGTGTAGGTTGCCTCGACGTAATAAAAATGGCGAACCTGATTAACCGATGAATATAAATGCTAAATTATATATAAATATATTTCTACTGTCTTTAGTAGCTAGGCAAGATGAGTGATCGTGCGTGGATATATACCGGTCACCCTAGTTAGAAAGAGATGACGAAAGAATGGTTTGTAAAAACAAAGGAATTTGTGAAAGCCGCATTCACAAATGGCCAGGAAAGAAACTATTGCCCCTGTCCTGGATGCGACAACCATAAAAAGACGATAGAGGCTGTAATGATTAAACACCTGCAGAGGAGGGGTTTTAAGCCTAATTATACGGTGTGGACATTTCATGGTGAGTCTATACAACGCACAAGAGCTGAGGTGGTCCGTCGTCGCACGGACGAGCATGGTACCGGGATCGAAGACATGGTGCAAGACTTTGATGATGCTCGGGATTCGGAAGATGAGATGGAGGAATATGCAAAGGCCTTTTATGAAATATTGGAGTCTTCAAAACGTCCTCTCCATGAGCACATTGAGCTCTGTAAGCTGGATGCAATTGCACAAGTAATGGCTCTGAAGGCTCAGTTCATCTAGGGAAGAGAATGCTACGACGCGATGATGACACTATTTGGACGCTTCCTACCCAAAGGCCATGTCATGCCTGCAAACCTGTACTAGTCGGACAAAATACTTCGTGTACTTAAGATTCCCTATGAGAAGATAGATGCATGTGAGAAAGGATGTGTCTTATTTAGGAAGGAGTATGCACACTTGGACTATTGTCCCAATTGCGAGTCTTGCAGGTATCTTGTGGTAGACAACGGTACGGGTGAGAAGAGGCAGAACGAAATCGCAGTTAGTGTTCTTCGGTATATGCCAATCGTACCAAGACTTCAACGTCTTTTCATGGTCGAAGAGACAACCAGACAGATGACATGGCACAAATTGGGCAAAAGACCGAACTAGATGCAGATGGGAATAAGATGGTGGTACACACATCGGATGGGGAAGCGTGGAAACATTTCGATGGATTGCATCAGGATAAAGCGGCAGATCCAAGGAATTGTCGAGGTTGCATCGCCACGGATGATTTTAATCCCTTCGGCATGACGGCAACCAAATATAGTTGTTGGCCTGTATTTGTCATTCCACTCGATCTCCCCCGAACAGATTATGCAAAGAAAGAACATATTTTTGACGTTGATAATTCCAGGGCCCAATTATCCAGGGAAGAATATGAATATGTACCTGCAGCCGCTTAAGGATGAATTGGAAGATGGTTGGGATAATGGGGTCAAGACATGTGTGGTACATGTTCTCTATGCATGACTTGCTGGCGTATGCATTATTCTATGGATGGTGTGTGCATGGAAGGTTCGCGTGCCCCCAATGTAAGGCAGCTCTTCAGTTTCATTGGTTGCAGGAGGATCGGAAGTATTCTTGCTTTGACTTGCATAGACAGTTCCTGGATCCTGACCATCAGTTCAGAAAAGACAAGAAGAACTTTACCAAAGGTAAAGTTGTCAAAAACTTGGCACCACCTGCGTTGACAGGCCAACAGATCCTGGATCGGTTAAATGCCCTCGAGCCCGATCCAGAGCGTCCACGGTATTTCAAGGTGTATAATTCAAAAAACGCCTGGTCTCACAAGCCATGCTTCTCGGATCTGCCTTACTTCAAATACCTCATTCTTCCACACAATATCGACATGATGCACACTGAAAAGAATATCAGAGAGGCTATTTTTGGTACATTGTTCGACATAGATGGGAAGACAAAGGATAATACTAAGGCTAGAGTCGATCAAGAGGCACTATGTCATAGACCGTTACAAAACATGCGAGAAGGCCAAGGAAAGCAGAAGTGGTCGAAGCCAAAGGCCTGGTTCAATCTTGGAAGGCCAGCTATGAGGGAAATTATCTTCTGGGTCAAAATGCACTTGATGTTCCCCGATGGGTATGCAGCGAATCTAAAGAGGGGAGCGAGTCTTGAGAAATTAAAAATCTTTGGTCTCAAGAGTCATCATTGGTACATATGGCTAGAGCGGGTAATGCCGGTGATGTTACATGGCTTTATTCCTGAGGATGAATGGCTAGTACTGGCGGAGCTGAGCTATTTCATCCGTGTTCTTTGTGCAAAAGAATTGTCGCCTAGCGTGGTAGAATACATGGAGGAGTTTGCACCGGAGTTGTTGTGCAAGTTAGAGAAGATCTTTCCATCGGGCTTCTTTAATCAAATGCAGCATTTGATTTTACATCTACCGACCGAGGCAAGATTGGGTGGGCCCGTGCAAGATCGCTGGTGCTATGCAACTGAGAGGATGCAGAAGACCCTTCGAGCTAAATATAAAAATAAGCGTAGAATTGAAGCATCGATGGCTGAGGCATTCATTACTGAGGAGGTGGCAAACTTTATGACAGCACACTACGAAGCCAAAAAACATCATTTGCATAATCCGAAGCCTCGACACAATGATGCAGACCCTAAAAAAGGTAGGTCCAACTTCATCCTATTCAAAGGGAAGCTCGCACCAGCCGGTGCTTCGAAACCAATAACGTTGGATGTCGAAGAATGGCAGAACATTTCGTTGTATATCTTCAACAACCTAACAGAAGTGCGGCCGTACATCGAGTGAGTTCTCGGCACATTTTCCTGTAACTTCTAATTCCTTTGAACTACTCTTATTCCCGGATATTTCAAACAGCCATTACATCACCAAATTCTCGGATGGAGCGGTGTTCGAAAATGATTCCGTCGAAGAGTATGAGCTTCTGTCAAAGACAGGAGGCGGCTATCCCGGTTTCATCTCTTGGTTCAAACAAACGGTAATTATCAATAATGGACCATTTCATTTCTTCGTCTAACTTGCGGCTAATGCAACAATGTTTGTATTAAACTTGTAGGCTAATTCAGAGTCTATGGATGTCGAGTTGAGACAAGTCGCTAATGGTTTTGACTATAAGGTTTGTTCATGTGAGAAATACAACATCAACGGGTATCTCTTTCATACCTTTGGCAAAGAGCTCTCTATGCCCGACCGGAAATCTACAAATTGTGGTGTCTCTGCTATCGGCCAAGGTGTTATCGAGTATTATGGAAGAGTTGAAGCAATTTATGAACTTCAATTCTATGGTGAAAACCCACCGAAGGTCGTAGTCTTCAAATGTTATTGGTTCCAGCCGAAGGAGACTAGAAGGACTCATGAACATATAGGACTAGTCAAAATCAATCCAAACACCCATTTAGATGTTCCCGATGTCTATATTACGGCTCAACAGGCGACCCAAGTTTTCTATCTACCGTGGGCATGTCAAACGGATAAGAATCTGGAAGGTTGGTATGTTGTTTATGAAGTGCCGCCACATGTCAGACCACCTCTCCCAAATGAACAGGATTATGAATCTCACATTAACCGAGACACGTATGATTGAGAATTCTTCCAAGAAACACGTCTTTCCAAGAAACGTTTCAAGAACCGCCGTGCTTGACCCAAGAACATGGAAGTAGACTGCGACAATGAATCCGACTCCACCCTGAGCCGGAACCAGTAGACCTGGAACTCGTAGAGGTTACTGATGCGGATGACCTGTCAATGCTTCAACGATTAAAGAAAGGCTTTTCACAACTTCACGCCGTTGAACCCGACGAGCACGTCATTCATGAAGACATGCGTGATAGTGATGATGATGATGATGCATTTATTGATGATGATTATTAGTTTGTAAGATTCACAACTTAAATTATATATATTTTAATCTTTATTATTCATGTACATATTATTATTCATGTCAGTTATTCAATTTTTTTATGTTGTACTAATTTCTTTTAATCTTTATCATGGCAGGTCCCCAGGTATTGAAAGATGGTGGGCGCTGGTCCAGAGCGTTCGACGGGTTCTTCCCAGCCGCCCCGCACGCGGTGTGGTACTTCCCTTCCACCCCTGTCTCTCTGTAGAGCCATGGCAGACAGTCTGTCGACACCACCCGTGGGTTCTTCTTCGTCGGCGGCATTGCCCTCTGGGAGAGGTGCTGGTCGGGTAGGGAAGAAGGGGAAGGGTACAGGGAGAGGTGGTGGCCGCGGAAGATCCAGGAGGATTGTTGAGCCGTCCTCGCCACCACCACCAGCTCATTCCCCCGAGTATAGGACTACTATGGTCGACCCTTTTGCGGAGGAGGCTACGGGTACTCCGGTCAAGGAGCCTGGTGTTGACGGGCATTCGTCCCATGAGACTCCGGTCCAGGATCAGCCTCGGGTCGAGTTGCATTCGACCCACGAGACTACGGTTCCGGAGGCTTCACCCGACGTGGAGAGGCCCAGATGGGATACCTGGGCGGATCGAACCGAGTTGCCGGATTGGACCGAGGGTCCGGGTGGCTCAGGGGGCGGGGATGGCGGGGATGAGTTTACGGATAGTGAGGGCAATGTGCAGGTGGACGGGGCCACCGTGTACAAGCGTGGTAGTACATGTCTCCCGGTCGTGCCGGCTACCCGGGAGCAGAGGCCGGTGATTAAACCTGAAGGAGATAGGTAAGAACATTTACTCTTTTTTTAGCTTTTTCCTTCAAGTTTGTTCAAATATCTAATGCGTTGACCTTATCATACTGCAGGGGATGCGCACACCCTCGTGGAGTCCGCATGTCAAACTCCGTCCTTGGTGTGCTTTGTCGGACAAATTTCCCGGGGTTTGTCACGTTGCATGGTGAGGGTCAGGTTCCTACACTAGGATTTTCCCGGGAGCACTACCAGGCTGCGCAGGCCCCGCTAGAGGAGATTATAGATGGTGTCTTGTGCCACACGAGGGCCGAGATGGTGATCAAGAGCTTTTGGCTAAATTATCCTTTTACACAATCTAAAATTAACAATATAGCTCATTATTGTACTAATCGGTGTTTTCACGTTTGATTGCAGACCTTCTATAGGTGTGAGGATGGATATGAGGAGGAGGCGGCCAAGGTTCTCGAGGCCGAGTGTAGGCGGTTACTACAGAACTTACGCCACGAGGCTTGGTTGTAGGCTAGTCGAGACTACTACGCCACGCGTGGTATTAAGAAGCAGAAGAAGGATTGCCGCGGAAATTTTCTGAAGAAGGAGCAATACGTGAAGGTAATTACCTATTCTTAAGTCCTTCTACGTAGTTTTCTTGATATCATTCATAGGCGTAGCGCTCAAAAATTCTTTCTAATAACTTACAGGTGCCCCCGAGATGGTGTGCAGATAAGATGGATTGTTGGGAGGCGTTGGTTGATGAGTGGTGCACAGGCAGCTGGCGAGCCGTCCACGAGAATGCGAAGGATCGACGTAGCCAAATGGTTGGTGTGCCACACCATCAAGGCAGCACCAACTTACTTCAGTTCGGACGAAACTGGGTATGTGATTTGCTTCATGATTCATGCAATTCATTCTTCATGCTAATAGTTTGTTTCTCTCTTTTAGGCGCATCACAATAAGACGGAGATGCCACACTTGTACAACCTTTATGGCATGGCCCATACTGCCTCGTACAAGAAGGCAAATGCATTCTCTGAGTCTGACCTGGATGATCCAAATAACTTCACCAACATATCATCCCACCACAAGCTCGTGACATACAGGGACACGGGGAAGGCTACAAAAGGGGATGACTTTAACCCTAGCCAGGAACCTTTGGATCCAGAGCTGGTGATGATATCTGGTGGCGGGAGGACCCATGGCTCGATAGCCATTGGATATGGGATAATACGTTGTCCACTCACTCTCCCGGAGATCAAGGCACGCCAGTCGAGCAACTGTCCTGAGATAACGCGTCGTCCACGGCCAGTCGATCTTGCCATCGAGGTTAGTTGTACGTACTAAGAAAACATTCATCCATTTCATTATGTGTGTCACCGTAGACCATTACTCTGGTAACGAGGAATGGTGTTTCAGGATGCTCTTCAGAAAGAGATATTGGCAAACCAGGCTGCTCTTGAGAAAGAGAGATTGGCAAGCCAGGCTGCTCTTGAGCCTGCTCTTGATGAGAGGGACCAGACCACGACATGATTGATTGAGGAGGAGAGGGCCCGGAATGAGGCGGGTCAACGGGCCATGCACGAGATTTTTGTGGTATGTTTTTTTTCACATTAGCCAAATCATGTGTGTAATGTTTGTTCCATTACTAACTAATACGACCCACTCTTCACGGTCTGTGCGAGAAGAGCGGTCAAGTCCCTTCGCCGATGCCCGTCTTCTCTTTGATTGACAGGCTGAGTTTCATTATAAACTAGTATTAATAATTGAGTGTCATCATGCTAACTGAGACATTGCAAAATATCTATTCTATAGACTAACTCCCGAGCGGCATCGCACGACCTTTCTCCACGTGTTTCTCCTCCTTGATGACCACTACGGTAAGTTTCTCTTCTCCTCTTTCATATTCTCCTTGCCTTAATTTCATCAACAATGACATAATTAGCCCATTTAGCTCCCAAATGCTATTATAACCTCAAAATGGCATAAGAACCTTGGTTAGCTCATTAATATTATATACTTAGCTTGTTTTCCTCTAAAATGTGATAATTAGCCCATATAGCTCCAAAAAGACATAGTTAGCTAATTGAGCTCCAAGAAGAGGAGAAGAAATAGGAAAAATGAAAATAAAGAAGAAGAAGAAGAAGAAGAAGAAGAGAAGAAGGAGAAGGAGGAGGAGGAGGAGTAGGAGGAGAAGGAGGAGAAGGCCAAGGACCTTCTAGTCCTTCTCCTCCTCCTCCTCCTTCTCCTCCTTCTTCTTGATTTCTTCTTCTTCTCCTCCTCCTCCTATTTCTTCTCCTCTTTCATATTCTCCTTGCCTTAGTTTCCCCAACAATGACATAATTAGCCCATTTAGCTCCAAAATGCCATAATAACCTCAAAATGTCATAAGAACCTTGGTTAGCTCATTAATATTATATACTTAGCTTGTTTTCCTCTAAAATGGGTAATTAGCCCATTTAGCTCCGAAAAGACATAGTTAGCTAACTGAGCTCCAAGAAGAGGAGAAGAGGAGAAGAAATAGGAAAAATGAAAAGAAAGAAGAACAAGAAGAAGAATAGAAGAAGGAGAAGGAGGAGGATGAGGAGGAGGAGAAGGCCAAGGACCTACTAGTCCTTCTCCTCCTCCCCTCCTCCTCCTTCTTCTTCTTTATTTCTTCTTCTTCTTCTCCTCCTCCTCTTTCTTCTCCTCTTTCATATTCTCCTTGCCTTAATTTCCCCAACAATGACATAATTAGACCATTTAGCTCCAAAAAGACATTATAAGCTCAAAATGGCATAAGAACCTTGGTTAGCACATTAATATTATATAGTTAGCTTGTTTTCCTCTAAAATGGGATAATTAGCCCATTTAGCTCCAAAAAGACATAGTTAGCTAATTTAGCTCCAAGAAGAGGAGAAGAGGAGAGATGAAAGGAAGAACGAAAAGAAGAAGAGAAAGAGAAGAGAAGGAGAAGGAGAAGAACGAGGAGGAGAAGAAGAAGAGAAGAAGGAGAAGGAGGAGGAGGAGAAGGAGGAGAAGGCCAAGGACCTGCTAGTCCTTCTCCTCCTCCTCCTCCTTCTCCTCCTTCTTCTTTATTTCTTCTTCTTCTCCTCCTCCTCCACTTTCTTCTCCTCTTTCATATACTCCTTGCCTTAATTTCCCCAACAATGAGATAATTATCCCTTTTAGCTCCAAAATGCCATAATAACCTCAAAATGGCATAAGAACCTTGGTTAGCTCATTAATATTATATACTTAGCTTGTTTTCCTCTAAAATGGGATAATTAGCCCATTTAGCTCCAAAAAGACATAGTTAGCTAATTTAGCTCCAAGAAGAGGAGAATAGGAGAAGAAATAGGAAAAATGAAAAGAAAGAAGAAGAATAGAAGAAGGAGAAGGAGGAGGAGGAGAAGGAGGAGATGGCCAAGGACCTTCTAGTCCTTCTCCTCCTCCTCCTTCTCCTCCTTCTTCTTTATTTCTTCTTATTCTACTCCTCATCTTTATTCTCCTCTTTCATATTCTCCTTGCCTTAATTTCCCCAACAATGACAAAATTTCCCAATTTAGCTCTGAAAAGACATTATAAGCTCAAAATGGCCTAAGCACCTTGGTTAGCTCATTAATATTATATACTTAGCTTGTTTTCCTCTATAATGACATAATTAGCCCATTTAGCTCCAAAAAGACATAGTTATCTAATTTAGCTCTAAGAAGAGGAGAAGAGGAGAAATGAAAAGGAAGAACAAAAAGAAGAAGAGAAAGAGAAGAGAAGGAGAAGGAGAAGAAGGAGGAGGAGAAGAAGAAGAGAAGAAGGATAAGGAGGAGAAGGAGCCCTCCTTATTCTCCTTCTTCTTCCCTCATTCTTCTCCTATTCTTCTTCAATTTAGCTTATTTTCCCCAACAAAGACATACTTAGCCAATTATCATCCAAAATGACATAATTAGCTTAGTTAGGTAAAAACATCATAAGAACCTTGGTTAGCTCAATAAAATGACTAATTAAGCTCCCAAAAGACATAATAAGCTCAAAATGGCATAAGAACCTTGGTTAGCTCATTAATATTATATACTTAGATTTTTTTCCTCTAGAATGACATAATTAGCCCATTTAGCTGCAAAAAGACATAGTTAGCTAATTTAGCTCCAAGAAGAGGAGAAGAGGAGAAATGAAAAGAAGGAAGAAGAAGAAGAAGAATATAAGGAGAAGGAGAAGGAGAAGAAGAAGAAGGAGGAGGAGAAGAAGAGAATAAGAAGGAGAGGAGGAGAAGAAGGAGAAGGAGCCCTCCTTCTTCTCCTTCTTCTTCTCTCCTCCTTCTTCTCCTCCTTCTTCTCCTTATTCTTATCTTCTTCTTTTTTCTTCTTCTCCTCCTCCTCATTCTCCTTCCCCTCCTCCTGCTCCTCCTCCTTCTTGTTTTTCTTCTCCTTGTTCTCTTCTTGCTTCTTCTCTTTCTTCTTCAATTTAGCTTATTTGTCATATATATGTTGTTGTTCTTCTTTTTCTGACTTTCTTATTCCCATTTTGCAGATTGGATGTACTACATGCATGGAAGATGGTATTGATGGAGTGCTTTAGTTCTAGTTTTCATTTGAGTTGATGAACAATGTGGAATTATATGTATATGTATATATCGATGAACAGTATATGTGGAACTATACTTATATGTATATATATGGATGAAACTTTGTGCTATGAATATGTGTTGTGACCTATCTATGTGCTATGTATATGTATATGTGTTGTGACCTATATATGTGCTATGTATATGTATATGTGCGGTGAAATAAACAAAAAAAACAAAACTGTGACAATATGGGCTCTTTGCCGTCTGCTAGCTAACAGCAAAGGTGCCACGTGGCGCCCAGCTGTGCAACCTGGGCAGCAGCAGCCGGCCATATTGTCTCTTTGACGTCCGCTTCCTGGGGGGGGCAGATGACAAAGAAGAGGGCACACAAGAGGGGGGAGGAGGGGGTAGGCAGACGACAAAGAGTGGAGTGTGGTGTGGGGGGGAGGTGGAGGCAGACGGCAAAGAAGAGGGCGTGGCACACGGCAAAGCCTCCGTTAGCCCCTAACGGAGGCAACGGCTGTCGGCTGCCGTCTCGACCTCTTTGCTGACTGCTCTTCTGAAAAGCTGATGGCAAAGATCTTTGCCGTCCGCTTCGGTGAGGGAGACAGTAAAGAAGCTACAATGTCGTCATAGGCTGACGCAAAAATTTTGCCGACTGTGGGATTCTTTGCCGTCTGTGTATTACTCTTTGCCCTCGGTGGTTTACTCTTTGCCGTCTGTGATGGCAGACGGCAAAGAAGCTAATTCCTGTAGTGATGCCAAAAGAGATAACACATGCTCTTAGCATATCCTCAAGAACCTGATTGACTCGCTCCACTTGACCACTAGTCTGAGGATGAAAAGCTATGCTGAAGTGTATCTTCGTGCCCATCCCAGACTTAAAAGAATCCCAGAACTTGGAAGTGAAGATACTTCGACGATCCGAAGAAATCATCATAGGCACGCCGTGCAAAGACACTATCCTGGAAGTGTACAACTCTGCAAGCTGAGCTGCCGAAATGGATTCCTTGAGTGGAAGAAAATGAGCTACTTTACTCAACTTGTCGATGACGACGAAGATGGCATCATTACCCTTCTTAGACTTCGGAAACCCAGTGACAAAATCCATCTCAATATGGTCGAACTTCCACTCGGGAATGGGCAAAGGATGCAAAAGACCTGCTGGACGTTGATGCTCTGATTTCAAACATCCACATACATCACATTCATTTACGAACTGAGCAATCTCACGCTTCATGCGAGTCCACCAGAAGGTCTGTTTCATGTCCTCATACATCTTGGAGCTTCCAGGATGTATTGAGAGCAAGGAGTTATGAGCTTCTTCCATGATGACCTTTCTGAGATCACCTTTTGGAACGACAAGACAATCCTCAAAGAACAACGTGTCTCTGGCATCAACACTGAAGCACTTCTATTTGGTTTCTTCACCATTGCATCAAGAAGCTGTGCTGCTCGGACTTGATCTTCCAAGGTAGGAGAGATCTGAAGATTTGCAAGAAATCCTTGAGGTACTAACTGAAGGTTGAGCTTTCTGAAAGATTCACAAAGGTCAGGCTGGAGAGGCTTCAGAATAAGACTATTGCAGTAAGCCTTCCTGCTCAAAGCATCTGCCACGACATTAGCTTTGCCTGGCGTGTACTCAACACTCGAATTGCAATCTTGGAGCATTTCCACCCAACAAGTTTGCCAGAGATTCAGGTTAGGCTGGGTGAAGATGTACTTGAGACTCTTGTGATCGGTGAAAACTTCAACCTTTCGTTCCAACAAGAGGTGTCTCCAAGTCATCACAGCGTGTACCACTGCTGCTAGCTCAAGATCATGCACACGATAATTCTTCTCCACTGCCTTCAACTGCCTGGAGGTATAAGCGACCACTTTCTTCTCTTGCATCTGAACTGCACCAAGACCTTGAGAGAGGCGTCGCAGAATACTTGGTAAGGCTTGGAATCATCCGGAGGAACCAAGACTAGAGTAGAGGTGAGCTTCTCTTTGAGTGTGTCGAAGGCCAACTGACACTCTGGAGACCAAGCATACTTCACACCTTTCTGAAGAAGATTTGAGAGAGGCTTAACAATCTTGGAGAAGTTCTCAACGAACCTTCTACAATAGCTTGCAAGCCCGAGAAAGCTTCGAAGCTGCTTCACATTCTGTGGAGGCTCCCATTCAACAATTGCCTGCACCTTCGACGGATCAACTTTGATGCCCTCGGCAGAGATGATGTGCCCAAGATAGATGACTTCTTTCAACCAGAACTCACACTTGGAAAACTTCGCATATAATTTGTACTCCCTCAGCTTATCAAGCACCAATCTGAGATATTCTTCGTGTTCTTCCTCAGTTTCAGAAAAGACCAGAATATCGTCGAGATAAAGCAAGACGAACTCATTCTTGAACGGAGAGAATATGTAGTTCATCAATCGACAAAATGCCGGAGGAGCATTTGCCAGACCAAAATACATGACCGTATACTCATACGAGCCAAAAGTAGTCCTGAAAGCAGTCTTCAGAATATCCTCTTCGCGAATGCGAATTTGATGATAGCCCATTCTGATATTGAGCTTGGAGAAGATCTTAGCCCCTTTCAACTGTTCAAACAACTCATTTGTGTTCGAAAGTGGACACTTGTTCCTGATTGTCTTCTTGTTCAGTGGACGGTAATCTACACACAACTCGTCCGTGCCATCCTTCTTCTTGACAAACAGAACTCCACATCCCCACGGAGACGAGCTCGGTCTGATCAGACCCAAACGCTCCTGCTCATCGAGTTGCCTCTTAAGTTCCTTCAACTCTTCTGGACCCAATTTGTACGGCCGTTTGCACACAGGCTCAATACCTGGTTCAAGGTCAATAACAAATTCAACTTCTCGATGCGGAGGCATTCCTGGCAGTTCTTGTGGAAACACATCTTCATATTCGCAGACCACTGGGACTTGAGAAATAGGACTAATCTCACCCTTTTCATTCAAAGAGAACAGACGGATTGTATCACCGCACGCCGCGAATATAATCACGTACTTTGAAGAGTGAGTAAGCTTCACTTCTTTAGCTTCACAATCAATCGATGCCTTGTTCATGGCCAACCAGTCCATACCAAGGATCGAATCAATGTAGGAATTGCCCAAGACATACGGAGAAGCCAGAAAAGAATAACTTCCTATCTTGACAGAAATATCACGAACTCTAGAATTTGATCTCATCTGAGCACCCGGAGAAACAACACCCATAGGTTTATGCAAACTTGTCGAGGGAAAATCATGCTTGATGAAAAATGACTGTGACATAAAGCAATGCGAAGCACCAAAATCGAACAAGACTTTAGCAGGAAAATCATTGACTGAAAGGTTACCCATGATCACATCAGAGGAGTTGTTTGCTTCAGCTGCATTCACCATATTGACTCGAGAAGACCCGGGGTTGAACTTCACGATATCATTGCTTGGAGGTTTGCCTGAAGGAGGAGGCGGAAGATGGAGCTGAGAAGTGCACTTGTTGGCATAGTGACCCTTCTGCCCACACTTGTCGCAAGTAACATCTGCTGGCTGACGGTACTTTGTCTGAGGAGGCCCTTGCTTCTGCTGCTGGAATCTCTGCTAGCAAGCTGGGTTGGGTGGGTGGGAAGAACCACGGCCACCAGAATGCTTGAACTGCTGCGTGTGCCGAGGAGGAGGAGGAGACACCCAGTACTTCTGTTGCTTCTGAACCACCTGAGTAGAAGACGAGTTGGAATCTCTGAAGCGCTTCTTAGAATTCTCCACCCTGAGCAAAGCTGCCTCAGCCCTGAGAGCTAAGTTGTAGAACTTATCCTGAGGATCGTGCAAAGCGAGAGCTAACTGCAAATCTTCTTTCAAGCCACCTCTGAACTGATAAATCTTGCTCTTCCGAACAGGAATATCTTGCAAGGCGTATCAGGCTAGCTCGTGGAACTCGACGTTGTACTTCTACACGGAGTTACCACCTTGCTTCAAGCGCCTAAACTGCTCACGCATTTCCTCCACTAAGCTGGATGGAATGTAGTGGGATCTGAAGTCATGGCAGAACTCATCCCAAGTGATCACTCTAGCATCCCTGGAATCCTTCAACTGTTGCCACCACATAGATGCTTGCCCCTTCAGCTGGAATGTTGCAAATTTGACGAAATCCTCAGGACGAACATTGCTGCATTCAAAGTGCTTGTTCATGTCGCGGATCCAATCCTCAGCATCAAATGGCTGGTCAGAGGAAGTGAAAGTCTTCGGCTGATTTGACAGGAACTAACTCAGATTAACAAACTAATTGCCGCCATGCTGGAAATTGCCTTGCTGCTGATTACCCCTCTCTTGCAAGAACTGTAGCAGCATCTGAGTGTTTGCATTTGTAGCAGCCATCACCGCTTGCTAAGCCTCTACAGGAGGAGGCGGCTGCGGAGGAGGATTCTCCGGAGGAGGAGGTGGTGGTGGCACATCCTCACGCCCTGGATTCTGACTAGTTGGTGGAGCCATCCTGAAGACGGACAACACATTAGCCCACAGAATAAATTGAAGGTATAGCTGAATCAAAACGGTAGGAATATCTGAACAGGAATATAACAATTGCACTCGAACAAAATAGTAAGAATGCTTCCTCAAAGTAACGGTCGACAAAATTCTGATTAAGACCACTTGCAAACAAGTATGAGCTAGAACTCCTCGGAACAAACATATGATCGAGATTTCATACGATATCTTCGTGGATAAGATCGCACGGGCTCGAATTTACAGTAGCCATCATGTGGAAGGTAGTGCACACGACTTACGAAGTATCCCCGAGTCATAGCGAGCTACAAGGACTCTTTAAGACACAACGAGAACCACTATAAGACGACCGTGAACAAACAGACCCATTGAATATCGAATACCAACCTCACATCATGCATCTGTAGGTAGATTGTCCTATAAGTTACTACTTGATATCCCACCTATGAATTCCCGAAATATCTGGTCATGCTATCTGGTACACGGATAGAAGGAGTAATATTCACACAAATCCTATACTAACCCGTCCACTGTATCACCTCCGTCAACACATAACCAAAATCTCGGACCTTCATCTAACAACAGACCGTCGTGATCAACGATACAAAGTATGGCAGTACTCCCGAACAATCTGCACCATTACTTGGGACATAGGGGATATCTTGCCACTACTAGTATTGAAGCAATTACGAACATCCTTCGTTCTGAGATACTCAGAAATCTGAATGATGGTGATGTGCACAAGAATCCCCTGGAGCTCATCTCCCCGCAAGAAATCAAGGCAGACAGGAGGCACCAAGACAGAACTCCGTCACATCGATATCATATAGATTTCACAAATACCCGCGGGATCCTAATTTTTTTTTGAGCGAGAAGAGGAGTAGAATTAAGATTTCCTAAGTCGGGAACCTCACTAGAGCATGGAAGACGAGAAAAAAGAATCCTACTCTCCGATATAACTAAGACTCAAAACTTTTTACTAGACTCGACTCGGCCAAGTATGATCACACAAAGGCTCCTATGGTCGTAAGGCTCTGATTACCAACTTGTAATGACTAAGATGCGGTCCTTTCCGATTTAGGGAATGAGGCCCCGAATTGGAAAGAAGCACATCTAAGTGTTTCGCAAGAACGGTAACATACCACATACATAATATTAGAATGACAATTAGGGATTCAACTGCCATCTCATACATAATATCAGAGTTTACATCACGCATTATTTTAGACAAGGTATTTCCGCTACGGACTACATAACATGAGAAATGACTATGCTACCCTACATGCTTGCCCACGATCACGACCACGCCTCAGTCTTCTGGATAGTTCATGTACAGGCGGTCGTTCTCCTCATCATACTGCCACGCCAGCTGCGTGCCATCGGGATCACCTGTGTCGGGCGTACCTGTACCTGTTGGTGTGTTCAAGTTATCTGTGAGCCACGGGGACTCAGCAATCTATGACCTCGGTGCCAGAACTAGTCAAGTTATTAGGTAAGGAAGGTTCAGTGTTTAGGTTGCAACATCCTAAGCATATATGGTGGCTAACTTACGTAGAACAAGTATTGAAGGTGGTCTATTCTAGCGGTTGATGATTAGCTGATCACTAAGTGATCCTGATCACCTACTTACGTCAATCATAACCCCACCGTGTTCCCGATCAAAGAGAGATCTTCGAAGGGGACAATTATGGTTACGCACACCGTTGGCAATTTTATTAGATTAGGTTCAAGTTATCTATAATCGGATGTTAACACGTATTCCAAGTTGCCACATAACAGCGAGCACGGCTTTTAGAAAGATTAAACCCTGCACGGGTGCTCCAACTAGTCCATCACAAATGGTCACGGGCTGCAAAGTAATCCTCTATCACGAATCTCGTGATCTCGTCGGATTCCTTAGAGGAAAACCTCAACTCTGGGGAGAACCAAAGCTTCACCGGGATTCCTATACGCAAGATATATCGCTAAGGTAAGACAAGAATAGCAGGACCTCCCGACGTGTCAATGACCCCGATACGAGTCGCGTATCTCAGTCTCAGGACACGTCGGATAAGCGAAGCGTACAGTGTTTAGAGAAATCTCCCGAGTTGCCCCGGGATGGCCCCGCACGGTGCTCTAGTTTGGACCAACACTCATGAGGAGCACTGGCCCCGGTTGTTGATTAATTCCTCGGGGTAGCTATTCCCTATGCAGATTATTATTAAGTGATTAGCAAATTAACACCAGTGTTGGGTCCTGTCGGACGAGTCTTAACACTACGCGATTTATTAAGGGGGTCCCGATAACAAGCCCGAACGTGTTAGGAGCGATTAGTTAGGGAATAAAACTCTGGTAGCCGGAAACTAAGGCGGAAATAACGGAACAAAACACCCGGCAAAAGGCTAGGCCTTTCGCTATTTACCAAGTATATAGGTGCATTAATTAAATAACAGATTTAACATAATGATATCAAACTCATGTTATCACATGAGACAAAGCACCTGCAACTAACAGCGCTAACATTATAGCTGAGCAAGCCTACTTAGCCATTCAATTTATGCTAGGAGGGGAAAGTGCTTGGGTTTCATGGCAATATAAGGAGGCAATTATTTCTGTGGTAGGAAGCGAGCATATGACGGAAGAAATGTAACCTAGCATAACAAGTCTAGAGATGGAATCAAGGTCATATCATTTTTCCCGTGATGTCCTCAGCTTGGAACTGCTCTTATTCGTCCTGCACATACTCTCCTGGATCCACGTACTCGCTCTATGATCCCGGTGCTACCCAACATAAGAATAGAATCCAATGAACAATAGCACAACAAGATGCAACAAGCACATTATGCATGAGATGACAATGAACTTGCACCCCTATTCTACTCACTTGCAAATGCATGCGAAGAAACTACAAGTTCCTAGACAGAACTTCCCTCTAAGCTATCTTGACATGCATGAGGATGACATGAACAGATGCGCCACGCGAAAAGGATGCAAAAACATATAAAGAACGTTACGAACGGAGCTACGGATCAACCGGAAACAACGAAACAAGAAATAGAGTCCTACGTGTCAAATCCATCACCACACACTCCAATGGCCTACTTCTGGTATTCCCAGGTTGCCAAGACATAAAAGAAATAAGAATGGATGGGGTGGTGCAAGGAATATGACCACACCACCAATTATGCACTCAGAAGCATAAAAAACATCAAAACTACACAATCTGTCCTAAATAGCATCATAGCATTTTGAGGGATACATGCAAAGCACCTACAATCACCCAAACAGGCCAAATAAGATATGTGGCAGAAGCTATTCCAAATCTCTACAAGCATGAGCAAAAAGATAATACAAACGAGTTACACACAGAAAGTTACACAACTGCTAACTTGGACAAAAATATCAGTTTTCAGGGACTTGGTGACACAGAAAGTCACTAGCTGTTTATGCTCTGAAGCATTTTGACAGCGCCGAAAACAATATCTACAGGATTCCAAATGGTATGAAAATTGACAGAGTGCTAGACAAACAGAAAAGCTACAACTTTCCAGTTGATAGCCAGGGTGATTCCCAACACATGGACTTCTACAAGCACAAACTAAACTGGAATTTTCACCACGCCTATTTTGACTACGCACAACTTGCACACATGAACTCATAAGCATGAAACAAAACCAACATGTGGTAGAGGGGTTCACCCTCTACTGCCACAAGAAAGAATCAACCTTTTGGGCTCATCACATCACATGGAACCAAGCTCTAAACATGGAACAAAACTGAAATATGACATTCCCAGAAAGTGTTCCAAAGTGGAATCTGAACCCACCATTGGATACCTGGGATGATTCTACCCCAAAAACATATGTAATACATAGGAACTTGCATAGAACAATTGGGCACAAACTTGAAAGGAAAATCTACATGGAATCACATAGAGTGAATAGTGCAACATCGTATGTGCTACTCACTAGAACACCACCTACACAAGCTCTTGCACACACTCACATATCCAATGGTGCACACGAGGGGTAGACCTCATGCTCATGTGCCTTAGCACACCACACACACACATACATCAAGCACCATATAAGCAAGCACCTACACATGCTAATTAGACACACTCACTAGATTACACCACATCATCTCTACACCTACACATATAAACTTTCTCATGTGCTCATCAAGGCACTACGTGCCTTGGGCATGTGTGAGACACACACACACACAATCACACACAACAACACGTGAGCACCTACATATGATCAACTATAAATACCCACACACACCACAAGATCACATGCTCTACTCACAAGGTATGTGGGGTGGAAAACCCACACACACACACACTCATATCACATACTTGCACAAGATAGGACATAAGTCCATCAACATGCACATGATAAACACACACACACACATCTCTAGTGCAAAATACACACATACACATGGTCTAGCTCACACCTACCCACACATACAAAGCCTACACATGCTATCTATCATGGTAGCAGATATACTAGAGACCATATGTTGTTTGGAGCTAAAATAAATGCCACACATGGTGACCAAGCAGCTGCAGCAACTATACAAACACACATATGCAAAACAAGAAAGAAAAGCACAAAGAAAATAAAAGAAATGGGGGAGGGATCGAACCCTAGACCCCCTGGTCACAACACAGGACCAACACCACTGGGCTGAGGTGCTCTGGTTCGACAGGAACAGAGAAGAGTGCAGGGAATGTTCTCTGCTATAGCTACTGTGCTGAAAAAGGAAATCAAAAGGGGTGCGCCGAGGGGATTCGATCCCACGACCTGCCACTGCACCCAAAAGACACCTACCACTCTGTTACTGCTTCGGAACTTAACAGAGGAGGGAAGTATACTCTATTGAGCAACCCCCTCATGCCTATCCTCTGCCCGACGATGGCCGGAACAGGGGAAGGGTCTCGCCGGCGTTACACGCTAAATCAGCCAACGGTTCATCGATCGAAGGAAGCACAGGCTCCGGCGGTTCCATTTCACTAACTAGCACTACTAGAGAGGGCCTACATCTATCGATCCACGACGCGCGGCGGCGCCGGCGACAGAGAAGGTACACGGCGAGGCTACGGGCTACGGCTCGTGATCTGGGACATGTAAGAAGGGGGGAAAGAATCTACCTCACCTACTGGACGAGGTGGTCGTGTCGGTTGGAAAGGAAGTAGTGGGAGAAGGGGAAGAAGCCGCTCGGGGAAGAACGTCGGGGAGGAAGGCCGCCGTCGTTGAGGTAGTGGTAGCAGGGCCGATCTCATCGAAGTAGCTGCGGGAATGGCCTCCTGGAAGATCCCGCGTGCTCGCCGAGGGGTCCGAGAGGCTGCAGGTGTACGAGCGCGACGACGAGGACCTCCTCAGCTTGCGGCCATGGCGGAGGAGCTCGATCCCCTTACCTGATGTCGACGTCAGAGAGGGAGAATGAGACAGGAAGGAGGTGGCGGCGCAAGGGGAGGAACCCTAGGCTGCACGGACACCAAGCGGGGACTTATATGGAGGAGGAGGAGGCGAGGGACGCGCATCGACGTCCGTGATGGCGTCTGCTGCTGCCGTGCTCTCTGTCTCTGACGAACTGACGGAGGAAGGAGACACGGGAACGTCGTCTACAGGTATGGGCTAAGCGCGAGGGAAGGGGTTTGGGCCACCCAGGGGGAGGAAGCCCACTAGTGGCGCGAGATAAGAGAGAATAAAATCTGAGGGGTTTTACTAATTAAAACAAACAAATAAAAGATTTAAAACAAAGGCAAAACTGATGGAGTTAAAAATAAAACAAAATACCCCTGGTCATAAGGGAATTATGACCCATTTGAATAAAATGGAAAAGAAATATTTGGAGCAATTAAATATTTACAAAACAGAATTTGTTTGATCTGTTTTGTGAACATTTGCACCTTTAAAATGTAGTTTCAAAACAACAAATCATAACATCATATCCACCACAATTAATACTAAAGCATGTGCATTTTTGAAATAGGGATGGGGCAAGTAAATATTGGCTTGAGATAAATAAAGAAAGGGAGTTTTTGGATCCTATAAGCAATCAACATAGCTTCCTACTTACAAATAACACCCACCATCATCTCACATGCAATCACATCACACATCCACATGACACACCACAACATGGAACACAAGAACAACAAATACAATAGGCATGGAATAAAAGTGATGCATGCATGCAAAAGGAAACATGATAAGGTGACACATGAAATAACACAAGCATGGTCTCTCATATCAATGACAAGATGGACCCACATAGAGAAGGTTCCAATAAAGGCAAGTTACACTCTTGGGGCATTACACGTTAGCCACCTAACGGGGCTGATAACTGTGTTTGGTATCTAGCACCTTTGCCGTCTGCTTGCTAGGAAAACCGGTGACAAAGTTCTTTGTCGACCGAAGTGGTTTTGCACATGGCAAAGAAGCTCATTACCGTGACCTTCAGTGCTGAAAGTGGGGCCATCAGCTAGCGGACGGCAAAGGTGTTTGCCGTTCGTGACCTGGTCCTTTGCCATGTGCTATGGCTGGCCGCAAAGAAGCTGATTCCTGCAGTGTTAGTACATGTACAACATGGAGCACTCAGAACGCCCCCCTAAATGAGACAAACAAATGATTAAGGTCTTCTTTAAGGTTGAAACTTATTTCTTCCTCATATATTTGGGTGCATTTGCACATGAAACGAGCGCCTAATTGGATCCTCAAAACTCAACCATCTAGACAGTCCAGGCTTCCTCAAATCCAGCCCATTAATGGTGTAGAAATGTGGTTGTTCGGACTATCCTCCCTTTTATCCCTAAACGTGTTCCCCAACACAAAATCCTGACCCCCGACGCATCCTTCCTTTTTCAGTCGGACGATCCACTTGTTCGGTTTCTTGCTATAGCAGGACATTTCTTTCTCGAGCCCTCACCTTTAAAACCATATGACGCCCGCCTCACCTTTGCCATGGAGCCTTCTCTCCTTCATACCTCACCAACCGCCCTGCTCTCTGCCCTAACCCCTCCCATCGTGTTCATGCCGATCTGCCACCACCATGAAGGGCGAGGAGGTGTCTGTCGCTCGGGACCCCCCCGAGCCAAGAAGGCAGATTTGATGTCTCCTAATCCATTTGACATTGTAACATACATTTGAATGTCATGAATTACCATGAAACAAAAATATGATGTCCATTATTGGGGGAAACTAATACACCACCGTGTCTATTATTAGCTCTTGAAGCACACAATCAATGCAGACCATTCTACCCTAACCAAAAAATGTCCTTTATTAACTCATGAATTTTCTGAAGTAGGGAATCTATCCCACTTAGATATGTGTAGTTCAACAGACCAACCCCTACCGTCATCCCGCTCACACTCAACTGTCACTTGCATCCCGCTAAAATTTATTAAGTTTGTTCTAAATGAGCGAGTGATTGACGCTGATGTGGCAGTTCAGCGGCAAGGGACAAGGGTGGAAACCGCCTTCCCATCTTAATGCTATGGACCCCCTCTATTTACAAAATTCTCATCAAATTTGATGTATTCAATTGCCATGGTATCATAGTTCTTCAACTTATTCACACTAATTTTATTAATCCACTCCCTTGCGTGTGAAAGGTGTATGTTCTCCCATATTTCACTATGTGATGCAAGGGTAGTTATATAGGAATGCTACTTTATCCCGCAATATTCAAATTCCATCACGATGCACTTTTAGTAGTCTTCTCACATTAAACATATCATATCTTACACTCCTAAGAAGTTGATCCCCACTACTATCATTTCTCTTAACATGCACAATGTTCAGACCAGCTTCATGCCACATTAGCGTTTAGTTTGCAAAGAGCACCCAATTTGTTTGATTCCTCCTACGGTAACCTACGGTGAGACACACCAAATTAGCATTTGTCATTAATTCAAACATGCATGCAAAACCGCTAGACTAACGCATGCATGCAGTGGTATACACGGATGTGGGAGATTGATT
Source organism: Hordeum vulgare subsp. vulgare (assembly GCF_904849725.1). Lineage (NCBI taxonomy): Eukaryota > Viridiplantae > Streptophyta > Magnoliopsida > Poales > Poaceae > Hordeum > Hordeum vulgare. The sequence continues at coordinate 264,065,006 of NC_058521.1, forward strand.
GATCCATTTAATAAAAATGGCGCTGATTTCGGTTCACCTATGGAGGAGATTAGCTAGGTCTATTTATTTTGAAATAAATTAACCAACTTGCTTTGTTGTACTCACAACGTAAATTTTCTAGAGGTAGGAGTTAATTTAGATACATTAGTAGCCAACGGCTGGCTATATGATGTTGTCATGTCGTATGCTCATATGTAGTTACCATTTATAGCCACACATACAATAATGATAGCTATAAGGTTGGTTATAAGAGCGTTACTTTTTCCAAAATTCTCTCTATCTCTTTCTTCGTATTTATTGCATTTGTCAAGGAGTACACATATATCTACGCTCTTGCGTGAGAGCCCACCCCCACCTTTTCATGTCTCTCTCCTCCACATAGGTAAAATGTCATGTAAGCGGGCTATAAATCAGATGTTGTACTTGCTCATTCAGATGGGAGGATAATGAAGAAACCTATTTGATCATGACACCAACTATTTTCCCGACGGGTTATCTTTGAACTTTCATCTTAGCTTATTAATCTCATCAACAAACTCTAGGACGTTCCTAAATTAAGAGCATGACAAACTTTTCTTTCCCGAGGGGATGCATTCTCTAATTACGCAAGCACAAATATATTATTTGTCTTTCTTTTTATAAGATTCAAAGCTTACATTGCACATGTATTTGTATTTTGTTTCCAAAAGTTTCACTATTTTTGGCTCTACAAATTCTCCTATACAGAACTACAAATTCCCGCATGAACGCGCGGGGTATCATCTAGTTACTACAAATGTTTACACACCATGATGGCGCGGGTCATTATTAAACTTCATTTTTCATGGAATTATATTTCTATACTATTCTTCATGGAATTAATTTTTTTTTGCCAAACCTCAATAATTTCTCATAGTCCAAGAGTGTCACCTCCTTACTGACACTTGAATTCAAAGGGTATAAGTTTCTTTGATTCACTTCGGGCCTATAGAAATGTAAATAGTAAAACTATTAATAAATCTAACAGTTCCAATAAACATATATTTGGGGTGACTCCATCAATAAGGAAGTTAACAACAAAGGTGATGGAAGGGGCGTTTCAAGCGGAGGCAGTGCGGGAGGGCATGGACAGAAGGATCACCCTAGCTACCTCACGTCTCCGTAGGGTGAGTGGTTTGTGGTGCCGAGGAGGTGGAGGAGGACAGTGCAACTACAATGGAAGGGTAGAGTAGCACCGCAGCTACAATATGCATAGCCATTGTCGAGTAGGGTGTGTGTTAGCGGAGAGCCCTTGTAGAGATCCTCGCTGCCGGTGTCGCGGTTGCGGACACACCCTGCCCTAATGTGAGGCGATGGCGACAACTTGATCGTCCCACGAGTCGGGGCCTCGACCAGGCCGTGCTCGAAGAGGTTGATGTCGTCCACAATATAGCAGTGAATGCTATGGCAGAGGGGCGACGATGTTGAGGAAAGGTACAAAAAATATAGTCGAGCGGTAGGAGAATCAGAGAGATTAACACATGGATGGTCTTTTAGAGAGGGGTGTGTCGTGGGTATAAGTCTGACAGTAGATGTGTAGGGTATGAAAGGATGGGCAGAGCCTTAGCTATGGCGAGGTTGTATGAGTTCAGGCCCCTCTACGGTGGAGGTAAAAGCCCTACGTCTCAGTGCTCTTGGGAGCTTGATGTCGAGTGGAATATGGATTACAGTGAAATGCTAACCCCTGCACCAGTGGGGAAGGGCGGCTTATATAGAGTGCGCTGCCCTTCACAACGGTCTGGTGCACAGGGGTGGAGTAGTGTCTAATAAATGCCTACGTTACAGGTAACATATGCCTTAAATGCTAATAATGGTACATGAAAACGTATGACTGTTGCCCTCCAGGGGGGTTACGATATACGGAGTGGAATCCAGTCGGTAAGTTTGATACGCTTCGAATGCACGTCTCCGACTGGATGATGGAGGAATCGTCACCGACTGGATGATGGGAAGTCCTTAATTCAGTCGGAGCTGACTAAGGGCCTTGTCCCTTATGATGGGTAGTCCTTGGGTAGGACTTATAGGGCAGGCCTATGACCCTACCCTGGGACTATAACCCCATCATTAGTCCCTGAATGGACCGGGGTTGGAACGATGAAGCGATGCTTGGAGTACGGATCCGACTGGTATGGATGCGACTTTGGCGTTGTTTGCCTCGGTCCATTTTATCCTCTTGACCAGCGATCCGAGTGGATACGTTTGTGAAACGAACCGTCAGAGACCGAGTGCTTCCGCAGAATCTTTTGACGTGATTGGTCAACTGACAGCGGCGGATTTTCTGGGATCCTCAAATTTTGGTTACCGCGCGCTCAGCGGGGATGACGACATCGTCATCGAGTAGTTTCTGCCGCCTCGATTACCGCGCCTTCATCTCCTCCAGTAATATCGCAGAAGTCAGTCCGGGGATAAGATTTCGGGGCCACCTGCTAGTGACCCAGTCGGAAGCTTATTTAAACCTCTCCGGCGAGGGTTTCTCGTTGCGCTCACCTGATTACTCGCACTCGCCCCACTTCTCCCGTGGCTCTCTGCGCATCCCAAGCTTCCCCCTTCCTCTCCTCCCCCGCGGATCTGCAGCCTCCACCATGACGAAGGGGCAGACGAGCAATCTCGAGTCGCAGAAGAAGAAGAAGAAGGCGGCGGCTCCTGCTCAGCAGCGACAGCGGGCACTGCGGGCAGGTTGGATCCTGGGGGATTTCCTCCCCTCCACGATGACGACGAATGACATGATGGAGCTGGTGGAGCAAGGTATGATCGAAAACAAGTCATGGAGGCTGCCGGCAGAGGGCTAGACGGAGCCGGCGCCCCAGGAGGGGGAGCGCGTCTTGCTGCTCAGTCACGTGTACCGAGGCTTCTCTCTGCCTCCTCATCCCTTCTTCAGAGGTATCATGAACCACTTCGGGGCGGAGCTCCACCATTTTCCTCCCAACGCAATAGCTCATCTTTCTGCATTCGTCGTGCTTTGTGAGTGCTTTATCGGTTATCCTCCCCATTGGGGGCTCTTTAAGTACATCTTCTCCGCTAGATCCCAAACCGTCAAAAGACTTAGCCAGTCGGACGAAAAAACTCATATCCTCCAGCTCTCCGGAGGCTTAGGCTTCCAGAAGAAAAACAAAACTAGCTATCTCGCTCTTCAATTGTCCGAGTCCGTTAGGAACTGACAGTCGACTTGGTTCTATTGCCAGGACGTTGCTTGTCCGGATGCCGCAACTGGACTGCCACCTTTTAGCCTAGACCGACCGGCTCCGCCCATGCAGCTTGCGCTCACGAAGACGGAAAAAAATCTAGATTCAGCCTCTGGTCGAAGCGCTGATAGATGTCGTCCGCAAGGGAGTCACCGGCACGGATTTGCTGGAGATTTTTCTGGGTCGGCGCATCCAGCCTTTGCAAGCTCGACACCACGCCATGTGGCACTACACGGGGCCTGAGGACTCCACTCGGACTCACCCCGAATGCATGACCGGGGAGGTTGTGACGGTGTGGGTCCGCAGCATCACAGGCGCCTGCGATAACCCCAGAGGAGCTCGGCGAGTGAAGCCCTTCCGCGCTGAAAACCCTCCTCCGAATGAGGTGAGTATATCTTGTCGAGTGCTTACAATTCTCATAGATTTATCGCTTTTTCTTATATCACTGTCTGACGTCTGAGGTTGTCGACTGTATCTCGTGCAGGCGTGGACCAACTGGTTTTCTCCCGTCTCGAACGGGAATCCGGCTGAGGAAGAGGAAGGCAGCCAGGAAGGCAGCGTGGACAGCGTCGAGTACGTCTCCGACAGCGGGGAGACGGAGGAGGAGACCGAAGAGGAGGAGGGGGAAGCTGGGGAGCAGAGCTCGCCACCCCCACCACCAGAGCCTCGAACTAAGCGCCGTCACGAACCCGTGACTCCGTCGTCTCCTCCAGCGCCTCCGAGTGCCTCGCCAGCTCCTCTCATGGTTCCGAGCGCCTTGCCAGCTACTCCCGTGGCTCCGAGTGCTCGGAGCACAAAGAGGACCAGGGACGCTGCTCCCGAGCCCACAGACCAACCTTCCAAGGTGGCCAAACCGAGTGGATCCAAGCCTCGGAAAGCTTTGCCTCGGATGAGGATCGCTATTCCCGTTGCCTCGGCGTAAGCGTATCGTTCTCTTATCTTCTTTCAGTATTTGATTGAACTCATGCTTATTGGTTGAGTGGATTTTACTCGACACAGCTGCTACCTCCGCCACCTCTCTGCCTCGCCCGGAAGACGATCCCATGGATACGGATAACGTTGCCACATCCCAGCAAGGTACGTTGTGACGACTCCGAGAGTCTGCATTATTGTTCTTCGAATTCTGTCTTTAATCTTGCCTTTTTTCTGTAATCTCATGTTGTTCAGTTGAGCTTCCTTCAGAGGTGATTCATCTGGAGGAGGATGACCAGAAGAGATCAGGGCAAGCTCTAGCGCCTGTCCTTGAGGTTGTTCCATCTGCTGCTGCTCCTGCTATGGATGCGCCGCCGACCGAGACGATGCCGTCGACTGAGACAGTGCTCCTCGCGGCTGAACCGACTGGAGCGGGACTTGGGATGCCAAGGAGTCTCCTGTCGTGCGGGGTCCGTCGTCCGTCCACTACGCCGCCCGACACCTCCCGGAAGATCAAGTGGAAGCCGCCAAGGAGGCTATGGTGCAGGTGGAGTTGATGGCAGGTGATGCCAAGGGGGCGTACGACTCCATCGCATCTTTGTACAAGAGAAGCTTGGAGCTCCGAGACGATATCCGAGTAAGTGCGCTAGTAAGTATTTGCTTTCCTCTTGTAACCCACTAGGGGTTTAAGCGATATACTCGGATACAGTAGGATTATTTTGCAGTGGGTTCACTCTGAGTGAACCCAGTGGGTGTAGTCCCCGAGACTTCTGTCGAGTGCTTGCACCGGCAGTTGTCTTTATATACATTTTCTTTGACTTGGTCGGATCAAAACTAATCTGTCCAAATGGTACCAGTGGGGGCACTCCGAGTGCACTTACTGGAAGTAGTCCCCGAGAGTAATGTTACTCAGGTTAGGTAGTGGTAGCCTCGTAGGCTTGTTTTTTGTTATGTAGCTCAATAGGGCAGACCTGTTCGAGCTTCATGCCAGTGGGGTCACTCTTAGTGAACCCACTGGGTGTAGTCCCCGAGACCGCTGTCGACTGCTTGCGTCGGCAGGGGTCTGAAGAACTTTGAGCTTTTATTGTTTTCCTTGTTGAATGTGTCTGATCTTTTCTTCCCGCTGATTTGCAGAAGACTTGCAAGATGGGATCAGCGTACAATGATCTGAAGGCTGAAAAGATTCAGCTTGCTGCGGAACTGGAGGCAGCTGTGCATGACTTATCTGGTGTGAAGGGTTCTCTTGCTGAACGAGAGAAGTCCTTGGAGGAGTCCCGTGAGGCAAACAAGGCATTGGTGGCCGAAATTGAGAAAATGAGCAAGCAAAGAACTGAGCTGATGGGTCAGATGAAATTGATGAACAGTCGGTGCATATCCCAGGAGAAGTACGTCAGTGACTGGGCAAGGAAGATGATTGCGCTGCTCGGTGGTAAGTTTTTCCCTAGTGCTTCTTGACTTTGTATTTCATGCTGCGCTTACTTTCTGCTTGTCTTGTCTTTGCAGATTTTTGTATGGACGCTGAGGCTGAAGCAGCTGACATTGAGCGGTCGGTTATTCCGAATGTTCCACTCAACGACGAAGTGAATCGAGACATGCTCTGAGCGCACATTCGCCTTGGCAGAGTGGTGGAGATGTTCGTCGGGGGAGCGGCGTCGTCCGTCAGGTGGATGCTGACCTTCTTCGTGTCTCCCGCCGACTGGAATGCGGACTCCGAAGCTGGCTTCTTCGAACACATCAAATCAGCAGGGTCGACTGTCTTCTTGTATTCGTCCAGCTTGAGGATAGCCATCTGCTGATCGGCGATCCTCGAGCCCTGCTGCAGACACTCTTCGGCCCGCTGCCGATTGCCTGTGACAGTGATCACACCTTTGGGACCTGGCATCTTCAGCTTCACGTACAGGTAACACGGACGGGCCATGAAACGCGCATACGCCGGACGGCCCAGAATCGCGTGGTATGCACTCTGGAAGTCCACCACCTCGAATGTTAGCTTTTCCTTGCGGAAGTTCTTGTCGGAGCCGAAAACGACGTCCAACGCGATCTAGCCGAGTGACTTGGCCTTTTGTCCAGGGACGACTCCGTGGAACTGCATGCTGCTCTCGCTAAGTTTGGACATCAGAATGCCCATCCCCTTGAGAGTGTCGGCGTACATGATGTTCAAGCCGCTGCCGCTGTCCATGAGGACTTTGCGCAGTTGGACTCCTTCCACCACCGGATCGACGACCAGAGCCTACCTCCCAAGGGTGGGCACGTGTGCTGGATGATCCGACTGGTCAAAGGTGATCGCAGTCTGAGACCATTTGAGGAATGTGGGGTTGGTTGGGGTGGCCATGTTCACCTCCCTGTTCACCTCCCTGTTCACCAGCTTCAGTCAACTCTTGCTTTCCACGTTAGCAAAAATCATCAGTGTTGCATGGACTTGGGGGAACGGATCCTCCTTGTCTTCCTCATCCTGTTCATTGTCCTTTTCACTCGGCTGCCCTTCGACGAACCCTTGGATCAGGAGGCGACATTGCCGAGTGGTATGCTTCGGAAATATGGCGTTGCCTTCTTCATCCATCTTCGTGTGGATTGGACATGGTTGATCCAGGATGTGGTTCCCGAACTGCTTCTTCTTGGTGGTGAACTGAGCCTTCCCCTTGCCCTTGAACTTGGCATTGGTAATGGCTGCGGCCTCTACCTGCGGAGTGGACGGAGCTTTCTGCTTCTGCTTCCGAGTGTTGTTCTCATCTCCATCGGCGACTACTTTATGCTTGCCGCTACGAATGCGGTCCTCTTCTTCGCCATTAGCATAGCGTGCTGCTATCTCCATCATCTTGCTCATGGAGACGTCGCCTGTCCGACCGAACTGCAGGTACAGATCTCTGTACCGCACGCCTGCCTTGAAAGCGCAGACTGCTTGGTGCTCTGTGATGTTCTCCACCGTGTGGTAGAGAGTTGTCCAAAGCTGGATGAAGTCGCGCAGGGCTCATTCTGCTTCTGGACACAGTGCTGGAGCTCCACGAGACCAGCAGGGCATTTGCACATCCCCTCGAAGGTCCTGATGAAGACTCGGGCCAGATCTGTCCCGTTGTAGATGCTCGAAGGGGCTAACTGGTCCAGCCGCGCCCGTGCCGAGCCATCGAGCATCAGGGGGAGATGTTACATGGCGACCTGGTCATCTCCACCATCGATCTGGGCTGCCACTCGGTAGTCATCCAGCCACATTTCTAGCTTGGATTCTCGTGTAAACTTGCTGATCCCCGTCGCCAATCGAAAGTTGCGAGGGATGTCAGCTGAACGAATGGCCCAACTGAAACACTCGGGACCAGAGACGATGGTCCTGCTTCCACTCGGACGGTCTCTATCGTGACCATCGCGGTGGGCTCGACTCCTGCCGACCATCCTCTGGGCGATGTAACCTCTTGCATCAGGCCTTGGATCATAAGGGTCACCGACCGAACCCCGATCATCATGATGTCGGGGCCCGTAGGGCCCACCCCGCGGAGGGGTGCGTGCACGGCAACGATCTTCGGGATTCATGGAACGGCTGCCTCCTTTGTGTCGCTGATGAGAATCTGGGTTGAAAACTGACCGACGTGTGTTCGCGTGAACAGAACTGTTGTGGATCCGGTTGTGCGACTGGGAGACCGCCGAATTCTGCTGCAGCGCCGTGTGCAACAGGGCACGGATCTGCTCGATCCCTCTGCCAGCCTCTGAATCAGTCGGGTGGAGGGAATCGGCTATCTTGGCGGCGGCAGCTAGGTTGAGGACGGGTGTGCGGAACACCTCCACGTTGCTCTGACGAGTGCGCCGACTGGCAGAACGACGGGGCTGACGGCGAGCGTCGGATGTCTCGCCGACCTCGTGCTTGTTCCGACCGGTTTGGCGGGGACTTTCATGGGAATTGGCCATGTGCACTTCGGCTGCAGGCCCGCGACCCAAGTACTCGGAAGGCAACTCAGTCGGAACTGAGTCCGAGCGCTAGGACGGCGGTGCAACTACAACCGACTCGAGGACCGCCACGTGAGAAGACGCATTCTGGCGTGCCTGGGCGTGTTGCACCCAACGCTGGAGCCGCGGACGGCGAGACCGCTTGTTGCGGGGCATGACAGGGGCGAAGATCGACACCGGAGCCGACTGCTGGAGAAGAAGGATGCCACGGGCGCCGGCGCGGAAGTGCGTAGCCCCGTGACTGGTGAGCGCCTCGACGTCGAGAGGGGCATCCCGAAGCCATGCCGAATCGTCGATGATGAAGGAGAGTGCGCCGAAGAGGATCTCATGACCCATGCACAAATCTCCACCGGATGACATGATGAAAAGATGTAGCCGCAAACTCGCCGGAAGTCGCTTAGACGCCTGCCCCACGGTGGGCGCCAACTGGCGTGGGTATAAGTCTGACAGTAGATGTGTAGGGTACGAAAGGATGGGCAGAGCCTTAGCTACAGCGAGGTTGTATGAGTTCAGGCCCCTCTACGGTGGAGGTAAAAGCCCTACGTCTCAATGCTCTTGGGAGCTTGATGTCGAGTGGAATATGGATTACAGTGAAATGCTAACCCCTGCACCAGTGGGGAAAGGAGGCTTATATAGAGTATGCTGCACTTCACAACAGACTGGTGCACAGGGGTGGAGTAGTGGCGAATAAATGCCTACGTTACAGGTAACGTATGCCTTAAATGCTAATAATGGTACATGAAAACGTATGACCGTTTCCCTCCACGGGGGTTACGATATACGGAGTGGAATCCAGTCGGTAAGTTTGATACGCTCCGAATGCACGTCTCCGACTGGATGATGGAGGAATCGTCACCGACTGGATGATGGGAAGTCCTTAATTCAGTCGGAGCTGACTAAGGGCCTTGTCCCTTATGAAGGGTAGTCCTTGGGTAGGACCTATAGGGCAGGCCTATGACCCTACTCTGGGACTATAACCCCATCAGGGTGAGTTGGTCGACTCAGAGAGAGGAATTATGTGTTTGGAAGAAAAACCAGTGTAGGGGGAGGTGATGTAAAATTAAGCCGATGAGATAAACTTTTACCAACTGGTTGGATACTTTGTTTGTGGGTGGTTCACAGGAGTGGAGGAATTCAAACCAAGACCCAAAACTAGTTGGGTTGTGTCATCAAACATTTTTTTTCTTTACATAAATATTGTCTTGTGTTACCAAACATTGATTCCTTCCCATAGATTTGGTATTTAAAATTGATTAGGGATCATTGTAATTGATTACTTTCGATCACAATATTACAAAAATTGACAAAAAAATCATACTAAGTATATCATTGGGTTAAAACCTGTTTAAATAAATTGGTGGGATAGAAAAGATCGATTGGGGGGGGGGGTAGCCTGAATAGAAGCAATGCTACCAACTAACCATGACATACGCGTGTGTGCTGATTCTCATAATATGATGATAACAAAATAATAGGTTGGTCATAGAAAAAAAAGGAAACCAAAAATGGGAACATAAAAAAATGCACGGGTGCATCAATGGGCCCGCCAACTTTGATTATAGTTGATATTTTCGTAAGGTTTTATTTTATTTGATTTGGAAAATAGTAGTGGAAGACAAGGAAAGTTTGAATTTACTTGAGATTTTCTTAAGATTTTGTTTGAATGAGTTCATGCGTGACATTTTTTTAGGAAAGTGTTGATTGGATTGAGTTAATGCAGCATTAAATTGGTCGGCTGTAAGATGCTCGTCGGCGTAATATAATCTTGGTGGGAGTGAGACGAGTGTGTGAGCTCCCCCTTTAGGAGTAGAGACACCATTAAATCATGCTATCATGCTTGGAGAATAATGATATGATGTAGACAAAGAGAACTCAAAAAATATGAATTAACCCCATCGTTTTATCCTTAGTGGCAACAATACAAAGATGTGTCCTTGTCACATTCTATCATTGGGATATAGAACTCCGCGAGATTGAACCGACTATAACATACCCCTCTCACTGAAGAAATATCAATCTAGTTGGTCAAACTATTGCAATAGATCGGAGAGATTTACGACGCTACAATAATAATGCAAATAATAATCATAATAGAATTCAGACAAGACTCACATCTTTATCATGAATAAACCCATAATTCATCGGATCTCGTCAAATGCACCGCACAAGAAAGTTACATCGGATAGATTAATGCGAAGATGCGGTGATCATCATATTGCAGATCAAGAGGGAGAGAGATAGACATCTAGGTACTAGCAAAGTTGATGTAAAGAACCTTCGTGATCAATTCCCCTCTCGCAGTGCACTTTAACAGGGCTCCGGATGGGCACATGGTGGAACAGAGACTTGCAGCAGTGGAAAAAGTGTTTCTGGTAGATCTCATTGCGTTTTGGGATATTTTAGAATTTATAGGGCACAAAGGGACGTCGGGGGCCAAACGAGGGGGGCAACACACACCAGGGCGCGGCCACCCCCTATACGCATCCTATTGTGTTATCCTTCCTCGTGTAGTGTCTCGTCTCCTCCCAAAGCTTCTACGTCTTCTTATGGTCTCAATTGGACTCCATTTTTGTACTGTAAACCTGAAAAGCGAGAAACATGTAGAAAATAGCAAATGGCAGTGGGCACTAGGTTAATAGGTTAGTGCTCAAAAAACATTAATTCGTATATAAACACCCTAAAAGCATCCTAGAATGATAAGATTATAGCATGGAACAATCAAAAATTACAGATATGTTAGAGAATTTTTTATCCACATCCCCAAGCTTAATTCATGCTTGGCCCCGAGTAGGTAAATGATAAAAATAGAATTTTTTATGTGACATGCTACCCAATATGTAATCTATTGCAAGTTTGATCATTAAGAAATGATGAATTAATAAACATCAACAAAGCAATATTTATAAACATAAGCAACATAATCATCAACTTTCAAAATAGATGATCCTTAAAGAATGTTCACCCCCTATTCATTTTATCAAATAAGCATAGCATGGCTTCGTCTTCACCACAAAAATACAAATATTAAGCACTACTATGTCAAGTCACACAATTGGATTGTTCTCGTTAACGCACTTCAACTTTTTATTACTCACTTGATATATGGGTGTGAACCTCGGATATAGCATAAAGGTGGAATACCATATAGTTGTAGGTTTCATAGGGGTGAAAGTTGTCGTCGTCCTGGGAACGGGGGTACCCAGACCTGCCTGTCTGCGGCCCAGGGCTAGCCCACCCCATCTATCAAGTACCAGCAGGCACAGCAAGGCCCTCGTGAGGGGCCAAGCCTCATGAGGAGGAATTGAATCAAGACCCGCAAGGACCTCCTCAAGACCCCTCTGGAGCGGCGGACATTCCAAGGCAAGGCTCGGCTTCAGGAGTGAAGGATGACGCAGAAGGTGGACATGCGACCCGCAGATGGCAGAGCAGTGTAGTCCCCCTTTGGTGCAAAGAAGGGCGGGAGCCTACGTGGACCCAAAAGGCATGTTCCAAAGGTTTGCCTTCCCGTGCAACCAAGCCGTTGCGGCCCGTCAGTAGGTCAGACGTCACCGCGGGCCTTTCCCAGCAGCAAGCACAGTTATTTTGCAGGCGAAGACCACTTTTGACAAGGGAGGCATGTTCCTTTGTCTCCCACTGATACTGACCGTTGTGAGATCCCTTCCCGCCTACGATAAGGGAGGAGGACCCTAGCCTCCACTATAAATAGAGAGGGTAGGGTACCTGAGAGGGGGAGATCATCAGAACACTAGAACAACACACCAAGCCACTTGGCCTCTGGAGGCACAAAAGCACTATACTATTTCATTCATGAACCTCCATGAGAGGCAATCCACCAAAGCAGGAGTAGGGTTTTACGCTTTGCAGCGGCCCAAACCTGGGTAAACTGCTATGTTCTGAGTTCCCCTCACCATCCCGTGAGTTCCTAGCCTTGCCAAATGCGTAGCGAGTCTGGAAACCCGAATCTGTTGTGTGGTCTCTGCGCGCGCCCCTGAATTCGAATCCTTAGGGTTTTGCGGAACCTGAAATCCGTCATTTGGCCCGCCAGGTAGGGGGCACGTGTCGGAGCCTTCACGCAAGCAGCATGAACCAGATCTCGGCTTGGCAGCACCATGGCGTGTGCAACCATAGACAACTACCGGCCCGCGGTGGCAGGCGGCGTCCCGACAGGCAGGGCCGCCCCTGCAGTCGCCTGCATCCTCGGCAGATCGTAGGCGCCACCTTCTAGCCGCCACGTCAAGCATTTCCTACATCGCGGGGGAACGACCTGCCTAAGGCCCGAGCCCCCGGAACGCCGTGTGTGGCCAAAGGTCAACATCACCTTCGGCCCCAACGACCACCCTAAAGACGCGATGCCCATCGGGGCGCCTCCCTTGTTGTGCGCGCCGACCATCTCCGGTGTAGGTGTCTCCAACACTCTCATCGATGGCGGCGCGGGCCTCAACGTCATCTTGCTGGAGGTCTTCGACGCGCTGCGGTTGCCTCGAGAGCAGCTCACACACTCGAAGCCCTTTTCTGAGGTCGTGGCGGGCTCCGTCATCCCCGTCGGACGGCTCCGTCTCCGTGTTACATTCGGCACCCGCTCCAACTTCCGCACCAAGCGGATCGACTTTGACGTCGCTCACATCCACCTTCCGTACAATGCTATACTTGGCTATCCGGCCCTCGCTCAGTTCATGACAGCGACGCACCCGGCCTACAATGTTGTCTAGATGCCGCGGACTGGCAGCGTGATTACTGTCATGGGGGACGTCAAGGACACCTCACGGGTGCTTGGGCTAACCCGTAAGGCCGCGGGCGCTGCACGTGTCGACTCCAAGGGCAAGGCGCGCGCCACGGGGGACCTAGGAGACGCCCTCGGCATCGCGCCCGCGAAGAAGAAGCAGCTTTTTTCCCAGGATCGGGCAGAAACGAAGCAAGTGCCGGTGGACGAAGGGAGCCTGACCCCCGCCTTCACCATCGGCGCGAATCTTCCTCAAGACCAAGAGAAGGCACTAGTGCACTTACTCATGGCGAACAAGAGCATATTCTCCTGGAGTGCCTCCGACCTTGTGGGGGGTCCCTAGGGATGTTATCGAGCACCAACTCAAGGTATGCTCGTATGCGCGTCCCATGCAGCAGAAGGCAAGGAGGCAGGTTCCACAGAAGCAGGCCGTCATAGCTCAGGAGGTGCAGAAGCTGAAGGAAGCAAAGGTCATGAGGGAGGTGCTATACCTGGAGTGGGTGGCAATCCCGGTGGTTGTCCCGAAGAAGTGCGGGAAGGAGCGCATGTGCGTCGACTTCATGAACTTTAACAAGGCCTGCCCTCAAGACCCGTTCCCGCTACCGCGTATCGACCAGATTATGGACTCCACCGCGGAATGCAACCTTCTGTGCTTCTTGGACGCTTTCTCGGGCTACCACCAGATCAAAATGGCGGTGGAGGACGTTGAGAAGACGGCCTTCCTCTCTCTATGCGGGGTGTACTGCTACGAGTGTATGCCTTTCGGGCCACGGTACGCCGGGGCAACCTTCCAGCGCTTGGTGCACATTGCCATGGGGCCGCAGCTCGGGAGGAACGCCGAAGCCTACGTCGACGACATCGTGGTCAAGTCAAGGCAAGCCAAAACCCTGGTGGAGGATCTATGAGATACCTTCGCTAGCTTTCCGGGGGTGAAACTGAAGCTCAATCCAGAGAAGTGCGTCTTCGGAGTCCCGTCACGCAAGCTGGTTGGTTTCCTGGTGTTGCACCGGGCGATCGAGGCTAACCCAGTAAAGGTAAATGTCAGAAACAAGTTGAGCATGCCCGCGACCCTCAAGGAAATGCAGAAGCTGGCTGGGTGTGTCACTTCCTTGGCTGTTTCATCTCCAAGCTCGACGAGCGGGCACTGCCCTTCTTCAAGATCAAAGGAAGGGGGCCTTCGAGTGGACCCCACAGGCCGATGCTGCCTTCGAAGAGCTCAAGCGCTATCTCACGAGCCCTGCTTCTGTACCTTGCTGCCACCCCACACTCCGCCAACGCTGCTTTCGTGGCAGTAAGGGAGGAGCGAGCTGGCAAAGGTGCTACTTTGGGATGGCCCGCGGGACCCGCAAGCTCCAACTACCCCGCGAGTGGAGAGACCCAAGGCCCAGACTGGTCAAACACGCCCAGAAGAGCCTTGTTCTCCCGAGGCCCCAACCTTCCCTCCGGACGATGAAGCCTACCAACCTCCTGAAGTCACCAAAGATCACGACGCCCCGAGCAGTCATGTTGTCGTCGAGCACACTATGTACTTTGTCAGCACGGTGCTGCGGGGCGCCCGCTCATGCTACCCCATGCAGGAAAAACTCCTTATGGCGCTCCTCGTCGCCTCGCGCAAGCTACGTCACTACTTCCAAGGACACCCGATCAAGGTCATCTCCGCTTACCCATTGGAGAAGATCTTGCACAAGCCAAACGCGACATGAAGAGTTGCTGACTGGAACATCAAGCTTCAGGCCTTCAACATCGAATTCAGCATGACCAGGGTCATCAAAGGAGCCGCCTTGGCCGAGTTCGTGGAAGAATAGATGGACGCGCCTGACCGGGGGTTGGAAGGGAACCAATCCCTTTCCCCCGGAGCGGACGAGCCCAAGGGATGGACAATGCACTTCGACGGAGACTTCGCGCGAATGGGGGCACGGGATGGCGTCCTCTTCACTTCCCCGATGGGAGACAAGTTTCGCTACGCCGTGCAGCTTTCTTCCAAAAGGGGGAGAAGGTCTCCAACATCGTAGCAGAGTATGAAGGCCTCATCTCCGGCCTCAAGGCGACAACGGCCTTGGTGGTCCAGCGCCTCACCGTGATGGGCGACTGTCAGCTCCTCGTCAACTTCTCCAACAAGGAGTACACGCCCAAAGATGAGCATATGGAGGCATACCTGCAAGATGTGCGTAAGATCAGGCATGGAGTTGCAGCACGTCCCATGAGGTGGAAACAAGGAGGCGGACGACATTGCCAAAAGAGCTTCGCCTCGTGAGGCTCACGAGACAGGTGTATTTGAGGAAAGGCTCTTCAAGCCTTCCGCGACGCTGTCACCCGAAGACCCGGCACCGCGAGGAAAAGAGTTCCCCCCTGCAGCACCCTTGGGGGCTCCGAACTATGGTCAAGCCTCGTGGGCTCGACTACTCCTGGCCCTGGAAGCTCAAGACAACTACTGGATGGAGGAACTCTGAGCATATCTCATCTGTGGCGTACTGCCGAAGAAGGAGGAAGATGCAAAACGCATAGCACAGCAAGCCTTGGCTTACTGCGTGCGAGACGGCGCCTTGTACCGCACGTGCCCGGACGACCTCGCGCTACGGTGCATTTCAAGGGAGCAGGGGCGCGAGCTACTGGCCGACATTCATGAAGGTTACTGCGGACATCACTCTTCCTCGCGCACGCTCGCATGTAAGGCGTTCAAGTCAGGTTTTTACTGGCCCACAGCCCTGGACGATGCTACCGAGCTGGTCAGGTCTTGTGAGGCCTACCAGTTCCATGCCAAGCAGATTCACTAGCCTGCACAGGGCCTCCAGAACATCCCGCTCACCTGGCCCTTCGCGGTGTGGGGGCTGGACATTTTGGGGCCTGTCTCGCGGGCCGCCGGGGGCTTCCGCTACTTCTACGTCCCCATCGATAAATTCACCAAGTGGGCGGAGGTGGAGCATGTGCGCACCATCCTGGCCGGGTCCCCCGTCAAGTTCATGAAGTGCCTCGTGAGCCGCTTCAGCATCCCGAACCACATCATCACGGATAACGGTTTGTAGTTCACAAGTCAGCTCTTCAATATTTATTGGGCTAACCTCGGTACACAGATATGCTATGCATCGGTGGCCCATCCGCGGAGCAATGGCCAAACAGAGCGCGCCAATGCGGAGGTCCTGCTGGGCCTCACAGTGAGGAGTTTAAAGAAGAAGCTCAAAGCTTGCTGTCGAGGTTGGGTCAATGAGCTTCCGTCGGTACTATTGTCCATCCGGACCACTTCAACAAAGCCCACCGGCGAGACCCCATTCTTCCTCGTCTACGGAGCGGAGGCGGTTCTACCCCACGAAATCAACCACCACTCCCCACGAATCCTGACGTTCGATGAGGAGCGTCAGGAGGCCACGCTGGGGACATACCTCATACTCGGAGAGGAGGCGCGCTGCTACTGCAACAAAAGACCTTCCAATGGCGCCAGAAACACGTGCTGACGGGAGACTATTCTTGTCTTGATTCTCCTCAGCAACGACACCAGGAATCCTTCTGCTACGGCTACGCCTTAAGGGACTTCCTAGGCAAATATGCAAAGGATTTCCCCCATGGCCTTGGAGCGTTGCGTTGGTGTTCCCTCGAAGCGGAAAGGGTGATGTAGCGCAGCGGTGGTAAGTATTTCCCTCAGTTTTGAGAACCAAGGTATCGATCCAGTGAAGGAGTATAACAAGTGCCTGCACAAACACAAAAACTTGCTCCCAACGCTATGAAGGGGTTGTCAATCCCTTATAGATTGTTTGCCAAGTGAGAACTGAAAGCAACAAAGTAACAAAGCGAAGTAAAAGTGAAAGTGGAAACGATAGGTGTGAATAGACCCGGGGGCTGTAGTGTTTACTAGTGTCTTCTCTCATGAAAGCAAGTAGACGGTGGGTGAACAAATTACTATCGAGCAATTGATAGAACCGCGCAAAGTCGTGACATCATCTATGGCAATGATTATATCTATAGGCATCACGTCCAAAACAAGTAGACCGATACTTTCTCCATCTACTACAATTACTCCACACATCGACCGCTATCCAGCATGCATCTAGTGAATTAAGTCCAAAAGAACAGAGTAACGCCTTAAGCAAAATGACATGATGTAGATGGACAATCTCATATCTACGACAAAGCCCACCTTATTACCCTTGGTGGCAACTACACGATGTCTGCCTTGCTGCCCCTACTGTCACTGGGAAAGGTCACCACACGGTAAGAACCCGAAACCAAGCACATCTCCCATTGCAAGAATCGTAGATCTAGTTGGCCAAACAAAACCCAAGACTCGGAGAGACTTACAAGGATATCAAGTCATGCATATAAGAAATCAGCAAAGACTCAAATATATATCATAGATAATCTGATCACAAATCCACAATTCATCGGATCTCGACAAACACACCGGCAAAGAGGATTACATCGGATAGATCTCCATGAAGATCATGGAGAACTTTGTATTGAAGATCCAAGAGAGAGAAGAAGCCATCTAGCTACTAACTACGGACCCGTAGGTCTGAAGTGAACTACTCACGAGTCCTTGGAGGGGTGATGATGTTGATGTAGAAGCCCTCCAACTCCAAAGTCCCCTCCGGCAGGGCACCGGGAAGGGTCTCCAAATGAGATCTCGCGGAAATAGAAGCTTGCGGCGGTGGCAAAGTGTTTTCGTGGATTCCCCGATTTTTCGTGTATTTTAGGGAATATATAGGCGGCTACAGGGCTTGTGGGCTCCATGTAGCTCTCCTGGCTTGGCCCACCAGTCCCCTGATCTTCTTTCGTTCGGGAAAAATTCATTTGGGGGATTTTATTCTGTTTGGACTCCGTTCCAAAAGCAGATCTGAAAAGAGCCAAAAACACAGAAAAAACAGGAACTGGCACTTGGCACTGAATTAATAAGTTAGTCCCAAAAAAGATATAAAAGATACATAAAACTTCCAAAGATGACAAGATAACAGCATGAAACCATCAAAAATTATAGATACGTTTGAGACGTATCATTCGCCGCCGGGTCTCTTTTCGGGCCGCGAGGTACCAGCAAGCTTTACGGCGCTGCCACTACCGCAACATCTGCTTCAGGACCCTTGAAGTCGGCGACCTCGTCCTGCGGCGGGTCCAATCTAGGGAAGGTTTGCATAAGCTTTCGTCCATGTGGGAAGGCCCTTTCAAGGTCGTCCACGTCTCCAGGCCTGGCTCTGTGCGTCTGGAGACTCAAGATGGAGTCCCCATCCATAATGCCTGGAACATCCAACACCTCCGCAAGTTCTACCCATGACGACTCTGCACATTCCCTCCACTTTCTCCGCACCACCCCTTCATCGACCCTGCATCGTCCTTCAATCTTTCCGGAACCTGCTTCATCCCGTAACACTCTCACAAAATAACGAGCCGAGGCTATATACGCCCAGGGCCCCCCGAGGACGCGGAAGGGGTCCATCCCACGCTGGTGGGGAAGATGAAGGAAATCAACACAGTCCACCAATGACTTCCGGAATCAGGCCCCTATTGCGTCGGGGGTAGGGACACTCGTGAGGCCTAAAACGTCCTTGCGACCTCCCAGATACACCCCCACCGTGACATTCTCACGTAATAATGAGCCAACGTTGTATATACCCAGCCCCCCCCCCCCCCGAGGACGCGGAAGGGGTCCACCCCACGCCTACTGGAAGGCCTTAGCTCCGCGATGGGTGGCGACAGAGGCGAAGAATAGATTAGGTGCCGGACACTGCTTGCATTTGCTTTTTCTGGCTAGGATTTAATGGTATTTATGAGGTCAAAACTCAGGGCCTTTCCAAATGAAGCTTTCTGAAAAACTTATTTTCCCCACATTCTTTGCAACATGCTCTTTTCCTCTAAGTCGTGCGTTCGCCTGCCCTCCCCCGCTCGTACCCCGCGTGCAGGGGCTGGGGCACGGTGGTGACACGTCGCCAGAGCCTTGGCGCCCGAATACTCGTCTGGCCACTGACGAGTCATGTCACCTAGCACTCGCTCACGAGACCTAATCGCAGCTCGGTGCACCACCATGGAGAGGGAACAACATTTGTTTTTTCCTCACAACAATTGTTTATCTTGGGACAGTTTGAGCACCTAAGGGTGCTCCTGAACATAACGCCCGAGGAGCTTTACCAGTCAGAAAGCCACCTGGCACCCCGGTGCCCAGGCCCGACCCCGTTAGGAACCACCTTGGTAACAGGTTGCGCCTCACGACGACGGGGAAATGTGCAGGACTGGGACCTATCGATGCAGAGCTTCCTGAATGCAGATTAGGGACCTCCAAAAACAGAACTCGCGAGGGCCACTTGAACTTATAAGGGGGGTCCTGAGCATCGTGCCTCAGGAACCTTACCAGGCACAAAGCCACGTGGTACCCGGGTGCCAGGGCCTTGTTCCATGAGGGGCAAACTTCAAGTCGTGCCTCGCGGTAGGAAAATGTGCGGGACTGGGGCCTGTCGACGTAGAGTCGCTTGAATGTCTAAGGGGGCTCTTGAACACAATGCCTCACGAGCCTTACTGGTCACAAAGCCACTTGGCACTCGGTACCAAGGCCTTGCCTCATGAGGAACGACCTTGGTAATGGGTCGCACTCCACGGCGGCTGGGAAATGTGTGAGACCACGGCCAGCTGACATAGAGCATCGATCCACTTCACCTACATCAAGGGAAAGACCAACCAACCAACAAGCCACCCCCCCCCCCGAACACCACAATCATGCATCACTACAATAGAATCACCAGCAAGCATACCAAGCTAATTATCTAAACCAGTAGAGAAACAACATCACTAACAAAAGGGGGCAACCGACAAAATCCATTACATGCCGAAGAGTCTGCCCCTGTTCCTATGAATGCAGGGTCGAGAGCAAGGAGAAGACATCTAACAATGGAGATCCCGGAGGAGGGCCCGACACTTGCACACCGACGCTCAGTCTGTGTGCTCCTCCTCCTTCACAGGCGCCACAGGAGCAGATGGGCGGCGCCGCACTTGGCGGCTTCCTCCCGAGGCTCGGGCACGGCAACGAGGCGGCTCGTCATACCTGCTGTCGCTCGGGTTCCCCCTGGAGGAGGTGTCACTACTGCTAGAGGCGTCGCGCCCATCACCAGCGATGGCTCATCCATGGGACTACCACAGTTGGCGTCCTCGGGACAGCAACCCACATGATCGCCCTCGGCACCGAAGATCTTGACGAAGAGCGTCGCCTTCCCGTCGTATGTGAATTGGAGGTAGCACCTCCCCTCCAAGCCTCGGGTGCGGGTGAATGCTTGCCACCCACGGTTCAGGTACACATAGCAGTAGGGGGTGACCACGACCTCGACCCAGGATGCCCCGCGGCAGCAGCCGTCAGCCTGCAGCCAAAGGCCCGAGTGCTCGCCAGACCGCAACACCTTCACGAAGAAGCTTGGGAGCTGGAGCCAGGCGATCTCCGGCATGTCCACCCACTTCATGCACTCCGTCGCTGTATTAGCCGAGTGGAGCCGCGGGCGAGGGGGCCGGGTGGCCACCACCGACCTTGCACTCCGGCCTCCATGGGCATCCGCGGCAGTCGACGCCCTCTGTCGATGGCGAGCCCCGGACAAACGGAACCACGGCCGCCCCCGCCGGAGGCCGCGGTCGGCGCCGCCATGTACTTCTGAGGGCAACCTCGCCCCCTCTTGGTAGTTGGGGCAGCAAGACCTTCACCATGGGCCTTCCCCTTCTCGGCAGCAGAGAACCTCCTCACAGGCACCATGCTGCGAGTGTGGAGGGATGAAGGTGGAAGTCTAAGAAGACTGTGGCGACACAAGCCTTATTGCCCTTGCCGGGTTAGGTAGGCAGCCCTGGGCAGGCGGGCGTCCCTTCGTGCTCATGGGCCACACCATTCGTGAAGGGACGCTACCATGTGGCGCGCGTACATGCAATGCCCTCACAGATCAATGATGGCTGGCGCAGCATCCAGGCGTCACATCAATTTAACCAGGCACGCCTTCGGGCAATTCGGGAACTGGAATGTTGCCGCGCTGCGCGACATGTGTGAATCCTGGCCCATAGACATTTAGGGCCCGCGACGCATTAGGCTGCCTCCAAGGCTTCGTCGCGAAGCCAGCCCGAGCGCGCCTTGGACCCGGGGGCTACTGTCGGCGTCCTGGGAACGGGGGTACCCAAACCTGCTTGTCTGCAGCCCAGGGCTGGCCCACCCCATCGATTAGGCACTAGCAGGCACGGCAAGGCCCTCGTGAGGGTCCAAGCCTCATGAGGAGGAATGGAATCAAGACCCGCATTGACCTCCTCAGGACCCCTCCGGAGCGTCGGACATTCCAAGGCAAGGCTCGGCTTCAGGGATCAAGGATGACGCAGAAGGTGGACAGGCGACCCGCAGATGGCAGAGCAGTGCAGTCCCCCCTTTGGTGCGAAGAAGGGCAGGAGCTTGCATGGACCCCAAAGGCATCTTCCAAAGGTTTCCTTTCTGATGCATCCAAGCCGATGCCGCCCGTCAGTAGGGCAGACGTCACCGCGGGCCTTTCCCAGCAGCGCAGACAGTTACTTTGCAGGCGAAGACCACTTTTGACAAGGGAGGCATGTTCCTTTGTCTCCCACCGAAACTGGGCATTGTGAGATCCCTTCGCGCCTATGATAAGGGAGGAGGACCTTGGCCTCCAATATTAATAGGGAGGGTAGGATACCTGAGAGGGGGAGATCATCAGAACCCTAGAACAATATACCAAGCCACTTGGCCTCCGGAGGCACAAAAGCATTGTACTATCTCGTTCATCAACCTTCATGAGACGCAATACTCCAAAGCAGGAGTAGGGTTTTATGCTTTCCAGCAGCCCAAACCTGGGTAAACTCCTGTGCTCCAAGTTCCCCTCACCATCGCGTGAGTTACTAGCCTTCCCGAACGCGTACCGAGTCTGGAAACCCGAATCTGTTGTGTGGTCTCTGTGCGCGCCCCTAAGTTCGAATCGTTAGGGTTTTGCAAAACTCGAAATCCAACAAAAGTGTAGAAGAAAGTCTCGCATCAACTAGGCGTATCAATGGCTATGGAGGTGCCCATCAATAGTTATCAATGTGAGGAGTAGGGATTGTCATGCAACAGATGCACTAAAGCTATAAGTGTATGAAAGATCAACTCAAGCTAAGTGTGTGTACATCCAATTTGCTTTCTCATGAAGACACCGAGCCTTTGAGGACGCCCATCACCGGAATATATAAGCCAAGTTCTATAATGAAACATTCCCACTAGCATATGGAAGTAACAAGAAAGATACTCTCTATATGAAGAACACGATGCCACTTTGAGGAACAAGTGTGGAAAAGGAGGTACTAGCACTGTCCCTTCTCTATTTTCTCTCATTTATTTGTTTTTTCCTTCTTTTTCTTTATTTCTCTCTTTCTCCCCTCTCTTTACTTTTCGTCCCGAGTCTCATCCTGACTTGTGGGGGAATCATTATCTCCATTATCCTTTCCTCACTCAGACAATGCCCTAATAATGATGATCATCATACTTTTCTTTACTTACAAGTCAAGATGAAGAAGGACTCTATATGAATGCCTCTAAAAGTGTACCAGGATGTTGCAACGATCAAGCGTAAGATGTACAAAAATGATGAACAATGGCTTTGCCACAAATACTATGTCAGCTTATATGATCATGCAAAGCAATACGACAATGGAAGTACAAGTCATATGATGTGATGGTGGAAGTTGATGATAATTTATCTCAGAATGGCTATGTAAATTCAATGACAGGTAGGCATGGTGGCTGTTTTGAGGAAGATATAATCAGGTTTATGTGCAACCAAGTGTATCACATCACAAGTTTTGGATGCACTAGCGAAGATTACACCGATACTCGAGGTGAGAATGGGCAATGCACGGTTCCGAAGAGGCTAGCATATATGTGGAGATGAGAGTGCGTATATTCATGGATTCATACTAGTAATAAAGAACTCACATACTTATTGCAAGATCTTATTAGCTCTCTTGAAGCACAACACTACTCGCATGCCCCTAGGGAGGAGGTTGGCAGGAGTTAACCATCATGCGCCCTGACTTAGACAACACTAGGATTTCAACGAGGAATAGGTATGCTCACACATCATCACCATACCATAAAAATATTTGGTTTAACAACAAGTTAACAACCTCTAATTCACATTACTTATATTAACCAATGATCATGCACTCATTCCCTACCACATGAATATCATTAAGCATGATTTCTCTTTTATGTGCTACATGTTGTTTTGATTTATGCACTCATTAAATACCTATTATTTTTGGACTAGTCTTATAGCCCAAGCAAATTACCATCACTATTTATTAGCTCTCAAACAAATATAAGTTAAGAACGAGAGTGCGATTATTTCTTTAAAATGTATACGTCACCATGCTCTAAAATATATGTGAAGCACTAGAGCAACTTCTATTGTCAATAGATATAAGTGAGCACTACTAGAAAGTGGGTCTTTCGGCCGAAGTCGAAAATACCATTAGCCCAGTCCAAACTAAAATCGGGACCAATGCCAGGCATTGGTCCCAGTTCAGTTTGCGAGGGCATTGGTCCCGGTTCGGTTCATGTCATTAGTCCCAGTTCGGAGCACAAACCGGGACTAAAGATCCAACAACTGCCACGTGGCGTGCCGCGGAGCATTAGTCCCGATTTTGGCCAGAATCGGCACTAAATGATAGGCTATTAGTCCCGGTTTTAGACAAAACCCGGGACTAAAGTGCTCTATATACCCTCGCCCCTGCCACCCTCTCCTCTGTTTTTTGGCTGTTGAGGTCTGCATGCCATGCGCTTTCCACCCTTCTAGTTCATGCACATGAGGTGTTCGATGAAATGCCCAAGCCACACTACTTATGCTTTCTCCTCTCCAAGCTCGACCTCCAAGCTTCATTTTCCTCAATATTTGTCTAGGTTTGGCCGTGCACGAACTGCACAAGTGTTCTAGAAACTTAGCTACTTCATCCTTTCATCTCTCACTGCTAGTTTAGCTCATTTCAAATGCTCTAGAAGTAGAGGGGTTTGTGGGTTTTAGTGTAGGAGTGTATGTGGGAGTTATTTTGTTTTAGATGCAAAATTTGAGCTCAAATTAACTTCTTAGAGTCTGCACATGTGTAGGGTGTCGTCCCGTGCCCGTCCTCACCGTTGTCGATCGCCCGCGCCGATGTTGTCGCGAGCACCACCGTCTTGAGCCTCTTGTTCTTATCTTCTTTTTGAAAGAAAAAAAATTCTTACTTGTATGATTTAGATAGATACTTGTATAAATTACTTACATTCATTGATTTTTGTTACTAAGTAGTGCGATGGTTTTGGTATCCGCCTTCATCGGCCCTCGTCCTGTCTATGATTCGAATGTGGTATATATTATCTTTTAAAACTATTTGTTTTATTTAGTGTTTATGACAATTATGACGACCAACATGACATATATTTTTTAATCTAGGAGGTATGTGAATCGGAAATTCCAACGCACATAGAAATTCTGGCCCAGAAGCAAAATTTGGTTGAAAAAGAAAACAATTACTTGAAGAAAAAAATAAAAATAATTGAGGAGAAAAATATGGAACTGGAGTTGCATGTTACCAATGTCGTCGATGATCGCAAGATGAATATGGATGCAATGCGCTTGAAGATGGATGAAATGCGCTTGAAGATTAGGAATATTAGAAAATATGCCATTTATAAAGAGGCTTGGTATCATTATGATGTTGGGTCAATTGTTACCTTAGTTGCGATTTTGATAGGATTAGTTGTTGCATTTAAATGTTTTACATAGTTGTATGTTGTTTTATGAGAGAACTTTATGTATTTATTTTTTTAATAATAACATTTTATCACTACTGTGCTTTGGTTTTAATGTGAAGATGAACTTGTATTAATTTGGTCATTTCTCTATTCATGATGTTCTGCAATGGTTTTTTCTATACTTAATTTCGTAATACAGATAAACCGCCAATGGATGTACGGTGACTAATGCGCGAGTCACACTTAAGTTCACACAAAATGGTATCCTCAACCGAGGTTAGCAACCTTATCCTTTTCATCTGTAATTGATACAAAAATATTGCATGTGTTAATGTACGGTGGTCATTTCACTATTCATGTATGATTCCAGATCGATGCATGGAAGCGATGGATGTACGGCGAACGACGTGGTTCTAGATTTATTGCAGGCCTGCATAAATTTATCGATGTGGCTAAGGCAAACAAAGTGGATAATTGTATGCCTTGTCCATGTGTTGGCTGTCGAAACATGAAGGAGTACTCTAGCTCCAAAAACATTCATCTCCACTTGCTTCAGCGAGGTTTCATGCCCACATATTATTGTTGGACCATGCACGGAGAAAAAGGGGTAGGATGGAATACAATGAAGAAGAAGATGATGATGACAACCATCCTATGTTCCCTGAAGAATACAATGATACTACAATGGAAGACAATGAAGAAGAAGGAGGTGAAGAACAACTGGCATCAGATGAGCCCACTGATGGTCTTGGTCGGGTTATTTTTTATGCAAAGAGAGAATGTGATACAGAAAAGGAGAAGCTGAAATTGGAGGCCATGCTAAAGGATCATAAAAAGTTGTTGTACCCAAATTGCGAAGATGGCAACACAAAGCTCGGTACCACACTAGAACTGTTGAAATGGAAGGCAGAAACTGGTTTATCTAACAACGGATTTGAGAAGTTACTGAAAATATTGAAGCCGAAGCTTCCAAAGAATAATGAATTGCCCGAGACTATGTACGAAGAAAAGACGGCTATCTTCCCTCTTGGATTAGATGTGCAGAAGATACATGCATGCATTAATGACTGCATCCTGTACCGCGGTGAGAAGTACGACAATATGGATAAATGCATGGTATGCACTGCATGTCGGTACAAGATCAGACAGGATGACCCTGGTGATGTTGAGGGCGATGACAAGCCCCCTAGGAAGAAGGTTCCTGCTAAGATTATGTGGTATGCTCCTATAATACCACAGTTGAAACGTCTGTTCAGAAACAATGAGCATGCCATGTTGATGCGATGGCACAAAGACGAGCGTAAGAAAGACGGGAAAAAGTTGAGACACCTCGCAGATGGGTCGCAGTGGAGGAAAATCGAGAGGGGGTGGCCGTACTTTCCATATGACCCAAGGAACTTATGACTTGGTCTAAGTACAGACGGCATGAATCCTTTTGGGGAGGAGAGCTGCAGTCATAGCACCTGGCCCGTGAGTCTATGTATCAACAACCTTCCTTCTTGGTTGTGCATGAAGAGGAAGTTCATTATGATGCGAGTGCTCATCCAAGGACCGAAGCAACCCGGCAACGACATTGATGTGTACCTAAGGCCATTAGTTGATGAACTTATGCAGTTGTGGGCCAAACCAGGTGTACGTGTGTGGGATGAGCACAAACAACACGAATTTGACCTACGAGCATTGTTGTTCGTAACCATCAACGATTGGCCTGCTCTTAGTAACATTTCAGGACAGTCAAACAAGAGATACAATGCATGCACGCACTGTTTAAATAAGACTAAAGGTACATATTTGGAAAAATCTAAGAAGGTTGTCTATCTGGGGTGTCGTCAATTTCTTCCGACCAATCATCCCGAAGAAAGAAAGCCAAGCATTTCAATGGTGAGGCTGATCACCAGAAGAAGCCTAACCTCCCTACTGGTGATGAGTTATTGGCTATGGTCAAGGATTTGGATCAAATAGTAATCTTTGGAAAGGGTCCTGGCGGTCAATCTGTTCCGAAAGACGACGTTACCAGACACGTGCGCATGTGGAAAAATAAATCTTTATTTTGGGAGCTACCCTATTGGAACCAACTAGAGGTCCGGCTTCAATCGACGTGATGCACGCAATGAAGAATCTTTGCGTGAACCTCCTAGGCTTCCTGGGCGTGTATGGGAAGACAAAAGATACAACAGAAGCAAGGGAGCAGCAGCAATGTATGAAAGACCCATACGACAAGAAGACTGATAAAGTGTGTCAATACTTAAGCAGCTACACTCTTATCAAAGCGGAGAAGGAAATATTTTTTGAATGCCTGAGCAGTATGAAGGTCCCCGCTGGCTTCTCGTCTAATATAAAGGGAATAATAAATATGGTAGAGAAAAAATTCCAAAACCTGAAGTCTCATGATTGCCACATGATTATGACGCAGTTGCTTTAGGTTGCATTGAGGGGGCTTATATCGGAAAATGTTCGATTACCCATTGTGAAGCTATGTGCATTCTCAATCCAATATCTCAGAAGGTAATCGATCGAGAACGTCTGGAAAGGCTACAGAAGGATGTGGTCCAATGTCTTGTGAGTTTTGAGTTGGTGTTCCCCCCATCCTTCTTCAGTATTATGTCGCATCTCCTGGTACACCTAGTCGATGAGATTTCCATTCTCGGTCCTGTATTTCTACACAATATGTTCCCCTTTGAGAGATTCATGGGAGTCTTAAAGAAATATGTTCGTAACCATGCTAGGCCAGAAGGAAGCATCTCCAAGTGCATCCAGTTTTTGTCGTAATCTGATACGTCTCCAACGTATCTATAATTTTTGATGGTTTCATGCTATTATCTTGTCAAACTTTGGATGTTTTGCATGCCTTTTATATATGTTTTGGGACTAACTTATTAACTCAGTGCCAAGTGCCAGTTCCTATTTTTTCCATGTTTTTGACCCCTTTTAGAGGAGGATTTTGACTGGAGTCCAAACGGAATGAAACTGCCAAAAAGATTATTTTCCGAAACAGAAAAAGATCGGGAAGCATGAGAATCAGGGCAGGGGGCCTGCAAGGACCCCACAAGCCCCCTAGCCACGGCCAGGGGACCCCGCGCCTCCCTGGCTCGTGGGCTCCCTGGGCCACCTCTGCCCTAGGACTTTCGCCTATAAATTCCCTAAAATCCCAGAAAAAATCAGGAGATCATCGAAAGTACTTTTCCGCCGCCGCAAGCTTCTTCTTCGCAAGATCCCATCTAGGGCACGTTCTGGTGCCCTGTCGGAGGGGGGATTTGGACATGGAGGGCTTCTTCACCAACACCATGACCTCTCCGATGATGCGTGAGTAGTTCACCATAGATCTACAGGTCCATAGCTAGTAGCTAGATGGCTTCTTCTCTCTCTTGGATCTTCAATACAAAGTTCTCCATGATCTTCATGGAGATCTATTCGATGTAATCTTCTTTTGAGGTGTGTTTGTCGAGATCCGATGAATTGTGGATTTGTGATCCGATTATCTATGAATCTTATTTGAGTTTCTTCTGATCTCTCTTATGCATGATTTCATATCCTTGTAATTCTCTTCGAGTTGTGGGTTTTGTGTGGTCAACTAGATCTATGATTCTTGCAATGGGAGAACTGCTTGGTTTTGGGTTCATACCGTGCGGCGACCTCACCCAGTGACAGAAGGGGTAGCAAGGTACGCATCATGTTGTTGCCATCACGGGTAAAAAGATGGGGTTTTCATCATTGGTTTGAGATTATCCCTCTACATCATGTCATCTTGCTTAAGGCGTTACTCTAATCGTCATGAACTCAATACACTAGATGCATGCTGGATAGCGGTCGATGTGTGGAGTAATAGTAGTAGATGCAGAAAGTATCGGTCTACTTGTCTCAGACGTGATGCCTATATGTATGATCATTGCCTTAGATATCGTCATGACTTTGCACGGTTCTATCAATTGCTCGACAGTAATTTGTTCACCCACCGTAATATTTACTATTTTGAGAGATGCCTCTAGTGAACACTATGGCCCCGGGGTCTACTAACACACCATATTTTCAGCCTTACACTTTTTCTTCGTTGCACTTTCCGCCTTCAGATCTCACTTTGCAAACAATCTTGAAGGGAGTGACAACCCCTTTATAGCGTTGGGTGCAAGCTCTTTGTGTTTGTGCAGGTACTATGGACTTGACGAGATTCTCCTACTCGATTGATACCTTGATTCTCAAACTGAGGGAAATACTTACTGCTCCTGTGCTGCATCACCCTTTCCTCTTCAAGGGAAAAACCAACGCAAGCAAGTCCCCGTCAACGTGTCAATTTCTGGCGCTTTTGTTTGAGAAGTAGCAGAAGGGTTTGTGGCGCCATTGTCGAGGAAGGACTTTTGTTGTCGTAGCATAATCCTCTCAACTTTTTAGCACATGCTATGTGGGTAAAATGATGATACCATGCCAACTTTCAACATTTTCATAGTTCATTTGTAGTGCTTTTCAATTTCAGGGTCAATTAGCTCAAAAAGAAATAAGTAAATGCATGAAAAATATCAAACGAAGTCAGAAATTGTTGAAAATTTGTGATGTGCATTTGAATGGTGCATTTTAAACAAACAAAAAGTAGGGAGTTCAAATCAGTTCAAAAAAATGAAATCCCTTTGTAACATAGGAGTTCTCGTTCGTAACTCTAATACTTCGAAAGAGATTCTCCGTTTTTTACACGAAGTGCATCCAGTTTTTGTCATAACCCTCTCAACTTTTGCCACATGCTATGTGGCTGAAATGATGATACCATGCCAACTTTCAACATTTTCAGAGTTCATTTGAAGTGCTATTCAATTTCAGGGTCAATTAGCTCAAAAACAAATAAGTAAATGCATGAAAAATATCAAATGAAGTCAGAAATTGTTGAAAATTTGTGACGTGCCTCTGAATGGTGCATTTTGCACACACAAAAAGTATGGAGTTCAAATAAGTTCAAAAAAATGAAATTGTTTTCTAACAGATGAGTTCTCGTTCGAAACCCTAATACTTCGAAAGAGATTGTCTGTTTTGTACATGAAGTGCATCCAGTTTTTGTCGTAATCCTCTCAACTTTTTAGCACATAATATGTGGGTGAAATGATGATACACTACTGAAATTCAAAAATTTGCCGTCTGCCATGGCGGACGGCAAAGGGGGGAACCACTGACGGCAAAGGCTTTGCCGTCGGTCTGCAGGCGGCAAAGTAGACAGCAAAAAAATCCGGTGAAGAGGTTCGTTGCCGTCTGCATTTTTAAAGCGGACGGCAAAGAATCTTTGCCATGAGGTGGCAGCCGGCAAATTAAATGGGATGACACATACTCCAACGGCCCCGTTAAGTGTTAACGGCAGACTTCCTCTCTTTATCGTCTGCCATGCCACCTTTGCCATGTGGGGGCTGACGGCAAAGGGGGGAACCAACCCCCTCTCTCTCCCCTCTTTGTCGTCTGTCATGCCACCTTTGCCATGTGGGGGCTGACGGCAAAGAGGGGAGAGAGGGGGCTGGTTTTCCCCCTTTGCCATGAGGGGGGCAGATGGCAAAGGGGGGGAACCAGCCCCTCTCTCTCCCCTCTTTGCCATCTGCCATGCCACCTTTGCCATGTGGGGGCAGACGGCAAAGGGGGGAACCAGCCCCCCCTCTCTCCCCCTTTGTCGTCTGCCATCACCCCTTTGCCATGTGGGGGGCAGACGGCAAAGGGGCGAACCAACCCCCCCTCTCTCCCCCTTTGCCGTCTGCCATCACCCCTTTGCCATGTGGGGGCAGACGGCAAAGGGGGAACCAACCCCTTTTTAATTTATTTCTTATTATATCCAGCATTTTTAATAATAATCAGGATATATATATATATATATATATATATATTGACATAAAGAAATTTCTTTCCGTACTCATAACCATATTAAAATAACTTTCATCCATAGTGCATACATATTATGCAAGTTGCATCCGTACCAAACCATATATTACACTACTTTTATCCACATGCATACAAAGTTTCATATATATCCATATACTAAAATAGTTTCAATACAAGCTTCCGTGAAGCCATGGTACAAGAAATCATCTTCAAGCATTCCATCAATATAATCCAAGCTTCCCGTGAAGTGAATGTAATCTGCAAAATGACAAATAAGAAAGTTAGATGAATAATACTAGATGAAGAAGTATATATAGTTATTTCGGAGAGAAATTAGCTAAGTATAGGCCATTTAATATCTAAATTAGGTGGAATAGGTCATCTTGGAGCTACATAGCCTTATTATGTCATTTAGGAGAGAACTTAGCTAACTATAGGTCATTCTAGAGCTAACTTGGATAAAAATATGTCATTTTGTAGCCAACTATGATTATTAATCCATTTTGACCTTATTATGTCATTTTGGAGCTAAATTAGTCATTTTAATGAGCTAACCGAGGTTCTTATGATGTTTTTACCTAGCTATGCTAATTATGTCATTTTGGAGGATAATTAGCTAAGTATGGCTTTGTTGGGGAAAATAACCTACGTAGAAGAAGAAAGAGAAGAAGCAAGAAGAGAAGAAGAAGGAGAAGAAAAAGAAGAAGGAGAAGGAGGAGGAGGAGAAGGAGGAGGAGAAGGAGATGAAGAAGAAAAGAAGAAGGACAAGAAGAACAAGAAGAAGGAGTAGAAGAAGGAGAAGGAGCTTCTCTCCTCCTTCTCCTTCTCCTTCTTCTTCCTCCTTCTTCTTCTCTTCTTCTTCTTCTTCCTTCGTTTTATTTTTCCTATTTCTTCTCCTCCTCCTCCTTATTTTTATTAAATGGACCATTTTGGAGCTAACTAAGATAATTATGTCATTTAGGTGGAACCCTAGCTAACTATAGGTCGTTTTGGAGCTAACTTGGGTAAAATAGGTCATTCCAGAGCAAACTATGCTTATTAAGCCATTCTGGATCTAGATAGGCTAATTATAGGCCATTTAATACCTAAGTTAGGTGTGGGGAACCCGACTAGCAAGTCGAGTTCGCCGTGCCCAGTGAACCCAAGGATCAATGTTCACTAAACACAGATACTGAATAATAGTCTTACATCCAAGTACCGAAATTATTACATCAAATGACCAGAAGGTCGGGTTCAAGAGCGAGGCCTAAAGCCAAATTCAACAGATACATCGAGTAGCGGAAACTCGTCAGGGCTAAGCGGTGCCCATGCCATCAAGCCTACACCGACAGACATTCTGACTTGGAAGCGTCCTAGATCACAGGTTCGTCTCCGATGACGTACTCGTCGCCAAACTCCGGTCCTTCCATGTCTGGTCAATAATATAACCAGTGGCAAGCCAATGAGTAGTTTGAATGTACTCGCAAACAACCCATGATATGAACATTTATAGTGAAAAATAACAGTAACATGCATCTTTAGTGGAATGCAATTTGGTGGAATGATCAGGTATATGCGACAAGTTAAAGAACTACTCTTAAAGAACAGTTACAGATATCAACATATCTGCTAAGGGTTGAACCATCCGGGTTCACCCTATATGCCAAGTCATCGGACTTGTCATAATCTCAATGTATTAATGAGGGCTAAACCATCCGGGTTTACCCTATATGCCAAGTCATCGGACTTGTCATAATCTCAATGTATTAATGAGGGCTAAACCATCCAGGTTTACCCTATATGCCAAGTCACCTGGTCATATTATTGTCATGATTATAACAACACTTTTTTAACACCACACACACACACACTTTGTTTATGCGGAAACGCTGGACGTAGTTTAAGCAGCACCACCCAACTGTCCTTGACCGTGGACACGGCTATTCGAATAGTTTACACTCTGTAGAGGTAGTACGCTGCAACCACGAGAAACGAGAAACTTCTGTGTCATCCACGACTCGCGGTATATCACATATACCCGAGGTAAGTACCCGATCATCATCTTTCCCCTGACGATACTAGACAAAGAGGTCCACTCGATTGGTACCCAGCACACATGTTGTACGTCTTACGAGCACCGACTCTGGACTGTATCAACCATGCAGGGACCAACGGTGTGCCTGGAACTCATAATAATGGCATAGTCGTCCTACCTGGCACGACCCCATCACGAGAGTGACACCGATCACTCCCGCCACTAGTAATGTGGCCCTTTTCTAGTACCGACCAGAGTAATCAACAATGCCCCGTCCCATAAAGGCGTATCGTGGTCGTACTGGTAAGGTTGGTACGGTCGACACATCATAAATCTAATCCCATTTCCGAGACCACTCACACAAAACTCCGGTGCATCATTTCACAAAAAGTGATCACCAACTAATCATCACCCTCGGGCATTAGTAGCACCCGACGGGGTTTTCATAAACTCTTTATTTAACTCATCATCATGCTCATGATAATATGCTCTATCTTTACTTGTCAACATGGTATTAACATGACCCTCACGGGGTAGGGTCAAGCTCAATGCAATGATCTTACTCTACTAGTCAACATGACAGTAGCATGATCCTCATAGATGGTAGGGTCAAGCTCATCATGCTTGTGCTCCGAGGAGCCATATGAATAACATCACTACCATGCAAGTGCTTCAAAGAAGCCTTCGGTACCATCACCACAATGATGAACCGGCATCGTGATCATATGCAACGGGAAAGTACCAACTATACTAGCATGCATCATTTTATATGCTTAAGTCATGGCCAAAGGGCTGCTTGCCTTGGTCAGCAAGGTATCCGGGGTCTTCGAGGTCTTCCGCTCCGGATCCTCCGTCACTCGGTAACTCTACCGTCAAAAAAGGAATAAATAAATAATAGCTTTCACTAAAACAGATCACAAAGTGCTGTTAAATTTTTTGCAAAGTTTGAATAAATTCTGTTAATTATTTTGGAAAAGGTTTCCTATAGTTTTTATTAGCTAAGCATATTTATTTAAAAGCAAACAGAAGCAAACAAATGCTTTTAGTATCATTTTATTATACCAAAATAGTTTCTGTTTTTGATAAATGTCAAACTCTACAGAATCAATTACTACACATTTTTAGAAAATTACTGGTGGAAGAATCATATTTTTCTACTGGCTAAATATTTTTATAAAAATCATTTAAGTTGCAGGTTAAAAAGAAAAGAAAAAGGCCAGGGGGAAAGATCCAGCCGGCCCAGCCAGCAGGCCTGGCCACGAGGCGCGCGCGGGCCAGGTTCAAACCTGACCTCGGGCCCCTGGGGTCAGTGTCAGCGGTTGCGCACGCTGGTTGCCCTAGGACACCAACAGGTAGGCTCCACCTGTCGGGTCCTTCTCCTACCTCCAGCCAGAGAGGTGGAGACGGACGCCGGTGAGGCTGCCGTTGTCCTAAGGCCAATCTAGGAGCGGGAACGGGTCACTCCTTCCTCCGCCTACTTGCTCATGGTCGGAACGTCACCGGAGGTGGTCTGGGTCGCCGGCGACGAGGTGGCCGTGGCGGAAGGGTTTCGGGTTGGTGTCGAACTAGTGGCTAGGGGCACGGATTCGCTCGGGGAAGTTGGGGGAAATGGTCCTGGCGTCAAGGGGAGTGTAATGGGAGGTCGGGCAGCGCAGGAGCCGGCGTGTAGCCGGAGATCGACCGGAGCTCCGAGGCGGAGGGGCCTCGGTCGATCTCGAGCACCGGGGCTCTGCGAGCTTGATTGGGTGGCTAGGGGGTGTCTACTGGTTGTGCTGAAGCTGCTTGGAGGTTGCTGGGGTGCCGGGGGGACCTATTTATAGGCCAGCGGCGGTGAGCCGACACGGGCGCGCCGGTGACTCACCGTGGCGCGCGTGCGAGCACAGTGAGGTGCTAGCCACGAAACCACAGGTTCGGGATGTGGTTTAGGACCTCCTAGTGCAGGGAAAGCAAGTGGGGTCGAGCCGCAGCGACCGTGCATGCTCGGCCGCGTTGGGCGCGCACGGGCACGCGTCTCCTAAGCTCTTGCGCGAGGGGGGAGGTTCCCTGGAGGTAGCTTTGCACTGAATGGCTGTTGGGGGAGCGTTTGGACATTACTGGGGAGGTTGGGACTAGCCAGGGCGTCGTCCCCTTGCTGGAGGCCCTCTGCAGCGCGCCCAGAGCGCAGTTTTGGCATGCCACGGCATGCTGGCGCGCTCTGGGGCACTTGGGACGTGTCCTCCATGTCCTGAGTGTTGCTGGGAGTGTGCCTAGCCGTTGTGGGTTAGTGGGAGCTCGAGCTGTCAAGGGAGCAAGGAACACTAGTGTTGCCAGTACTGCCCTGCGGCTCAAATTGGAGTTCTTGTCACTAGTGCTTGGAGTTGGGGAGGGGCTGGTTGATTGGGTGCTCAGGGTGTTCTGGGGCTCTAACCCACCAAATTTGGGGCCTTGCCATTGGGTAAAACAGTGGCTAAGAGGGTTTTTACCTTCCTATCAGTAGGTGTTCGACAGTGACTTGGGGTGCTTCCACTCCACCACTGGAAATGAAACTTAACAGGTTTGGTGTTGGGGTAAAAACATGGGGTTTCACCAAATTTGAGCTCCATTGAACAAGTTTGGCTTGGTAAACTTGAAAATGCCTCAAAATGACCAGTACTGTCCTTTACAAAGGAAGTGTGGCCAAACAGAGTCTCACAAATCCCATCTTTGGTGTGGAGTCCTCATTCGGGGTGTCAAACACGTGTGCAAAGTTTTAGCTCCATTGGAGAAACTTTGCAATGTAGAGTTGTTCCAACTCTTCTCTGGACCGAGAGGGTTTTGGGCTCATTAGGTGCACTTCCCCACCTTGGATCAAGGTGAGATTTTATGTGGGCACCTAATATGGCTTGAGAGGGCTCCTGTAATTTTATGGGAATTTATTGAGATCATTTCCTTTGGAAACATCTCAAAAAGCTAAAACAGACAGAAATGGTTTTCAGGGTTTTACTCAAATAATATTAATATAAAATAGGGTTGAAAATCTTATATATGGAAAAATATATGTCCTTCTGAGCTTCCATGAATTTACTCAGAATTTTCTAAGGCAGGAAAGTAATTTTCCTTGTCGGAATATCATTCCTGGCCTTAGAAACAGACATAAATATAAAATAGGAAAATAGTATTTTAAATCACCAATTAATGTTTTTAATGAATGAAAATAATATGTGGATCAGATCACCAACTTTGGTTGGAAGTGCCACTTGGCTTCATGAGCTAGTAGTGTATCCCAACATGATGAAGGTGATCTTGATATAAAGGAAAAAGGGTTTTTGAAGAGAGCAAAATAATAAGTTTTTCATGGGTTTGAGTCATCAAACAAGCAAGCATTCACTCATACAAGAGTTTACATTGCACTCACAACATTATTTGAAAAAGTTTTAGCACGATCTGATTTTTGCAACATAAAATACTTGTGGTGAAAAACAGGGTGTGACAGACCTATCCCTCTTACAAGAATCTCGTCCCCGAGAATCCTAAGCTAAGCGTTAAATAGCTCGGGAAATTCTGATCGGAGATAGTCTTCACGTTCCCACGTGGCTTCTGCTTCGGTATGGTTGCTCCACTGAACCTTGAAAAACTTGATGGTGCGGCTTCTGGTGCAACGCTCGGCTTCATCCAAAATGCGGATCGGTCTCTCGCGGTAGGTAAGGTCCGGTTGAAGGTCAATAGCTTGATGATCAATATCCTTGTAAAGATCAGGACGGTTCGGCACTTGTAAACACTTCCGGAGCTGGGACACGCGGAACACGTTGTGCACACCCAAAAGCTCAGGAGGAAGCTCCAATTGATAAGCTACTCCCCCGCGCCTAGCCGTGATCTTGAAGGGTCCAATGAACCTTGGAGCTAGCTTCACCTTGACGTGGAAACGCTTGGTCCCCTTGAGTGGCGTGACTCGCAAGTACACTTGGTCTCCATGAACAAACTCCACGTTTCTGCGGCGAGGGTCCGCATAGCTCTTGTGCCTTGACTTAGCTGCCTCCAAGTTCTCTCAGACAAGCTGAACCTTGTCCCCTGCTTCCTACAATGCTTCTGGTCCGAAAACTAGTCCTTCACCAGTTTCGGACCAATTGAGCGGGGTGCGGCACTGCCGCCCAGATAACGCTTCAAATGGGGCCATCTGAAGACTGGACTGGTAGCTGTTGTTGTAAGAAAACTCAGCAAACGGCAGGTAGTCTTCCCACTTGGCACCATGAGCCAAAACACAGGCGCGGAGCATGTCCTCAAGTATCTGGTTTACCCTTTCGGTCTGTCCACCCATCTGCGGGTGGAAAGCCGTACTGAAGGAGAGTTTGGTTCCGAGAGCTACTTGAAACTTCTTCCAGAATCTTCAGGTGAATTGCGTGCCGCGGTCGGACACGATCTCTTTGGGAACTCCATGGAGACTCACCACTCGATGAATGTACAAACTGGCCAGCTGGCTGCCATCGTAGGTGGTGTTAACGGGAATGAAATGG
The DNA here is from genome assembly GCF_904849725.1 of Hordeum vulgare subsp. vulgare. NCBI lineage: Eukaryota > Viridiplantae > Streptophyta > Magnoliopsida > Poales > Poaceae > Hordeum > Hordeum vulgare. The sequence continues at coordinate 264,101,805 of NC_058521.1, forward strand.
GCCACCTTGGTCAAATGATCGACTATGACCCAACTGGAGGTATGACCATTATTCGACCGGGGTAACCCGGTGATGAAGTCCATGCCGACTTTATCCCACTTCCATTCTGGCACTTGAAGAGGTTACAGCAATCCAGCAGGTCGCTGGTGTTCAGCCTTGACTCGCTGACATACATCGCATTTAGCGACATAGGAGCCAATTTCCCTCTTCATGCCATGCCACCAGAATCGTTCTTGGATGTCTTGGTACATCTTGGTACCACCTGGATGGATAGAGTACGGTGTGTCATGAGCCTCTTGAAGGATCAAGTCCTTAAGTTCGGCCTTGTTAGGTACGCACAAGCGCTTCCCGTACCACAGTACTACTTGCTCATCAATCGAGATTCCTGGGGCTTTGCCTTCTCCCACCTTCCTCTTGAGGCCTTCGATACTCTTGTGCCCCTTCTGGGCTTCCTTGATGTCGTCTGCTAGAGTAGGCTTGACTTCAAGGTTGGCTAGGTATCCTGGTTCGACTATCTCAAGCCCGAAGCCCTCCATCTCTTCATACAAGACGGGTAACCTTTCCTTGAGCGTGACGTTCAAGGAGCCTGCCTTCCGGCTCAAGGCATCGGCTACCACGTTCGCCTTGCCGGGATGGTACTGAATGCTGAGGTCGTAATCCTTGATTAACTCAAGCCATCTCCGCTGTCTCATATTCAGCTCCCTTTGAGTGAAGATATATTTCAGACTTTTGTGGTCTGTATATATCTCACATCGCTTCCCCAGAAGGTAACGTCGCCACGTCTTCAGAGCATGCACTAGAGCTGCTAGCTCGAGATCATAGGTGGCGTAGTTCTCCTCATGCGGTCGCAGTTGCCGTGACAAGTACGCCACGACCCTGACATCTTGCATCAGGACTCCACCGAGCCCGGTTCCAGAGGCATCACAATATAATACGAATTCCTTGTTGATGTCTGGGGGTAGCCAATACCGGGGCGGTCGTTAGACTCTTCTTCAACTCCTGGAAACTTGCTTCACACGCCGGTGTCCACTCGAACTTCCGGCCTTTCTTCAAGAGCTGAGTCATAGGTCGAGCGATGCTGGAGAATCCTTCGACAAAATTGCGGTAGTATCCCGCGAGCCCGAGGAAACTCCTGACATCCTTCACGTCCTTTGGTGATTCCGAGTTGGTCAGTAGTAATCTTAGACTGATCTACGGCCAAACCGCGTGCCATCAGGGTATGACCCAGAAATCCAACTTCGTTCAGCCAGAACTGACACTTGCTGAATTTGGCATAAAGTTGGTGCTCTCGAAGCTTTCCTAGAACTAGCCTCAGGTGTTGCTCATGCTCCCCTTCGGACTTGGAGAAGATTAATATGTCATCGATGAACACGACGACAAACTTGTCCAAATATTCCATGAAGACCTTGTTCATGAGGTACATGAAGTAGGCTGGGGCATTCGTCAAACCGAAGGGCATCACCGTGCATTCATATAGACCATATCGGGTCACGAATGCAGTCTTGGGTATATCTTCGGGTTGAATCTTCAACTGGTAATATCCCGATCGAAGATCGATCTTGGAAAATACCCTAGCCCCATTTAACTGGTCCAACAGGTCTTCGATCTTGGGGAGCGGGTACTTGTTCTTAATTGTGACTTCATTAAGAGAACGGTAATCGACGCAGAGTCGAATGGTACCATCCTTCTTTGAAACAAATAGAACAGGTGATCCCCAAGGTGATACACTCGGGCGGATGAACCCTTTCCTGAGTTGCTCATCCAGTTGCTTCTTCACCTCTGCCAGCTCTTTGGAACCCATCCTGTAAGGCTTTTTATATATAGGCCTTGAGTCGGGCATGAGCTCGATGATGAACTCGATGTCTCGGTCAGGAGGCATTCCAGGTAGCTCGTCAGGAAAGACGTCCGGGTATTCACATACTATAGGCACTTGATCAAGCTCTACCTCGGATAGACTGTTGACTCGAGGCACTTGAGCCGATACTGGCTCAGAGACAAACTTGACCTTGACCCCTTGGTTGCTTGTCATGGTAATGGCCCTGTTGGCACAGTCCAAAAGACTCTGGTGCTTGGCCAACCAATCCATGCCGAGGATTACTTCTACACCTTGCGATTTAAGCACAATGAGGTCTGCCAAGAAACTCGTCCCATTGATTACTATCTCGACACTTCTACACCCTAGGTTGGTCCTCAAGACTGCTCCCGGGGTTTGAATTGCCATCTGCCCATGGAGTAGAGTGGCTTTTAAACCACACTTCTCCACAAACCCTTGAGTAACAAAAGAATGTGAGGCACCACAATCAAACAACACTGTTGCTGGAGTTGAGTTGACGAGGAACGTACCCAGAATGCAGTCCGGGTCTTCCTGCGCCTCTTCTGCAGTGATGTGATTGATCCGGCCCCGGCCATTGAACTGCTGGTTGCGGGGGGCCTGGTTCCTTCCTCGTGCACCTTGACCGGGGTTGGGTGCATTGGGACGCGGTGCGCCAGGCTTCTTCTTGGGGCACCGCCTGGAATAGTGCCCGGTCTGACCACACCCAAAGCAGGTGACCTGCCCCGGAGGGTTGGTCTTGACTCCACCGTTGTTCGGCGGGTTGACTACTGGCTTGGCTTGCTGCTGAGGCTGATAATTCTGGCGGAACACCGGATACTTGTACTGCTGCTGCTGAAAGTTGGGTCTTGCAGGTGCTGACTGCCATGGTCTTGGTCTTGCGTTACTGAGTCCTCCACTGCCTATCAGTTTGCGCTTGCGGGTGTCATCCATCGCACGACGCTTGTCTTCTAGCATAAGCGCCTTGTTAACCAACTAGCTGAAAGTCTGGCAGTCGCAAACCACCAGCTGGTATTGCAGGGACTGCTGTAACCCTTCCATGAAGCGTTCCACCTTAGCCGCCTCAGTGTTAACATCTTTGGGTGCGTACCTCGACAAGAGGTTAAACTTCTGCAGGTACTCCTTAACAGTTCCACTGCCCTGCCTCAAGGCTCGGAATTCCCGCTTCTTAATGGTCATCAGCCCAGGTGGAATGTGAGCCGCGCGAAATCCTTCCTTGAACATCACCCAAGTGATGACTTGCCCTATCCGCATGATCTGGAATCCATCCCACCATGCCCTGGCGGTGCCTCCGAGACAGTGAGAAGCATAAAGGACCTTCTCATGATCGTCGGCGCACTTGACCAGCGCAAGGAGATCTTCAATGGTGCGGATCCAGTCATCGGCGTCCAGTGGTTCAGTCGTCTTCGTGAATATTGGGGGCGTAGTCCGCATGAACTCAGAAAGAGTAGAGCGACCACCGCCATTCCCATTCCACGACGGGTTGTCCACCAGGACTTGAGTCAGCTGCTGAATAGCGGGATTGCTGGCTTGACGCTCCTCCCGAAGAGCTTGAAGGAACTGAGCCATCGTCAAGTTCTCAGGGGGAGGTGGTGGCGGAAGGTCTCTAGGCTGCTCGTGGTGACCTCCAGCGTGAGCTTCCCCTTTGGTTCCCTGCGGCGTTCCTGAGGAGCCGGCGTCGGGGTTGCCGAAGGTGCTGTTGCGGGTTGCGTTCACCATCCTATCATAGAAACGGACAAGTCAAAACGCCACCTTGCTCGGGAATACAAGGATTCACTCCTAGTAAGAGGGGGTCCAATACGTGCATGTGCCAAGTTTTCAAAACCAAAGTTTTTGACAAACTGGAAATTGCATTCATAACAACTAGGTGATGTATTCACTTGCAGGCTGCCTAAGGCAATAGGTGACTTACATCATGCACACATACGCAAATTAGAAACGGATACATGGATACCCTATGCTCGGGGGTACTCCTCATTGTCTACGCTAAATCCTACGCGGCGGACTGCTTGGTCTCAAAGGCGGATTCAACAGGATCCTCGTCTTTGTCCTCGTCTTCATCAACATCTTCTTCCTTATAGGAGTGGAAGAAAGAATCTGCACATCACGGCGTCTCTTAGGCGAGGCGGCGAAGATCTCAGTGTACTCTTCCGCTGTCAGGCGGCGACTCCGAAGAGGGACTGCCTGGATGGGTAACACACCACCCCTAGTGGCAACAACAGTCCTCCCTTCAGGTGCGCCTGCCTTCTTTACTTTGCGGTTCTGCATCTTGTTAGTGTGGAGCAGGCCCTTGACTAGGTGCAGCTCTTCGCGAAGCTTGACTGATTCCTTAACCGGGAAGTGCGTTAGGGTGTCCGGTGAGAGGCTGAAGTAGGTCTGAAACCTTAATGGCATCCCATCCCCCGTGGCTGGGGTGAGTGTCCAACTCCCATCCACTCCTTCCTTAATGAAATTTAGGTGACGAGTGACATTCTCATTAGCCATCTCAGGGAGGATGCTGCGGAGATGCACGAGCGCCTCTCGTGCAGTCGTCTCCACTGCCAACATCAGCTCTCCCATCTGTGGTCCTTCGAAGAACCAACTAGACGGGGAGTCATTAGCCTTCACTATCATGTCCACATGATATTCCTTAGTGTTGGCGTAGACCCAGTGCTCGTGGTAGAGGAAGATGGGCGTGCGACGTACGTGGCACTTCTCGAGACAATCCACCAGAAGTAGTGGAAAGCCGGTCTCCAAAAGCGTCTCAGGTACGGCAGCCATCTACAAGGCATAGGAGAGAAGATAGAAGGTTGTATGTGCAAAAGTTTTGTGCAAGGCTAGCATTCTAACGTTCTCGGCTAACGTCCATGCTATCTAAGGCTTCCTATAGTCAGGATGGCTCTGATACCAGTTCTGTGGGGACCCCGACTAGCCAGTCGAGTTCGCCGTGCCCAGTGACCCCAAGGATCAATGTTCACTGAACACAGATACTGAATAATAGAGTCTTACATCCAAGTACCGAAATTATTACATCAAATGACCAGAAGGTCGGGTTCAAGAGCGAGGCCTAAAGCCAAATTAAACAGATACATCGAGTAGCGGAAACTTGTAAGGGCTAAGCGGTGCCCATGCCATCAAGCCTACACCGACAAGCATTCTGACTTGGAAGCGTCATAGATCGCAGGTTCGTCTCCGATGGCGTACTCGTCGCCAAACTCCGGTCCTTCCATCTCTGGTCAATAATATAACCAGTGGCAAGCCAATGAGTAGTTTGAATGTACTCACAAACAGTCCATGATATGAACATTTATAGTGAAAAATAACAGTAACATGCATCTTTAGTGGAATGCAATTTGGTGGAATGATCAGGTATATGCGACAAGTTAAAGAACTACTCTTAAAGAACAGTTACAGATATCAACATATCTGCTAAGGGTTGAACCATCCGGGTTCACCCTATATGCCAAGTCATCGGACTTGTCATAATCTCAATGTATTAATGAGGGCTAAACCGGTTTACCCTATATGCCAAGTCATCGGACTTGTCATAATCTCAATGTATTAATGAGGGCTAAACCATCCGGGTTTACCCTATATGCCAAGTCACCGAACTTGGTCATATTATTATCATGATTATAACAACACTTTTTTAACACCACACACACACACACTTGGTTTATGCGGAAACGCTGGACGTAGTTTAAGCAGCACCACCCAACTGTCCTTGACCGTAGACACGGCTATTCGAATAGTTTACACTCTGCAGAGGTAGTACGCTGGACCCACGAGAAACGGGAAACTTCCGCGTCATCCACGACTCGCGGTATATCACATATACCCGAGGTAAGTACCCGATCATGATCTTTCCCCTGACGATACTAGACAAAGAGGTCCACTCGATTGGTACCCAGCCCACATGTTGTACGTCTTACGAGCACCGACTCTAGACTGTATCAACCATGCAGGGACCAACGGTGTGCTTGGAACTCATAATAATGGCATAGTCGTCCTACCTCACACGACCCCATCACGAGAGTGACATCGATCACTCCCGCCACTAGTAATGTGGCTCTTTGCTAGTACCGACCAGAGTAATCAACAAAGCCCCGTGCCATAAAGGCGTATCGTGGTCGTACTGGTAAGGTTGGGACGGTCGACACATCATAAATCTAATCCCATTTCCGAAACCACTCACACAAAACTCCGGTGCATCACTTCACCAAAAGTGATCACCAACTCATCATCACCCTCGGGCATTAGTGGCACCCGACGAGGTTTTCATAAACTCTTTATTTAACTCATCATCATGCTCATGATAATATGCTCTATCTTTACTTGTCAACATGGTATTAACATGACCCTCACGGGGTAGGGTCGAGCACAATGCAATGATCTTACTCTACTAGTCAACATGACAGTAGCATGATCCTCATAGATGGTAGGGTCAAGGTCATCATGCTTGTGCTCCGAGGAGCCATATGAATAACATCACTACCATGCAAGTGCTTCGAAGAAGCCTTCGGTACCATCACCACAATGATGAACCGGCATCGTGATCATATGCAATGGGAAAGTACCAACTATACTAGCATGCATCATTTTATATGCTTAAGTCATAGTCAAAGGGCTGCTTGCCTTGGTCAGCAAGGTATCCGGGGTCTTCGAGGTCTTCCGCTTCGGATCCTCCGTCGCTCCGTAACTCTACCGCCGAAAAAGGAATAAATAAATAATAGCTCTCATTAAAACAGATCACAAAGTGCTTTTAAAAATGTTGCAAAGTTTGAATAAATTCAGTTTATTATTTTGGAAAAGGTTACCTATAGTTTTTATTAGCTAAGCATATTTATTTAAAAGCAAACAGAAGCAAACAAATGCTTTTAATATCATTTTATTATACCAAAATAGTTTCTGTTTTTGATAAATGTCAAACTCTACAGAATCAATTACTACACATTTTTAGAAAATTACTGGTGGAAGAATCATATTTTTCTACTGGCTAAATCTTTTCATAAAAATCATTTAAGTTGCTGGTTAAAAAGAAAAGAAAAAGGCCAGGGGGAAAGATCCAGCCGGCCCAGCCAGCAGGTCTGGCCACCAGGCGCGCGCGGGCGAGGTTCAAACCTCACATGCGGGCCCCTGGGGTCAGTGTCAATGGTTGCGTGCGCTGGCTGCCCCAGGACACCGACAGGTGGGCTCCACCTGTCGGGTCCTTCTCCTACCTCCAGCCAGAGAGGTGGAGACGGACGCCGGCGAGGCTGCCGTTGTCCTCAGGCCAATCTAGGAGCGGGAACGGTTCACTCCTTCCTCCGCCTACTTGCTCGTGGTCGGGACGTCACCGGAGGTGGTCTAGGTCACCGGCGACGAGGTGACCGTGGCGGAAGGGTTTCGGGTTGGTGTCGAACTAGTGGCTAGGGGCACGGATTCGCTCGGGGAAGTTGGGGGAAATGGTCCTGGCGTCAAGGGGAGTGTAATGGGAGGTCGGGCAGCGCACGAGCCGGCGTGTAGCCGGAGATCGACCGGAGCTCCGCGGCGGAGGGGCCTCGGTCGATCTCGAGCACCGGGGCTCTGCGAGCTTGATTGGGTGGCTAGGGGGTGTCTACTGGTTGTGCTGAAGCTGCTTGGAGGTTGCTGGGGTGCCGGGGGGACCTATTTATAGGCCAGCGGCGGTGAGCCGATTCGGGCGCGCCGGTGACTCACCGTGGCGCGTGTGCGAGCACAGTGAGGTGCTGTCTGCGAAACCACGGGTTTGGGACGTGGTTTAGGACTTCCTGGTGCATCGATCGTAGAGGGAAAGCGAGTGGGGTCGAGCCGCAGCGACCGTGCATGCTCGGCCGCGTCGGGGCGCGCACGGGCACGCGTCTCCTGAGCTCTTGCGCGAGGGGAGAGGGTCCCTGGGTAGCTTTGCACTGAATGACTGTTGGGGGAGCGTTTGGACATTACTGGGGAGGTTGGGACTGGCCGGGGCGTCGTCCCCTTGCTGGAGGCCCTCTGCAGCGCGGTAATAGCGCAGTTTTGGCATGCCACGGCATGCTGGCGCACTCTGGGGCACTTGGGACGTGTCCTCCATGTCCTGAGTGTTGCTGGGAGTGTGCCTAGCCGTTGTGGGTTAGTGGGAGCTCGAGCTGGTCAAGGGAGCAAGGAACACTAGTGTTGCCAGTACTACCCTGCGGCTCAAATTCGAGTTCTTGTCACTAGTGCTTGGAATTGGGGAGGGGCTGGTTGACTGGGTGCTCAGGGTGTTCTGGGGCTCTAACCCACCAAGTTTGGGGCCTTGCCATTGGGTAAAACAGTGGCTAGGAGGGTTTTTACCTTCCTGTCAGTAGGTGTTCGACACTGACTTGTGATGCTTCCACTCCACCATTGGAAATGAAACTTAACAGGTTTGGTCTTGGGGTAAAAACATGGGGTTTCACCAAATTTGAGCTCCATTGAACAAGTTTGGCTTGGTAAACTTGAAAATGCCTCAAAATGACCAGTACTGTCCTTTACAAAGGAAGTGTGGCCAAACAGAGTCTCACAAATCCCATCTTTGGTGTGGAGTCCTCATTTGGGGTGTCAAACACCTGTGCAAAGTTTTAGCTCCATTGGAGAAACTTTGCAATGTAGAGTTGTTCCAACTCTTCTCTGGACAAAGAGGGTTTTGGGCTCATTAGGTGCACTTCCCCACCTTGGATCAAGGTGAGATTTTATGTGAGCACCTAATATGGCTTGAGAGGGCTCCCGTAATTTTATGGGAATTTATTGAGATCATTTCCTTTGGAAACATCTCAAAAACCTAAAACAGACAGAAATGGTTTTCAGGGTTTTACTGAAATAATATTAATATAAAATAGGGTTGAAAATCTTATATATGGAAAATATATGTCCTTCTGAGCTTCCATGAAAGTAATTTTCCTTGTCGGAATATCATTCCTGGCCTTAGAAACAGACATAAATATAAAATAGGAAAATAGTATTTTAAATCACCAATTAATGTTTTTAATGAATGAAAATAATATGTGGATCAGATCACCAACTTTGGTTGGAAGTGCCACTTGGCTTCATGAGCTAGTAGTGTATCCCAACATGATGAAGGTGATCTTGATATAAAGGAAAAAGGGTTTTTGAAGAGAGCAAAATAATAAGTTTTGCATGGGTTTGAGTCATCAAACAAGCAAGCATTCACTCATACAGGGGTTTACATTGCACTCACAACATTATTTGAAATTTTTTTAACAAGCTCTGATTTTTGCAACATAAAATACTTGTGGTGAAAAACAGGGTGTGACATTAGGGGGAATAGGTCATCTTACAGCTACGTAAGCCTTATTATGTCAGTTAGGAGAGAACTTAGCTAACTATAGGTCATTTTTTATTAAATAGGTCATTTTGGAGCTAACTAAGCTAATTATGTCATCTTGTAGGATAATTAGCCAATTTAGTCTTTCTTGGATGAGTCTAAGCTATGTAGAAGAAGAGCAAGAGAAGAAGAAGTAAAAGAAGGAGGAGGAGGAGGAGGAGGAGGAGAAGGAGAAGGAAGAGTAGAAGAAGAAGAAAAGAAGAAGGAGAAGGAGAAGGAGGAATAAGAAGGAGAAGGAGGAGCTCCTTCTCCTTCTTCTCCTTCTTCTTATCCTCCTCCTTCTCTTCTTCTTCTTCTCTTCTTCTTCTTCTTCCTTCCTTTCATTTTTCCTCTTTCTTCTCCTCTTGTCCCCTTCTTTGGGCTAAATTAGCTAAGAATGCCTTTTTGGAGCTTATTATGTCATTTTGAGGATAATTAGCTAAGTATAGGTCATGTTTTATTAAATAGACCATTTTGGAGCTAACTAAGCTAATTATGTCATTTAGGTGGAACCCTAGCTAACTATAGGTCGTTTCGGAGCTAACTTGGGTAAAATAGGTCATTCTGGAGCAAACTATGCTTATTAATCCATTTTGGATCTAGCTAGGCTAATTATAGGCCATTTAATACCTAAGTTAGGGGAATAGGTCATCTTGCAGCTACGTAAGCCTTATTATGTCATTTAGGAGAGAACTTAGCTAACTATAGGTCATTTTTTTTATTAAGTAGGTCATTTTGGAGCTAACTAAGCTAATTATGTCATTTTGTAGGATAATTAGCCAATTTAGTCTTTCTTGGATGAGTCTAAGCTACGTAGAAGACGAGAAATAGAAGAAGAAGTAAAAGAAGGAGGAGGAGGAGGAGGAGGAGGAGAAGGAGAAGGAAGAGTAGTAGAAGAAGAAAAGAAGAAGGAGAAGGAGAAGTAGGAAGAAGAAGGCCTTCTTCTCCTTCTTCTTATCCTCCTCCTTCTCTTCTTATTCTTCTCTTCTTCTTCTTCTTCCGTCCTTTCACTTTTCCTGTTTCTTCTCCTCTTGTCCCCTTCTTCGGGCTAAATTAGCTAAGAATGCCTTTTTGGAGCTAATTATGTCATTTCGAGGATAATTAGCTAAGTATAGGTCATGTTTTATTAAATAGACCATTTTGGAGCTAACTAAGTTAATTATGTCATTTAGGTGGAACCCTAGCTAATTATAGGTTGTTTCGGAGCTAACTTGGGTAAAATAGGTCATTTCGGAGCAAACTAAGCCATTTTGGATCTAGCTAGGCTAATTATAGTCCATTTAATACCTATGTTAGGGGGAATAGGTCATCTTGTAGCTACGTAAGCCTTATTATGTCATTTAGGAGAGAACTTAGCTAACTATAGGTCATATTTTATTAAATAGGTCATTTTGGAGCTAACTTAAGCTAATTATGTCATTTTGTTGGATAATTAGCCAATTTAGTCTTTCTTGGATGAGTCTAAGCTACGTAGAAGAAGAGAAAGATAAGAAGAAGTAAAAGAAGGAGGAGGAGGAGGAGGAGGAGGAGAAGGAGAAGGAAGAGTAGAAGAAGAAGAAAAGAAGAAGGAGAAGGAGAAGGAGAAGGAGGAAGAAGAAGGAGAAGGAGGAGCTCCTTCTCCTTCTTCTCCTCCTCCTTCTCCTTGTTCTTGTCCTCCTCCTTCTCTTCTTCTTCTTCTCTTCTTCTTCTTCTTCCTTACTTTCATTTTCCCTCTTTCTTCTCCTCTTGTCCCCTTCTTCGGGCTAAATTAGCTAAGAATGCCTTTTTGGAGCTAATTATGTCATTTCGAGGATAATTAGCTAAGTATTGGACATGTTTTATTAAATAGACCATTTTGGAGCTAACTAAGCTAATTACGTCAATTAGGTGGAACCCTAGCTAACTATAGGTCGTTTCGGCGCTAACATGGGTAAAATAGGTCATTCCGAAGCAAACTATGCTTATTAATCCATTTTGGATCTAGCTAGGCTAATTATAGGCCATTTAATACCTAAGTTAGGGGAATAGGTCATCTTGCAGCTACGTAAGCCTTATTATGTCATTTAGGAGATAACTTAGCTAACTATAGGTCATTTTTTTATTAAATAGGTCATTTTGGAGCTAACTAAGCTAATTATATCATTTTGTAGGATAATTAGCCAATTTAGTCTTTCTTGGATGAGTCTAAGCTACGTAGAAGACGAGAAATAGAAGAAGAAGTAAAAGAAGGAGGAGGAGGAGGAGGAGGAGGAGAAGGAGAAGGAAGAGTAGTAGAAGAAGAAAAGAAGAAGGAGAAGGAGAAGTAGGAAGAAGAAGGCCTTCTTCTCCTTCTTCTTATCCTCCTCCTTCTCTTCTTATTCTTCTCTTCTTCTTCTTCTTCCGTCCTTTCATTTTTCCCGTTTCTTCTCCTCTTGTCCCCTTCTTCGGGCTAAATTAGCTAAGAATGCCTTTTTGGAGCTAATTATGTCATTTCGAGGATAATTAGCTAAGTATAGGTCATGTTTTATTAAATAGACCATTTTTGAGCTAACTAAGTTAATTATGTCATTTAGGTGGAACCCTAGCTAACTATAGGTTGTTTCGGAGCTAACTTGGGTAAAATAGGTCATTCCGGAGCAAACTAAGCCATTTTGGATCTAGCTAGGCTAATTATAGTCCATTTAATACCTATGTTAGGGGGAATAGGTCATCTTGTAGCTACGTAAGCCTTATTATGTCATTTAGGAGAGAACTTAGCTAACTATAGGTCATATTTTATTAAATAGGTCATTTTGGAGCTAACTTAAGCTAATTATGTCATTTTGTTGGATAATTAGCCAATTTAGTCTTTCTTGGATGAGTCTAAGCTACGTAGAAGAAGAGAAAGATAAGAAGAAGTAAAAGAAGGAGGAGGAGGAGGAGGAGGAGGAGAAGGAGAAGGAAGAGTAGAAGAAGAAGAAAAGAAGAAGGAGAAGGAGAAGGAGAAGGAGGAAGAAGAAGGAGAAGGAGGAGCTCCTTCTCCTTCTTCTCCTGCTTCTTCTCCTTGTTCTTGTCCTCCTCCTTCTCTTCTTCTTCTTCTCTTCTTCTTCTTCTTCCTTACTTTCATTTTCCCTCTTTCTTCTCCTCTTGTCCCTTTCTTCGGGCTAAATTAGATAAGAATGCCTTTTTGCAGCTAATTATGTCATTTCGAGGATAATTAGCTAAGTATTGGTCATGTTTTATTAAATAGACCATTTTGGAGCTAACTAAGCTAATTACGTCAATTAGGTGGAACCCTAGCTAACTATAGGTCGTTTCGGCGCTAACATGGGTAAAATAGGTCATTCCGAAGCAAACTATGCTTATTAAGCCATTCTGGATCTAGCTAGGCTAATTATAGGCCATTTAATACCTAAGTTAGGGGAATAGGTCATCTTGCAGCTACGTAAGCCTTATTATGTCATTTAGGAGATAACTTAGCTAACTATAGGTCATTTTTTTATTAAATAGGTCATTTTGGAGCTAACTAAGCTAATTATGTCATTTTGTAGGATAATTAGCCAATTTAGTATTTCTTGGATGAGTCTAAGCTACGTAGAAGACCAGAAATAGAAGAAGAAGTAAAAGAAGGAGGAGGAGGAGGAGGAGGAGGAGAAGGAGAAGGAAGAGTAGTAGAAGAAGAAAAGAAGAAGGGGAAGGAGAAGTAGGAAGAAGAAAGCCTTCTTCTCCTTCTTCTTATCCTCCTCCTTCTCTTCATATTCTTCTCTTCTTCTTCTTCTTCCGTCCTTTCATTTTTCCTGTTTCTTCTCCTCTTGTCCCCTTCTTCGGGCTAAATTAGCTAAGAATGCCTTTTGGGAGCTAATTATGTCATTTCGAGGATAATTAGCTAAGTATAGGTCATGTTTTATTAAATAGACCATTTTGGAGCTAACTAAGTTAATTATGTCATTTAGGTGGAACCCTAGCTAACTATAGGTTGTTTCGGAGCTAACTTGGGTAAAATAGGTCATTCCGGAGCAAACTAAGCCATTTTGGATCTAGCTAGGCTAATTATAGTCCATTTAATACCTATGTTAGGGGGAATAGGTCATCTTGTAGCTACGTAAGCCTTATTATGTCATTTAGGAGAGAACTTAGCTAACTATAGGTCATATTTTATTAAATAGGTCATTTTGGAGCTAACTTAAGCTAATTATGTCATTTTGTTGGATAATTAGCCAATTTAGTCTTTCTTGGATGAGTCTAAGCTACGTAGAAGAAGAGAAAGATAAGAAGAAGTAAAAGAAGGAGGAGGAGGAGGAGGAGGAGGAGAAGGAGAAGGAAGAGTAGAAGAAGAAGAAAAGAAGAAGGAGAAGGAGAAGGAGAAGGAGGAAGA